>NC_134691.1:136863790-138063790 GCF_050947455.1 Rhinoderma darwinii | reverse complement strand
CTTGATTCTGCTTGCCACTCGGGTTGACATAAGGCTGAGGGAGAGATCCCATGAAGTTCGTCAGGAGCTCCGGCGTCCTAGACTGGCGCCCAACTTTCAGCAACCTCTCTTGCCTGCTTCTATCGCTTTGCCTGAGGTTCCGATGCAAGTTGACCGACTAAAATAATCGGTCCTGGAGAAACAGCGCTGGCGCACCTCTGAACTGTGCTTATATTGCGGCCTCGCTGGCCACGTCGTGCGTCTGTGTCCTCACAAGCCAAAAAACCCCAGCGCCTAGGCTTGGTTGGAGAGACAACCCTGGGCGTCAACACATTAAAGCAAGAACTCTCCTCCAAACTATTTATTCCTGTAACCATTATTGCTGGCGAGAGGTCTCATCAGGTCTCCGCATATCTGGACTCCGGCTCTGCAGCCAACTTCATCTGCCAGGATCTTGTGGATCTCCTACAGTTGCCCACTATCCCGCTTGAAAGGCCGTTGATCGTTGCCTCGGTGGATGGACTGCCATTGCCAGACCCAGTTGTGTCCATAACCAAGCCGTTGAAACTCCAAGTGGGAGCCCTTCATGCTGAGATCATCTCTCTGTTCGTCCTATCCAAGGCCGTCAACCCCGTGATGTTGGGGTTGCCTTGGCTTCGTCTGCACGCCCCCCTCCTGGATTGGAACTCTGGAGAGGTTCTCCAGTGGGGCCCGAAGTGTCTTGACCGCTGTCTGAGTCACATCCAGTCGCCACAGCCCGCTCCTCTTCAGTCGTTGGCAGGTTTGCCCCTCTGTTTCTCTATGTTCGGCGATGTCTTCAATAAAAAGGAGGCCGAGACCTTGCCGCCACACCGGGCATATGACTGTCCAATCGACCTGGTTCCGGAATCGTCTCCTCCTCGTGGTAGAGTGTATCCTCTCTCCTTGCCAGAGACCCAGTCCATGTCGGCTTACATCAAGGAGAACCTGAAGAGGGGTTTCATTTGTAAATCTTCATCCCCGGCCGGAGCAGGGTTCTTCTTTGTTAAAAAGAAAGATGGATCATTACGACCTTGTATCGACTACCGAGGCCTAAACCAGATCACGGTGAAGAACAGGTACCCTCTGCCTTTAATTTCGGAACTGTTTGATCGCATACGGGGGGCAAATCTTTTTTCTAAACTGGACCTGCAGGGGGCCTACAATCTGATCCGGATTCGTCGAGGTGACGAGTGGAAGACTGCCTTTAATACTCGTGATGGGCATTACGAATACTTAGTCATGCCCTTCGGCCTGTGTACCGCTCCCGCAGTATTCCAAGAATTTGTCAATGACATTTTTCGTGATCTCCTGTATGTTTGTGTTGTGGTGTATCTCGATGACATTCTGATTTTTTCCCCAGACCCAGTAACTCATCGAAGTCATGTCCGCCAGGTGTTGCTCCGTCTAAGAGAGAATCGACTTTACGCCAAATTGGAGAAGTGTGTATTCGAGAAGAAGTCTCTATCCTTCCTGGGCTATATTATCTCAGATCAGGGTCTCAAGATGGATCCCCAGAAGGTAAAGGCCGTCCTGGAGTGGCCACGCCCCCAAGGCTTAAGGGCCATCCAACTCTTTCTAGGATTCGCCAACTTCTACCAACTCTTCATCCCCAACTTCTCATCTTTGACAGCACCTATCTCCACCCTCACTAAGAAAGGTATGAATGCCAAGTTGTGGACCCCGGAGGCTGAAGCCGCATTTGAATCCTTAAAGAAAGCCTTCACATCTGCCTCCATTATGCACCATCCGGACGTGTCCTTACAGTTTTCGTTAGAGGTGGACGCCTCCTCGGTGGGGGCTTGTGCACTGTTGTTCCAGAAAAGACCGAAAGGCAAGGCCGTGGTATGTGGTTACTATTCCAAGCTGTTTTCTCCCGCAGAGCGTAACTACTCGATTGGGGACCGGGAGTTACTGGCCATCAAACTGGCTCTGCAGGAGTGGAGACACCTACTGGAAGGCGCGGTTCACCCTATCCTGTTCTTCACGGATCACAAGAATTTGACCTACATACAGACGGCCCAGCGGTTGAATCCTCGTCAAGCCAGGTGGTCGTTGTTCTTTGCTCGGTTCCGGTTCGAACTCCACTACCGTCCCGCCGACAAGAATGTGAGGGCCGATGCCTTGTCTAGATCTTTCGAAACCGAGGACGCCAATGAATCTCCACAGAATATCATTGACCCATCCTGTATCTTCTCTGTGAATCCCCTGCAAGTCAGAGACATTCCTCCGGGTAGGACTTTTGTGCATCTGGCTGACCGAGGAAGAATTCTTCCCTGGGTCACAACTCTAAGCTGGCAGGTCACGCGGGTGCTCGTAAGACCCAATATTTAATCACCCGTCAGTTCTGGTGGCCCACGCTGCCCAAAGATGTCATGGACTTTGTCTCCTCGTGCACAGTCTGTGCAGCAAATAAAGTTGCTCACTCCAGACCTGCGGGCTTGCTCCAACCACTGCCTGTGCCCGTTGCCCCGTGGCAACATGTCGCTATGGACTTCGTCACGGATCTTCCTCCTTCTGCGAGTTGCAGTGTGATCTGGGTGGTGGTGGATCGATTTTCCAAAATGGCTCACTTCATCCCGTTGACCGCTCTGCCGTCTGCTACACGGTTGGCTGACCTCTTCATACAGCACATCTTCCGTTTGCACGGATTGCCCCTGCATATTGTCTCGGACAGAGGTGTCCAGTTTACCTCGAAGTTTTGGAGAGCACTCTGCGGGCTCCTTGGTGTGAAATTGGACTTCTCTTCGGCCTATCATCCCCAGTCCAACGGGCAAGTCGAGAGAGTTAACCAGACTATGGAGAACTACCTACGTCACTTTGTGTCCAGGCGCCATGATGATTGGGTGCAGTTGCTCCCGTGGGCAGAGTTCTCCTATAACAACCACACCAGTGAGTCGACCACATCCAGTCTATTTTTCATCGTCTACGGCCAACATCCTCGTATACCTCTTCCTGTTTCTACAATGTCCCAGGTGCCTGCAGCCGACTCCACCTTCAGGGACTTTCTACAGATATGGCAACAGTAGAAACCAAGAGAAAAAGGAGTCATAGACTATAGGTACACAAGAAAATATAATTTTATTGTTACACTCAGAAAATACAAAAATATATAAAAACACAGGTACACAACGAGGTGTATAAAATTGAAAGTCGATAGGTGGATCAAATGTCAAAACACCCTCAAAACGGGCATGCCATATGTACAACAGTATAAGAGGTTCCGTTAGTAAATAAATCTATGGGGGAGGGAAAGCACCTCACCGTTACATACAGACAATGCTGGTTCACTGCAACGGGAGCAGTGCCATCTCACCACCAGATAGTGCATGCAAGTTAGCAGCAGATGAAAATAACAACTACCGACTAGTAACACAAGAGTTACGTCTAACTCTTCAATTGCATGGTCCCAGAAATAGATCAAGGGAAAAGGAGCCGGCCTACTATAGCCTGGTGTGAAGGGGAACCGAACGTCCGTTTAACAGAACCACTGATGTGGCAAAACTAAAAATGAAGGCTTACCCATGGAGGTGTTTTAGAAGTGAAGTGACCCACCGAGTGTTGAGGCACCCCAATGATATGGCAACAGACCCGATCTTCTATCCTCTTGGCGGTGGACCGCATGAAGAGAAAGGCAGACACAAGAAGACGGGCGCCTCCGCAGTTCCTTCCAGGGACTAAAGTCTGGCTGTCCTCTAGGAATATCCGGCTGAAGGTGCCGTCATGCAAATTTGCCCCGAGGTTCCTTGGTCCCTTTGAAGTCCTGCTACAAATTAACCCGGTATCCTACAAGCTGCGGCTCCCCCCCACTCTCAGGATTCCTAACTCCTTTCACGTCTCCCTGCTAAAACCGGTGGTCCTGAACAGCTATTCCAGGACTCCTAGTTCCACAGTGGTTCCTGCCGGCCCATCTGGGACTTTCGAGGTAAAGGAGATTCTGGCCACCAAGAAGGTGGGAGGAAGGACATTTTATTTGGTGGACTGGAGGGGGTTCGGCCCAGAAGAGAGGTCTTGGGAGCCAGAGGAGAACATCGATGCCCCTGTTCTTGTGAGGAAGTTTCTCTCTCGCTCTGGTCCCAAGAAGAGGGGGCGTAATAGGGGGGATACTGTAACGTCTATGGCCACGGCCCGTCGATCGGTCGTTAACCCCGACGGCCGTGGCCATGGACAGCTTACCTGCCTGCAGCGTCGTCCCCCAGTCAGGCGCCGGCACTCTCTTCCGGATTCCGAGTGTCTCCGGCGGGTGCGCGCGCCCGCGCGTGCACGGCCTTAAAGGGCCAGTGCGCGCGTTTTTGAAAAAACTGTAATCTGGCCCAGGATGCCCTGGGCTATAAAAAGGGCTCTGCCCTCTTGCCCTTTGCCAGAGCGTTGTTAGTTTTCCCGTTGTTCGTCTTGCTTATGGTCTCCCAGTGTCTTCCAGCCTCCCAGTGTACCTTGCTCCTGTATTCCGTATCCTGTATCCTGTTTCCGTGCTACCTAGTGCTATTGCCGTGCTGTGCTACCTGCCGTGCTGTGCTACAGTCTACGCTACCCTGCTACGCCTCACCGAACGACTTCCCACCGCCTGGTTCTGGACGTGTCCGCCTCGCCACTGCCTACGATTGCCTCAGGTACTCTCGCTGAACCATTGAACTGTGTACCTTCCGATTTGGCCAGCTGCCATACCCGCTACGCGGTACGGCCCAGTGGGTCCACACCCCGCATCGTGACATCCACACCCCGCAGCGTGACAACTATGATGCTAGGAGCCCGGCTCCCTGCACTGTGTTCGGTCCGGGATTTGCGGCCGAAATACGTCCGTCAATTACGGACGTAATGACCTCGTGTGAACATACCCTTACTGTGTGGGGCACCTAGTATAGTATGTATACAGAGTTTGTGTAGAGGTAGGGAAAAGTTAGGGAGTGCGCTAGAAAAGAAAGGAGCCAAAGATATCTGTGTCATATTCTGCAGGGCTTAGGAAATTGTGCCCAGGAGAAGTTGTCATTGCAGTCTTGGCTGGATGAAGAAGAAAAGGTGAAAGTGAGCGACTTCAATCTGGGATGACGTCACCTGTGAGTCACTCAATATAACTATACTGTAATCACTTATATGGTCTGCAGATTTCCTGTGTATATCTGGCATCTACCTTTATATGGTCACTGTATGGTGGTAATATTGGTCTATATATAGTGTGTTTTATTCACTAACAGTATCGTGGTTTTTTTCTGACACTGTGTTGTAGTAATATTGGATCTTGGCTTTTTTCACTATCAATATGGGGGTATTATTCAGTCACTATATGGTTATGGTGTGGCGGTATTATTCAGTAACAGTATGCTGGTATTATTCAGTCACTATGTGGTAGTAATATGTTCTCATGGAGTGGAGGTATTAATTATTAACACTATGGTGGTATTATTCAGACACTATGTGGTGGTAATATGCAGTCATGGTGTGGAAGTATTATTAAACCACTATGTGGTTATGGTGTAGGGGTATTATTCAGTAACAGTATGGGGTATTATTGGTAATATTGGTCTTACAATCTATGTAAATTACTGTGGTGTGGGCTGTGGGGAAGTGTGAGTGTGGCAGCAGATGATCAGGCTAAGAGACAGTCCGCAGAGTGGCATGTGATGTACTTTGATATGCAGGTGATACTTACGTGTGGGATGTGGGCCCATAACTTGTGTACAGCCCAGGGCCTAAGATCATAATAATCCACCACTTGCATCAAGCCAGCACAAGCAGACCACTACAATACAGTATGTAGAGCAAAGAAACCAGCCCAGGATTTGTCGCTTCAAAACAGCGCTAAGCGTGATCCGTCCTGGACTGGCTCGAATGTAATTGCAAAGAGTGACGCCGCAAATGAGACTGGCTGCCGAGGAAAGATATAGGGCTGTGCAGTGCGGACTGTACTATTTACACTGCACTGATTGGTAGTAAGAAGAATTCTTTAAATCTTTTCTATACTTCAAACAGCACTTTAACAAATAAACATCAAATGTTTTCCTATTTAAAAAATGTATATATTGTGTGTTTGATGTGTAAAGCTAGTAATGAGAAAACTCCGATAGATTTGGGGGGGCGACGCCTTTTTATAGTTCGCCTCAGGCAGCAGAGGGGCTAGGTTCACCCCTGCAGACATCCCAAAAATTGTTTAAAATGTTCTCCCGGGTATGGCTATGCCATATATGTGGAAGTTAACTTCTGTTTGGGCACGCTGTAGGCTTCAGAAGGGAGGTAGCACCATTTGGCTTTTGGAGCGTGGATTTTGCTTGCTAGTAGTTTTGTTTGGAGTTTTACTGGTATTTCAGTTTATAACGTGGGGGTATATGTAATCTGTGCAGAGTACATCAGGGGCATAGTCAGGTTGTATAATAATAGGGTAAAAAAATTTATAAAATAATCCATAGATATTTGTTACGCTGTGGAGCAATCCTTTCTGCACAGGTCAGTGTCGCACTGATAAATGGTGTCCTTTATTATTCCCATTTTGGTAACACACTCTGCACCTTTGCAGTTTGGGGAATTTAGATGGGAAGTGTTGTCCTGGTATAATACAGGCACCCTCGCTTCCAGCAGATATGTTTGGCCCCTCCCCTTCCTGGTTCGCTAATTTTAGGGCCTTGATAAATCGCCTCTTGAAACAGAAGAAATGTTCTCCTCGGGCCTGCACAACTGCATATTTTTTATTTTCTGACTTATTGGAACCTTAACTAATTTTATTTTTTCATAGACGTAGTGGTATCAGGGCTGTTTTTTGCGGGATGAGCTGTAGTTATTATTGGTACCATTTTGGGGTACATGCGACTTTTTGATCACTTTTTATATGGCAAGGTGACCAAAAAACATCAATTCTGGCATTGTTTTTTTAGGCTTTTTTATACAGCGTTCATCATGCGTTATAAACTACATGTTAGGCGATACCTAATTTATAGCACTTTTTTATGTTTTTTTGCACAATAAAATTACTTTTGTAAAAACAATGCCCTTTTTCTGTCGCCATGTTGTGAGAACCATAACTTTTAAATTTTGGAGCTGTATAAGGGCTTGTTTTTTCGAGATGAGCTATAGTTTTTATAGGTACCATTTTTGGATACATGTGACGTTTTCTTCACTTTTTATTCCAATTTGTGTAGGGCAAAGTGACTAAAAACAGAAATTCTGGCATTGTTTTTTACTGGTTGGGGACTTGAAGGTGCAACTGTCAGATTTATTTTTCTAATACATTGCTATATATATAGTATTAGATCTGTCAGTCATTCATTGACAGCAAGCCGATTAGGCTTCGCCTCCGGGTAGTGCGTAATCGGCTTTCGTAATGGCAGAGCAGGAGGCCATTGTTAGGCCTGACGATCTGCTACCAACCTCTATGATGCAACGTTTGCTTTTGAGTGCTGCATCTAAGGGGTTAATGGCAGGAATCGGAGCTAGCTCTGGTTCCTGCCATTGCAGGTGGATGCCAGCGAGAACAGCTCCTGATTTTCAGACGTTTTTTAAGCAACTCGCGTTTTTTGCAGTGTATTTTACGGCAATCGAGTCAAAACGGCTCCAAAAGGGCTCCAAAAACGTGCCACGACATGACCTGCACTTCTTTTGATGCGGCGTCTTTTTACGCGCCGTATTTGGAAAACGACGCGTAAAGTTACGCCTCGTGGGAACAGAACACCGTAAATCCCATTGCAAGCAATGGGCAGATGTTTGGAGGCGTAATGGTGCCCTTTTTTCAGGCATAATTCGAGGCGTAAACAACCAGAATTACCTCTGAAACCACTGCGTGTGAACATACCCTAAGGAGTTAAACTTGAATGGTATCAACTTTCTCATTGCCAACTGCAACCCCCCATAGACACTGATCCTGACAATACTTAAATAAGTGTGTTCGGATGCCCAAATGAGGCCATAGTCCAATTTTGGTAAAGACACCACAATACATCACCACATCATAGCATACTAATAAACCTTTTTCCATGGTGCTTCAAAATACATAGTGGCTCTGTTTACCTTAAAGTGAATGTCCACCTATTAACACCATGTTGTTTTCGGGTATAACATTCTCTACTGATTAATTTCTTAATATACCCTGTATGGTCAAATGTATATGGACACCCCTCCCAATTATTGAGTCCAAGTGTTTTAGCCACACCTATTTCAAACAGGTATATGAAATTAAACATACAGCCATGCAATATCCATAGACACACATTTGCATTAGTATGGGTTGTACTGAATATCTCAGTAAATTTGAAAGTTGCACTGTCATAGAATGCTAAGTTTGACCCAAGTCAGTTCGTAAAAATTCTGATCTGCCCTGGTAAACTGTAAGTGCTATTATTGTGAAATAAAGCATCTAGGAGTAACAACTAGAGAAGAGCGAATTTCCCAAAACTCATTTCAGGTCCGATTTGGTCGAATCAGTCATCAAATTCAATTCAGTCCGAATAAATTATTCGGAAATCTAAGGTGCCCAATTGCCCTAAAAACTTGTGTCGAACTCTCTGATTTCTTCTCGGACTGTATCCAAGTTAAATCTTATCCCTTTTAAGCTCTTTAACGTCAAGTCAGCAGGTAATGTTAAAGTAACAGCAACATATATGGCTAGAGGGAAGGATAACTGCAGCATGAACCCCGAAGGTTTCGGAGTTTGCAGAATCCAAATACTTTTGGGAAACTTGGACCGAATTAGATTAGTGTAAAATTGATTTACTCATCTCTAGTAAAGTAGGGATGTCAAATGCTGAAGCACATGGTGTGTAAAAATTACTTATTCTCTGTTATATTACTCACTACAGAGTTTCAAACTGCCTCTGGAAATGACATCAGTCAGGAGCTTTATGAAATTGGTCTCTATGGTCGCAATGCCAAGCATCAGCTGAAGTGGTGTAAAGTACGCCACCACTGGACTATGGAGTAGTGCAAACTTGTTCTCTTTAGTGATGAATCACGTTTCACTATCTGATTGTCTAACGGACAAATCTGGGTTTGGCGAATGCCAGGAGAACAATTTCTACTGGAATACATCGTGCCTACTGTTAAATTTGGGTGCAGGATAGATAATGGTCTGGGCTGTTTTCCAGAGTTTGGGCTAGGTCCCATAGATACTTTTGAACATATAGATATCCTTTCAGTTGTTAGAGCTCCAAATCCCCTGCACAAGCATAAAATTAGATAATAAAATACTCACTGCCTGCAGCCACACTAGCGGAAGCTTATAAGTTTATTGCATACTGTTTTATTATTGCTTTCTGAGGGCAAAAAGCTGAACCCTCAGCATGAAAATAAAAATGTATCTTCCTTGTTATGTCATAATGTAACTCTGGTAAACCTGTTTCTGTAACGCATGAATATTTAAAAGCCAGTAATAACTTTTCTTGACACATTGCATACATTAAGAAGCCTACTCCAAGAAAAGCAGAAACTATATAATAAAAGTGTTTCCCTTTGGAGGTGTGACGAGCTACCGCCATTTTGGCAGGCACATACGAAGAAGGTACATTGCACACCAATGGGAGTGATTTTCAAAATTAGATGTTTATTATTTAGGCAGTATCAGTGCAACCTTTCGGTCACATCCTTGACCTTCCTCAGTCACTGTAATATGTTGGTTCCTGCAAGATGGCGCTTAGGCAGACTCGGCTGGCCACAATGAGAGGCGCTGCCATTGTCAGCTGTCATGTGCCACAGAAATTCTTTCAGCTGTTAACCCCACTCCTTAGTCTTAACTTCAAATATAACCTAATTTTATCAAAGACAATACTGTGCTCTCAAGTTATGGGCTCAGACCAAATGGAATCACTGATGCCCCACAACTGTCCGAAATAGTAGCTGTCCCAAAAAATAGGGCCAGACTTAGTGTTTCACCTGGCACTGCTGTACTACATATCATGTAATGCATTTATGTTCTTTCTGCAGTCTAATCCACCGTCCACACTTATGTGTAGGCATGTGCAGTTAGTGCAGGAGACAAGTACAGTACTCGACACCAAGGGGAATAGGAAGCAAGCAGAAATCACATGGGGCTGTGACTGTGTAATAATGCAGGTGGGAACTACAGAGCTTCCGGGATTACAGGACTGACGTTTCGTTTGGCGTTTCTGGACAAATGTGAAAATTCAATTATATTGGTCAGTAAGTTAAAATCTTCTAGGATTAATAAGCAGGTTTTTTTGTTTCTCTGAATAACCCCTTTAGTTATGTATTTAATTATATCGGCGGGTCAGCTATATTGATGTGTGTGACATGTATTGCTTGATTAGTTTTCTCTTGTTTTATATCATAAAAATCAATAAAAATATAAAAATATCAAAGTGCTAAGAAGTATGATAACTTGTACAATAAACGGTAGTTATTAGCAATCCCTGACAAATCAGTACAATGAAGAATATCAAGAGTTAAAAGTCAGACATCTTAATTACAGAAACACATTATGCTTTACTTTATAACTTTCTATTCTAACAGGTTGGAAACGTGCAAAGGGGTTACGGCGCTTTAGTTAAGAATTAATTATAAGTTAGCATTATGAAACTAATTGAATTAAATGATCTCAAACTTTGCTTTTAGCAATTAGTGCCCAGTTTTAATGAGTGTTCAGGGATCCAAATTTCCCAATACCCTTTTACTACGAAACCTATCTCTAAGCTGATTAACTTGTATATATAATTCCTCTTGCCTGAAGTCATTCTCACTCAAAGAAGCTGGTCTGTTTATGTACACTTAATCAATGTAATTGCCTAGAGATTTAAGAAGTCTTGGTTTCTTTTCAACTTCACTAAGAATTCAAACTTTCTAATTCTGGAAAGAAGAAAAAAAACATCAATGAAATAAGTGGGTGTTTTTAGAGTACATTTTAAAGGTTTACATTCAATAATCTAGCAACCAATAGGGTAATTCATGAAATGCTAAATGCAATTGTAATTTTCTAAAGTCAACCTGTCCTCTTTTGGATGTCTTTGTAATGCCCTCAAAATACAATATATAGACAAATGTATTAGGACACTCCACTTAATCATTAAATTCAGGTGTTTCATTCACTATTATTGCCACAGGTTTATAAAATCCAGCGCCTAGCCGTGCAGTCTGCCTTTACAAACATTTGTGAGAGAAGGGGTCAGAGGAAACAAAACAGATTTGGACCAGTTTACTTGGAGACCTGAGAAGGCACCAAATTTTCAACAATATGAAGCAAAGAAGCCAAGGAAGGACCATCATCCGCCAAATAGACTAGTGCATCATCCGCATACAAGGAAACTTTTTTCCTTAATGGAGCCTCTAACAATGCTATCCACGTTAGAAGCCTGGCAAATGGCTTGTGCCAGGGGCTCCATGGCAAGTGCAAATAGTAACGGAGAAAGCGCACACCTCTGACGAGTTCCACACCCAAGGGGAAAAGGCTTTGAAATATCTGGATTTGTTCTGACTCGAGTAGTGTGTGGGGTGTTTCCTGGTCACCCACCAGGTATTGTAAATGGTTGCATGTTTTGCTCCCTCACCCTCTTTTGTGTCCCCCGGTATCTGTCTTGTTTGTTTGTATCCTCCTGTTTCGCTATGTCTTCCCAGTGGGCGGGGGTGAGGCTGGGTTTCCCTAGCAACCAAGGAGACACAGCAGCCCTGCACTAAGGGGGTTCCTATTGAGCCCTGTATTAGTGCACAGATCAGGTGATCATCTGGATAGAAAGAGGTTAGAGAGAGAGAAGGGGTGGAGTTAGAAAAGGGCGGGAAAGTGTGAGGTAATTACAGTGGAGGGAGTTAGAGTGACAATAGGTAGAAAGAAACTGAACATATAGTTACATAGTTACATAGTTAGTACGGCTGAAAAAAGACACATGTCCATCAAGTTCAACCAAGGGACGGGAAAAGGGAAGGAAAAAATTTGTACACATAGGAGCTAATACTTTTTTGTTCTAGGAAATTATCTAACCCTTTTTTAAAGCCATCTACTGTCCCTGCTGTGACCAGCTCCAGCGGTAGGCTATTCTATAGATTCACAGTTCTCACAGTAAAGAAGGCTTGTCGCCTCTGCAGGTTGAACCTTTTTTTCTCCAGACGGAGGGAGTGCCCCCTTGTTTTTTGAGGGGGTTTTACAAGGAACAGGATTTCACCATATTTTTTGTATGTGCCATTAATATATTTATATAAATTAATCATGTCCCCCCTTAGTCGTCTTTTTTCAAGACTAAATAGTTTTAATTATTTTAATCTTTCCTCATAACTTAAATTCTCCATGCCCCTAATTAGCTTCGTTGCTCTTCTTTGTTTTTTTTCCAAATCCAGGGCATCCTTTCTATGAACTGGAGCCCAGAACTGAACTGCATATTCTAGATCAGGCCTCACTAATGCTTTGTAAAGTGGCAATATTACATCCCTGTCCCGCGAGTCCATGCCTCTTTTAATACACGACAATATCCTGCTGGCCTTTGAAGCAGCTGATTGACATTGCATGGTGTTATTTAGTTTATGATCTACAAGTACACCCAGATCCTTCTCAACAAGTGAATCCGCCAGTGTAGCTCCCCCTAGGACATATGATGCATGAAGATTGCTGGTACCCAGATGCATAACTTTACATTTATCTACATTAAACTTAATCTGCCAAGTGGATGCCCAAACACTTAGTTTGTTTAAATCTGCTTGCAATTCACGAACATTTTCCATAGACTCAACTATATTACATAGCTTGGTGTCATCTGCAAAAATAGAAATAGTGCTATTAATCCCTTCCTCTATATCATTAATAAATAAGTTGAATAATAGTGGTCCCAGCACTGAACCCTGGGGTACACCACTTATTACCGGGGACCATTCAGAGTAGGAATCATTGACCACAACTCTCTGGATACGGTCCTTGAGCCAATTCTCAATCCAATTACAAACTATATTTTCTAAACCTATAGTCCTTAATTTACCCATTAGGCGTCTATGGGGGACAGTGTCAAATGCCTTTGCAAAGTCCAAAAACACTATATCCACAGCGGCCCCTCTGTCTAGGCTTCTGCTCACCTCTTCATAAAAACAGATTAGGTTAGTTTGACAACTTCTGTCCTTAGTAAAACCGTGCTGGCTGTCACTTATAATACTATTTTTTGTCACATAATCCTGTATATAGTCCCTCAATAGCCCCTCAAACATTTTCCCCACGGTGGATGTTAAGCTTACTGGTCTATAATTACCCGGGGAAGACCTAGAGCCCTTTTTGAAAATAGGCACCACATTTGCCCTGCGCCAGTCCCTTGGCACTATACCAGTCACTAGAGATTCTCTGAATATTATGAAAAGGGGGACAGAAATAACTGAACTAAGCTCTTTAAGAATTCTAGGGTGTAACCCATCTGGTCCCGGGGCCTTGTGCACATTTATTTTATTTGATTTAGCTTGGACCATATCTACATTCATCCAATTCAGTATATCAACTGATATATTAACAGCACTGGCACCGGCTACATCAGCTGCTCTTTCTTCAGTGCTAAAGAACCCATTTAGTAACTCTGCCTTCTCTTGATCCCCTGTGACCAACTCCCCATTACCAATATCTAGGGGTCCTACATGTTCGGACCTTGGCTTTTTAGCATTTATATACTTGAAGAATTTTTTGGGATTTGTTTTACTATCCTTGGCCACATGCCTTTCATTTTGAATTTTTGCTAATTTTATTACATTTTTACAGATTTTATTAAGCTCTTTATACTTTACAAAGGTTGCAGATGTACCCTCAGATTTGTATTTTTTTAATGCCCTTTTTTTGTCATGTATTGCCCCTTTCACAGAAGGTGTAAGCCATGTGGGATTTAATTTTAGTCGTTTATACTTGTTACCTATAGGAATAAATTTTGCACTATAATAACCCAAAGTAGATTTGAAAATCTCCCATTTATCATTTGTCCCATTATTTGACATTAGTTCTTCCCAGTCTATATCCTGAATTGCAGCCTTCATCCTGGGGAAATTGACTTTCTTAAAATTAAATGTTTTTGCCCTCCCAGCCTGCATTTGTTTTTTACAGTATAGGTAAAATGTAACTATATTGTGATCACTGTTACCGAGGTTTTCACGAACATTGACGTTCCCAACAAGCTCTGCATTATTAGAAATGACCAGATCCAACAGAGCTTCACCTCTAGTCGGGTCTTCCACAAACTGGCCCAGAAAATTTTCCTGCAACAGGTTGAGGAAATGTCTCCCCTTTGCAGTTGAAGCCGAACCATGACACCAATTAATATCCCGTAAATTAAAATCTCCCATTATCACTACAGTACCCGCCTGTGCAGCCCGCTCCATCTGTTTATATAGCTGACCTTCCATCTCCTCAGTTATATTGGGGGGTCTATAGATTACGCCAAAAGTAATTTTTTCAGTGTTTACCTCCCTTTCTAGTTCCACCCACAAGGTTTCAACCTCCTCACAGTATTCACCCACCATTGTCTCTTTCACACTCGCCTTCATATCACTTCTCACATACAGACATACACCACCGCCTTTCCTATTTGTCCTGTCTTTCCGAAACAGTGTAAAACCCTGTAGATTTACAGCCCAGTCATGTGAAGAGTCCAGCCATGTTTCAGCAACACCAACTATATCTATATTTTCTTCCAGTCCCAAGGCCTCCAGCTCCCCCATTTTGCTTGCTAGACTTCTGGCATTTGTGAACATACACTTTAACTTGCCTTTCAGTTTTTCACTTTTATTATCAGAAATGTGATTTGACATAATTTGGGCATTTTTATTTACACTGCTGTTTTGTAACAAAAGGATCTCCTTATCCTGTTGTCTAGTCCTCTCCCCAAATTCTGTTTCTCCCCCCACCATTATAGTCTGACCCCTCTCTAACCTGGCTACCCCTTTTTTTTCTACATTGACCTCCCTCCTCAGCCCTAGTTTAAATACTCCACCACCCCAGCTAGATTTCTCTCCCCCAGCACAGCGGACCCCCTTCCATTTAGGTGCAAATCATCTGCAGAATACAGTTTGTACCCCAATGAAAAGTCAGCCCAGTGCTCTAGGAACCCAAATCCTTCTCCTCTACACCAAGACTTAAGCCATGCATTTAACTCCCTGAGTTCCCGCTGTCTTTCCTGTGATGTGCATGGCACAGGCAGTATTCCTGAGAATACAACCATGGAGGTCCTTCCCTTCAGCTTGTAGCCTAGTTCTTTAAAATTATTCTTAAGGCTCCTCCACCTACCATTTATTCTGTCGTTGGTACCGACATGGACCACGACAGCTGGATCATCACCAGCCCCTCCCAGCAATTTGTCCACCCGTTCCACCACATGCCGAACCCTGGCACCAGGGAGACAGCAAACCATTCGGTTGAGGTGGTGTAATGGCCGGAAGGAGGTGAAGGGAAAGTGAGCCCTAATCTACCCACCGCCCTGTCCCTGCCTACTTGCAACGACTCGCCCTAGGCGACGAGGTACAACTGGGCGGCGGTCCCTACGCTGTCTAAGTGCACAGGAAAACAAACAGGGAACATGCAAGGGAAGGGGCAGTAGCCACGGAACGCCACGAGGAAACGGAGCGGCGAACGGACAGTCAGGACCAGGACGAAGTGAGTACACCCAAGCGGGCAAGGAGACAGAAGCAAGCCAGGGGCAAAGCAAAGCAGGTCAAGCAGAACTGCAGCAAGGCAGAAGCACGGCAGAAGCAGGCTGGAGCAAGCAGCAGTGGGGCCAGGAATCCAAAAGAATTACAAGCACTGAGGGAGAGAACAGGGCAGGTAATAAAGGACAGGGGGCGGAGCTAACTCCGACAGACCAGGCCGCGATAGGCTCTCCCACTCCTGAGCCTGCCACCCTGGTTGGTGGGAGATGGTGTCAGTCGAACAGGTCTGGCCTCAGGTGTGGATTGATTAATCCCAGGAGTATACCTAGATGAAGTACCTGGCAGATCCCTAACAGTACTCCCCCTTTTATGAGGGGCCACCGGACCCTTACTAAGGGGACCCGGTTTAGTAGGGAAGAGAAGGTGGAACCTCCTGATCAATATCCCAGCGTGAACATCACGGGCAGGTACCCAAGTCCTCTCCTCCGGCCCGTATCCTCTCCAATGGACCAGGTACTGGAGGGAGCCCTGGACCATCCTACTGTCCATAATCTTGGCCACCTCGAATTCCACCCCCTCAGGGGTGAGAATGGGAACAGGAGGTATCCTCGAGGGGGACCAGGACGGGGAGCAGCGTTTAAGGAGAGAGGCATGGAAGACGTCATGTATGCGAAATGATGGGGGGAGCTCCAGACGGAAGGATACAGGGTTGAGGACTTCAATGATCTTATAAGGTCCAATAAACCGGGGAGCAAACTTCCTGGACGGGACCTTAAGGCGCAAGTTCCTGGACGACAACCAGACCAAATCCCCGACGACAAACCGGGGGTTAGCAGAACGTCTACTATCCGCCTGAATCTTTTGTGCGCTCTGGGACGCCTCTAGGTTCTTCTGAACCTGGGCCCAGACGGTGCACAGTTCCCGATGAACATCCTCTACCTCAGGATTATTGGAACAACCAGGGGAGACGGAGGAGAATCTTGGGTTAAACCCGAAATTACAGAAAAACGGGGAGACCCCTGACGAGTTGCTGACCCGGTTATTCAAGGAAAATTCAGCAAGGGGAAGGAATGAGACCCAATCGAATTGACAGTCAGAGATGAAACACCTTAAATATTGTTCCAGGGATTGGTTGGTCCTTTCCGTTTGGCCATTAGTTTCGGGATGGAAGGCGGAGGAGAAGGACAGATCAATCTCCAACTTTTTACAAAAAGCTCTCCAAAATAAGGAAACAAATTGTACCCCTCTGTCAGAAACGATATTGACTGGGGCCCCATGGAGACGCAGGATGTGTTTCACAAACAAAGAAGCTAACGTCTTGGTGTTAGGTAGCTTCTTAAGGGGCACAAAGTGGCACATCTTGCTGAAGCGGTCGACTACCACCCACACCACCGACTTGCCCTGAGATGGAGGCAAATCGGTGATAAAATCCATGGAGATATGGGTCCAAGGTCTCTGGGGAATGGGCAAGGAACGTAGTAGGCCCGCAGGTCGGGACCTAGGGGTTTTGGACCTAGCGCAAACCTCACAAGCGGCGACGTAAGCCCTAACGTCTTTAGGCAACCCAGGCCACCAATAGTTTCTGGTAATGAGGTGTTTGGTGCCCAAGATGCCAGGATGACCAGATAGAGCGGAGTCATGGTTTTCCCTGAGTACCCTCAGCCGGTATTGCAGGGGAACAAACAGTTTGTCCCCAGGGACGTTCCCGGGAGCAGCACCCTGATCAGCCGCGATATCAGAAGCTAAATCAGAATCCGTGGCAGAGACGATTATACCAGGGGGTAAAATACAAGCAGGATCCTTCTCAGAAGGAGGATTGGCCATGAAACTACGTGACAGAGCATCAGCCTTAATATTCTTGGACCCAGCCCTATAGGTAACCAAGAAATTAAATCTGGTAAAGAATAGTGCCCACCGAGCTTGTCTAGGATTAAGCCTCCGGGCCGATTCTAGGAAAACCAGATTCTTGTGATCCGTAAGGACCGTTACCTGGTGTCTGGCCCCCTCCAGGAAGTGCCGCCACTCCTCAAAAGCCCATTTAATGGCTAGAAGTTCGCGGTTGCCAATATCATAGTTACTCTCCGTGGGCGAAAACTTCCTAGAGAAGTAAGCACAGGGGCGGAGATGGGTGAGGGAGCTGGTACCCTGGGACAAGACGGCCCCCACTCCCACCTCGGAAGCGTCAACCTCCACAATAAATGGCTCCTCTTGGTTGGGCTGAATCAGCACGGGGGCCGAGATAAAGCACTTCTTGAGGGTCTCAAAGGCCTGGACGGCCTCAGGGGGCCAATGGAGGACATCAGCACCCTTGCGGGTAAGGTCCGTAAGAGGCTTAGCGACGACCGAGAAGTTGGCAATAAATCTCCTGTAATAGTTGGCGAACCCTAAAAAACACTGTAACGCCTTAAGGGAGGCAGGTTGGACCCATTCCGCCACAGCCTGAACCTTGGCAGGGTCCATGCGGAATTCATGAGGAGTGAGGATTTGCCCTAAAAATGGTATCTCCTGTACCCCAAAGACACATTTTTCAGTCTTAGCAAACAGATTATTCTCCCGAAGGACCTGGAGCACCTTCCTGACATGCTCCACGTGGGAGGACCAGTCCTTGGAAAACACCAGTATGTCATCAAGGTACACAACAAGAAAATTACCCAGGTACTCTCTCAGGATTTCATTAATAAAATTCTGGAAGACAGCAGGGGCATTACACAACCCAAAGGGCATGACCAGGTATTCGAAATGACCCTCGGGTGTGTTGAACGCAGTTTTCCACTCATCCCCCTCTTTGATGCGGATAAGGTTATATGCCCCCCGTAGATCGAACTTAGAAAACCATTGGGCTCCCTGAACCTGATTAAAAAGATCCGGAATCAAAGGAAGGGGATACTGGTTCCTTACGGTGACCTTATTCAGGTTACGATAATCAATGCACGGCCTAAGACCACCATCCTTCTTCCCCACGAAGAAGAAGCCAGCACCTACCGGAGAAGTCGAGGGGCGAATGAAACCCTTGGCCAGGCATTCTTGGATATATTCCCTCATAGCTTTACGTTCAGGACATGAAAGATTAAATATCCTACCCTTAGGAAGCTTGGCACCAGGCACCAAATCGATAGCGCAATCGTAATCTCTATGGGGGGGCAACACCTCGGAGGCCTCCTTAGAAAACACATCGGCGAAGTCCTGAACAAACTCAGGAAGCGTGTTTACCTCCTCCCGGGGAGAAATAGAGTTAACAGAAAGACATGACATAAGACATTCATTACCCCATTTGGTGAGATCCCCAGTATTCCAATCAAACGTGGGATTATGCAACTGCAACCAGGGAAGACCTAATACCAGATCAGACGATAATCCCTGCATCACCAGTACAGAGCACTGCTCCAAATGCATGGAGCCAACCAGGAGTTCAAAAACAGGAGTATGCTGAGTAAAATAACCATTAGCAAGGGGAGTTGAGTCGATTCCTACTACAGGGATAGGATAAGGTAAATCAATACAAGGCATCTTTAGAGACATAGCAAATTCCGCAGACATGATATTAGCAGATGACCCTGAATCCACGAAAGCACTGCCAGTGGCAGCCCGGCCAGCAAACGAGACCTGAAAGGGAAGCAAAATTTTATTGCGTTTCACATTAACGGGAAATACCTGTGCGCCCAAGTGACCTCCCCGATGATCACTTAGGCGCGGAAGTTTTCCGGCTTCTTATTCTTGCGCCTGGGACAGGTGTTCAGTAGATGCTTGTCGTCCCCACAGTAGAAGCAGAGACCATTCATTCTGCGAAACTCCCTACGTTGTCGAGGGGACATGGAGGCCCCGAGTTGCATAGGTACCTCCGAGTCCTCCGTGGAGGGGCGAGGAGACGGGACCTCGGGGGGGATCGCAGAAAAGTCAGAGGGGAGCACACTGAAGCGTTCTAGCTGACGTTCCCTGAGACGTCGGTCAAGTCGTACTGCTAGGGCCATAACCTGGTCAAGGGAGTCAGACGAGGGGTAGCTAACCAGCAGATCCTTCAGGGCGTCAGATAATCCTAACCTAAACTGGCACCTTAGGGCCGGATCGTTCCACTGAGAAGCTACGCACCACTTCCTAAAATCAGAACAGTATTCCTCAACCGGTCTCCTACCCTGACGTAAGGTCACCAGCTGACTCTCGGCTAAGGCAGTCCTGTCAGTCTCGTCGTAAATGAGTCCGAGGGCAGAGAAAAAACGATCAACAGAGGAAAGTTCAGGGGCGTCAGGAGCCAAGGAGAAGGCCCACTCTTGGGGCCCTTCCTGGAGTCGGGATATGATGATACCCACCCGCTGGTTCTCGGAACCTGAGGAGTGGGGCTTTAGGCGGAAATACAGTCTGCAACTCTCCCGGAAGGAGAGAAACGTCTTACGGTCCCCTGAGAACCGGTCAGGTAACTTGAGGTCGGGTTCTAGAGGTGAGGTGAGGGGTACTACTAAAGCAGCGTCACCCTGATTGACCCTTTGGGCCAGGGCCTGGACCTGTAGGGAGAGGCCCTGCATCTGCTGGGCCAGGGTCTCAAGGGGGTCCATGATAGCGTCAGCGTAGGAGAAATGGTAGACTAGGTAAGGGCTTGTAATTATGTAATGGCCGGAAGGAGGTGAAGGGAAAGTGAGCCCTAATCTACCCACCGCCCTGTCCCTGCCTACTTGCAACGACTCGCCCTAGGCGACGAGGTACAACTGGGCGGCGGTCCCTACGCTGTCTAAGTGCACAGGAAAACAAACAGGGAACATGCAAGGGAAGGGGCAGTAGCCACGGAACGCCACGAGGAAACGGAGCGGCGAACGGACAGTCAGGACCAGGACGAAGTGAGTACACCCAAGCGGGCAAGGAGACAGAAGCAAGCCAGGGGCAAAGCAAAGCAGGTCAAGCAGAACTGCAGCAAGGCAGAAGCACGGCAGAAGCAGGCTGGAGCAAGCAGCAGTGGGGCCAGGAATCCAAAAGAATTACAAGCACTGAGGGAGAGAACAGGGCAGGTAATAAAGGACAGGGGGCGGAGCTAACTCCGACAGACCAGGCCGCGATAGGCTCTCCCACTCCTGAGCCTGCCACCCTGGTTGGTGGGAGATGGTGTCAGTCGAACAGGTCTGGCCTCAGGTGTGGATTGATTAATCCCAGGAGTATACCTAGATGAAGTACCTGGCAGATCCCTAACAGGTGGTCTTGGCGACAAATTATTCTATTCGTCTTCCTGATTATAGAATCCCCTACGACTATCAATTGCCTTGGCTTACCTGCATTGCCACCCCGCCGACTACTAGCTGGGCTGTTCTCCCGGCTGTTAGGGAGATCAGTATCCACTAGGGCTGCCATTTCTGAGACTGACACCCTCGCATCATCACCCAACTTGGCAATTTTGCTTGGAATGTCAGAAACCGGATCGGCCTTCCTTTTCTTTGACCCCTTTCTACTGCCCCTAAATACATTAACCCAGCTACTTGCCTGATCCTGCTCACCCATGTCTTCACCCTCCAGTTCTAATCCACTAACTGCATGCTCCGTGAGCAGCATGCTTCGCTCAAGATTGTCTATCGCCCTCAGTGTTGCATTTTGCTCCTCCAGATCTCTAATGTGAGCTTATAGGTGACCAACATGCTCACATCTGCCACAGAGGTATTCACCCTGGAACTCCGGCTCCAGTCGTGCATACATATGGAAAACTGTGCACTGAAGAAAACCTCCAATATTGCTGGCCATTATCCCAGTTACAAAAAAATAGCGAACAGTTGTTAATGCAAAAAGAATAGAAGAGTACTTACTGGGGCTTTAACTCCTCTTTTTAACACCGGTTTTTGTAACTCCACTTGATATACAAACCACTTGATTTACAAGCCCACAGAGCAGGCTCTACAGAGTACTGAGGCCTAATTTATACCACCTGGGACCAGCTAACCCCTCCCCCTGGTCAGCTGCTCAGCAGGAAGTAAGCTGCAAAGAAAAAATGGTTTTAAGTTATGTCACTTTTGCAAACTTTTTAGCAAGCAAGCAATCAATACATATATCACATACAATGGCCCCCCACTTTGTCACACACAACACAGTAAGTCAATCATGAGAGTGTCTGGCCTAGTGTCCAGGATTCTAATACTACAAAGTGTCATCAAGTCAGAGGGACCTGAGAATAAGGTCTGAATATTGACTGAATAATTATATCCAGAATATAATTATCAAGGGAAGTCTGGTCATCCCTCCACTCCCTGTGGTAATTTGAGCGAACAGTCATCTTTGAAATAATATTTCCTTGCTATAAATATACAAGTTACAAGCAAGGTATGTTTATGTTATAGCCAGCCAGTGCAAAGCCGTCTTAAAGAGGTGATAATCATCTTATTCAATGGACTGATTTGCATGGACTTTGGACTATCTACTTACTTTACAATACCACCTTAAATAATTGTGACTAAGGTACTCGGACTGTTGCCAGAGTACCGCCGAGGGTGTCCGTGCGTGAAAGGTAGCAGTGCCTTCGCAACGACCCACGTAAGTGTAGCAGGGGTAGGAGGGCGTCCTCCACAAAGGAATCTGGTGCAACTCGGTAACATAGGTAAATAAAGACATCGGGATAAGCTGTGTGGTAGAGAGTGGCGTCTCTGTGACCCGTGGCAGCACTATAGAAGGCGGGATCTGTGTGTCCACAGATTCCTTTGACACAAACGGGCACGGTGGGAACTCCCGCGGAGGTCGAGTTCCCCGACCTCAGTTATTGACCACTTTGCCGAAACGTAATCGCTGCTGTTTAATAAAGAAGGAAACAACTTATATAGAACCAAGAAGTTGATTGGTTGTTAGTCTGCCTACAGTGTATCAGCAATAAATTCACAATAGACATTTGCCATAGTAGGCAGGATCTGGCATCATGTCGGAGACTAACATATAAGATGGTGCCCAAGGACCTGGAATATCCACACCCATTATTATACCCATGGGGGCTGCAATGGCCAGTGTACCAAAATTTGATGGACAAAAGATTCCCCTGTCTGACCGGATGGAAAGAATCCGTGCAGCATCCCTGCTGTGTCAAGTGCCAATTCCCCACCAAGCAGACTTAGCTTTGAATGCACTGGAAGGAGATGCTCGCAAAGCTGTGGTAGTGCTGCCCAATGATCAAAGAGCTAGCATGGAGCAGATATTCCAACGTCTTGAAGCTTTATATGGGGATTCTACAGTACACTGGCCTCTGAGTTACGCAAAAAGTTCTACACCAGAAACCAGAGGGATAATGAGACTTTACAGCAATTCTCAGTAGGCTTGCAGAGCTTGTGGAGTCGACTGGCTCGTAAAGATCGGACGTGAAGCGGTTCCAAATAGTGACCAAGTGCTGAGGGATCAGTTTATTGCTGGACTAAAAAATAGAGCCCTCCATAGGGCTCTCAGAGACTTTATAAGGGCTGATGAGACTGTTACCCTGGCGATAGTGATAAAAGAGACAATAGACAGACAGCGCTAAGATGAGGAGAATGCAGTAGTTGCTGCTCATGGTTCTGAAACTACCACTATTGAAAGTACCAGCAGCACACTACAAGGGTTTGCCTGAGAGATGAGGGAAGCCCTTAAGGAAATGCGGGAAGAATTGGCTCAGCTTCGGTCAACGCCCAGACGGGCGGGAATCAGGCCGGGCCACCTAGACCCTCAAACCTCACTTTATGGTGCTGTTGGCATTGTAACCAGCCTGGACATATGGCCCGTGACTGTCCTGTGCTGAAGACTCCGTTAAACGAAAGGAGCCCGCTGCTGTGGGCCGAGTGGCGGGGACATTCTATCAGAGCCCTCTCAAGATACGAGGACCAGTGGCAAATGGCTGCCCCATCGTGTGCGATGATGCAGGGAGTGACAGTTGACTGTTTAGTAGACACTGGTTCAGAAGTAACAACCATTTCTGCTGAATCATATGAACACCATTTCAGTAAAAATATCCCACTAGAAGCTCCTTGCATCGCCCTTATAGCATCCAATAATCTTCCTATACCTTTCGTGGGAGTAGTATGGATGGATATTGAAGTGTTCGGTCCCCAATTGCCTCTGCGGGGCATTGTGGTGGTACAGGATGCTGTAAAGAGTGGAGTACATGTTATCTTGGGCATGAATGTACTCAGGGAATTAGATGGACTGCTATTTCAAGAGTCGAGAGCGAACTATGTATCCCAAATCCCAGTTGCAACAAAGATGCAAGCAGGCCGAGCTGGCCTGGTACATACTCCAAAAAGAAGGGTGCTAAACATTCCACCCCAACAGGAAGTGACGTTACCCCTTCCAGTTGGAACTCACAATAAACTGTCAGGTGCCACTGTGTTAGTGGAAGCCACAAGGGGCTTTGAGTGTGAACAGGAATGAATAGTAGGTCGCACATTAATCACTGTTTCTCAGGGATTAGTTACAGTGCGTATCATGGACCGTCCTATGCATATTAACCCTGGAACCCTTATTGGAGAAGTTCACATAATACAACCTACTGACGTGACTGATTCCACCACTCCACCACTGGGTGAGTCAAACTGAAAGAAAGACAGCCCCGAAGACCAGGTACTTACTTGGCTGTGGGCACAGTTGGACATAGACGCCCTGGACTTGAGCCTTGAAATGGTGATTTAAATTTCGAGACTGTGCTGATTTACCTGGATGTTGTAATATTCTCAGAGACATTCCAAGACCATCTCGAACATCTGGATGTGGTGCTAGGCCGATTGTGCCGGTATGGACTTAAATTGAAACCAGCCAAATGCAAATTGTCCCAAACAGAAATTCGATACCTGGGACATGTAGTTAGTGAGGCGGGAGTGGCGGCCGATCCAGACAAGGTGAAAGCGCTGTGTGAGTGGGCTGAAGCAAAGACAATCTCTGAAGTGCAGTCCTTTTTAGGGCTGGTCGGCTATTATCGGCGTTACATTAAAGATTTTGCCAAGATTGCACTTCCCCTCAATCAATTAGTGAGTGGACAATCCCCTGAATGTAAAGGCCGACGTAGCAAAGAAATTGTCTCTGAATGGGGAGATCCGCAACAGGAGGCATTCAACAAACTGAAGCGTCAGCTTGTCTCTGCCCCGATATTGGCTTTTGCTGATTACAGTCTCCCATTTGAACTGCACACTGATGGCAGCCTAGCAGGGCTGGGAGCTGTGTTGACCCAATGTCAAGAGGGAGCTGAGCGGGTTATAGCCTATGGCAGTCGCAGCCTGTGGACCACAGAAAAGAATCCAGCCATTTACAGTTCCTTTAAGTTGGAATTACTTTCCATAGTCTGGGCCGTTACTGAGAGATTTTCAGAGTACCTTGCCGGAAGCCATGTCCAGATTTACACAGACAATAATACCCTAACCTATCTTGGCACCGCCAAGTTGGGTGCCATGGAACAACACTGGGTGGCTCTTCTGGCCCGATTTGACTATATCATCCATTATCGACCAGGCCGCAGCAATTCCAACGCTGATACGTTATCTCGCAACCCCTGTGAAGAACCAGTGGGTGACTTAGATGAAGTATTGGAATCAGAAGAAATCCCACCGCTACGAGTGGCCGCTCCATTAATGAAGCTACGTGACCAAAATGCCCGAGCAGAAATTTCAGAGATGCGCAATCGGGAAGAGTGGGCAGAATGTCAATTGGCAGACAGGGATTTACAGATCATCATACGCTGGCTGCAGAAACAAAGTCGACCTAGCAAGCGAGACAAGGAAACTCTCAGCCCATGGGGAAGAGCCGTAGCTAAGCATTGGGAAAGATTGCAACTCTGTTCCGGAATATTGTACCGACGGGTCCATCTCTCAAGGGAACAATTAGATATTTAGCAGCTGATGCTCCCTAAAGCCCAGGCTGAAGAGTCATGCCGGTTGCTTCACGAGGTAGGTGGCCATTTCGGACCTGCAAAAACAGAACAGTCAGTACACCGATATTTCTTCAGCCCTAACTTAGCAGTTACTATTAAGAAAGTGTGTCAAGAGTGTCGCAACTGTGCCATACACAAAGGAGCTGAACAACTTATTCCCCCACAGGCCATAGTAGTGGGAGAGCCATTTGAACTCCTATTGTTGATTTTCTCACGGTTCATGAAGTGACCTCAGGCCACAAATATTCACTTGTGTGTCATGACCATTTTTCCAAATTTTCGGTGGTCATCCCCACGATTAACCAGACTGCACTAACCACAGCTGAACTGTTGTGGACCCATGTGTTGCTGCCCTACGGCTGCCCCAAGCAAATCTTAACTGATCAAGGGCCAAGCTTTGAAGCAGTGGTAGTGAGAGAATTGTGTCGACTTCATGGAATCAGGAAGTCTCGCACTACTCCATATTACCCCCAAGGTAATGGTGTGTGTGAATGCTTTAATCAAACTTTGCTGGGATTAATACGTACTATGGGGGTAGATTTCCAAGAAAGATGGCCTGAACATGTGCAAACAGTGGTGTGGGCCTACAATCACACTGTACATAGCACTACAGATTTCACCCCATACCAGTTGCTGTTTGGTCAACCCGGAAGGTTGCTGATGTCCCTCTCGCTGGATCCACCAGAGGCAAGTAATGTATATACTCCTTCACAGTGGATTGAGGAACATCAAACTAAACTACGACGGACCAGAGACTTGGTTCGAAAAAGTGGCGAACAGGGTCCAACTTCCACAATGCCTAGGAGGACCAGACCTTAGCGAGTAATTTTATATCTGAGTTGAGGAGACAAATCAGCTTATAGGAATCAGGTAGAGTAAGGTCCTTCCCCGGCTTCAACAGAACAATTATTAGTGCCTCACGTAAGGAAACTGGTAGTATATCGCGTTCCAAGCTAGTTAAAAAAAGCTACAGAATATATATATCTAGGAGCCTGGGTACAAGTTTATCTGAGTCAGATTTATACAAGTCGCCCCCAGACAGTCAAGCCCAGGTGTCTTACCCATAGGTAGGGACTGTATGGCATCAGTAATCTCCTACTTGGTGATCAGGGCATACAATTCAGAAGCCTGAGGACCGGTGAGTTCCCACATGGGTAGGCGATCAAGAAATTCCCGAGCAACCGAGAAGGAGACAGGACCTTGTGAGCAATACAGAGTAAAATAAAATTGACAAAAAATCGGGTTAATACCCTTAGGTGACGAACAAACAGTACCATCTTCTGACATCATAGAAATAGAAGAGCATGGGTGTTCAGAGCGCGCCAAATATGCCATCAGCTTACCATTTTTGTCCCCAAATTCAAACTGTGCAGCCTGAATGGACAACAGACGTTTCTGGGTTTGCTCTGTGGCCAAAGCGAGGAGATCCCTTTGAGCTTTAGCCCACACCACTTTGGAAGTACTCTAGGGGTTGGCCAAATACTCACGCTCTGCTCTTTGAGCCTCTATTGTCAGTGCAGCTTATTTTCTTTATGTGAGCGTCTCTGTCCCGCTACCCCTGCTATAATAGCCCCCCTAATTGTAGCCTAATATGCATCCCACGAATCAGTGGATCTGGGTGTGAGAACTTTGTTTCAAATCATTATCATGAGCAGCAGAAACCTGAGCCATAACTATTGGAGAAGTTAACCAAGCAGTATGGAGTCTCCAGACCTTAGAATCCACCGGGGGACCAGCCTGAAAGGTCAGGCAAAAGGCAGAATGGTCTAAAATCCCTCTAGGGGTAAAATATATACCTGTTTGCAACAGGTCCAGAGAGGCCATGGTAAGATCAATATGAGAAAATGTTTTATAGGAAGTGGAATGGTAGGTGTATTGTCTATCTACGGGGAACTTCCAACGCCAGATGGAGCGATAAAGACCAAGAGTTAAGGTCTATAGAGGCAGGATCAGGGCCACCTTTTCTGTCTATAGAGGCATCCGGGAGAGCATTAACGTCCCCTACACAAAGGACAGGGCATACAGGGAACTGTGTAAGCTTATCTGATATCATATGTAAAAGAGTTGTTGCATCTCAGGCGGTTTTCAAAATCGTCCGCCCTGTCAGTTGAGGCAGATATTTGCCGTTTGAGATCAGCGAGCTGTTCAGGGATAGGCCTAAGCACATCTTTCACATCAGAGATCTTACGCTCTTTGCTTAGGATGACGAAATCTTGTCGCAGCTCATCCACCTTTGTGACCAACATGGACTGGCAGGAGTTAATGACAGTTAATCATACTGCAAATATTATATCAATATGTGAGAGTATAGGATTCACATTTTGTGGGGAGAGCGACCGCGGGGTGCTCATGGACCCCTCAAACATTGACAGGGACGATGCAGGTGAGGTGGGACCCGGCCTAGAGAATTTCCCAAGTCTTTTTGCGCCACTCGCCTGTATGGCAGATACAGCAGTGGAGGATAAAGCCCCTTCCAGGGCAGGCAAAGGGGGCCACTGAGTGTCCTCTACCGCAGATTAGCAGATTCTTCATCAGAGGAATGCTTAAAGTCCCTAGTAAGGCATCTACCTCTCCCCTTCTTTCTGCCACCTCCCACAATAACTCCAATATAAAATGTCACTGGGAAAAGACAATAGTACCCCTCAGAGAAGGATCGTAGCACTTATATGGGAGTGAAAGGCAGTTATATATGTATGAGTGACAACACAACCACACCCGTACAGAGGCATTGGAAAACACGTGGGAGCTTAAAGTTCAGGGTCCAAGATGGCGCCTCGTGGTGGGAAAACCCTCAGAGTCTGGTGTCACTGGACCACTGGCCCCTGTCAGCCACCAGAGAGACAAACCGGGATCCAACTTGCAGGAAGACCTGGTAAGTTACTTCTGCACTCCCACAGCACGTGCAACGGTCACCACAGTCCAGGCCCTCGTGTGCCTCTGAGGCCCCGTTCCGGCCCGGAGGAGCGCAAACAAGAGCGATGCCGGACAATACACCAGAGGAAGTAGAGGCAGGATCCTCAGCAAGCTACCCCACCGCAGGAGCCGGTCACCAGAGTCAGGGTGGCATCTTTCTAAACAGGATGGTAGGTCAGGGTACCCGGGAGCTCAGCGCCGCAGGTCCACTCAGGTCAGCATCCGGCCAAGGCCCCCAAACGCAGGTCAATTTCTGAGCGTTTTTTCCGCTCAGTATTTACGCAGCATGTGGATGAGATTTGTTCCCATCTTATCCACTTTGCTGCTACTGTATTTTGCTGCGGTTTTAATGTAACGTATTCCGTTGCGGAAAATCCGCAGTATTTACGCTACGTGTGAACTCGGCCTAATAGTAATAGCAGTAATAAAACACTTATTTTTTCTCCAATATCTATCTATCTATATATCCATGTATATTTCTATCTATCTATCCATGTATCTATCTATCTATTGACATATAGTATAGATTTGGGCTGGGGCTACATGGCGACTTTGGCAGCGACACAGGTCGCACGGCCAAAGATTACTATGTTCTGTAGCATACATGACAAGTAATGACAGTGAATGTGGTTGCAGTCATTTTACTTGCGATGTAGGCTACTGGTCACAGCAATTTTTGACCATCAGACCTGTGTCGCGGCCAAAGTCGTTGTGTAGCCCCAGCTTAGAACTATACTATATATCAATATATATGAGATAGACAGCGTGTAAGAAATGCGCACACATTTAAGATAGCTGAAGTCGGCAGAAGTTGCCAAATATGTATTCATGTGTGTTTACCCAGTAGCATGCACCAGATGTAAAAAAAACAAACACCTAAAATTACATATTCACAGTTTTTTAAAAATTGATTTCCCTTTTTTCTTTTTTCATTTAAAAAAAAATATATATACATATATATATATATATATATATATATATATATATATATATATATCACTTATTGTTTTACACAATATGGAAGCCCAACATGTTCTGAGAAAAACAAGACCAAATACATGTAGGTTGGAAGAGTAATAGGAGAACAATTTGCTTTTAAATTGGCACATGACTAAAACTCTCCTATTTTCAGTGCGGATTGTGCACTGAAAATTCACTGCAAATTACAATAACTCATGTGAATGGAGTTTACCTTTTTTTGAAGAATGGAGTAGCATAGTAGACAGTGGCGTAACTACCGCTGTAGCAGCCATATCGGCTGCTACGGGGCCCGCGGCATGAGGGGGCCCGTGTCGCCCGCCAGCACGGGCCCCCACCATGGCCGGAGGCGCCGCTAGCTGCCGCTGTGGCTACTACAGCGCGATGCCACTAAACAATATGGCAGAGCAGGGAGGTATCTCCCCGCTCCGCCATTACAGGGGTTGTTCCTACAAAAGACATGTATCCCCTATCCACAGGATAGGGGATATATGTGTGATCGCTGGCAGCGATAGGGAGAACGGGGGACCGAAAGTCCCCTGAAGTTCTCAATAACAAACCTTGGACTTCCGGGGACTGTGTCGGCAGCTCCGTAGAAATGAATGGAGCGCCGGTCGCGCTTGTGCGCATCCGTGACCAGCGCTCCTTTCATTTTTATTGAGCTGCGCAGACTCCAAAAGTCAGAGGTTAGTCATGGAGAACTTGGGGGGACTTTCGGTCCCCCGTTCTCCTTATCGCTGCCAGGGATCACACATGTATCCCCTATCCTGTGGTTAGGGGATACATGTCTTTTGTAAAACACACTATTGGTCAGATTTTTTTGCGGGGTTGGGGCTGTATAGCGTTACCTACAGGGAGGGCTGTATGGCGTTACCTACAGGGGGCTGTATGGCGTTACCTACAGGGGGGGCTGTATGGCGTTACCTACAGGGGGGCTGTATGGCGTTACCTACAGGGGGGCTGTATGGTGTTACCTACAGGGGGGGCTGCATGGCGTTACCTAAATGGGGGGCTGTATGGTGTTACCTACAGGGGGGCTGTATGGCGTTACCTACAGGGGAGGCTGTATGGCGTTATCTACAGGGGGGCTGTATAGCGTTATCTCAGGGGGATGTATGGCGTTATCTACAGGGGGATGTATGGCGTTATCTACAGGGGGCTGTATGGCGCTATCTACAGGGGGGCTGCATGGCGTTCTCTACAGTGGGGGCTGTATGGTGTTATCTACAGGGGGCTGTATAGCATTATCTACAGGGGTATGTATGGCCTTATCTACAGGGGGATGTATGGCGTTATCTACAGGGGGAGCTGTATGGTGTTGTCTACAGGGGGGCTTAATGGCGTTATCTACAGGGGGTCTGTATGGCGTTATCTACAGGGGGTCTGTATGGCATTATCTACAGGGGGCTGTATGGCATAATCTACAGTGGGGGCTGTATGGCGTTATCTACAGGGGGATGTATGGCGCTATCTACAGGGGGGCTGTATGGCGTTCTCTACAGTGGGGGCTGTATGGCATTATCTACAGGGGGCTGTATGGCGTTATCTACAGGGCGGCTGTATGGCGTTATCTACAGGGGGGGCTGTATGGCGTTATCCACAGGGGGGGCTGTATGGCGTTATCTACAGGGGGCTGTATAGCATTACTTACAGGGGGCTGTATGGCGTTATCTACAGGGGGGTTGTATGGCGTTATCTACAGGGGGCTGTATGGCGTTATCTACAGGGGGGCTGTATGGCGTTATTTACAGGGGGCTGTATAGCGTAATCTACAGGGGGGCTGTAAAAAAGGCACTATCTACAAGGGGGGGTTGTGTGACACTCAGGGGAGGGGGGCCCCAGTCAAAAGTTTGCTATGGGGCCCAGTCTTTCCTAGTTACGCCCCTGATAGTAGACTATGCTATTCCATCCTGAGAGATCCTGCAAAAAAAAAAAAAAACATATACCGCTCCTGACAACACTTTATTGAAAAATAACTATATTAATTTAAAGAGGCTCTGTCACCAGATTTTGCAACCCCTATCTGCTATTGCTGCAGATCGGCGCTGCAATGTAGATTACAGTAACGTTTTTATTTTAAAAAAACGAGCATTTTTGGCCAAGTTATGACCATTTTTGTAGTTATGCAAATGAGGCTTGCAAAAGTATCATCCACTTCTCTTCAGAACGCCCAGCTTCTGGCAGTGACAGACACAGCGTGTTCTCGAGAGATCACGCTGTGACGTCACTCACAGGTCCTGCATCGTGTCAGACGAGCGTGGACACATCGGCACCAGAGGCTACAGATGATTCTGCAGCAGCATCGGCGTTTGCAGGTAAATTGATGTAGCTACTTACCTGCAAATGCTGATGCTGCTGCAGAATCAACTGTAGCCTCTGGTGCCGATGTGGCCGACACGATGCAGGACCTGTGAGTGACGTCACAGATCTGCACTGCCAGAAGCTGGGCGTTCTGAAGAGAAGTGGATGATACTTATCAGAACGCCCAGCTAGTAAAAGAAGTAAACACGCCCCGATGTACGCACATAATACACGCCCAGTTGTACTTTTACTTTTCAACACGCCCAGTTGTACTTTTGCAAGCCTCATTTGCATAAATACAAAAATGGCCATAACTTGGCCAAAAATGCTCGTTTTTTAAAAATAAAAACGTTACTGTAATCTACATTGCAGCGCCGATCTGCTGCAATAGCAGATAGGGGTTGCAAAATCTGGTGACAGAGCCTCTTTAAAATCACTGAACAGCCCATACTTACTCATAAGAGCAGGTACACACACCACTTCCCAGCAAGATGCAGATAAACCAAAATGCTACATAGAGGGAGATTACAATGGATATCATGGATATCTTTTCAGGATGCAGCTGGGACTTATAGTGCTGGGGGAGAATAGTGTGTCAGTCCATTGTGTGGTGCATTTGGATGTTACTGGGCAGCCCGCCTGGTCTAATAGTATTGGTGTGACTAATAGGCTGTATGCCAGCATTGTGCACTACATGTAACCATGTGAGTGACACACTTTTAAAAGCTATATCTGTGTGCAATGTTAATACTAAGCAGCCACCCCCCTCATGAATAGTAGGCGTTAGAGTGTCTGTTCATCAGTATATTGCACCTGTGTAATCTCCCTTTATGTAGCATTTTGGTTTATCTGCGTCTTGCTGGGAAGAGGTGTGTGTACCTGCCTTTATGAACAAGTATGACAACACTATATGGACAGTAATGTCAGGAGCTTCCCAATGCTGGAGTCCCCAGGCAGAGCATTGCAATCACTCTGCCCTTGGACTTTGGCCCTAGGGAAGCTCCTGAAATCACTGTCCATAAATGGACATCAGGAGCAAGAAGCTCTGCCCGGGGACTCCAGATCTAGGAAAGCTGTATATACACCGCGTTGAAAATTATTATGCAAATGTTATTTTTCGCTGATTTTCCTAAATAGTCGATGCACATGACAGTCAGTATAATCTTCAAGCCATCAACCGTTGGAGTATAATGCAAATTTTATTGAACAAATCTCCTAATGATAACAGTTTTTTTTTTAGAAGTAAAAAACTCAAAATCCACTGTTTCAAATTATTATGCACAACAGAGATCAAAACATTTTAAAGGTTGTAAAGAGAACTAAAATGATAATTTGTTGAATTTGTAGCATCAGGAGGTCATACTTACAGAAATCAAAAGCTCTTTCAATCAAAAAAAACTTAACAGGCCAAGTTACATGTTAACATAGAACCCCTTCTTTGATATTACCTTTACAATTCTTGCATCCATTGAATTTGTGAGTATTTGGACAGTTTCCGCTTGAATATCTTTGCAGGATGTCAGAATAGCCTCCCAGAGCTTCTGTTTTGATGTGAACTGCCTCCCACCCTCATAGATATTTTGCTTGAGGATGCGCCAAAGGTTCTCAATAGGGTTGAGGTCAGGGGAACATGGGGGCCACACCATGAGTTTCTCTCCTTTTATGCCCATAGCAGCCAATGACACAGAGATATTCTTTGCAGCATGAGATGGTGCATTGTCATGTGTGAAGATAATTTTGCTACGGAAGGCACGGTTCTTCTTATTGTACCACAGAAGAAAATGGTCAGTCATAAACTCTACGTACTTTGCAGAGGTTATTTTCACACCTTTAGGGACCCTAAAGGGGCCCACCATCTCTCTCCCCATGATTCCAGCCCAAAACATGACTCCGCCACCTCCTTGCTGACGTCGCAGCCTTGTTGGGACATGGTGGCCATTCACCAACCAACCACTACTCCATCCATCTGGACCATCCAGGGTTGCACGGCACTCATCAGTAAAGAACACGGCTTGAAAATTAGTCTTCATGTATTTCTGAGCCCACTGCAACCGTTTCTGCTTGTGAGTATTGTTTAGGGGTGGCCGAATAATAGCTTTATGCACACTTGCAAACCTCTGGAGGATCCTACACCTTGAGGTTCGCGGGACTCCAGAGGCACCAGCGGCTTCAAATACCTGTTTGCTGCTTTGCAATGGCATTTTAGCAGCTGCTCTCCTAATCCTATTAATTTGTCTGGCAGAAACCTTCCTTATTATGCCTTTATCTGAACTAACCCGTCTGTGCTCTGAATCAGCCACAAATCTTTTCACAGTACGATGATCACGCTTAAGTTTTCTTGAAATATCCAATGTTTTCATACCTTGTCCAAGGTATTGCACTATTTCACGCTTTTCGGCAGAGAGATCCTTTTTCTTTCCCATATTGCTTGAAACCTGTGGCCTGCTTAATAATGTGGAACGTCCTTCTTAAGTAGTTTTTCTCTGATTGGGCACACCTAGCAAACTAATTATAACAGGTGTCTGAGATTGATTACAATGATCCAAAGAGCCCTAAGACACAATACCATCCATGAGTTTAATTGAAAAACTAATAATTAAATATTTATGACACTTAAATCCAATGTTCATAATAATTTGGAACACGGTGTATGTTTTGAGATTGGTTCAGGTACTGTATATATGTACTGAGCTTTGTTCTGGTACTGTATATATATATATGTACTGTGCTTAATTCTGGCGCTGTATTTAAGTACTGAGCTTTGTTCTGGCACTGTATAAATGTACTGAACTTGATTCTAGTGTTAAGATACGCGGGTATGTGGACCCACTAGGCTGCACCGCCGTAGCAGAGTAGCAGCTAGCCGAGCAACAGTCCTAGTACAATAGTACCTTTAATAGTCCAGACAGTAATGGAGGCTCGGCACAGATGAAATTGTGGACACCAGACGTGGCGTATATCAGCAGGCGTGACTGGTGGCACAACACAACTCCAACAGGTTAAGGCATAGGAACAAATATAGCATGGGATACAGAATACAGGTAGCAGGGCACAGGAACAACGGGAACAGGATAACACTAAGGGACCATATGCTAAGACTAACATGGGTAAACACAACAACGCTCAGGCAATGAGTGAAAGGGCAAAGCCCTTCTTATAGTCCAGGGGGATCATGGGTTAATTGATGATGATTTTCATGTGCGTGCACTGGCCCTTTAAGGCTGGGCACGAGCATGCGCGAGCACCCTATGGGACACAGCAGAACGGAGCGGAACTGAGCACTGGCATCTAATGGGGAGAAGATGCGGGCCATCGCACACAGATCCATTGTTGTGGCCATCGGAGAGTGAGTAATCCCGACGGTCCGTGGTCGTGGACGCTACACTGAGCTTTCTTCTGGTGTTGTATTTAGGGATCAAGCTTTGTTCTGGTGTAGTATATAAGTACTGAGCTTTGTTCTGGTACTGTATTTATTTACTAAGCTTGGTTCTGGAGCTGTATTTATGTACTGAGCTTGGTTCTGGTGTTGTATTTATGTACTGAGCTTGGTTCTAGCATTGTATATATGTACTGAGCTTGGTTCTGGTGTTGTATATATGTACTGAGATTTGTTCTGGTGTTGTATATATGTACTGAGCTTGATTCTGGCACCGTATTTGTGCATTAGCCAGGAGATTTGTTGCGGCTTACTGCGCACGCCACACTGTCCTCCACCCTTCCCATGTGCACAGCCTAAATGGGCTGAGCACGCTTAGGATATTTAATGTGCGCATAAAAGTCTATACGTAATGGGTGAGGTTAATATAATGTGTGGGTAGGTAGGTATGTACCCTTATGTAGATTTATACATAGTGTGGAAATCCAGTTAAACATTCTGAATAGGGAATTTTTTTATTTAGAATACACTTTAATATAGGGAGTATAGGGAGTATTTGGAATATTGTAATTGTTTTATTTTATTATTAGAATCACTTTCCATGGCGCGATACACCACGAAAAATCATAGACGACCCCCCCCCCCCTTCCCGGCGCATACAGTGAAGGAAATAAGTATTTGATCCCTTGCTGATTTTGTAAGTTTGCCCACTGTCAAAGACATGAACAGTCTAGAATTTTTAGGCTAGGTTAATTTTACAGATTATATAAAAAAAAAAAAACAGAAAATCACATTGTCAAAAATATATATATGTATTTGCATTGTGCACAGAGAAATAAGTATTTGATCCCTTTGGCAAACAAGACTTAATACTTGGTGGCAAAACCCTTGTTGGTAAGCACAGCAGTCAGACGCTTTTTGTAGTTGATGATGAGGTTTGCACACATGTTAGATGGAATTTTGGCCCACTCCTCTTTGCAGATCATCTGTAAATCATTACGATTTTGAGGCTGTCGCTTGGCAACTCGGATCTTCAGCTCGCTCCATAAATTTTCGATGGGATTAAGGTCTGGAGACTGGCTAGGCCACTCCATGACCTTAATGTGCTTCTTTTTGAGCCACTCCTTTGTTGCCTTGGCTGTATGTTTCGGGTCATTGTCGTGCTGGAAGACCCAGCCACGAGCCATTTTTAATGTCCTGGTGGAGGGAAGGAGGTTGTCACTCAGGATTTGACAGTACATGGCTCCTGTAAAGGATCTGCCAGGCACAACTTCTGTGTATACTCCCATAGGTAATCAGTCTGCACCTGAGTCTATGTCTCTGAGACTGACTCCATCTTCCATCACTCAGGATGGCAGGCTTAGGAGTGGGAGAGCCTATCGCAGCCTGGCCAGACGGAGCTAGCTCCCGCCCTCTGTCTATTTATACCTGCCTTTCCTGTTCCTCCTTTGCTTGTGATTCTTCTCGTGTGGTTTCCTGGCCCAGCTGTAAAGGATCTGCCAGGCACTACGTCTGTGTATACTCCCAGGATTAATCAGTCGACCCCTGAGGGGGTGGAATTCGAGGTGGCCAAGATTGTGGACAGTAGGATGATCCAGGGCTCCCTCCAGTACCTGGTCCATTGGAGAGGATACGGGCCGGAGGAGAGGACTTGGGTACCTGCTCGAGATGTTCACGCTGGGGTATTGATCAGGAGGTTCCACCTTCTCTTCCCCACTAAACCGGGTCCTCTTAGTAAGGGTCCGGTGGCCCCTCATAAAAGGGGGAGTACTGTAAAGGATCTGCCAGGCACTACGTCTGTGTATACTCCCAGGATTAATCAGTCGACACCTGAGGCCAGACCTCTTAGACTGACACCGGCTCCCACCAATCAGGGTGGCAGGCTCAGGAGTGGGAGAGCCTATTGCGGCCTGGTCAGTCGGAGTTAGCTCCGCCCCCTGTCCATTTATACCTGCCGTTTTCTCTTCCTCATTGCTTGTTATTCTTCTTGGATTCCTGGCCCCACTGCTGCCTTGCTCCAGCCTGCTTCTGCCGTGCTTCTGCCTTGCTTCAGTTCCGCTTATCCTGCTTCGCTCTGCCCCTGGCTTGCTTCCTGCTCCGTGCTCTGCGTTTGTATACTCCACTACATCCTGATCCTGACTGGCTCGTTCACCACTCCGTTTCCTCACAGTGTTCCGTGGGCTACTGCCCCTTCCCTTGCTTGTTCCCTGTTTGTATTCCCTTGCACGTAGTCAGCGTAGGGACCGCCGCCAAGTTGTACCCCGTCGCCTAGGGCGGGTCATTGCAAGTAGGCAGGGACAGGGCAGAGGGTAGATTAGGGCTCACTTGTTCCCTTCACCTCCTTCCTGCCATAACACCAGCTACAGCTTCTAACTATTTGATCCTGCTCCATACTGACCCTGGCTTACTGACTACTCTCCTGCTCTGCGTTTGGTACCTCGTGCACTCCTGGTTTGACTCGGCTCGTTCACCACTCTTGTTGCTCACGGTGTTGCCGTGGGCAACTGCCCCTTTCCCTTTGCTTTGTGTTCCCTTGCCTGTTTGTCTCGTGCAATTACTGAGCGTAGGGACCGCCGCCCAGTTGTACCCCGTCGCCTAGGGCGGGTCGTTGCAAGTAGGCAGGGACAGAGTGGCGGGTAGATTAGGGCTCACTTGTCCGTTTCCCTACCCCCGTCATTACATAATCACAAGCCCGTATACCTAGTCTACCCTGCTCCCTGACACTACTATGGACCCCCTTGAGACCCTGGCCCAGCAAATGCAGGGTCTCTCCCTACAGGTCCAGGCCCTGGCTCAGAGGGTCAACCAACCTGACGCTACCATGGTAGTGCCCCTCACCTCACCTCTTGAACCCCACCTCAAGTTTCCTGACCGGCTCTCAGGGGACCGGAGGACTTTTCTCTCCTTTCGGGAGAGTTGTAGGCTCTACTTTCACTTAAAGCCTCATTCCTCAGGTTCTGAGAGCCAGCGGGTGGGTATAATTATGTCCCGGCTCCAGGAAGGTCCCCAAGAGTGGTCCTTCTTCTTGGCTCCTGATGCCCCTGAACTTTCCTCCGTTGATCGTTTCTTTTCTGCTTTCGGACTCATTTATGTCGAGACTGACAGGACTGCCTTTGCCGAGAGTCAGCTGGTGACCTTACGTCAGGGTAAGAGGCCTGTTGAGGAGTATTGTTCTGACTTTAGGAAGTGGTGCGTAGCTTCTTGGTGGAATGACCCTGCCTTAAGGTGCCAGTTTAGGTTGGGTCTGTCAAACGCCCTGAAAGACCTGCTGGTTAGCTATCCCTCTTCTGACTCCCTAGATCAGGTTATGGCTTTAGCGGTACGACTTGACCGACGTCTCAGGGAACGACAGCTTGAACGTTTTTGTGTTTTCCCCTCTGACTCCCCCATGATGCCTCCCGAGGTTCCGTTGCTTCGCTCTTCCATGGAAGACTCGGAGGTACCTATGCAACTCGGGGCCTCCGTGTCCCCCCGACAACGTAGAGAGTTCCGCAGGAAGAATGGTCTCTGCTTCTATTGTGGGGATGACAAGCATCAAGTGAACACCTGTCTTAGGCGTAAGAATAAGCAGCCGGAAAACTTCCGCGCCTAAGTGATCATCGGGGAGGTCACTTGGGCGCACAGGTATTTCCCGTAAATATAAAAACGTAACAAAATATTGCTTCCCTTTCAGGTCTCTTTTGGTGGTATGTCTGCTACCGGCAGTGCCTTCGTTGATTCAGGTTCTTCTGCTAATATCATGTCTGTGAAATTTGCTATGTCTCTAGCTATGCCTTTGATTGATTTGCCTAAACCTGTCCCGGTAGTGGTTATCGACTCCACTCCTCTTGCTAATGATTATTTTACACAGCATACCCCTGTTTTCGAACTCCTTGTTGGCTCCATGCATTTGGAGCAGTGCTCTGTACTGTTGATGCAAGGATTATCGTCCGATTTGGTTTTAGGCCTTCCCTGGTTGCAGTTGCATAATCCCACGTTTGACTGGAATACTGGGGAGCTTACCAAATGGGGTAATGAATGCTTGACGGTATGTTTTTCTGTTAATTCTATTTCTCCCCCTGAGGAGGTAAACACGCTACCTGAGTTTGTTCAGGACTTCGCTGATGTTTTCTCTAAGGTGGCCTCCGAAGTGTTACCTCCTCATAGAGAATACGATTGCGCTATCGAATTAGTACCAGGAGCTAAGCTTCCTAAGGGTAGGATATTTCATCTTTCTTGTCCCGAACGTGAAGCCATGAGAGAGTATATCCAGGAATGCCTGGCCAAGGGTTACATTCGCCCCTCTACTTCTCCGGTAGGTGCTGGCTTCTTCTTCGTAGGGAAGAAGGATGGTGGTCTTAGGCCATGCATTGACTACCGTAACTTGAATAAGGTCACTGTAAGGAACCAGTATACCCTTCCTTTGATTCCTGATCTCTTTAATCAGGTTCAGGGGGCCCAATGGTTCTCTAAGTTTGATCTACGGGGGGCGTATAACCTTATCCGCATCAAAGAGGGGGATGAGTGGAAGACTGCGTTTAACACGCCCGAAGGTCATTTCGAATACCTCGTCATGCCCTTTGAGTTGTGTAATGCTCCTGCGGTCTTCCAGAATTTCATAAATTAGATTTTGAGAGATTACCTGGGGGTATTTCTTGTAGTGTACCTTGATGACATACTGGAGTTTTCCAAGGACTGGTCCTCCCACATTGAGCATGTCAGGAAGGTGCTCCAGGTCCTTCGGGAAAACAAACTGTTTGCGAAAACCGAAAAATGTGTGTTTGGGGTACAGGAGATACAATTTTCGGGTCAAATCCTCACTCCTCATGAATTCCGCATGGACCCCGCCAAGGTCCAGGCTGTGGCGGAATGAGTCCAACCTGCCTCCCTGAAGGCGTTACAGTGTTTTTTGGGGTTCCCTAATTATTACAGGAGATTTATTGCTAACTTCTCAGTCATCGCTAAGCCTCTTACGGACCTCACTCGCAAAGGTGCTCATCTCCTCCACTGGCCTCCTGAGGCTGTCCAGGCTTTTGAGGTCCTTAAGAAGTGCTTTATCTCGGCCCCGGTGCAGCCCAACCAAATGGAGCCATTTATCGTGGAAGTTGACGCATCCGAGGTGGGAGTGGGGGCTGTCTTGTCCCAGGGTACCAGGTCCCTCACCCATCTCCGTCCCTGTGCCTACTTCTCCAGGAAGTTTTCGTCCACTGAGAGTAACTATGATTTTGGCAACCGCGAACTCTTAGCCATTAAATGGGCATTTGAAGAGTGGCGCCACTTCCTGGAGGGGCCTAGGCACCAGGTAACGGTCCTTACCGACCACAAGAATCTGGTTTTCCTAGAATCTGCCCGGAGGCTAAACCCGAGACAAGCTCGATGGGCGCTATTTTTTACCAGATTCAACTTTTTGGTTACCTATAGGGCTGGGTCTAAAAATATTAAGGCCGATGCACTGTCGCGTAGCTTCATGGCCCTCCTTCGAAGGAAGATCCTGCTTGTATTTTGCCTCCTGGTATAATCATTTCTTCTATTGATTCTGATTTAGTCTCTGAAATTGCGGCTGATCAAGGTTCAGCTCCCGGGAACCTTCCTGAGGACAAGCTGTTTGTTCCCCTGCAATACCGGCTAAGGGTACTTAGGGAAAATCATGACTCCGCACTATCTGGTCATCCAGGCATCCTGGGTACCAAACACCTCATTGCCAGAAACTATTGGTGGCCTGGGTTGCCTAAAGACGTTAAGGCCTACGTCGCCGCTTGTGAGGTTTGTGCTAGGTCCAAGACTCCCAGGTCCCGACCAGCGGGCTTACTACGTTCTTTGACCATTCCCCAGAGACCTTGGACCCATATCTCCATGGATTTTATCACCGATTTGCCTCCATCTCAAGGCAAGTCGGTGGTGTGGGTGGTAGTAGACCGCTTCAGTAAGATGTGCCACTTTGTGCCCCTCAAGAAACTACCCAACGCCAAGACGTTAGCTACCTTGTTTGTCAAACACATCCTGCGTCTCCATGGGGTCCCTGTCAATATTGTTTCGGACAGAGGGGTTCAATTTGTTTCTTTGTTTTGGAGAGCCTTCTGTAAAAAGTTGGAGATTGATCTGTCCTTCTCCTCTGCCTTCCATCCTGAAACTAATGGCCAAACTGAGAGGACTAATCAATCTCTAGAACAATATTTAAGGTGTTTTATCTCTGACTGTCAATATGATTGGGTCTCATTCATTCCCCTCGCCGAATTTTCCCTTAATAACCGGGTCAGTAACTCGTCAGGGGTCTCCCCCTTTTTCTGTAATTTTGGGTTTAATCCACGGTTCTCCTCCGTTTCACCTGGTAGTTCCAACAATCCCGAGGTAGAGGTCGTTCATCGGGAACTGTGCACAGTCTGGGCCCAGGTTCAGAAGAACCTAGAGGCGTCCCAGAGCGTACAAAAAACTCAGGCTGATAGAAGACGTTCTGCTAACCCCTTGTTTATGGTCGGGGATCTGGTGTGGTTATCGTCTAGGAACTTGCACCTTAAGCTCCCGTCCAACAATTTGCTCCCCGGTTTATTGGGCCGTATAAGGTCATTGAAGTCCTGTCTCCTTCCGACTAGAGTTGCCCCCATCTTTTCGAATACACGACATGTTTCATGCCTCCCTCCTTAAAGGAACAGTGTCACCCAAAAAAAATTTTTATATCAGTTTTATGTTAGGGTTTTATTAAAAACGTTTATATTTATTTGTGTGTTTGTGTGTTACTTTTTTCTATTTTTACACTTTTTCTTCCCTATGGGGGCTGCCATTTTTTTTTCCATTTCTGTATGTGTCGATTAACGACACATACAGACATGGAATACGGCAGCTCCAGTCCCATAGGGACTGCGAACGGGGCCCGTTCCATCCACTATGGTGTACGCCGTGTGTGTGGGAACGGCGCATGCGCCGCTCCCACACAGTCCAATTTGATATGCGTGCCGTCCGGCGCCATTTTCCTGTGGACCGTAAGTCGCGGCCGGACAGTAACATTACTACTTCCGGTCGCGGCTTCCGGACTTGTGCACATGGAGCAGCGGCAGCAGACGGAGCGGATGGACCGGAGGGAGCGGCGGCGACTGGAGCAGGTAAGTGATTTCTATGTATGTTCGTGTTTCAGTGTGTGTTTACTAGTGTATGTAAACCTTCTACACTGTGTGTTAGCTCAAAAAATGGCGACACACAGTGTAGGAGGTTAGACCGTTCAAACCCCTCGTTTCTCCCGGCACTAGCCAGGATAAAGGAGGGGGGGATTCTGAGAGCTCACTAGAGCGAGGGATTTTTTCCCAATTTTGCAGCATAAAGCAATGTGGTTGCTTTACCACATGCAATGCTGCAATTTTGGGAATTGCTCCATCTAGTGACCAGTGCTGGGAAATATTATAAATTGAATCCAATTTATAATATTTCCTGACTCGTAAAAAAAAAAAAAATTATTAGAACAATGTTTAATCACCTACACACTAATTGTTTAACTAAAAAAAAAAAAACATGTTTTGCTGGCAACACATTCCCTTTAAACGCTGCTCCCCGTCCTTGGCTCCCTCGAAGAAACCTCCTGTTCCCGTTCTCACCCCTGAGGTGGTGGAGTTCGAGGTGGCCAAGATTGTGGACAGCAAGATGGTCCAAGGCTCCCTCCAGTACCTGGTCCATTGGAGAGGATACGGGCCTGAGGAGAGGATTTGGGTACCCGCCCGGGATGTTCACGCTGGGGTATTGGTCAGGAAGTTCCACCTTCATTTCCCCAATAAACCAGGTCCACATAGAAAGGGTCCGGTGGCCCCTCATAAAAGGGGGGGTACTGTAAAGGATCTGCCAGGCACAACTTCTGTGTATACTCCCATAGGTAATCAGTCTGCACCTGAGTCTATGTCTCTGAGACTGACTCCATCTTCCACCACTCAGGATGGCAGGCTTAGGAGTGGGAGAGCCTATCGCAGCCTGGCCAGACGGAGCTAGCTCCCGCCCTCTGTCTATTTATACCTGCCTTTCCTGTTCCTCCTTTGCTTGTGATTCTTCTCGTGTGGTTTCCTGGCCCAGCTACAGCTTCTAACTATTCGATCCTGCTCCATACTGACCCTGGCTTACTGACTACTCTCCTGCTCTGCGTTTGGTACCTCGTGCACTCCTGGTTTGACTCGGCTCGTTCACCACTCTTGGTGTTGCCGTGGGCAACTGCCCCTTTCCCTTTGCTTTGTGTTCCCTTGTCTGTTTGTCTCGTGCACTTACTGAGCATAGGGACCGCCGGCCAGTTGTACCCCGTCACCTAGGGCGGGTCGTTGCAAGTAGGCAGGGACAGAGTGGCGGGTAGATTAGGGCTCACTTGTCCGTTTCCCTACCCCCGTCATTACAGCTCCATCTATTCTCCCATTGATGCGGTGAAGTAGTCCTGTGCCCTTAGCAGAGAAACACCCCCAAAACATAATGTTTCCACCTCCATGCTTGACAGTGGGGACGGTGTTCTTTGGGTCATAGGCAGCATTTCTCTTCCTCCAAACACGGCGAGTTGAGTTAATGCCAAAGAACTCAATTTTGGTCTCATCTGACCACAGCACCTTCTCCCAATCACTCTCAGAATCATCCAGATGTTCATTTGCAAACTTCAGACGGGCCTGTACATGTGCCTTCTTGAGCAGGGGGACCTTGCGGGCACTGCAGGATTTTAATCCATTACGGCGTAATGTGTTACCAATGGTTTTCTTGGTGACTGTGGTCCCAGCTGCCTTGAGATCATTAACAAGTTCCCCCCGTGTAGTTTTCGGCTGAGCTCTCACCTTCCTCAGGATCAAGGATACCCCACGAGGTGAGATTTTGCATGGAGCCCCAGATCGATGTCGATTGATAGTCATTTTGTATGTCTTCCATTTTCTTACTATTGCACCAACAGTTGTCTCCTTCTCACCCAGCGTCTTTCTTATGGTTTTGTAGCCCATTCCAGCCTTGTGCAGGTCTATGATCTTGTCCCTGACATCCTTAAAAAGCTCTTTGGTCTTGCCCATGTTGTAGAGGTTAGAGTCAGACTGATTAATTGAGTCTGTGGACAGGAGTCTTTTATACAGGTGACCATTTAAGACAGCTGTCTTTAATGCAGACACCAAGTTGATTTGGAGCGTGTAACTGGTCTGGAGGAGGCTGAACTCTTAATGGTTGGTAGGGGATCAAATACTTATTTCTCTGTGCACAATGCAAATAAATATATATAATTTTGACTGTGTGATTTTCTTTTTTTTTTATATATATATAATCTATCTCTCACTGGTAAAATTAACCTAGCCTAAAAATTCTAGACTGTTCATGTCTTTGACAGTGGGCAAAGTTACAAAATCAGCAAGGGATCAAATACTTATTTCCTTCACTGTATGTCTTTGTCGGCAAGATAGAAAACCTGTTGCTAAAAATTTGAATCCCACCCCTGCCCGTCAGTCCCGCGGACCTGATTTGTACAGGTTTCAGAGTAAGATAAAGCTGCTCTGTATACATTATCCAAAGCAGCTGTATCTCAAAAAGTAAAAAGATTATTTAATACAAGCTAATTATAAAGTTGTACAAAACACACTGATTGACCTTTCTATTAAAAAAAATGCTTTCAAAGGTTTAGATAGCCTTTAAGTATAAAGGAATCAGCGACAGAAGATTCGAACCGAGCCTCAAATCCCGATGTGAACATAGCCTTATAATGACATTAATAGATACAATTCATTTACATTCGTTTAAAAACATCTGAATGTATGAAGATTACCTATCATCAGGGCCACCATCAGGAATTTATGGGCCCCATACAGCCAAGATGTCTGGGCTGCCCCCCCTTCATTACCGGGGGTGGGCAACGGAATGTGTGGCACTCACGTTTGTACGTTATACGCATTAACTGATTTTGGTGCTGATGTCAATTACAGTGAAGGAAACCATGGAGCAGGCAGTCACCGGTTAATGCCCTGGATTTTGATCTATTTAACCAAAACGTATCCGACTGTACGGCATACAGTGGGATACGTCGCCTGGGGAATGGCGCAGGGGAAACTCCCGAAGTCACTGTCCATGAACAGGGCTAGAGCCTTCTACTAGCGCTCTGCCCAGGGACTATGGCGCTGTTCCTGGTGTCCATATACTGTACGTAAAGGGATGTTAGAAGATTTGCAAAGCCTGAGTACACAGCCGGAGCGTCGGCAACGCTCTGACCAGGGATTCCGGCCTGGGAGAATACCCTGACGTCACTTTACATATATGGACAGTAACATCAGGTGATTTCCCAGGGACAAAGTCCACGGGTAGAGCCCTTGTGATGATCTGCCTGGGGACTCCGGAATAGCAACTTCTACTACGCTATTCCATCCTTCAAAAATAAGGTATACCGACGTCTACCAGCTCTATGAATTATCGTCTACGTTGTTTATAGTGTACGTTAGGAGATTTCTTGATGTACACGATAAACTTAGGGCAACAACACGATGTGAAGGGTGCCTTAAAGGAGGGGGAAGTGCTTGTGAGGATGTAAGGAGAACTAATGCTCCATTCTTGCGTTGCCATTAAAGTTCAATGTGCTTTTCAACAGAAAAAATCGGAGGCTTTCCGTTTCATTTCTGACGCAGATGTGCCACAAGTGTGTAGCAGATCCGCACGAGAATAAGACCCAGTTCACACAGAGGTTTTTTTTGGCGCATTTTTTTGCAGTGGAAATCGCGTTGGAAACTGCTGCAAATTAATTACCGAAATCCCCTCCTATTAATTTCAACGGGAGGCAAAGGCGTTTTTTTCCCGTGAGTGGAAAAAAACGCTTGTGGGAAAAAGAATCGACATGCCCTTTCTTCGGCATTTCCGTCTCTGACCTCCCGTTGACATCAATGGGAGGCAGAGAATGCCTGAAGGAATTTCAAGGCAGATTTTTCTGCCTGCAAAAAACTGTGTGAACAAGTCCCACTGTCATTCAAAGTTGCTTATCCTCGGCTTTTCCATGTAATATAAGTCGCATGCTACTTATTGCTGTGGTGAATTTATTTTCATGGTGCGGACAAAAATACATGTGGAAACATTTTCGTAGCATGTGAACTGGGTTACGGAAACCTCATATGCATGGGATGCAGAATCATTGGCATGTAATCGGATTCCATATCAAATCCAACATGTGTGAACGGGGTCTTAGGCCTCATGCACACGACCGTAATTTTGTCCACCCGTAAATACGGCCGTATATACGGCTCCCTGGTCACACGTATTCCACCAGTATTCCATCAGTATTCCACCCGTATTTACGGATCCGTAAAAAAAAGGAGGGGGCAGGAAATGAGGTAAAAATCATGTCCAAAGTCCTCAAAAGAGTTGTTTTTTTTTTGTTAGTTAAAAATCACCCACATTCACAATTATTAAACCAAAAAATCATGATCAATATGAAGTGTCATGTGCAAATCGACATACTACCTTCGTTACCATACATGTAAAATGTTTTGTACATAATAACTATAAAAAAAACACAACACAAAGATTTTAGTAGAAAATATTTTTTTTGTAAAATAAGGAGCAAATGCAAAACAACAACAATATAAAACTTTAACCCCTTAATGACCAGCCTATTTTAGACCTTAATGACCAAGCCATTTTTGACGTTTTTCCATCGTCGCATTCCAAGAGCTATAACTCTTTTATTTTTGCGTCGACACAGCTGTATAAGGTCTTGTTTTTTGCGGGAAAAGTTGTATTTTTTAATAGCACCATTTTTAAGGGACATATTATTTATTGATTAACTTTTATTAACTTTTATTTGGGGGGAAATAGAAAAAAACCTGAAATTTTGCCACTCTTTTTTGCGTCCTAAATCTACGCCTTTTACCGTGTGATATAAATAACACAATAACTTTATTCAGCGGGTTGTTATGATTGCCACGATACCAAATTTGTATAGTTTTTGGATGTTGTACTACTTTTACACGCTTTTTTTTCAAAATTATTTGTTTTTGTGTCTCCATATTTGAAGAGCCGTAACGTTTTTATTTTTTCACCGATGCGGTTGTGTGAGGGCTTTTTTTTTGTGGGAAGACTTGTAGTTTTTATTGCTACCATTTTGGAGTAGATGCGACTTTTTGATCACTTTTTATCACATTTTTTTTAAGTCAGGATTCACAGAAAACAGCAATTTTTCCATAGTTTTTTATTCAATTTTTTACGGCGTTCACCGTGCGGGTTAAATAATGTAACAGATTTATAGTCGGGGTCGTTACGGATGCGGCGATACCAAATATGTGTAACTTTTTGACTTTATTTTGTTTTTTTAATAGTAAAGCATTTTGTAAGGGGAAAAGCTGGGTTTTTCATTTTTTTTTTTTTTTAAATTAAAATTAACTTTATTAAACTTTTTTTTCACTTTTTTACTAGTCCCACTAGGGGACTATAATATGCGATTCTGCGATCGCATTTATAATACACTGCAATACTTTTGTATTGCAGTGTATTACTGCCTGTCCGTTTAACACGGACAGGCATCTGCTAGGTCATGCCTGCGGCATGATCTAGCAGGCATTCATGACAGGCAGACCCTAATTATATACCCTAATACAATACCAGCAAAGTAAATGCGATGAAGAAATCTCATCCGCATTTTCTGCACAAAAATTGACCTGCGGTACGTATTTGAAAATATGCTACACGTCAATTTATCTTGGGTTTCCGCTTGTGAATTATTTTTGACTAGTTTAAAGAAAAATAAAAAATCTGCAGGATAAATCCTGCACCTATTTTTGTATCAAAATGTAAAAACGTCACCTAAAAACGTATACAAAAACTCACTATTAGGGTATGTGCACACACACTAATTACGTCCGTAATTGACGGACGTATTTCGGCCGCAAGTCCCGGACCGAACACAGTGCAGGGAGCTGGGCTCCTAGCATCATACTTATGTACGATGCTAGGAGTCCCTGCCTCGCTGCAGGACAACTGTCCCGTACTGTAATCATGTTTTCAGTACGGGACAGTAGTTCCACGGAGAGGCAGGGACTCCTAGCATCGTACATAAGTATGATGCTAGGAGCCCAGCTCCCTGCACTGTGTTCGGTCCGGGACTTGCGGACGAAATACGTCCGTCAATTACGGACGTAATTAGTGTGTGTGCACATACCCTTAGGTGCAGGCTTTACCTGCGGAATTACCTGCGGTTTTGATGCGGATTTGTGCACCAAATTTCTCAATGTGTGCATTACAGAATTTGCTAGGGATTTACAGCAAATTAACCCTTTACATTGTAAAAGATGTAATACGTTACAATTCTGCAACATAATAGACATGCAGCTGATTTAACCCCTTCCCTCCTCCATTTTTCAGATTTTCACTTTTGTTTTTTCCTCCCCACCTTTCCATCTATATAGCCATATGAGGCACAAGTTGTAGTTTTCAAGGCACCATTTATTGTACCGCATAATGTACTGGGAAGCTGAAAAAAATATTTGTGGGGTTTCGTTTTTACGACATCCATCAGGTGGTAAAAATACGACATATTCACCTTATTCTATAGGTTGATATGATTACGGCGATACCCAATTTCTATGTTTTGTTTTATGTTTTACCACTTTTAAAAAAATAAAACTATTTGCTAAATTAAAAAAATATTTTTGTGTCGCCATATTCTGAGAGCCATAACTTTTTCATTTTTCTATAAATTTAGCGATGTGAGTGCTTAAATTTTGCAGGACGAGCTGTAGTTTTGACTGATACCATTTTGGGGTATATTCGACTTTTTGATCACTTTTTATTAAATTTTTTTGGAGCGCTAAGGTGACTAAAAACTAACAAATTGCGTGTTTTATATATATAATTTTTTTACGGCATTCACCAAGTGGGTTAAACAACACTATATTGTGATAGTTTGGACTTTTACAGACGCACAGATACCAGTTTTGTTAACTTCTATTTTTTTTAACATTAATTTAGGAAAAAAATTTGAAAAGGGGGGTTTTTTGAACTTTTAATACTTAATTTTTTTTGGAACATAAAAAAACTTTAGTTAACTGTTTTTTACTTTTTTTATCAGTCCTGCTAGGGGACTTGAAGCAGCGATCATTGGATCGCTTGCGTGATATACTGCAATACTAATGTATTGCAGTATATCGTATTGCAGTATATGTAGTGCAGTATATCGTGATTCTGACAGTCTCCTTTGAAGCCCTGCCAGAGGCAGAGCTTCAAAGGAGTACAAAGGTGGCAGACCTGGGGGCTTTCATTAAGCCCCCAGGCTGCCATAACAACCGTGAAGGGGGGCACGATGGCTTGTTTCAGGGGGTGCCCCCCTGATTCTAACACTTTAAATGCAGCAATCACGATTGACCGCGACATTTAAGGTATTAAACGGGCGGAATTAAAGTGATCTTTGATTCCGCCCGTTGCAGTGAGGTGTCGGCTGCGTAACACAGCCGCCACCCGCTGTGTATGGAGCGAGCTCAGCCCGTGAGCTCGCTCTATATTTCCCATACATACCTAACCCTTATCACGTACAGTTACGTGATATTGCGTTAAGGGGTTATAAATCAGCAGCATGTCCTAAATTTCATGCAGATATTTTGTCTGCTGCACATGCATCAGGTTTTGACAAACCCCATTCACATGAGTTAGGGATTATTCAGACTAACGTGTTAATCCTCCATGTGAAGGCCATTTTTTTTAAAGGCCGTCACACGGCTGCATGTATTTCTATGGGGCTATTCACGCGGTCGTTGTTTTAATAGACCGTGTGAAGGGTCTGTAAAAAAAATAGAACATGTCCTATTTTTGTGCATTTTCACGGATCCCTCAATAGACCCAAGTCTATGAGGGATCTGTGAAAACGGGTCCCGAACGGGTGCAAATCGGCCGTGAAAAACGGCTGATTTCACACACGTTCGTCTGAATATAGCCTTTTATTGTAATTTGTAGTGAATTTTTAGTGCGCAATCCGCACCAAAAATAGGAAACAAGTAAGTGGCCTTATTCAGACGTCCATGTTCGGTCTGTGATATACGGACCGTGCATCCGCCATATTTCCCAGACCAACCACAGTTCAGGGAGACAGGCTTCTAGCATCACAGTTATCTATAATCAAAGGAGTCCCTCCCTTCCCATGGGAATACTGTCCCCGGTCCCGTACTGAAGGAATCATTACAGTATGCGACAGTATTCCCGTGGAGAGGCAGGGACTCCTAGCAGCATTGATAACTATGATGCTAGGAGTCCGGCTCCCTGAATTGTGGTCGTCCTGGGAAATACGACCGATACACGCTCTGTATATCACGGACCGAACACGGCCATCTAATTAAGGCCTTAGTCTAATTACACAGGGCGTCAAAATCGCGGCAAAAACGTGATTTGACTGCACTGTGAGAATATAGCCTAACAGCACTATTTTTTCATGTTTTGTATCCTTTTTTTATGCAACTTTCGTAATTGCGGCACAAATCACGTGGTTTTGCTGTGATTTTTTATAATCGCAGCAAAACTACGCCATTTTTGCCGCGATTGCAAAAATCGCGGCATGAAATGCTAGGGTAACGGAAAAAAAAAAAACATTTTAACATACTTTATACATATCGGAAGCAGGATGCAGAGGGGGGACACTCACCAGCCTGCAGGTTCAGTCAGCTGTGTAGAAAAGGACGTGTATGGGGGGCGGTATCTCCACACGGAGCTTCTGGTTCTCATGCTACATCTTCCCCTTCTGTTAACCCCTACGATGCTGAAGTTGGTTTCTTATTCGTCCAGCTAATGAAGTTACAACAGGTCTGCAGGGGGGGCCGCGAGCATTGTGAGGGGGTGCCCACGAGGGAGTAGGGGCGCTACGACAGCCCGATGGGCCCCTTTTCTTCAGCCATGTGACTTCTATGAGCGACTAGGTGCGCAAAAACGCACCAATATAGGACATGCAGTGAGTTTCACGCAACAGACACTCGCTGCGTGAAAACTCACGCATGTCTGAATAGCTCCAATTGCCAAAATGGATAAAGGCAGCCATCAAAATGTATTGGGACATTATATAAATTTGATTACAGATGCTCTGGGAGAAACACAGAGGCAGATATAGAAAAAGATGACACAAAAACTGCAGATAAAAGGTCAGCAATTTGATTCCAAAAAGTTACAGCCAACGGGAAAGTCCACCATATACGTAAAAGTTTTATCAATACTAGAGCACCCTTGAAAGCATACTGAAGAACTAGAGGGATAGATTTTTTTGGGTATTCGTGTCTTGCCAGTTTCCCTCTAAAGAGCGTTTCAATATGTTAAAGCAACTCCGAGAGGGAATCCGAGAACCCATCTTTCGCTAAGGCAATGGCATCTGAGGGCCATGCAGGAGATCTACCTCCAGAACTCCCAGGAGGGTTGTAGAGTTGGCACCAATGGCGGCATGGACTTAGATGCTGAGAAATTATCTGTGATGGTAGATTTCTTTTAGCCTTTACTGCTGCTCTGAAAAAATGTAATTATCATGCCAGGAGACACAGATACAGTTTTTAGCCAATGCTCAGCGGTCTAAACTAGATCATTTATATATGGCTTGATATGTTATGATCTGATTAGAAGAGCACACAAAAAACTTACAACTGAAAATTGCCTGCCTACAGCCACAACATAGCTGTGACAAAGTTGTTAATGTATCCCAAGCTAAGTGTTGGCAGGTGATTTGCCCTCGCTTATCCTTCCGATGCCAGTCCTTTCTATTTACTGTATGTAATGATGTAAAGCCCACTTGACAGCACATAATCACAGTATGCACATAGAATAGCTAATATTTGTATGCAAGCATAATAAATAATGTCAAATATATATCGATGGTGTATACCTTCTAAAAATGATTGTATTAGTAATCCCCATTTATATGTTCATCTTCCAGTGACTATTATATCCTATGAACATGACTTTTTTAACATAGCTTCATCCTTTGTTTTCTTATTGCGACAACTTACATCTGATCAAAATAATCTCTTTTCGATGCAATCCCACTTTAAAAAAAAATGTAAACAACGCTCCAGCTTTTTATACATACCTATATTTAATTTTCATTCATATTCCAGCCCCTGCATTTTAGCTATAAGCAGTCGGACCCTTATCATTTGCATATCTAGTGATTATTTCCAAACAAAGAGTGAATACAATGATTTAGAGGGATTCTAGTAGTAAATGAAACTTATGGAACATTTTCCCCAGCATTACCCTACTTATTACCCATAGAAAATCCTACAATTGAGCGACATATAAAGCAGTAGGGCACTGGGTTTATTATAAGGCATTGCTGTTAATGAGTAGATTGTGGGTAAGCACTTTGTAGACTTTATTCTCGCCTGTATGTGTCACCCTGCTGCCTGCAGACCCTCCCCTTGTAGATGAGAGCAGTCCTGTGTAATGTACTGTCCTCCACATCAGACAAGGCAGCCTCAGCAGCTCAGTGCGCAGGCACAAGGAGCGGGGCTCGGAGATAATACGTGGTGTCTGAGGCTAGAGAGGCTCAGAGGGATGGGACCCGAACCAGGAGAGATCTGCTGCTAGCAGAACAGCTCAGCCGGCACAGCAGGTCCCAGGGAAAGGTAACCACAGCACCCCCTTCCTTTACAGGGCAGCAGCAATAGAGCTCACTGTATTGGCAGCAAGGCATGGGCACATATACCCTGGCATTATATGGATACCGACTGTACCAGTGATGTTAACACTTATGCTATCTGCTTATAATAGGCTCTTACATACTGATATCGTTTTATATATATATATATATATATGTATATATATATATATATATATATATATATATATATATAAATATATACATATATATATATATATATATGTATATATATAAATATATACATATATATATATATATATATATATATATATATATATATATATATATATATATATATTGCACATAAAGTTGTATGTACATATATATTATACATAGATAATGAACAGGTAGAAGAGGTCAGTATGGCTGCATGCAATATAGAGGATCTGCCTGGTTGCATAGCTCTATATGAGGCAGGACATTGATGGGTAAACAGATGGAGGGCAGTGACGTCATCACTTACGTGCTCTGAGCGTTCGAATCGATTTCAGCACCATGGAGAGGGCTCTGTGGAGCAACAGGACGCCAGTGAAGGACAAACAGGGGAAGGGACACTGCCTCCCACACACAACAGATGTTCTAGGAACGACCCTTTCCTGTACAAGCCCGTGCTCCTGCATTTATTGGTCATGATTGGTGACATTAATGTGGCTGAGACATACTACGACCCACAAACAGGAGCAACATTCAGCTGTCTGTGTAGACTCCTGTATTATATAATAGTCACTGAATTCTTCTGTTGTGTAGAATCACCTACAGAACTGTGTTATTGTGTCTTAAAACAGTCATGGGTAGATAATGTCAGTATGAAATGATTTACACTTACAGATGTAGCAGAGCTGAGTTTGCACGGGACACATTTGTGCATTGTAATAGTTTATTGTGTCACAGTAGGTTCACCTGTAATCCTATACAAACCGTATATAATAAATAATAATAATATGCCAACAGATAAACTCAGCTATTATATATCTGTATAAGAAAGTAAGTGCCAAGTGATGAAGAAAAACTTGTATGAAGATTGTAGAACACATATATGGGATGTCAATTTTTCAGATTACAAATTGTCCGGATTGTATCTATTATTCTATTATTAAATTATTTCATTTTTGAGCCGGATTTAATTTTTTTCTAGTGAGCCAGCAAGTAGCACATACAGAATCCTTTTTATAAAATAAAATAGTGATCTCAGAAAAGTCATACTTCTGCGTCTGGGACTAAATATAATACAATGGGAGAGATTTTGTATATATCTTGCGCTATCATGTCAAGTTTGCTTAAAGGGGTTGTCCAGTTTCAGAAAATGAATGTTATTTTATGTATAATTTAAAGTTATACAAATTTCCAATATACTTTCTGTATTAATTCTTCGCAATTTTCAAGATTTCTGCTTGTAGTCATTCAGTAGTAATATTCATTGTTTACTTCAAGTGGAAAGGATTCCGTCCATGGTCATGTGATGGACATACAGGTGCTGGGATCATTAGAAAACACAGCTCTGATACACACACTGTAATGAGCCGTTCACCTGTGTGTCCATCACATGACGATGGACAGAATTTTTTCCACTGGAAGTAAGCAATGAATATTCCTACTCAATAATAACAAGCAGAGATCCTGAAAGCCAAGAGGAATTAATACAGAAAGTATATTGTAAAATTAAAAGTTATACATAAAATAATATTCCTTGGCTGAAACCGGAGAACCGCTTTAACAAGTAGGTGCCGTACGATTCTTTTTATAATGGCTTTATGTGTAGTTTTTAGGCCTCATGCACACGACCATAATTTTTATCCGCAATTACGGATCGGTAATTACAGATAAAATACTGACCTGACTGATTACTATAAGGTGGTGAGTGCACTATATATATCAGGTTTTCTGTGTATAATTCACTTCCATGGAAACCCGATCTGAATAAAGCGAATGTGACTCCAGTCTTTGCATATTTGAAGCTCTTCTGGAGTCATTTGCACATAGACGTCAGAGTCTGACTTCCCAGCGCTCAATATCATAGTGGGAAATGGGCTCTGGCAGTTGTCATATGTTTGAAAGGAACACGGACGCGGGTGCTAACCTTATTTGCCTGCCTGATTTCTGGGCTTATTAGCGTTCCCAGCTTACAGTTCCTAGTTGCTAAGGAGCAGAATGATCAGTACTAAACCTATATTCATAGTCATATGACTGGGGGAGGAGGGACACAAATGTTAGCTTTCCACCCACCACTTCCTCCCGGCAGATCTGCTTTGCACTGACTTTATCTCCCCATATCCCTCTCCCTTTGATTTGACTTTCTCTGTGTTTGCATTTTACTTTCATTTCTATTATTTTACAGAATACGAAAACATTGAATTCTGCATTTTTTTAAATCAAAAGTGTAGAGAATAACATTTTGGGGCCTCATGGCTACATTCAGATATAATAATAGCAGCAGCTGGCATCGGGTAAATGCCATTCTAGAAAAGCCACCTTCAAACACAAAACATTTTATACACTTCAATGAAAATGCTTGCTTGAAAATAATGAGAATTAGAGGGCTGCTTCTTCATATTGTCTCTCCTGCCATATTTACCTGTCCAAGGTTTTCTTTGTGATGGGAAGTGAAAATGTAATTTCATTCTAGAATGAGCAAAAAAAAAGTTCACTATACTCAAAGGAGGTTTACAATGGTTGTATTTAACATCTAAGATGTCTTGCATGTGCCCCAAAACCTTATTCTGAGCAATTTATTGAAACTTTGGAAGGCAGTCCCTGTATGACAAGACCATGATGACTGCACAGCATGGTGGTCTGTATGTGATTGTACCGATAAGCCAAACCTAGTGGGCCATGCTATAGATGGCCAGCCCTACCTGCTAACAGAACACTGCTCTTGTCCTCCTCTGGCCACATGGTCCTGGATGGGACATGTTTCATAGGCTCTCATAGGTTGCTGCTGGTGCTCTGCCCCTAGATGTGGGATTTAATGGGTCAGCACACAGGATTTCTCGTAAGAATGGCCAGTGATTCTGTGGATCTCCTTCTGTATATGCTGACTCTGTTGAATAGGCAATTATGTAGGCCATTATGCTAACCTATCATAATAACCTATTGCTGATAACTGCCTGCAAACACTGCCTGCTCTGATCCATGCGTAACTACCATCGGAGAACATATGCAGCCTGGCTTGACTTTCTACAAGTCCAACTCCAGTCTTCCTGATGACTCTGTAATGCAATTCTGTTTTCTCAGTCTGTCTGCCGGCAGCTGTTGCTTTTAAAGGCTTTTCTGGAATTTGCAACTTGAGAATTTCCAACAGCAGTGGTCTCCAAACCATGGCTCTCCAGCTGTCACCACAGGTTTGAGACCACTGCCTTTTGCCAAAGACCATCTCTCCTTATGGGAGTTTAAGAGTGACAACTACATAATCCCTTACACTACACACCAAAGCCTGGCCCCAAGACAAATCTAATAGCAACCCATTGCCCCCCGGTTCGTGGCGGTGTTTGTTTTCAGATCCACATCCAAACAGTGATTGTATGGACAAGCGATGTTCATAGAGGTCTATGTGTGCCGCTTGTCCACAAAATCATGTTATGGACAGGAGTGTGTAAAAAAACAAAAACTGGGGTCTATCAAAAGTAGTTCTATGAGATCATACAGTATATGCAGAGACTACACGGTAAAGTGTCAGAACATTACATGCTGAAACTAATAAACTACCCATTTAACTAAACAAAGAGTAGTATTTTGAAATATTATACAGCATCGTCCAAGGACATTGAAGGTCTTCAAAGCTCACTGTTTTCTGATTAATATATTCATATTGCGCCACAACACATATTATTCTATAACCCTTCATATAATTATGTCTTCTTTGTACTTTAATTCAAATATGCATCATAAGGACACATTTTGAGATTTAATCTGGTCTGAATTTGGTGCCTTTTATATGAGAAGTTATAAAAACAACTGGGACATGTGAGAGACATATAAGAACTGATCATTTACATGGAGTACATTTGCTTAATGGGTTTCTGGTTTTCCACTGTAGGGTTGATAACTTGTTTTTCATTTACTGTATGATTTCAATAATATAACAATATACAGAAAACATAACACAATCAACTCAAAATATATTGTCGCTAGTGAGGGGTAGGCTGGCAATGATGGTCCCAGGCCTGTAGTGGCAGAAGAGGCAGGGGGTGGTAACTTTTTATTGATTTTATTAAAATGACATTTAAACGGTAATCCCTAACTCTTAAAAAAAGGCCAGCTTTTAATTGTAGTTTATAAGATAGCGTTGGTTCATTGCTGAACATAACACTGCATCCCCAGGGGCATAACTTGGAGCTCCTGAGCCACCTGAGTGCAAAATCTGTAACCTACCATTTGCCACCTATAATACTGGGATCTTCTTACATGGCATAGGGAGCTTTGGGCCCCTGAGTATACAGGGACCAGGCACTACCTCTTAATACTATGCCCCTGTGCATCCTCCATGTGTTGTATGAGTTGTTACCTTTTTTGATTATGGTAACAATAGCTTGTTTTGTTGAATCCAGGCTATCTTTAAGGTCTATCTCATAGCACAGTATATGTGTAATGAGAAGAATGGGACTCCATACAAGGCTATGTAATCTGTGCATAGATCTGTTTTTTACAACATCTCAATGTAAAACTTTGCATACACATACATTTATTTTGCACTCTTAATTAGTTATATAATGACTTGTTTTTCATTTATTTCCAAAGATAAAGTAAAATTTCTGCCAATTGCACTACTTGAAATTTGACAGTCATGTTCCTCAGGGAAGTTTGATTGCATAATTGTTATCTGAGGTCCAACAATGTATCACATTCATGTAAAAGCAAAACCGCAAAAGCGTGGCTGCCAGTAGGTTTTGTGATATTAAATAACTCACAAGTCTTAAAAATATCATTTAAAAGTTGACTTTCCTTTTAAACATGTTATATATTTTATTCCAGAAATTTTGGCATATGCTAAGTGCTGTCCCAGGACAACAGCCCATGATTATCTGACATTAATACTTTCGTACCAACTTTTGGCTGGCATGTATAATTGTGCCCATATAGCAGGGGCGTAACTAGGAAAGACTGGACCCCATAGCAAACTTTTGACTGGGGGTCCCCCCTCCCTTGGGTGCCACACAACCTCCCCTTGTGGATAGTGACTCCCTGTAGATTCTTCCACACAGCACCCCCTGTAGATAGCACCATACAGCCCCCCTGTAGATAGTGCCATACACAGCCCCCTGTATGTAGCACCATACAGCCCCCCTGTAGATAGCGGCATACAGCCCCCTCCCTGTATAAAGCGCCATAAAGCCCACCTATAGATAGCACCATACAGCCCCCCCTGTAGATAGCGCCATGCAGCCCCCCTGTAGATAGCGCCATACAGCCCCCTACCTGTATATAGCGCCATACATCCCCCTGTATATAGCGCCATACAGCCCCCCCTGTAGATAGTGCCATGCAGCCCCCCTGTAGGTAGCGCCATACAGCCCCCTACCTGTATATAGCGCCATACATCCCCCTGTATATAGCACCATACAGCCCCCCTGCAGATAGCGCCATACAGCCCCCTCCCTGTATAAAGCGCCATACAGCTCCCCTGTATATAGCACCATACAGCCCCCCTGTATATAGCACCATACAGTCCCCCTGTAGATAGCATCATACAGCCCCCCCATATATAGCGCCATACAGCCCCCCTGTATATAGCACCATACAGCCCCCTGTATATAGCGGAATACAGCCCCCCTGTATATAGCATCATAAAGCCCCCCTGTAGATAGCGCCATACAGCCCCCTCCCTGTATAAATCGCCATACAGCCTCCCCTGTAGATAGTGCTATACAGCCCCCTCCCTGTATATAGCACCATACAGCCCCCCTGTAGATAGCGCCATACAGCCCCCTCCCTGTATATAGTGCCATACAGCTCCTCTATATATAGCACCATACAGCCCCCCCTGTATATAGCACCATACAGTCCCCCTGTATATAGCACCATACAGCCCCCCGTATATAGCTCCATACAGCCCCCCCTGTATATAGCACCATACAGCCCCCTGTATATAGCACCATACAGCCCCCCTGTATATTACTCCGTACAGCCCCCCTGTATATAGTGCCACACAGCCCCCCCTGTATATAGCACCATACAGCCCCCCCTGTAGATAACGCCATACAGCCCCAACAGCCTGTAGCCTATGATTTGTCCCACAAAAGACATGTATCCCCTATCCACAGAAGCGCTTGTCACGCATGCGCACAAGCGCGACCGGTGCTCCATCCATTTCTACAGAGCTGCCGACACAGACCCCGGAAGTCAGAGCTTTCTCATGGAGAACTTCGGGGGACTTTCGGTTCCCATTCTCCTTATCGCTGGGGGTCCCAGCGATCACACATGTATCCCCTATCCTGTGGATAGGGGATACATGTGTTTTGTAGGAACAACTCCTTTAATGGCAGAGTGGAGAGATACCTCCCTGCTCTGCCGTAGTGTTCAGTGGCGTCGCGCTGTAGCAGCCATAGCGGCTGCTAGCAGAACCTCCGGCCATGTGGGGGCACGTGCCGGCACAGGCCCCCTCATGCCGCTGGCCCCATAGCAGCTGCTGGGGCTGCTACAGCGGTAGTTACGCCACTGCCATATAGGAAATGCATTAAATGTACTGTGTACAGCATTTTAAATTTTTAATAAAGTGTAAACCTGAGAAGTGTTTCCCCTTCACAGAAATCCCTAGTACTACCTCTACCTCAGTGAAGCTTGGTGAGGGCCTAAAAAGTATTCTATAATTCTTCGTCACTGCTGTACTCTCGCCAAGATTTGCTTTGCTTGCCTTTATGCCAAACTTCATTAACTAGGCTGAAATCAGTGTAACATTCCTCTTGCAAAAGCGACGGCTGGCGCTGTGTTTTGGGGACCCCTGTTTGGGAAACATGTATGGGTGTGCATAAACAGCTGTGTAATTTCTAAGCACCATTGTCAGGCACATTTTCTTACTGTACTGTGGGAAGGGCCCCTAAAGCATAAATGGCAACCATCACACGCTTCTTTTGGGTTTTATAAATACATCAATTATTTCTTAAATTCTTCTTTTCAATAAACATGTCAAAAGTATTTTTAAAAGTAGAGAAACAGTTGTTAGCTCAGATATTTATGGACAGCATATAAATCTTTCTATAAGCAACTACTAGCAGTAGACAGTATTAAGAGGCTATTAGTTGATGTATACAATTAGCCCTGGGAGAGCACTGAGGATTCATGTAGTTAAAAGGTATTTACAAAGTTTCAGTCTTATACCACTAAGTGCAATGTTTATTGTGCTAAGCGGAACCCTTGCGAATACAATTTGTGTTCTTCCAACTTCATCCTTAATAAAAACTTAGCAGCCCAAGGAGGCTTAATTAGTAATATAAAAGGAATAAAGAAAAGTTAAAGAGGTATTCCCATCCTAAGCATTTATGGCATTCTACAGCAGATGTCATAAATGTCTGAAAGATGTGGGTCCCACTTCTGGGACCATTACTTATTGGGGTAACTCATTCTCCATTGCATTCAATGAAGAGGTGGCTATGCTTGTGTGTGGCCCTCTCCACTGGGTGTTATGGAAAGCAAGCAACACACAACTCTTTCCATAACTTCCATAGACTTCAATGGAGAGCACCGAGGTGGGACGCGCACCGTTAAGGCATTTATTGCATACCCTGTGGATATGCCATCATCCTATTATCTTTTTGTGAAATTGTGATTGTGTTGTATATGAATATCTTTAGCAATAATAAATATTTTATGTAACTGGGTTCTTAAAGGGAAGGTTCAAACTATTAATGGATTTCTTAATTTTTAACACTTGTATTCTTTTTTTTTAAACAAAAGTTCAATACTTCTGGAAGAATATGTTCATCTTTAGGTTTACCAGCTACTTCTGAAAAGAGAACCTACATTTTAAATAGGATATTCACCTAAGTAATTTGTCTGAACTCTTCCGTTGCTATAAATCTCTGACACAATTATCATTCCACCCTTTCAATGGTGTGAACGCATTAAAATTCCATTGCAGGAAATCTCCAGCTAGCTCCAAAAGGAATTGAGTGACGTGTCAGAAGATTCACAAAATGTGTTTTAAAGAGATCACTGGCAAAGCTCAAGAAGTAATAGAAAAAAAGAAATATAAAACCTTTCTCAAATAAATATAATTGGGGAAATAAAAAAGCTTCCTCTTTAATTTAGTGATAAAAGCTTTGGCACTTTAACCCCTTAAAGACCCAGCCATTTTTTGTTTTTACGTTTTTAGTTTTTCACCACCCTCCTTTTAAGAACCATAACATTTTTATTTCTCTGTCAATAGAGTGGTGTGAGGGCTTATTTTTGGCGGGAGGAGCTGTAGATTCTTTTGACAGCATTTAAAGTAAAATATAATGTACTGGGAAATGGAAAAAAATTCTTTGTGGGGTGGAAATGGAAAAAAAATATTAATTTCTCCATTGTTTTTTGTTTTGTTTTTATGGCTTTCACCCTGCGGTAAAAACAACAACTTAACTTTACTCAGTGATACCAAATGTATAAAGGTTTTTTTATATTTTACTATTTTTACAAAGAAAAAACTATTTGTTAAAAAAAATTGTTCTGTTTCACAACATTCTGAGAGCCATAACTTTTATTTTTCCATCGATTGAGTGGCGTTAGGGCTTATTTTTTGTGGGACGAGCTGTAGTTTTTATTGGTATCATTTCTTGGTAGATACATTTTTTTGATCACTTTTTATTTTTTTAGCCCTAAGGTGACCAAAAAAAGATTCGGGTGTTTTAATAGGTGTTTTTTTTTACGCCGTTCATCGTGCGAGTTAAGTAATGTTATATTGTAATAGTTTAGACTTTTACGGACGCGGCAATACCAATATTTTTTATTTATTTTTTTATTTATTATTTATTTTTTTTACATTGTGCTTGGGGAAAAATGGGAAAAGTTTTTTTTTTTAACTTTTAATATTTTTGTCTTTTTTTTACACTTCTAAAAAATGTATATAACTTTTTTTAGAGATTTTATTAGTCCCCCTAGGGACTTGGAAAAAAGCGATCGTTACATCGTTGATACAATACACTGAAATACTAACGTATTGCAGTATATTGTCATTTTTACAGGGCTTTGATAAGCCGTGCTGGAGGCATAGTTTACCAGAGGCAGACAAAAGGCAGACCTCGGGGCCATTATTAGTCCCCTGGGCTGCCATGACAAGCATCGGGGACCCATGATCCCGCTGCGGGGGGCTCATTGGGCTGTCTGAGGGGTCCGCCCGCCTCCTTCTAACAGTTTAAATGCCGCGGTCGCTATTGACCGCGGCATTTAACTAGTTAAACGGCCCAGAACAGCGCTATTGCTGTTTCTGTCTGTTAGAGCAGCTTGTCAGCTGTAATAAAGAGCTGACAGCTGCGGTGTGAGCCCGCTCCAAACATCACCCCCTCGCTCCATAACGTGTATTTTCATCATAGGTCGGTAAGGGGTTAAGAAAGGGAGACAACATCAACTGAAGTTGGCAGCAGCGAGCAGTCAGTCAACCTTTTGACTGCTCTGTGAGACTTCTTGCTTCTGAGCTGGGAGAGTACACTGTGTAGGGGAAGACTGTGAGTCTCCAGCATGTGTACAGTAAACATCTCTGCTGCTATCTTACGTCACACTGGATGTTGTTATATTTCCAGCAATGTAAGATAGATTCCTGTGTATTATGGGGCAGCTAGTGGAGGAGGTTAGTAGAAGGAGCAGCAGAAGTAAATCCTGTCACAGCCAGGCCCAGACTGACAACCTGCTTGACCGGGCAGATTCCCTGTGGGCCGCTTTACTAGTGGGCCAACCGTTCCTGGTATAAATCAATTTGATAGCAGTAGGCTCCTGAATCCTGATGCAGAACTGCCTGGCCTGGGTGCACAAGGGCTAGTGTCATGACATTCACCTTGTGTGCTGCGGCCATGGCGCACACAAAGTTTTGACTCTGGCAAGCGTCAGGACTTTCTGTGCAGAGCTAGCAATGGCCGTCGTCGGCAACTCTGTTTTTGGCTCCGCCTCCACCACCTACTCTCTCTCGTACCGTTCCGTCAGTCACTGAGTTACAGACAGTCAGTGTGTGTGGTCAAGAATTATTGTTTCCTCTTCTCTGCAAGCTGGCTCCCGTGGGCTGCGACCTGGTTGTGTACAGCAGTGACTTTCCTCTCTACTCCCCAGATTTGCCCACAATGTTTGAACACTATAATATATGATATATAAAGTCAATAACACTAACCCACAGAAACAATTCCCAGGGGCCCTACTAGGGGCTGATACATGAAAGATTAAGTCATTTACTACTAGAGGCTGATACATGAAAGATTAAGTCATTTACTACTAGGGGCTGATATGACCAAGGCTGATATGACTTCTGTAGGGGCTAATTATATACACCCCTAAAGAAGTCACACGCACCTACAAAGGTCATATCAGCCACTAATATTACCTTTGATGGCGCGTATGACTATTGTAGGGGCTTATATGACCTTTGTAGGTGCTGAACATATGAGCTTGTGGTGCAGAAAGGGGGCATAATTACTTTATTCGAGGTGCAATGGTAGGCATTATTACTGTGTGGGGGTACAAAGGGGCACTAAGAGGAGCCCTATTACTGTTTAGGTCCAAAATGGGGCATTATTACTGTTTGGGGGCACTGAAAAGATCAATATTACTGTGTGGGAAAACTTTTACTGTATGGGTACAACATATGGCACTTACCGTAGTCTACTGCAGTATTGCCTCCGTCAAAACGACAGAATACTTGCACAACGGAGACACACTGAAACTATTTGCACTGAATCGGTCACCATTGAAAGTAATAGTGATGCAAACGGAAACCTATGGTTTCCGTTTGTTTGAGTCAGGTTTCCGTTCTGACGGAAAGCTTCGATGGAACGCCTGAACTGAGCTCTGATGCAGATGTGAACGAAGCCTAACTTTCCTTCTTGTGTTGATGATGTGGTTTACATATTTAAGGGAGTGGCAAGGGCATGACCAAGCAAAGCAAATTTTTATGCAGTGTGCATTGCAGAGATGCTATTTTTCCACGGTATTGGGTAGGGGGTTGTATTGCATGTGCGCTGGTGGGGTTTGTGTGACAGGGCTGCTTTTCAGTCCTACTCCATCCCTAGTCACAGCTTTCTCCTCAGTGAGTGCTGCTGGCTCTGTGTGTATGTACAGTAGTGATACTCAGATTAACCCTTCACAAGCAGCTGTTTTCTCCTTCTCTAGCAGATAACATAGGGGAGATCTGTGCTTCTATCTTACTTCGTTGTATTAGCAGCAATGTAATGGATTACAGTGTATTATGGAGGAGGCTAGAAGAAGCAGCAGCAGCAGAGGTAAATCCTGTCACAGCTTTCTCCTCAGTGACGGCTACTGGTTCTGTGTGTATGTAGTGATACTCAGATTAATGCTTTACAAGCAGCTATCCCCTATAGAAGATTAACTCTTTACAAGCAGCTGTCTACTCCTCCTATAGCAGATAACGGGAGGGATTCCACTCCTACATTGAGCTACAGTGGCGCTATCTACAGGGGGGATGCTATCTACATGGGGGCTGTGGCACTATCTACAGCAAAAAAATATCCTCCTCTTCCTTTTCACATGCACTTTGCACAGTGAGGAGGAGGAGGAGGGAGCGAGCGGCAGAAAGCACAGCTGTCACTCGGATCACATCCAAGTGACGGCCGTGTTTTACACAACCCCATAGACTATATGGGAGCCATGCGGCCGTGAGAATTGCTCAAAATAGGGCATGTTCCATTTTTTGAAGGCCCGGTTTACCCCATTTTGGGTCTATTGCTTTTACTGCGGCCGTGTGATGTTGCACGGCCAACTATCCCTGCCATGTGAATTGGGCTTAACCCTTTACAAGCAGCTGAATCCTTCTTGTCTAGCAGATTAACTATTTATAAGCAGCTATATTCCTCTTCAATTAGCAGATTAACCCTTTACAGGCAGATGTATCATAGTACTCTAGAAAATTAACCCTTTACAAGCAACAGTCTCCTCTAGCAGATGAATTCTTTACAAGCAGCAGTCCCCTCATCTTACAGATTAACCCTTTACTAGCAGCTAGGTGCTTCTCTAACAGATTAACCCTTTTCAAGCAGCTGATTCCTCTTCCTCCTCTAGCAGATTAACCCTTTACAAGAAGATGAAGCCTACTCCTCTAGCTGGGCAGCATAATACACACTATTACTTTTTTTTCTGATTTGTCTCCAATTTGGTTACATTGGTAAATTAATTCACCAGGTTTGTAATCTGAATTTGGTAAATGTTTGACAAAAATAGGGGATTGACCAGCAAATTTACAAAACAGCAAAACAGGTTAATTGATTCGCTGAACCGTACTCTTGGCCTAATCTGAGAACAAGGTTCCACTTTTCCATTCCATTCACATTTTGCATAGAAACAGCTCCTTTTCTATCAGTTACAGCCTCCCAGAAAAGAAGAAAAATTCTTGAGATTTAGTCCTAACTCTGCTAATATGAAAGTGAAATCATTCTCCTGTGATACAGAAGGAAATCCACTCCACTCCTCCTCTTAGTTTCTGCCTGGCTTTTTCCGGAAAGCCGATGTATCGGAGTACGGGCTCATAGACTTTCTATTGAGCTCGTACTCCGATACATTGATTTCCAAGAAAAAAGCCGAACAGAAACGAAGTGGGTTAGCTTCGATTTAGCGATTGGTGGGGTTCCCAGTGCTCGGACCCCCACCAATCAAAACTTCTGACATGTCACTATGACATGTCAAAAGTTTGTTAAACGTTCAGTTACCCTTTAAATAAACATGTCTGCATTACCTTCAATTACAATTCATATTAACTTCAGTCTTTGTTTTATTCCAAATTTCACTGGCATGATGTCTTATTTTTCCCATGGGGAAGATTTCTCCTGTTCTCAATGGACTTGATTAAAACTATAACAAAGAAAGTAAGGCAGTAAGTGTGTATTCACATGGTGCGGTTTTGCTATGTTTTTTGTCGCATCGCCGAAGACTGCTTCAGAAAAATGCATGCGTTATTCAGTACATTTTTTCGGTCGTGCGGCTAAAACCGTGGCAAAACCACACCATGTGAATGCATCCCTATAGTTTAGGTTTATTCTTCTAAATTACCCTTATTGGTTACTATGGACAGTTTTTATATTGGAGGCCTATTCTATCCACCTGCCAAATAATAATACACTTTGTATGTCTTAGCAAGGAGAGTGGAGGAAGGAAGCAAGTAAGAGCTCTTCCGAAAACACTTTTTTATTTACTTTTTAAAGTCCATTTAGCCATCAGCCCGACAAACTATGTTACATACCTTTATTGCACCGCAGCTACTGGAGTCACCATTTAAAAAACAAAACATATTCACCTTGGAGAACCTTTAAGACACCTCTGCAGAACACCAGAATTATTTGTAACCCACGTGTTAAAACATTGGTTAATTAAAAAAAATGATAATCTCTTGTACAAGCTAAACATAGCCCTGTAGATTACCCATACTTTAAGCCAGCAAAGCATTTTCCTTTTACAGTTCTGTCTATGGTTAAAATCTATTTGTGAATTGTCCAATGGTTTCTGCCATACAATATTTCATTAATGTCTGTAATTTCAGGTCATAAGGATGAGTTCATGTGCTGACATCTGTGGGTCCAAGCAGTCACAAAATACTCCTGAAGGAGGTTACCATCGCTATGGAGTTCGGTCCTATCTGCACCAATTTTATGAGGATTGTACCGCTTCAATATGGGAATATGATGATGATTTTCAGATTCAGAGATCGCCAAGTAGGTGGAGCTCTATTATCTGGAAGGTAAGTAGTCTTCATTGCCTAAACATTATTATAACATACCACTCATATCACAAGTCATAGAGATTGTTTTTATAGGAGCTTAATTATTGCACTCACTAGATCTCATTGTTCATGATTTGCAGTCACATTTGGGACGGTCAACATTTTGTTGAGACTAGTTTTGTTTTTAAAAATATTTATTTCATTAGAGTTAGGGGGAGTTCACACAGAGTCTGTTGACAAGTTTTTTTTACCAAAACCGCGCCAAAAAATGTGCCAAAAAACAGCCAAAAATGCCTCTCATTGATTTCAATGTGAGGCGGAGGTGTTTTTTTTCCCACGAGCGGAAAAAACAGCTCACGAGAAAAAGAAGGGACATGCCCTATCTTTGGGCGTTTACGCCTCTGACCACCCATTGACATCAATGGGAGGCAGAGAAAGCGTATTTCGCTGCATTTTATGCCCGCGGCGCTCAATAGACGCGGGCAAAAAACGCAGCGAAAATCGGCGTGCAGGCAGAGAAAATCTGCCTCAAAATTCCAAACGGAATATTGAGGCAGATTTTACTCCTCCAAAAAAAGTCTGTGTGAAGTCAGCCTTAAAAAAAAATACAATACAAATAAGCAATGGATTAAAAACATATAACCTATAGTATAACAATTATTTCATGAATATGAGCTCTAACTATCACAAGTTACCCTGCTTTGTCATGAGATGTGTCTGAACATACTGTGACCAGCTGCTAAGTTACTACTGCTGTCTATTCTATTTTGTCACGATCAAGGGTTATGTGGACCCACTAGGCCGCTCCGCCGTAGCGTAGGGGCAGCTGGCCAAGTAACAGTCTATGCAAAGTCTATACAAAGTTTCATAGAACAAGGGTAACTGAGATAGTCCAGACTGTGGCAGACGCTTTGGCAGAGATGGGGCTAGACGTGGCAGGTAGCGCCAGACGTGGCGGATGATACCAGGAGTGACAGATGACACCAGACGTGGTGTATAACAGCAGATGTGGCAGGTAGCGCCAGACGTGGTGGATGACACCAGATGTGGCGTATAACTGCTAGCGACACAACACGACTCCAACACTAGAGAGGCTCAGGAACAAAACACAGCACGGGATACAGGATACAGGATGCAGGGCACAGGAACACTGGGAGCATGATAAAACTAAGAGACCATTTGAAATATGAACATGGGTAAACTACAACAACGCTCAGGCAAGGAGTGGAGCCTTTTTATAGTCCTGGGTGATCTGGGGATAGGTTAGATAAACTTTAGAGAGAGCGCATGCTGTCCCTTTAAGGCCAGGGACGAGCGCACGCACCCTATAGCACAGTCCAGGATGGGAAAGCCTCGCCAGCTGGCGTCTCCGGGGAAGGAGACGCTGGCAGATGACCAGGATGCTGCGGTCGCTGATTTTCACGGAAGATGAGCGGCAGCGGTCCACGGCCGCAGTCGTAACATGTTTTTATTGGGTTGTTTTTATAATACATACATAGTTTGTACAAATCTAGTATAAAATAAAAACATGAAATGAGTTCTGGTGCACACAGTAACAGTCACCAACAGAATGAGTATGCCCATCCTGTCATAGTGAGGGTTCATCAGATGAAGATAATGGTTTCTCAGATGAAGATGATGATGGTGATAATGATGTTGATGATTATAATGGCGGTGTGTCCGTTTGCACATCAAATTAGAAACACATACTGTAGTGATGGTATAATACTGAGATACTTCAAACAATTAAAAACAGTAAGATATACATAGGAAACCAACAGTAATTATGATATATAATGTACAAAAATAGCATGGATATAAGTCATATATATGTGTGGAGTATACAATAATACACAGAGATAAGGGTACTAATTGTATAGAAAACTTCTTAAAGGGGTTTTCCACTTTCTGACAACTGATAACCTATCCACCGGTCATCAGTATATGATCAGTGCGTGTCCGACACCCGGACCCCGCACCGATCCGCCACTCCGGCTGCCACCGCTGCAACGGATGTTTGGAACGGTATGCAGTAGTTGGAGCCGGAAGCAGATGGTGCCGGCCACTGCATAGCGGCCATTCGGCAGAACTGCAGCTCTGCTCCTATTCACTTGAATAAGAGTAGAGATGTAGTACTGCAGCTCGGCCAATATTGTTTGACCAGATCTGTCTGCTTCCAGCAATATCGTTCGGGACCCGGAGGCAGCTGGAGTGGTACCGAACTATATTGCCGGAAGTAGACACGCACCGATCATATACTGATGACCTATCCGTTGGATAGGTCATCAGTTGTCAGAATGTGGAAAAACCCTTTAACTGATTAAGCAAATTGAAATGTAGAAATAAGGAGCACAACATAACCAGCATGGATAATAGATATAGTTGGATCCCCTCTACAGTCAGGTATCCAAAGATACATAGCAATAATGTAGGCTGGTAAAGACTTATTTGAGCATTCAGGAGTTCCTAGGAGTGGTGGACCCCACTAACACAGTAATGAGGATCATATATAAGCAAAAGGAAGCTCCAGAAAGGGAATGGCATTGTCACTTTTGGTATGAAATGGTGTTTCCCGATCCTTATTTGAGGCCATGCAGAATTGCGATATACTGTAGGTGCTTCAGCAAGGTGCTCTGAACTGATTACAACCATCTGAAATCATTACAAAACCATTCTTGTATCTCTAATGACACTATGCATGTCTGCAAGTTGGCTTTAAACTACAAACCCCAAATATCTGGTGGTCTTTCAAAAGCCTGTGCAGCCATAATATGAATCAAGGTGCCAGGATGTCAAAGGATAGAGAATACAAAATAGGGTTTTGAATAAAGAAGATTGAAAAGTTAATAAAATTAATCTAATAAATGATGTACTGTATACTTGAAATATATTTATATATGTATCCTAGTGTATAAGTTATTTTAATTAATAGTTATGCTTGTATCTATAATACAAGGTGAAATAATATAAAGGATTATTTCTACAACTTTAAAATAAAATGTTAAGAGGTTATAACAGCCACACTGTCTCTATAACAATCTTAGCTAACATTCTCTCTGCCTTCATTGTGGTTGTGTTAAGTCAACGGGTGCAAGTCTCTGGCGACGCTTTGACTGTATGCAGCAGATTGATGGGTCACGAGGTGTACCTGATATATACTGCTTCTGACAGTCCATTATAATTTCCTTATGAGTAATCATGGGAATTGAGCAATTGATCATTAAAGAATTCGGAGTCATTTAGACTCATCATATTTTCAATAAAGGATACTTATTATAAAGAGCGCATAAAACCTCCAGTGAGCCTTTATTATTTACTATTTATTTATTCAGAAGTTGATTATTTTAATTGGAATTAATTAGCGTATTTACTAGTATGTTTAAATAATTTCGTAGAAGAATATGCTTATCTTGGATAACCTCTTTAACAAAGTATAAACTAAAAAATAAATAAAGAAATATACAGTACTGTACAAAAGTGTATACAAAATAGAAAAGCTAATGTTTTTTTTTAATCAATTAGCAAAATGCAAAGTGAATGAACAGAAGAGAAATCTAAGTTAAATCAATATTTGGTGTGACCACCCTTTGACTTCAAAACAGCATCAATTCTTCTAGGCACACTTGCGCACAGTTTTTGAAGGAACTCGGCAGGGAGGTTGTTCCAAACATCTTAGAGAGCTAACCACAGATCTTCTGTGGATGTAGGCTTCCTCAAATCTTTCTGTATCTTCATGTATTCCCAGACAGACTCGATTATGTTTAGATCAGAGATCTGTGGGGGTCATATCATCACTTCCAGGGCTCCTTATTCTTCTTTACGCTGAACATAGTTTTTAATGACATTGCCTGTATGTTTTGGATAATTGTCCTGCTGCAGAATAAATTTGGAGCCATTCAGACGAATCCCTGATGGTATTGCATGATGGATAAGTATCTGTCTATATTTCTCAGCATTGAGGACACCATTAATCCTAACCAAATCCCAAACTCCATTTGCTTAAATGCAGCACCAAACTTGCAAGGAACCTCCACCATGCTTCACTGTTGCCTGCAGACACGCATTATTGTACCGCTCTCCAGCTTTTCGGTGAACAAACTGCCTTCTGTTAAAGGCCAAATATTTCAAACTTTGACTCATCAGTCCAGAGCACCTGCTGCAATTTTTCTGCACCACAGTTATAATGTTTTCATTCATAGTTGAGTTGCTTGGCCTTGTTTCTTCGTTGAAGGTATGGTTTTTGGGCACAATTCTTCTATGAACACCACTTCTGGCCAGACTTCTCCGAACAGTAAATGGGTGTCCCTAGGTCCCACTGGTTTCTGCCAGTTCTGAGCTGATGTCACTGCTGAACATTGATTTCAAAGGAAAGTAAGCATGATGTGTCTTTAGTCTGCTGCACTGTTTCCTTGGCCAACCGCTGCGTCTACGGTCCTCGACGTTGACCATTTCTTTGTGCTTCTTCAAAAGAGCTTGAACAGCACATCTTGAATCCCCAGTTTGCTTTGAAATCTTTGCCTGGGAGAGACATTGCTGATGCAGTATAACTACCTTGTGTCTTGTTGCGGTGCTCAATCATGCAATGGTGCACCTGTGACATTAAACTTCCTTCCACAACCTCATATTTGTAGCAGAGTTTGGCAGTTCCTCATCCAGTTTTAAGCCTCCAACACAGCTGTTTCTGTTATAGTTAATGACTATGTTTCAACCTACATATGAAAATGAGGATCATTATCACTTATCTGGTATAATTAGTCAATCATACACCTAAGTATAATTCTACAAAATCCATTACTTTGTGCAGGTGTACTTAGAAGAATTGATGCTGTTTTGAAGATGAAGGGTGGTTACATTAAATATTGATTTGATTTAGATTTATCTTCTGTTCATTCATTTTGTATTTTGCTAATTGATTTATAAAAAAAAAACTATTAACACTTCTATTTTTTAAAGTATTCCTACTTTGCACCATTTTTCCACAACTGCCTGAAACTTTTGAATAGTAGTGTATATCTAATGCATTATGTGCTTTATTACAAATAATCATGCTGTCTAACTGACCTTGAACACTTTCCTTACAGGTCGGACTCATATCGGGCATTGTCCTCATGCTAACAGGTATAACGGTGCTTGCAGTTGGGTTTCTGGTGTCACCAAAAATCGAAGCCTTTGGAGAAGATGATTTTGTTGTGGTGGATAGCCATGCAGTCCAATTCAATGGAGCACTTGATATTTGTAAATTGGCAGGCGCAATCATGTTTTGTATTGGGGGAACTACATTAGCAGCGTGTCTTTTAATGTCTGCTTTTGCTAAAAGTTACTCCAAAGAAGAGAAGTACCTCCAACAAAAATTCAAAGAAAGAATAGCAGACCTTAAGGCTCATGTGCACCCTGTGACAAAGGCCCCGGCACCTGGAGAATCAAAGATACCTGTCACTCTATCCAAGGTTCAAAATGTCCAACCTTCATCTGAAACCTGACATTTAGCCATCATTGTACACGTAATTAAATTGAAAAGGTCAGCTTTTGTGAGTGTTACAGTAAAGTATTTTGCAGTACAGTCGAACTGTACTTGGCTGAAAAAAAATGAATAGGCCAAATAATAGCAAAATGTGAAAAGATCCTGAATTTCTGTGTGTTATTGTTGGGAAGCTTACTTGTCCTAAATGGTAAATCTTCTGAATTGAACACTGCTGTTAAAATTCAATGTGTCCCATCAATAGTCCCCAGTGGTGACGGCAAAATAATGTTTGTGTTGTGCTGTTCTTTTCAAACTTGCTCATTATGTTCTTCTAAAACCTTAAACTCAGTATGAATATAATATGCTAAAATTGATTTTAAGTGAGAAGGCACACATATCTTGTAGGATGAGATTATGATGTTAGAAGGTCAATAAAACCATCCAACATTCACAGGCAACAATTAAAGGAGTTTTCATGGGTTTTATGTAATCATATGTGAATGACTTTTTGGACTGCAACTTTCCAATTTTAACCATTCAACAGCCACTCCAAAAAATCTTCATGTAGCCCCAACTTAATAGTTCAGCTGTTTTGTGATATACAATTTTTTATGCTTTATTTTCTTACCACTTGCAAGATATTTGATTGGTGTCAGTAAATTAAAACATTCTTGTTAGATCCAGAGGTAGAATAGTATTCCTAGCATAACCCTGCTCACAGCTAATAAGTTTGCTACAATTGTATCTAGTATAGGCAATCCACTGAGCTAAACAGCTTGAACTGCTCAGGAAGAAGTTGTAGGCTGCAAATGTAGTTAACTCATATAGAATTGCCTGCAGTGGATACAATTGCATTGAATTCTCACCTGTGAGATTTATTAGGCTCGTACAGATTTTCAGCCTCTGGATGTAAAAAAATATTGCTTTTAGCCAATGATAGTAATCCGAAATTTTTAAAGTGGAACTGAAAAACAGTTAATACAAAATGGTGAAATATATATTATTTATGTTAAACTTACAGATGTGTACTTCCTTACCTTTCCTCTTATCTCAACATATCCTAAGATAAGTGGCGCAAGATGACCAGCTTTGATTAAAAACATGATTATGCGTTACTTTATCACGAGATATCTATGCTATATGTGACTATGTGTGGCTACCCAGTGGTTTTGATGTGAATGGCAACCTGTCAAGGGTTTTGCTAGCATGTCGCGATAATGTATTGAATTGGTTTATTGAGAAATTGGAGTCCTTAACCAAATTCAAGCAAAGGTAAAGCTGGACACATATTTATTAAGCTCGAAAACCTCTTTAGTTATCTACTGCTTCATTGTTCTCTGTGTAAATCATTATTAGCGATATAGAAGTATTTTCCAAATATATTAATTAGAGAATGGTGTTCCACTTTAGTATACAGATTCTTGCTTCCATACACAGGTTCTTAAAACACTGGCAGTCAATTCCACCACTAGGGTGTCCGAGACGTATTGAGGTCAAAGGGGGCTGTATACAATTGTATAACAATCAAACCTCCTTGTAAAGAAAGTCAATACTAACATTTTAAGAACTTAACTCGAATCCCTCCGTGTAATTCACTGTTTTGAACAATTCATAGATTTGCAAGTCCATAGAATGCAATGGGAGAATAAATTTGCCAGTGCATTCTATTGGCCAGCGATTTATAAACTGCTTCATGAATCAGTGGAACTCAAATCAGACAATCATATTTTCTTATCTCTAGTGCTTTCTACTAATGACTTATGCAGAGAGCAATGAGCAAGTCGGTACATAATTGTCTGTCTTCTGTTTTTGCGCTTGTTGGTTTTATTGTTAGTCTATATTGTGCAGTGTTTTCTTCTGTCTGCTTTTAAGACATGGAGTGTTGTTTAGTAACTCTGTCCTGTTAGAACACGGAAACTCAGTGGAGCATAACCATCAAGTGGCAAATTAAACACAAATGATATTTTATTAAAATATGTATAGACATATTGAGAAATTTGGCAAATATTTTTAGCAATTTGCTTTTATTATATTTTGGATCCATTATGCATAGTTGGTCTAATTACAATGGGTCTTGGTAGAAATAGCTTGAGTTCAACTTGCCTTGGTTAATGGGGTTGTATCAGATTAGAAAAATAGTCTACTCTTGTTTTCCAATAACAGCGCCACTCTTGTCCTTAGGTTGTGTGTGGTACTGCAGCTTAGCCATCATTTAAATGATTGGGGATGAGCTGCAGAACCAGACACAGCCAGTCCAAAGACAAAAGTGGCACTGTTTCTGGAAAAAAAAAAGCAGGTTCTTTCTTCTAAGCTTATAGAATCTATTATTTGTAATGTTTGCTAAGTATCGTGCAACAACGTGTGAGAATTGTTCTGTGGGATTATATCAAAGGAATCTCAGTAGTAATTTACAATATTTGAGCTTTTATTTGTATTTTTGTATTATTGTATTTTAGATACATCAGTCTGATCCACCAACACAAAGGAAAAAAGTTCAATGTACTATATAAAAACCTTATTCATGTTTAAAGGGGTTGTATGAGACTAGAAAAAAGGGTCGGCATTTTTTTTTTTCTCCAAAGGAATGTCACAGTTATGGTCTTATGTAAATTAGGAATCAAATATCTAAATAAACTAAGTATTCTCAGGGACATTTATAAAAAGAACATCTTACTATTAAGAACTCTTCTATTAGACATTGGGGGAAGACTATTTTTTACAAAATTTTTAATGCATGAACAGAGCAAATAGTTTTGATCACAAGATAAAATTATGCAATAATATATACAATTTAAGAAGAAAGTATCTAACATCTCATATGAGAATGCATCAAATACTTTCCTTCCCCAATTCCATTTTCAAGCCTCACAATTCTTTTAACTCATTTGCTGTCTGTGTTGATCTCTCTGTAATACTAATTTACACGTATACCCTTTATCTCTGTTCCTGAATAATAAGCAGATGTTATACTCTTGACTGTGCAGTGATCTGCAAAGATATTCGCAGCACTTTGCACTGTGATTCCAGCATGGTACATGTTTGAGTGTTAGAAAAGAGGCATCAAATACAGCTAATGCACTATTAATGTCTTTGGTTTGATTATTGCTTTTAAGCTGCCATAGAAGCCACTCAACATTGCTCAGCTTACAAAAATAAGTCATTTTTATGGTTTGTGCCAGGGCAAAATGACCTAAAGAGGTTTGATGAGATTAGAGAAAAGTTTTGTTTTCTTGAAAAAAGAGCATCGCTCTTGTACATGGGCTGTGTCTGGTATTACAGCTCATACCCTTTTAGGTAAATTCAAGCAGTCGTCTACCAAAATCTGATCAAAATCTGGGTAAATGTTGTACTGGCCACACATGGTTAATTACTTTCAGGCTTGGTGCTACAAGTCATCAGGGTTGTCGTTTCAGCTCTTAATGTCATTGGCATCAGAGCACTTTTCTAATACCCTGCTTTTTACCATTGGAAAAAAAAATATACAATATAATTGCAGACTGGACAACACAAAAAAATGGATGAGCTGCCCATAATATGGCACATGCTGGCAGATCTAAAGGCAACTTATGATAACTTGATAAACCGGAGAAACAGAGTCCATATATATCAATGTATGAAACAACTAAATATCTTTATTGAGAAACAAGAATAAAATACATAAAATAACATAGACAGAGAATCCAAAAATAGTCCTTAAATGGATCACAAAAATGTACATTGAGTCACTGTATATATTAGAGAACACTGATAGTATGCACAGTTACTATGACTCAATGTAACTCCAACATGGGGTGCATTGACATAGTATGAATTGTATGAAAAACAGGCAAAATGCCTAGCTCTGAAAAGGTCTATGGTGACTGAAAAGTAAGTACTTATTGCCTAAAAAGTGGCAAAAAAGCCCCCGATGTAAATCCAGAGTATGCACTTACCCATGTATGGGAGGTGGAGTGTGACCCAGCGGTATAGGATAGCGCCCCGACGCGCGTTTCGCCCGTAGCTTTCTCAATAATATGGCACATGCTGGCAGATCTAAAGGCAACTTATGATAACTTGTAGCATCAGCTTCGTCCACTGTAAAGAAAGTAATTTAAAGCATATCTGTCATTATAAATCAGTGGTACGGTAACAAGAAAAAGTAAGGGAACCCTTTGAAATTACCTTGGTTTCTGCAGTGATAAAAATGAGGTCTAATTGTTAGCTAAGTTACTATTATAGACAAATACAAATTAAATAAACTAATAAAACACAAATAGTTGTACTGATTATGTCTTTTATTCAGAAAATCCTACAGTGCAAGGAAAAAGTAAGTGAATCTCTATGTTAATAATTTCTCTAAGACCTAATTGGCAAAAGGTGTTTCAATTAAGGAGACTAGATTGGAAGTGCAGATTTCACAGGTGCTTTGCCCATTAAATAAAGGCATGTAAAGCCTGGTTACTGACAAACCTGTTTCTCTCACAAAGATTGGTTAGTGTGAACCCTGCCTCGAGGCATACAACTTTCAGAAGACCTCCGAAGACATGTTATAGAGATGAATGATGCTGGAATAGGCTACAAAATAATTTCTAAACACCTGGGTGTATATCAATATATAGTTAGACAAATTGTCTACAAATGGAGAAAATGTATGACTGTTTACACTTTCCCTAGGAGTGGGTGTACTGTTAAGATCCCTCCGAAAGCACTCCTGAAAGAGGTGAGAAAGACGCCAAGGGTAAAAGCAAAATACCTACTGAAGACTCTAAACAAAACCTCCGTTCATGTGTCATCTGGATGTTACACAATGCTTCTGGGAAAATGTTCTATGGACAGAAGAGACAAAAGTGGAACTTTTTAGAACAAATGAGCAACACTATGTTTGGAGGAAAAATAACACTGCACACCAAAAGCAAAATTTCATACCAACTGTATAGCATGGTGGAGGGAGCATCATAGTTTGGGACTGCTTTGCTGCCTCAGGGACTGGACGCCTTGCGATCATTGAGGGAACAATTAATTCAAAGGTGTATAAAAACATTTTACAGGATTCTGTAAGAGCAGCAGTCCATGACCCTGAAGCTGATGAGACGTTGGGTGGTGCAACAAGACATTGACCCAAAGCACACAAGTAAACCAACTAATTATGCAATGTGCTCCATAAAATAAATGAACAGTACAACTATTTGTGTGTTATTAGTCTAGTTAGATTGTGTTTGTCTCTAATTGTGACTTAGATAACTATCGGCCCACATTTTATTTGTAATCAATGCAGAAATCCAGGTAATTCCAAGGGGTTCACTTACTTTTTCTTGCAACTGTACATGCAAATACATGCATCTTTACAATATATCTTATTAGAAAAATGTGTCATCTTCCATAAGTTCTAGGAGCCTGTAGTTCCTTCTTTTCCTGCCTACAGGCTCTCTGCAAATGTTCAGAAACCTCCTCAGTCATCAAAATATCTGTCTAGTGAAAAACAGTAAATAGAAGATAGGAAGGATGGGGAGGAGGAGGATGCAGCTGCAGTAATTCAATTTCAGTGTGTGTGAGACTCATGCTGCGGGAGGGGAGGAGTAGCAGCCGGAAGGAGGCAATTGATTGGCTCAGAGTACTCATCACAGCTCTTAAATCACACCAAGAAGAGCCCGGTCACTAAGCAAGCATGGAGATAGAAAATGAGTATGCAGGTTAGACACATTTCTGTCTGCACTAAATCTAATACACATCTACAGCTGTCTGTGGAGGGGGGTTGTGAATTTTTTTAATGATATGCTCTCTGTAACATAAAATACAGGTGGGCTAATATGAAAGCGATACTGATGTAAAAGTTCATTTCAGAACTGAAGACACCTGAAATAGAAATGTGTTCATGGTCATTTAGTTATTATACAGGACACACATGTATGCAGTAATGCACACATCATATGTTGACAGAATATGAGATATGACAGATTCAAACAAAACATTGCAACATTCCCATGTAAACAGTATGTCAAGATGATCTTTATGTCTCATAGTTAGTAAAATGTATCAGCCGGAAGTGCAGGCAGTTTGACTCAAAGAGCATTGCCTAGACTGTATACAAGTGTAGTAAACCCTCAACTAACGGATTGGGTGACGGCGGCTACTGTCTGCCTCTAACGCTAAATATAATCCTGAAACCTATCAAATCTAAGTTCATAAATTTAGATTTGATTGGTATTATGGTTAGATTGTGCGTCAGAAGCACACAGGAGCCGCTGTCAGCCGAGACGTCAGTCCAGTATTGTGGATACATAGAAGCTGCAGCGCTAAAACAAAATTACATTTTTAATAAAACTATGTTAGGAAAATGTTTAGGATGCCCAAACACATACATTACATTATTACATTTAAAAAATGGTTTCAAAGGTTTTCATAGCCTTTAACTGCTGTCAAACCTGAATTTTCAGCTTTTATGTAAAGTTAGGCTTTAGTTCTAAATCCTTATGTGAATTTCTAAAAGATATATGAATCATGATTATAAAACAAAGTAGTAATATATGTTTTCCTATTAGCATTGGACTAGTAAAGTAATACATGTATTTACTGAGCAGGGAGTGATATATATATATATATATATATATATATATATATATATATATATATATATATATATATATATATATATATATTTGTACATCTATTTTTTGTAATTAATAACTGATCCCTTTTCCGAATATACATTAGGCTAGAGCTCCCGGCGATGGTAAAATAGCGGGTTACCTCAACCATCATTCAACCTCAATATTTACCCTGTGGGGAAGAAACATTGGGACCGCCTTAGACTTTAAATCTAAAGGATATTGAATAAAATAATGATCTCATCCGCTCATTTAATTTACTAGAACTATAAATCTGCATTTTCTCTCACAAACTGGTTACTTCTTATTACATCAGCTCTTCATTTTTCTTGTCACTCTTGGCAATTATGGAACTAGGCCACAACACAGCAGGAGCTGATCACATAATCCTTCAGGAGACACAAAATAATTTACAATTTGACAATTTCAGTTGTAGGAAGGAGATATTTGGATTGTTAACATTAATAGCAAAGATAATTAATATCAAAGGAAAACTTCATCTTAAAGTGAATTCTCTTGTTGTAAAATTGCCCCCAGTCAAGTCTGTCTGAACAGTCACGCGTTGTATTTCCTATCATGTGATGAGTGCAAATCAGTCTAGCATATATTCGCAATGTTTTGCTGTTGCGTTTCACGTAAATTATCCTTTTCATTTTTTATTGTCTGGAAATAAAAGATCGCTGAGCAAAGTGTAATAGAATGAATGTGTCAAATCACTTTCTACTTCATCAATTCTCTCTCGGTTCTTCTGAGTCTGAGACAGTTACTTGACTTTTGTATATAAAAAAATGCTGTTTATTCACCATAGTGCATATAACCATGCTGTACACCTATATACAACCTAGAAATGAGGGGGCATCTGCAAGTGTTTCATCAGTTATAATCAACGTTATATAGGCTCATGGAAAAATACATTCAAATGGGGTCCCTATTTCTGAGGAAATTATATTTTTTATTCCCAGCACCATAAATAATAATGGCCAGAAATTTGGCTCTATGCATAAATACAGCATCATCAGCAACCATCAACAAGAAAATAGATGAAAGTGGAAATAGAAGGTGATGGAAACAAAACAACCGTACAAATTCTAAGTCTGTAGACTCTCTGTTAATCAAAGTAGTTGTCTAGGACTACAAAAATGGTCTTCTTGATTTTTTGTATTTTTTTTTAACCAGAAACAGCGGCATTCTTGTCCATGGGTTGTTTGATATTACTGTTTGGCCCTATTCACTGTGGGGAATGGGGGCAGGCTTCAATACCAGATACAGCTCATGGATAAGAGTGGTGCTGTTTCTGGAACAAATAACAGATATTTTTGTCTTTTTTTTATACAAACTTCTTTATTTACATTTTTTTTCCATTTTCCTTAACAGAGGATAAGTGTAAGAAGTACCAAAAAAGTAAGATATATATGCATACAGGGCAACACAGTACCCAGACGTAAGTACATCAAAGATTTCAGGAGGGAAATCGGGAAGACAGAAAGCAAAAATGGAGGAAGGGGGGAGGATACTAAACAGGAATAAATGAAAGTTCTGTAAAATAAATTGTAACAACCAGAAAATAGGACATGGGTGTATAAAGGAATAAGTGAGTAGAGTAGTTAACCAAAGAATCTCCATGTCAGCTGAAACATCTTTCGTTAAAGGTCCAACGCTTGAAAGAGGAGTCTTGCAATTATGACCATATAGTCCCATAAAGTAACTTTGTACTTTAGAATTGGTAAAATATGTTCAAACCTTTTTATTTTTTTTAAATCTCCAATAAACCCTTTAATAATGTATCCCAACTTTTCTGTCCTGCCCCTGCTATTATGTTACATCATTATAAATAAGAATGGGTGGCACCACCAATACATACATGGATGCCTCTTCCTAGAACTATCCTTGAAGAGGATACTAGAATCAACTGAAAAAAAACTCCCTATCATGTGGTAAACTGTTCTCATGATTCCAAAATAATAACTACTGCCTAACAATACAAGTGAATGCAACTTTAGCAACTTAATCAGATACAGCGCATCAGCGGATGAATTAAAGGGAATGTGTTGCCAGAAAAACATGTTTTTTTTTAAAAAATTAAACATTTAGTGTGTGGGTGATTAAACATTGTTCAAATTTTTTTTATTTTTTTCGCGAGTCAGGAAATATTATAAATTATTTCTAATTTATAATACTACCCATTTTTGGTCACTAGATGGAGCTAGTTCCCAAAATTGCAGCATTGCAACATTGGGTTAAAAGCCCTCGCTCTAGTGAGCTCTCAGCATCCCCCCCTCCTTTATCCTGGCTAGTGCCGGGATAAACGAGGGGTTTGAACGGTGTAACCTCCTACACTGTGTGTCGCCATTTTTTGAGCTAACACACAGCGTAGTAGGTTTACATACAGTAGTAAACACACACAAACACGAACATACATTGAAATCTCTTACCTGCTCCTGCCGCCGCGGCTCCCTCCGGCCCGTCCGCTCCGTTTGCTGCCGCTGGTCCAAGTGCACAAATCCGGAAGCCGCGACCGGAAGTAGTAATATTACTGTCCGGCCGCGACTTCCGGCGCCAATTTCGAATTGGACTGTGTGGGAGCGGCGCATGCGCAGTTCCCACACAGACGCCGTACACGGAAGTCAATGGGACGGGAGCCGTTCACAGTCCCTATGGGACTGTGGCTGCCGTATTCCATGTCTGTATGTGTCGTTAATCGACACAGACAGAAATGGAACAAAAAATGGCAGCCCCCATAGGGAAGAAAAAGTGTAAAAATAAGAAAAAGTAAAACACAAACACACAAATGAATATAAACGTTTTTAATAAAGCACTAACATCTTTAACATATAAAAAAATAATTTGTGATGACACTGTTCCTTTAACTGAAACCTGAGGCAGACAAAACATACATACTGAAGGTCACTGTCTGTGTCTGATTAGCAATGCCACCTACAGTTCCTATCAATAGTATGTGATGACACAGGCAGCTTGCTTATTATATGACTCATGCTTGCTGTGACAGTCAAGGAATAGCACCATTATCTATTATCTATATTTCTGTAATATAAAAGCACAGTAAGGAATCCAAAAGAAATGCACATTGAACACATGTAATATCATTGATATTACTCTAAAATTGGATCAAAATTAATGTAAATGCCAGTACAGCAAGTCATCCATGAGCTTGGAATGAGGGAACATAGTCTCTGTGTGGGAGTTTTGAAGTCAAATTAAATATATTCGATATGTCATAGACAACACTATCCACAGTGTCTGTAGTGTCTTTGGTGCAAGGGTTTTTATAAGTTGGTCCTACAATACAGAAAATGTTATGTTAGGCTCCCATACATAATAAGCAGGATTTTACAATTCCATATATAGTATGAACATGTAGTTATAAGATTCAAAATTCTCTTCTGATTAATTCTGTAATACACAACATTGAAATCGCAACACCAAGAAGGAAATGTTTTGGAATTGTGGAAATCACAGGATCGATAGAAATGTTAATGAAATGCAAATGATAAGAAAAATGTAAGTAAAATATTCCAAACATCTTGATTTATTCAGTATCGGGTATGAGCACCACGCTCAGAAATACACGCACTTACACGCCTTGGCATGCTATCAATAAGGTTACTAATGGTTGTCTGAGTTATGTTATGCCACGCTGAATGCACTTGGGCATGCAAATCATTAAGATTGGCTGCTGGCAGCTCCCCTTGCAATTGCAGACCAATGAGTCCCAGATGTGCTTAATGGAAGACAAGTCCAGAGACGCTGCTGGCCACGTTAGCACGTTTAGGCCACACATGCTGCTCACACTAGCACCTGCAACATGCGGCTTGGCGTTGTACTGTTGAAAAATGGCTTCTGGAACACTTTGGAGAAATGTCCGTACCACTGGTTCCACTACCAAATCAATGTAACGCTGAGCTGTTAGTGTACCTCAAATTAAGGCTAGAAGGGTCCGGCTACCGTACATTATGCCACCCCACACCATAATCCTGAGAGGACAGGTGTGAGGTTCCCCTGTGAAGGTCTCTTCATGGCGTTGCCTACGTGGTCTCCAGACCAATTTCCGGTCATCATTGCATCTAAGACAAAAGCGGGACTCATTGCTGAAGAGGATAGATCTCCATTCCATCCTCCATTGCTATCTTGTTGTGCACCATGATAGCCTTTGAAAGCTGTGGCGTGTGGTGAATGGAACACCTGCAGTTTGACATCAGGCTCATAGCCCAATGTCGTGCAAACACCTTCTGCTGGTTTGTGTCGACACTGGTTGCCGCCCTAGGCTTGGGACGCTATGTCCAATCTGCAGTACAGAGTGGAACACTATGTGCCATTCGTCTAATCAGACGATCCATCCGTGCAGTGGTTCGCCTCTGTGCACCTCTTGCTGTCATTCTCGTTCGTTGTTGTTCTCCCAACCTCCGGGACACGTAACATTGAACAGTGCTAACATCTCGGCCTAGGAACGTAGCGATCTGCTGGAGTGATAAGCCAAGGTCTCTCACTTCAAGGATTCTGTCCCTCTCCATATGCTACAAGTGCCGATAAATGGCACGTCAACTAACAGGAGGCATCACACAATCATCCCACACCACTTGATCCGATTTTGAGGTCTCATGTGGCTAAAAAACTTTGCTTTCAATCCGGCTTTTATCCCCCCCCCCACATGCCACAGATTGGAGTTAGGTGCTTAAACATGTGATAATTTGCAGATCTTAGCAACTGTCACGATGCGGGGTGTGGACGCACTGGGTGGCGAGGCGGACACGTCCAGAACCAGGCGGTGGGAAGTCGTTCGGTGAGGCGTAGCAGGGTAGCGTAGACTGTAGCACAGCACGGCAGGTAGCACAGCACGGCAATAGCACTAGGCAGCACGGAAACAGGATACGGGATACGGAATACAGGAGCAAGGTACACTGGGAGGCTGGAAGACACTGGGAGACCATAAGCAAGACGAACAACGGGAAAACTAACAACGCTCTGGCAAAGGGCAAGAGGGCAGAGCCCTTTTTATAGCCCAGGGCATCCTGGGCCAGATTGCAGTTTTTTGCAAAACGCGCGCACTGGCCCTTTAAGGCCGGGCACGCGCGGGCGCGCGCACCCGCCGGAGACACTCGGAACCCGGAAGAGAGTGCCAGCGCCTGACTGGGGGGCGATGCTGCAGGCAGGTAAGCTGTCTATGGCCACGGCCGTCGGGGTTAACGACCGATCGACGGGCCGTGGCCATAGACGTTACAGTATCCCCCCTCTTACGCCCCCTCTTCTTGGGACCAGAGCGAGAGAGAAACTTCCTCACAAGGACAGGGGCATCAATGTTCTCCTCTGGCTCCCAAGACCTCTCTTCTGGGCCGAACCCCCTCCAGTCCACCAAATAAAATGTCCTTCCTCCCACCTTCTTGGTAGCCAGAATCTCCTTTACCTCGAAAGTCCCTGATGAGCCGCCAGGAACCACTGTGGGACTAGGAGTCCTGGAGTAGCGGTTCAGGACCACCGGTTTTAGCAGGGAGACGTGAAAGGAGTTAGGGATCCTGAAAGTGGGGGGGAGCCGCAGCTTGTAGGATACCGGGTTAATTTGTAGCAGGACTTCAAAGGGACCAAGGAACCTCGGGGCAAATTTGCATGACGGCACCTTCAGCCGGATATTCCTAGAAGACAGCCAGACTTTAGTCCCTGGAAGGAACTGCGGAGGAACCCGTCTTCTTGTATCTGCCTTTCTCTTCATGCGGTCCACCGCCAAGAGGATAGAAGATCGGGTCTGTTGCCATATCTGTAGAAAGTCCCTGAAGGTGGAGTCGGCTGCAGGCACCTGGGACATTGTAGAAACAGGAAGAGGTATACGAGGATGTTGGCCGTAGACGATGAAAAATGGACTGGATGTGGTCGACTCACTGGTGTGGTTGTTATAGTAGAACTCTGCCCACGGGAGCAACTGCACCCAATCATCATGGCGCCTGGACACAAAGTGACGTAGGTAGTTCTCCATAATCTGGTTAACTCTCTCGACTTGCCCGTTGGACTGGGGATGATAGGCCGAAGAGAAGTCCAATTTCACACCAAGGAGCCCGCAGAGTGCTCTCCAAAACTTCGAGGTGAACTGGACACCTCTGTCCGAGACAATATGCAGGGGCAATCCGTGCAGACGGAAGATGTGCTGTATGAAGAGGTCAGCCAACCGCGTAGCAGACGGCAGAGCGGTCAACGGGATGAAGTGAGCCATCTTGGAAAATCGATCCACCACCACCCAGATCACACTGCAACTCGCAGAAGGAGGAAGATCCGTGACGAAGTCCATAGCGACATGTTGCCACGGGGCAACGGGCACAGGCAGTGGTTGGAGCAAGCCCGCAGGTCTGGAGTGAGCAACTTTATTTGCTGCACAGACTGTGCACGAGGAGACAAAGTCCATGACATCTTTGGGCAGCGTGGGCCACCAGAACTGACGGGTGATTAAATCTTGGGTCTTACGAGCACCCGCGTGACCTGCCAGCTTAGAGTTGTGACCCCAGCGAAGAATTCTTCCTCGGTCAACCAGACGCACAAAAGTCCTACCCGGAGGAATGTCTCTGACTTGCAGGGGATTCACAGAGAAGATACAGGATGGGTCAATGATATTCTGTGGAGATTCCATGGCGTCCTCGGTTTCGAAAGATCTAGACAAGGCATCGGCCCTCACATTCTTGTCGGCGGGACGGTAGTGGAGTTCGAACCGGAACCGAGCAAAGAACAACGACCACCTGGCTTGACGAGGATTCAACCGCTGGGCCGTCTGTATGTAGGTCAAATTCTTGTGATCCGTGAAGATCAGGATAGGGTGAACCGCCCCTTCCAGTAGGTCTCTCCACTCCTGCAGAGCCAGTTTGATGGCCAGTAACTCCCGGTCCCCAATCGAGTAGTTACGCTCTGCGGGAGAAAACAGCTTGGAATAGTAACCGCATACCACGGCCTTGCCTTTCGGTCTTTTCTGGAACAACAGTGCACCAGCACCCACCGAGGAGGCGTCCACCTCTAACGAAAACTGTAAGGACACGTCCGGATGGTGCAGAATGGAGGCAGATGTGAAGGCTTTCTTTAAGGATTCAAATGCGGCTTCAGCCTCCGGGGTCCACAACTTGGCATTCATACCTTTCTTAGTGAGGGTGGAGATAGGTGCTGTCAAAGATGAGAAGTTGGGGATGAAGAGTCGGTAGAAGTTGGCGAATCCTAGAAAGTGTTGGATGGCCCTTAAGCCTTGGGGGCGTGGCCACTCCAGGACAGCCTTTACCTTCTGGGGATCCATCTTGAGACCCTGATCTGAGATAATATAGCCCAGGAAGGATAGAGACTTCTTCTCGAACACACACTACTCCAATTTGGCGTAAAGTCGATTCTCTCTTAGACGGAGCAACACCTGGCGGACATGATTTCGATGAGTTACTGGGTCTGGGGAAAAAATCAGAATGTCATCGAGATACACCACAACACAAACATACAGGAGATCACGAAAAATGTAATTGACAAATTCTTGGAATACTGCGGGAGCGTTACACAGGCCGAAGGGCATGACTAAGTATTCGTAATGCCCATCACGAGTATTAAAGGCAGTCTTCCACTCGTCACCTTGACGAATCTGGATCAGATTATAGGCCCCCCGCAGGTCCAGTTTCGAAAAAAAAAATTTGCCCCCCGTATGCGATCAAACAGTTCAGAAATTAAAGGCAGAGAATAGCTGTTCTTCACCGTGATCTGGTTTAGACCTCGGTAGTCGATACAAGGTCGTAATCCATCTTTCTTTTTAACAAAGAAGAACCCTGCTCCGGCCGGGGATGAAGATTTACGAATGAAACCCCTCTCCAGGTTCTCCTTGATGTAAGCCGACATGGACTGGGTCTATGGCAAGGAGAGAGGATACACTCTACCACGAGGAGGACACGATTCCGGAACCAGGTCGATTGGGCAGTCATATGCCCAGTGTGGCGGCAAGGTCTCGGCCTCCTTTTTATTGAAAACATCGCCGAACATAGAGAAACAGAGGGGCAAACCTGCCAACGACTGAAGAGGAGCGGGCTGTGGCGACTGGATGTGACTCAGACAGCGGTCAAGACACTTCGGGCCCCACTGGAGAACCTCTCCAGAGTTCCAATCCAGGACGGGGGCGTGCAGACGAAGCCAAGGCAACCCCAGCAGCACGGGGTTGACGGCCTTGGATAAGACGAACAGAGAGATGATCTCAGCATGAAGGGCTCCCAGTTGGAGTTTCAACGGCTTGGTTATGGACACAACTGGGTCTGGTAATGGCAGTCCATCCACCGAGGCAACAATCAACGGCCTTTCAAGCGGGATAGTGGGCAACTGTAGGAGATCCACAAGATCCTGGCAGATGAAGTTGGCTGCAGAGCCGGAGTCCAGATATGCGGAGACCTGATGAGACCTCTCGCCAGCAATAATGGTTACAGGAATAAATAGTTTGGAGGAGAGTTCTTGCTTCAATGTGTTGACGCCCAGGGTTGTCTCTCCAACCAAGCCTAGGCGCTGGGGTTTTTTGGCTTGTGAGGACACAGACGCACGACGTGGCCAGCGAGGCCGTAATATAAGCACAGTCCAGAGGTGCACCTGCGCTGTTTCTCCTGGACCGATAATTTTAGTCGGTCAACTTGCATCGGAACCTCAGGCAAAGCGATAGAAGCAGGCAAGAGGGGTTGCTGAAAGTTGGGCGCCAGTCTAGGACGCCAGCGCTCCTGACGAACTTCATGGGATCTCTCCCTCAGCCTTATGTCAACCCGAGTGGCAAGCAGAATCAAGTCGTCCAACGCGGGAGGCAGGTCTCGAGCAGCCAGTTCGTCCTTGATCTCGGGCGACAGACCATGCCAATAGGATGCCACAAATGCCTCATTGTTCCAGGATAGCTCTCCTGCCAGAGTCCGGAACTGAATAGTATACTCGCCCACGGAGTTGTCCTCTTGGCGAAGGTTGAAGATGGCGGTGGCGGCTGATGAGACTCGTCCTGGTTCCTCAAAAACGGTTCGGAAAATTCGTGCGAACTCCTGGAAGTCTCGTGTCTCGGGTCCCTGACGTTCCCAGATAGGGTTAGCCCATGCCAGGGCCTTGCCGGTCAGGAGGGAGATGATAAATGCGATCTTGGCTCCATCTGACGGAAATGCCCGAGAGTGCAGGGTAAAATGAGTGTGGCATTGGTTCAGGAACCCCCGACAAGCACTGGCGTCTCCATCGAACCGAGAGGGCAATGGCAGCGAGAACCGAGGGTCCGTACAGGAACTGCCAGGAGGAGCAACAGGAGGGTCGGCTTGAGGAACTTGCACAGAAGCAGGAATGGAGGCAACTAGCGTCCCTAGCTGCTGCGCCATAGAGTCCACGGCCACGAGGAGCTGGTCCTGCCTAGCTCGGAGATCCAGCAGATCCGCCTGCATGGCTTGGGAGGATGACAAGCCCTTGAATTGGCCAGCGGGGTCCATGGCCAGAGCGTACTGTCACGATGCGGGGTGTGGACCCACTGGGCCGTACCGCGTAGCGGGGATGGCAGCTGGCCAAACCGGAAGGTACACAGTTCAATGGTTCAGCGAGAGTACCTGAGGCAATCATAGGCAGTGGCGAGGCGGACACGTCCAGAACCAGGCGGTGGGAAGTCGTTCGGTGAGGCGTAGCAGGGTAGCGTAGACTGTAGCACAGCATGGCAGGTAGCACAGCACGGCAATAGCACTAGGTAGCACGGATACGGGATACGGAATACAGGAGCAAGGTACACTGGGAGGCTGGAAGACACTGGGAGACCATAAGCAAGATGAACAACGGGAAAACTAACAATGCTCTGGCAAAGGGCAAGAGGGCAGAGCCCTTTTTATAGCCCAGGGCATCCTGGGCCAGATTGCAGTTTTTTGCAAAACGCGCGCACTGGCCCTTTAAGGCCGTGCACGTGCGGGCGCGCGCACCCGCCGGAGACACTCGGAACCCGGAAGAGAGTGCCGGCGCCTGACTGGGGGACGACGCTGCAGGCAGGTAAGCTGGCCATGGCCACGGCCGTCAGGGTTAACGACCGATCGACGGGCCGTGGCCATAGACGTTACAGCAACACCTGCTACTTCCTCAATTTGCATAACCTTATAGCGTGCACTTCTTGGTGTTGCAATTTCATAGTTACATAGTTGATAAGGTTGAAAAAAGACACAGGTCCATCAAGTCCAACTAATAATCCTACCGTGTTAATCCAGAGGAAAGCAAAACCACCATGAGGCTGATGCCAATTGCCTCATTAGGGGAAAAATTCCTACCTGACTCTAAATATGACAATCAGAATAAATCCCTGGATCAACGTCCCATATCCAGAATCTAGTACTCATAACCTGTAATATTATATTTTTCAAGAAGAATCAACCATCACAACATCCTGTGGCAGAGAGTTCCAATGTTGAGGAGTTATTCTGACAAAGAGCTCCAAACCACTTTCTCCCCTTCACACAGCCATAGAGCTAAATCATGAAATTTGGTCTATCTACAGCCACCAATATGGTGAGCTTAGGATCTTTTTACATGGGAAAAAAGTGAACCACAATCCAGCGCTGGGTGAAAGTAAAAAGGAACTCCTGTTCCAATTTTATTGATATAACATTGAAGTTATGGGTGCGTGAAAATCAAGCGCAGCACACGGAAGCACTTCCGTGTGACCCGTGTGATTCGCGCAACAGCAGTAAAAAGTATAAATGAAAACAGAAAAGCACCACGTGCTTTTCTATTTACAAACATACAAACAGAGTGTCATAATGATGGCGGCTGCGCGAAAATCAAAATCGTACGCAGCTGACACACGGAGCTGTTAAGTACTTTTTGCCCACGCAAAAATCCGGCCTAAGAGTGAGAGTTTTTACTAGGGGTTGTTTCAGATATCAACAACCCCCACTATACACCTTAGTTTTTAGGGGATGTTCAGAGTAAGTGGATGAATAGAGCGACCTGGATGAAATACCATCCAACAAATAATTTCTAAATATCAAGTATAAATGGAGACATTTATCCTATCTAGGATATGCCCTAACATTATGATCGGTAAAGGTCCAAATATAGGGTCATACCCTGCACAACTGCACTCCTGGTCACCCACTGTGCAGAAAACTGCAACACAGCTCCATTCAAGCTTCATTTTACCCATGTTTGTATATATTCTCCTTTAGTCCTGCAACTTCCGTCCTAGGCTGTAGTGAGGTAATGTATCAAATGCTTTTTGCAAAATCCAAATATATCACATTAACAGCACTACCAACATACAGGTTTGCTCTTATGAAAATGAAGCATGTTAGTTGGGCATGACATTATTTTCCATGCAGAATATTTATTAGATTTTAATTTCTATATAAGTATGCATATCATCCAAACGCAATAAGACAGATTCTACACTGACAATACACAACACATTCCATATTGGCAAAGTGGCCTATACGTTGCAGATTTTCTGCCGGGATTTCAACCTTTGCAATGTGATTTCATTACTCGTTAAATACTCTGATGGTCTCATTTAGACCAGACAGTGGTTTTGCTATGTTCACCTTTCAGACATAGCTTAATAATATAGTTCTAACTGTGTAACTGCACTCCTCTCTGGTAACCAGAATTCAGTAGATTTCTGAATTTATTTTCAATGGTGTTCTTCGGACTTAGAAAAAATGGTCTGATTTTTTCCAGAAACAGCTAAAATCTTGTCTATAGGATGCATACTCGGACTGACACACTGACAGGTCAGTGAATCCCCAGACAAACCAAGTACCAAGAAGTGACCCTCACTCTATCAGGATGCAGATACAGTCAGATACTATGGTGGAGCAGGGAGTCATGAGACAACAAGATGCCGCGACAGGACACCAACACAAGCCGGTGCAGCGAAGGGGGCACTATTAGTGTCAATGAGGCCATAAGGGGGCTTAAGGAGTGCTTAAAGGGGCACTATTACAGTGTAGGGGGCACTATTACAGTGTGGGGAGCACTATTACATTCTGGGGAGCACTGAGGGGCATATTTTAATTGTGGGGGAACAAGGGGCCCTATTACTGTGTGGGGCACAAAGGGGGGCACTTTTACTGTGTGTGGCGGAATTAAAGGGGCACTATTACTGTGTGCATCAAAAAGAAGGTACTATTACTGCGTGGGGGAAATATTGCTGTGTAGCGCACAAAGAGGGCCCTTATGGGAGCACTAAGAGGAGCACTATTACAACCTAGGGTACTATCTAGTTACCACTATTATTTTTTAGTATCACTATCTGTGTGGCACTATTTTTGCAGGAGGAGGGCAACGTTAAAGGTGGCAGCACGATGGGAAAGATGTGCTGGAAAAGCATAAAGCAAACAACATGTGTGCAGAGACGAGTTGTGGCCAGGAGAAGTTGTCATGGCGGTTTAGGCCAGAGAGAGAAGGGAAAGTGAATGACTCCAATCAGAGGAGATATCACCTGTGAGCCACTGGATGTAACTGTAGTATAGAACTGGCATCTACCACTATTATTGGACTTGATGGTAGTAATTTGTTATATTGTGGAGGTATTATTTGGTGACGGAATTACTCAGAGTTATACTACCGTTTACTGCTAAACCAGTGTATCTAAGCCTCTCATGTTTTTTGGCAGTCCATTTCAAGACCTAGAACCATCAATCCCACTCAGGTCTCTAATTGACAGGATTTTATCAATTATCTGATGATAGGAGGGGGAGTGATAAAAACAGAACGCTATTACAGAAGGAAACAATGTGGATTTACTCTCTGGGTACCCTGGCACCATGAGGGCTTAATAATGAAATTAAATTCAATATGTTTCTGTCATGTCCGTGGCTGCGGGCTGTCAGATTCACTCTCCCCCTGACGGCCGCAGCCATGGGTCGGCGAGCGCTCGTTCCCACTCACCTCGGCCGGATCCCGTAGGGTGCGTGCGTACGCTCGTGCCCGCTCTTAAAGGGGCAGCGCGTGCACCGGACTTTAATGAAGTGTCAGCCCATGAGTGCCCTGGACTTTAAGGCTGGGTTCACACGACCTATTTTCAGGCGTAAACGAGGCGTATTATGCCTCGTTCTACGCCTGAAAATAGGGCTACAATACGTCGGCAAACATCTGCCCATTCATTTAAATGGGTTTGCCGACGTATTGTGCAGACGACCTGTAATTTACGCGTCGTTGCTTGACAGCTGTCAAACGACGACGCGTAAATGGACTGCCTCGGCAAAGAAGTGCAGGACACTTCTTTGCCACGTAATTTGAGCTGTTCTTCATTGAACTCAATGAAGCACAGCTCAAGATTTACGAGCGTCTCAGACGGCTCGCAAAATGCGAGGAGGAGCATTTACGTGTGAAACGAGGCAGCTGTTAACAGTCTGTCTTTTCACACGTAAATGCCTCTCATCGTGTGAACATACCCTTAGAGGGGTTCAGCTCCTTGCTTCTATGACTGAGCGTTGGCGTCTATGACACCCCTTGAAAAAGCAATCTACGCGAAACGCGCGTTGGGGTTTTTCTCCATATTTGGGAGCTGTTACATCCGAGGAGCCACATGGGTTAGTAACTTATTTAGCCTTATTACTAACTGATGCTTTGTTATGCTAATTCCCTGGTTATTTGTACACTTAAATGATGTTTTGGACAGGCTATGCCTACTACTCTGTCCTCTGAACAATTATTAAATGGGTATAGATTAGACTAAACTGTATTCACTACTTATGTCATCCTCCACTATCTTTTACAACGACACATTGTATTGTATTGGGGATACAACATATATATTTTGGACATGAATGGATATATACTCTGCTAGTCTTTGTCGTACTCTTATAATGTATTTATTCTAGAGCAAAATGATGACAACCTTCTTTGGGAATTTTCCCATTTCCATGCACACATAAACTACTATTGTGGTTCCACATTTTCTCCTACTTTGGAGATATGCAGTGATTTGGTTTGTAGTCTGTATTTTAACTATGTTATTTTTGTAACTATGTGAAAATTTTCTATACAATTGGCTTTTTATGGCTCAATAGTATTTGACTCCTTTTTCTCGTGTATATATCTAAATGGTACTTGGAGTTTCTATTCCGACATTGGGGAGCTTAGAAATCCGCACTTGCTGGCAGCTTAACCCAAATTACGTTATAGTCCCATGAGACATTTGTTTATAATATGACTGAGCGTTGTTGTCGTACCCTAAGTTTGTCTATGCGATGATCTCCTAGTGTGTTCCTGTTCCTGTTACCTGTATCCCATGCTATTATGGTCGAGTGCCGTGCTGAGCCTAAGTCGTGCTGTTCTGTATACCACGCCTGTCCTGCTTCACCACGCCTGACGTCTGCCTGTTGTCTAGTCCCAGCCAAGCCTGCCTTGCTACTGTCTGAGCTGCCACAGGTACCCTGTACGAACAATAGACTTTAACCTGCGCCCTGTTGGCCAGTTGCCATACCGCCAAGGCTGTACGGCCCAGTGGGTCCACGAACCCTACGTGACAGGTCGATCCAAGACCATGACGACGTCACAAGAGATGCGGGCGGATATGCTAGACCTCCAGTCTCGACAGGACCAACTCCTCCAGGCCTTGAACATTTTCGCACATCGGCAGGAGGCACAAGATGCTGTTCCTCCTACACCTCCTGCCAGTGTTGATCTTCAGACTACACCTTCTGGCAGTGTTGACCTGCGTTTTTCTTTGCCACTTCCTGACTGCTATGATGGAGACACCGGTCGTGGATTTTTGAATCAGTGCCAGATCCACTAGAGCCTGTATACTAGGACATTTTCGTCTGATGGCGCAAGGGTCGCTTTCATCATCTCTCTCCTCACTGGCAAGGCCCTTGCATAGGCAAACCCTATCTGGGGGAGACAAGGACTAGAGACCCATGACTTCCAGGGCTTCCTCCGGACTTTTCGCATGGTGTTTGAGGAGCCTGTACGGGTCTCATCTGCAGCGGCTTCCTTGTTAAACCACTTCTGCCATCCACTTCCGCACCCTTCGGGAGAAATATTGTGGAACAATGAGGCCCTGGTGGCTACATTCTGGCAGGGACTGTCTCCTAAGATATAGAATGAACTTGCCGCCCGAGATCTACCGTCTACCCTGGATGACCTCATCCTTCTGTCCGCCCGGATTGATATGAGGATCCGAGAATGGCACCAAGAAGCTCGTCAGGAGTGAGGCCTCCTAGTCCGGCCCCACTCTTGCAGCAACCACTGCTTCCTCAGATGCCGATCCTCCTAATGAGTCTGTGAGGATGGACCAGTGTAAGCTATCTACCCAGGAGAGACAACGCAGACGTACTTCCGGTCTCTGTCTATATTGCGGACCCCGTGCTGCTGGGCCTGCCTTGGCTCCGACTACATGCCCCAATCCTGGACTGAAACTTTGGAGAGGTTCTCCAGTGGGGTCCCGAGTGTCACAATCTTTGCCTGGGACAGATTCGTTCGGCTCAGCCTCCTCTGCCTCAGTCATTGACAGGATTGCCTGGTCATTATGCTGCATTTTCAGATGTCTTCAGCAAGAAGGAGGCGGAGACGCTGCCCCCACACCAGGCGTATGACTGTCCTATCAATCTGATTCCTGGTGCATCCCTTCCCATTGGTAAGGTATATCCTCTCTCCTTACTAGAGACTCTGTCCATGTCCACCTATGTTAAAGAGAACTTGGAGCGGGGCTTCATATGGAAGTTTTGCTCCCCGGCAGGAGCCGGGTTCTTCTTCCTCAAGAAAAAGGATGGTTCTCTGCGTCCCTGTATCGACTACCGGAGTCTCAACCAGATCACGGTGAAAAATAAGTATCCGTTGCCATTGATCTCAGTACTATTTGATCGTATACGTGGTGCCAAGATTTTTTCCAAACTAGACCTGCGTGGGGCTTACAACCTAATCCGGATTCGCTGGGGTGATGAATGGAAGACTGCATTTAACACCCGTGATGGACACTATGAGTATCTAGTAATGCCCTTCGGTCTGTGTAATGCTCCCGCGGTCTTCCAGGAGTTTGTGAATGACATTTTCCGTGACCTCCTCTATGTTTGTGTTGTAGTCTACCTTGATGACATCTTGATTTTCTCCCCAGATCCTATGACGCACCAGAGACATGTCCGTCAGGTTCTGCTGTGGTTAAGCGAGAATCATCTGTACGACAAGTTGGAGAAGTGCGTAATTGACAAGGATGCTCTACCCTTCCTGGGCTACATCGTCTCGAATCGAGGTCTCGAGATGGACCCTGAGAAGGTAAAGTCTGTCCTGGAGTGGCCACGTCCTCAAGGCTTGAGGGCCATACAGCGCTTTCTGGGATTTGCTAACTTTTACAGGCAGTTTATTCCGAACTTCTCCTCACTGACTTCTCCCATCTCTAACCTTACTAAGAAGGGTATGAACGCCAAGGTGTGGACTCCCGGGGCAGAGTCCTCCAGCAAAAGGGAGGCTTAGACATTGCTTCCACATCGGGCATATGACTGCCCTATTGAACTTATACCTGGTGCATCCCTTCCCCGTGGTAGGTTATATCCTCTCTCCTTGCCAGAGACTCTGTCCATGTCTTCCTATGTAAAAGAGAACTTAGAAAGGGGGCTTCATACGAAAGTCTTCCTCCCCGGCAGGAGCCGGGTTCTTCTTCGTCCTTGCATCGACTACCGTGGTCTTAACGAGATCACGGCGAAGAATAAATATCCGTTGCCACTGATCTTCGAACTGTTTGACCGTATACGTGGTGCAAAGATTTTTTCTAAACTAGACCTGCATGGGGCTTACAACCTAATGCGCATTCGCCAGGGCGATGAATGGAAGACTGCATTTAACACCCGTGATGGACACTATGAATATCTATTAATGCCCTTCGGCCTGTTTAATGCTCCCGCGGTATTCCAGGAGTTCGTTAATGACATCTTCGTTGACCTCCTCTATGTTTGTGTAGTAGTCTATCTTGATGACATCTTTAGTTTTTTCTCCAGATCCTATGACTCATCAGAGACATGTCCTTCAAGTTTTGCTGCGGTTAAGGGAGAATCGTCTGTACGCTAAGTTGGAGAAGTGCGTGTTTGAGAGAGAGGCTCTACCCTTCCTTGGCTACATCGTCTCGAATCAAGGTCTCAAGATGGATCCTGAAAAGGTAAAGTCTGTCCTGGAATGGCCACGCCCTCAAGGCTGGAGGGCCATACAGCGCTTTCTGGGATTCGCCAATTTTTACAGACAGTTCATCCCAAACTTCTCCTCACTGACATCTCCTATCTCTAACCTCACCAAGAAGAGCATGAACGCCAAGGTGTGGACTCCTGAGACAGAGTCCGCATTCAATAGCCTGAAGAGTGCCTTCACCTCAGCCTCTATCCTCCATCATCTAGATGTTTCTCTACAGTTCTTGTTGGAGGTGGACACCTTCTCTGTCGGTGCTGGTGCACTCCTGTTCCAGAGAGGTTCCAAGGGCAAGTCAATGGTATGTGCATATTTCTCTAAGCTCTTCTCTTCCACAGAACGCAACTAATTGATTGGGGATCGGGACTTACTGGCCATCAAATTGTCTCTGGAGGAGTGGAGACATCTACTAGAGGGCGCAGCTCATCCCATCCTAATTTTTACGGACCACAAGAATCTCACCAATCTTCAGACGGCCCAACGGCTGAACCCTCGTCAGGCCAGGTGGTCACTGTTCTTTACCAGGTTCCAGTTTGAGCTCTATTATCGCCCTGCTAACAAAAATGTGAGGGCCGATGCCTTGTCCAGGTCTTTCGAGACAGTAGACACCATGGAAATTCCACAGAACATTATTGATCCGTCTTGCATTGCCTCTGTCAACCCCCTGCAAGTTGGGGACATTCCTCCAGGGAGGACTTTTGTGCGCCTGGCTGACAGAGGGAGAACCCTCCGCTGGGGACACTCCTCTAGACTGGAAGGTCACGTATTTCTGGTGGCCCACGCTGCCCAAAGACATTATGGACTTTGTTTCTTCCTGCTCAGTGTGTGCAGCTAACAAGGTTGCTCACTCCAGACCTGCTGGCCTGCTCCAGCCTGTGTCCGATGCTCCCTGGCAGCATATAGCTATGGACTTTATCACTGACCTGCCTCTCTCTGCTGGATTCAGTACTGTCTGGGTGGTGGTCGATCAATTTTCGTAGATGGCCCACTTCGTTCCTCTGACCGGTCTTCCTTCTGCTCCTCAACTGGCCAAGCTTTTCATCCAACACATCTTCCGCCTGCATGGCTTGCCGCAGCATATTGTGTCTGATCGGGGGGTTCAGTTCACCTCGAAATTCTGGAGTGCCCTCTGCGGACTCCTAGGTGTAAAGTTGGACTTTTCCTCGGCCTACCATCCTCAGTCCAATGGTCAGGTCGAGAGGATCAATCAGATCTTGGAGAACTACCTACGCCACTACATCTCCAAGCAGCATGATGACTGTGTGCAGTTGCTCCCGTAGGCTGAATTCTCATACAATGATCACACCAGCGAGTCCACAAGGAATACACCGTTCTTTATTGTCTATGGCCAACACCCACTAATTCCTCTCCTGATGCCTGATACGTCCGAGGTACCAGCTGCTGACACTGCTTTTAGGGACTTTCTGCAGATCTGGCTGCAGACTCGATCCTCCATACTGCTGGCGGTCGACCGCATGAAACGGAAGGTGGACACAAGGAGAAGAGAACCTTCTCAGTTTCTTCCTGGCATGAAGGTCTGGCTGTCCTCCAGGAATATTCGACTGAGGGTGCCTTCATACAAATTTGCTCCCAGGTTCCTCGGCCCCTTCGAGATCCTATATCAGATCAACCCTGTTGCCTACAAGCTTCGGCTGTCTCCTACCCTCAAGATCCCCAACTACTTCCATCTCTCCCTCCTGAAACCGGTGGTTCTGAACCGCTTTACCAAGACTCCTAGCACTGCGGTTGCCCCTAGCGGCCCTTCAGACACCTTCGAGGTTAAGGAGATCTTGGACTCCACCAAGAAAGTAAGAGGAAAGACTTTTTATTTGGTGGATTGGAGGGGGTTTGGTCCTGAAGAGAAGTCCTGGGAGGCAGAGGAGAACCTCAATGCTCCTACCCGTCTGAAGAAGTTTCTCTCTCGCTCTGGCCCCAAGAAGAGGAGGCATAAGAGGGGAAATACTGTCATGTCCATGGCCGCGGGCCGTCAGGCTCACTCACCTCCTGACGGCCGCAGCCATGGGTCTGCGAGATCTGGCCCCAGTCTCCTCCTCAGGAGACGCCAGCGCTCACTTCCGCTCACCACGGCCGGGTCCCGTTCATGCCCGCTCTTAAAGGTGCAGCACTCGCACCAGACTTTAATGTAAAATTAGCCCATGAGTACCCTGGACTATAAGAAGTGCCCAGTCCCTTCTTCCCATGCCTGAGCGTTGTTGTCATACCCAAAGTTTGTCTATGCAAATGGTCTCCTAGAGTTTTCCAGTTCCCAGTGTTTCCCGTACCTGTATCCTCTATCCTGTATCCTGTGCTATCCTGGTCAAGTGCCTTGCTGAGCTTTAGTCGTGCTGTGCTGCATACCACGCCTGTCCTGCTACACCACGCCTGACTTCTGCCTGCTGCCTAGTCTCAGCCGAGCCTGCCTTGCTACTGTCCGAGCTGCCACAGGTACCCTATACGAACTATAGACTGTTACCTGCACCCTGTTGGCCAGCTGCCATACCATCAAGGCGGTACGGCCCAGTGGGTCCACGAACCCAATGTGACAACGTGATTGTAACTGTGACGTCCACGGTCGCAGAACGCAGACCCCTATCATCCTGCAGACGTCTTCCTCACCAGAAATGCCAACACATGCAGTCGTCTTGTCCTGCAGTGACAACTAGGGTACGCGCTCGAGCTCATTCCCGGCCTTAATGGGAAAGAGCACACATAATTTAGATTTTGACTGATTGCGTCCATGATCACCCTGGAATATAAGAAGGGCCCCGCCCTTCCTTCATTGTCTGAGCTTTGTTGTGTTTACCCGTGTTACTCTTTACAAATGGTCCCTTAGTGTTTTCCAGTTCCCAGTGTTCCCGTTCCTGCTACCTGTATCCTGTATCCCGTGCTATCTTGTTCCTGTGCGGTAGAGAGTTGGAGTCGTGTTGTGTCGTATACTACATCTGCTGTATTTCACCGCGCCTGGTGTCTGCCTGCTGCCAAGGTCCCAACTGAGCCTGCCATTGCTACTATCTGTATTGCCACAGGTACCCTTATTTGAACTATTGACTTTGCCTTGGTATCCTGTTTGGCCAGCTGCTTTCCCGCTACGACGGTACGGCACAGTGGGTCCACACACCCACCATGACAGTAAGCACAGGCCATGGACCCCGCTGGGCAACCCAAGACCATGACTACGTCACAAGTGATGCGAGCGGATATGCTAGACCTCCGTTCTTGACAGGACCAACTCCTCCAGGCGTTAAACATTATTGCAGATCGGCTGGATATGCAAGCTGCAGTTCCCCCAGAACCTGCTCCTATTGCCTCTGCTGTTCCTCCTACTACACCTCCAGGCAGTACGGACCCTCTGACAACACCTCCTGGCAGTACCGATCCCCAATTTTCTCTGCCACTTCCTCATCACTATGACGGAGACGCGAGGACCTACAGGGGATTTCTGAACCAGTGACAGATCCACTTCACTCTGCATGCCAGAGCATTTTCTACAGACGGCGCAAGGGTCACTTTCATCGTCTCTCTCCTCACTGGCAGGGCGCTAGCATGGGCGAACCTTATCTGGGAACGATAGAGACCAGAGACCCGTGACTTCCAGGGGTTCCTACGGACATTTCGCACAGTGTTTGAGGAGCCTGGACGAGTTTCGCCAGCAGCTGCCTCCCTGCTGAACCTACTTGAGGGAGACACTTCCGTGTTATGGAACAATGAGGCATTGGTGGCTACATTCTGGCAGGGACTGTCCCCTGAGATTAAGGACGAGCTTGCCGCTCGAGATCTGCCATTGACTATGGATGACCTCATCCTTCTGGCCGTCCGGATCGACATAAGGATCCGAGAATGGTTCCAAGAGGCTCTTCGGGAGGGAGGACTCCCTAGTCCGACCCCTACATTGCAGCAACCCCTGCTGCCCTTATCAGCTGTTCCTCCAAAGGAGTCTTTGAAGATAGACCATCTCAAGCTGTCTACCCAGGAGAGACAAGGCAGATGCACCTCGGGACTCTGTCTGTATTGCAGCCTCGGAGGGCATCTTGTGCGTCTGTGTCCCCAAAAGCCCCAGAGCCTAGAGTTGGTTGGAGAGACAACTCTGGGTGAAGGACTTTCTTCTAAATTGTCCATCCCCGAGACCATAGTGTCCGGTGAAAAGACGCACCGGGTCTCTGCCTATCTGGACTCTGGCTCCGCAGCTAACTTTATTCAGAGAGACCTGGTGGATCTTTTCCAGTTGCCCACAAGCCCCCTGGAAAGGCCTTTGATCGTTGCCTCGGTGAATGGACTGCCTCTGCCAGACCCGATTGTGTCTGTGACCAAACCGCTGAGGCTCCAAGTGGGAGCCCTTCATTCCGAGCTCATCTAGTTTTTTGTCCTGTCCAAGGCCGTAACTCATCTCGTTTTTTGTCCTGTCCAAGGCCGTCAACCCTGTGCTGCTGGGCTTGCCCTGGCTACGACTACATGCCCCAATTCTGGACTGGAATTATGGAGAGGTTCTCCAGTGGGGTTCCAAGTGCCTCAACCGCTGCCTAGGGCAGATTCATCCGGCTCAGCCTCCCCAGTCTCAGTCATTGGCAGGATTGCCTTCTCACTATTCACAGTTTGTGGATGTTTTCAGCAAGAAGGAGGCGGAGACGCTGCCCCCACACCGGGTGTATGACTGCCCTATTGAACTGGTTCCTGATGCATCCCTTCCCCATAGAAAGGTATACCCTCTCTCCTTGCCAGAGACTCAGTCTATGTCCGCCTATATTAAGGGGAATTTGGAGAAGGGCTACATATGAAAATCCTCCTCCCCGGCCGGGGCCGGGTTCTTCTTCGACAATAATAAAGACGGATCTCTTCGACCCTGCATCTCAACCAGATCACGGTCAAAAATAGATATCCCTTGCCACTGATTTCTGAACTTTTTGACCGCATACGAGAAGCCAAGAATTTTTCTAAGCTAGACCTGCGTGGGGCATACAACCTAATCCGGATTCGCCGGGGTGATGAATGGAAGACGGCATTTGACACCCGAGAGGGGCACTATGAATACCTGGTGATGCCCTTCGAAGAGTTCGTTAATAACATCTTCTGTGACCTCCTCTATGTTTTCGTTGGAGGTGGACGCCTCCTCTGTTGGTGCTGGCGCACTTCTATTCCAGAGGAGTCCCAAGGGCAAGGCAGTGGTATCTGGCTATTACTCTAAACTTTTCTCTCCCGCAGAGCGCAACTACTCGATTGGGGATCGGGAGATACTGGCTATCAAATTGGCCCTGGAGGTGTGGAGACTTCTACTAGAGGGCGCAGTTCACCCCATCCTGATATTTACTTACCAAAAGAACCTCACCTATCTCCAGACTGCCCAATGACTGAATCCCCATCAAGCCAGGTGGTCGCTGTTCTTTTCCCGGTTCCAGTTTGAGCTCCACTACCGCCCTGCCGACAAGAATGTGAGGGCCGATCCCTTGTGCAGGTCGTTCGAGACAGAAGACACCATGGAGTCTCCACAAAATATCATTGATCCGTCCTGCATTATCTCTGTCAACCCTCTGCAAGTAAGAGACATCCCTCTGGGAGGACTTTTGTGCGCTTTGCAGACAGAGGGCGAATCCTTCGCTGGGGACACAGCTCCAGACTGGCAGGTCACGCAGGTGCCCGTAAGACCCGAGACCTGATTTCCCATCATTTCTGGTGGCCCATGCTGCCTAAAGACATCATGGACTTTGCCTCATCCTTCACGGTGTGCGCAGCTAACAAGGTTGCTCCCTCCAAGCCTGCTGGCCTGCTCCAGCCGCGGCCTGTGCCCAATGCTCCCTGGCAGCATATAGCAATGGACTTTTTCACGGACCTGCCTCCCTCTGCTGAATGCAGTGTGGTCTGGGTGGTGGTGGACCGATTCTCGAATATGGCTCATTTCGTTCCTCTGACCAGTCTACTTTCTGCTTCTCGACTGGCCGACCTATTCATCCAACACGTCTTCCGCCTGCATGGCTTACCTCTGCATATCGTGTCGGTTCACCTCAAAATCCTGGAGAGTCCCCCGGAAACTCCTTGATGTAAAGTTGGACTTTTCCTCAGCCTACCATGCCCAGTCCAATGGCCAAGTCGAGAGGACCAACCCAATCTTGGAGAACTATCTACGACGCTTCATCTCCAGGCAGCATTATGACTGTGTGCAGCTTCTTCCTTGGGCCGAGTTCTCCTATAACAACCACACAAGTGAGTCCACTGCTTCTACACTATTCTTTATTGTCTACGGCCAACATCCACAAATTCCTCTCCCTGTGTCCGCTACGTCCCAGCTGCCTGCAGCTGACTCTGCATTCAGGGACTTCGTACAGATCTGGCAGCAAACCCGATCCTCTATTCTGCTAGCGGTCGACCGCGTGAAGCGAAAGGCAGACACAAGGAGAAGAGAGCCTCCTCAGTTGTTTCTGGGTACCAAGGTCTGGCTGTCTTCAAGGAATATCCGACTGACGGTGGCATCGTGCAAATTCGCTCCCAGGTTCCTTGGATCCTTTGAGATCCTCCAGCGGATCAACCCGATTTCTTATAAGCTTCGGTTGCCCGCTACCCTCAGAATCCCCAACTCCTTTCACATGTCTCTTATGGAGCCTGTGGTCTTGAACCGCTATTCTAAGACTCTTAGCCCTGCAGTTGCCCCCAGCGGTTCTGCCAATGTATTCGAGGTCAAGGAGATCATGGACTTCAAGAGGATAAGAGGAAAATCCTTTTACTTGGTGGATTGTAAGGGGTTTGGTCCAGAAGAGAGGTCCTGGGAGCCAGAGGGGAATGTCAAGGCTCCTTCCCTCATTAAGAAGTTCCTTTCTCGTTCTGGCCCCAAGAAGAGAGGGCGTAAGAGGGGGGATACTGTAACATCCGCGGTCATATGCGCGCTCTCCTCCTCAGCGCTTGCACTGTCCGTAGCAGAGACACACCCCCTTGCAGGTTCGGCAGACAAAGTACAAGACTGATCTCTCGCAAGAGCTGAAGAGAAGAGAGTGCACATGCACGCTCTCCTCTCCCTAGCTCTGACTCTGTCCGTAGCAGTGACACGCCCCCTTTCCAGTTTGGCAGCACACTCTCTCTAACCTCGCTCTTGCTGTAACACTGTCCATATCTGATTGGACAGTGTCCCAGCCATAGTAACACTCCCCTTTGCCAGTACACAACCCATTGACAGTTCAGGGGGTTGTTTAAATATCGGGCGCAAAATATAATAATATAACCGATATCTAAATAACGGAGGAGGGTAGAAAACAAATGTAAAGTGCCCCAAGGTTTGTGCAGCCCTACCTATTACGTGCTGCACTCAGCTGCACATGTATGGGGAGGTGAAAGGTTCTCTTTAAATGGCACTGAACTGCAGTGCCAGGCACAGGTGCCTGTCCAGTTGAGTCGCTGTGCCTGTGTGAACAATGAAGGGATGTGGTGGAACCTGTTGTGGATAATTCAATGTCAAACAGTTCCAGATTCATTCATATTTATTTCCTCAAGAGGAGGTTCCACAGAAGTGTCATAATGATGTCACTTAGCAAGTGATGGCAGACTGCCCTTTCCATACATTATGAGTGAGTTTATATACAGCTTTTTAGACTGAACTTTTACTACATCAGCTATAATATTTTCTCTTGAGTTTGCACAAAACAAATTACATTCTCAATATTTTCTTAGCATTGCAATATTTTCCTATCAATTCAGTGAATGTTAAGTCCTTATCATCTGCTGTATTCTGTAAGGAGGGTGTAAAGGGTGTGGTCTTGAGCCATCAGTTTTCCCTCAGTCTTTATTCTTGCTGATTCAATTATTTTCACACACACACACACACTGACTGGCTGGGGTGCATCTGTGGGACCCTCGTCTCAGCGATTATGTCCTCCACCCTACTCTTAAACAGTTGAGGGGTTTTCAGGAGAGGCAGGCAGTCGAGCTGGGCTGTCAGACGATCAACTCTAGCTGTTTTGTCATCATGCCTAGAGAATAGATGTATCCACATCTTTACTGCAACAAGAAACACAACACATTAATAATTTCCAGTAAATTAATAGCATTAAAATCAGTCCTATCACAACCACTATGGGTTTCAGCAATCCAGAAAGCATATTATTAAACCAATCACCAATAGATCCCATCCAAGAAAAGGGATTCCATCCCTCCTTAGATACAGTATATCTCTAGCTTTTTTCTGCAATTCCTTTACTTTATTCATGTGTGCCTCTATGGGGTCATGTGAGCCTTCAATCCTGTTGCAACATTCTTCTCAATTCTTCACAAATATAATATAGCCCTGGTTTTATCACCCTAGGAACTATTTTATCATGATTCCCCAAGCAACTTTGAAACCATCTCATATTGTCATGCACTTTAGTCTTACAGTCCCATTCATTATCATCTCCTTTGTCAGGACAGGAACACATGGGGGCACAAGACGCTGTTATAGTTGCACACCAACATTGGTTATTACAATTACCATGTACCTCATCACATTTTACTGCATCATAATTCATATTGAACAGTAAGGCTTCGTTCACATATGTGCCAGGGTCCCGTTCCGACGTTCTGTCGGAGCTTTCCGTCGGAATGGGACCATGACTGACACAAACGGAAACCAAAGGTTTCCGTTTCCATCACCATTGATTTCATTGGTGATGGATCCGGTCCCAATGGTTTCCGTTTGTTTTAGTTGTGCAAGGGTTACGTTGTTTTGCCAGAATCAATAGCATAGTCGACTACACTATTGATTCTGGCAAAACGACGGAGACAAACGGAAACCATTGGGACCGGATCCGTCACCATTTAAAGGGAATGTGTCACTAGAAAAAAAAAAATCTTTTGTTTTTAGTTAAACAGTTAGTGTATACATGATTAGACATTGTTATAATTTTTTTACATTTTTTCACAAGTCAGGAAATATTATAAATTAGATTCTAATTTATAACATTTCCCTGTGCTGGTCACTAGAGGGAGCAATTCCCAAAATTGCAGCATTGGCATGTGGTAAAGCAACCACATTGCTTTATGCTGCAAATTTGGTGTAAACACACACGCTCTAGTGAGCTCACAGAATCCCCCCTCCCTTATGCTGGCTAGTGCCAGGAGAAAGGAGGGGATTGAATGTTCAAGCCTCCTACACTGTGTGCCGCCATTTTTTGAGCGAATACACAGTGTAGTAGGCTTACATACAGTGGTAATCACACACTAAAACACGAACATACACAGACATAACTTACCTGCTCCTGCCGCTGCCGCTCCCTCCGCTCCTAGTGCTTGCTTCAGAACACATGTCCCGAACACAGTCATCTTACTGTCCGGCCGCGGCTTCCGGTCCACAAGAAAATGGCGCCGGATGTCGCTCGGCTGAAGACCTTCCATTTGGACTGTGTGGGAGCGTCGCATGCGCCGTTCTCACACAGATGGCGTACACCATAGTGAATGCGAACGGCTCCCGTTCGCATTCTCTATGGGGATGCATGTGCCGTATTCCATCTCTGTATGTGTCGTTAATCGACACATACAGAGATGAAAAAAAAAATGGCAGCCCCCATAGAGAAGTAAAAGAAAGAAAAAAAAAAAGTAAAACTCAAACACACAAATAATTATTTTTTTTTTAAATAAAACACTAAAAGCAAATTGATCTAAAAAAATTTTTTTTCGCGACACCCTTCCTTTAAACCAATGGTGATGGAAACGGAAACCTTTGGTTTCCGTTTGTGTCAGTCAGGGTCCCATTCCAACGTAAAGCTCAGACGGACCGGGACCCTGGCGCATATATGAACGAAGCCTTATGTAGCACTTTACAATCTGTTTCTCCAATGTGTACCTTAGGTAAATTGACTTTTGCGCCCTTTGATTCTGGCTATGTGATCAGCGTACATTGGCCCTATGCACATAGTGGGTGTATTTAGTAGGCCAGCAATTTCTAAATATGTTCCTTGGTCTGAGAGAGCATTGTGTGTGATGTGATTTACATCTATTTCAACATCATAGCTACAGTCTGTGAGATAGAGGTCATTCATTGATATTGGTACACCAATTATTGCTTTATGATTTGCTGGAACATTAGAAGAGATCCAACAGTCAGTCGTGTTCAGCTGTTAGGCTGTTTGTTGATGTAGAAGCCACATAGAGTTCTTCCGCCGTTCTCCATTCACCTGTATACAATAGCATAAGATACAAAAGAACAGGCAGGACAGCAAATGCATTTTTGACATTTTCCTATAGTCAATCCTCCCTTCTCCGAGTGGCCTCACCCTATTTACACAGATCTGCGTCACCTGACCTGAAAGTTCAAATTTTTACAGTGAGAAGCGTGAATCCAGGTTTCCTCTCTACTTTCTCTGAGGTAGAAGTGGTTAATAGTACTTGGTATGGGCCATCAAATCTGGGTTCCAGATGTTTCCTCACGTATCTTCTTATCACGACCCAATCTCCAGATTGTAGGTGGTGAGTTTTGTCTTGTGGGTCTGGTAAAGAGGAAAAGACGAAGGCATGCAAATTAGACATCTGCTTATGGAGCTGGACAACATAGTCAGTTAGAGAAGCATACTGTCCATGTAATTCCTGTGTAAAAAAAGTGCTGTTAGCGGTGGCCTGCCAAACAGTACTTCGAACGGTGAAAGTCCATGCATTCTTATTGGTGTATGCCTCATTGAAAATAAAGCTAACGGTAGGGCTTGTACCCAAGTAAGTTTTGTTTGCTCACAGATTTTAGCTATCTTATTTTTTAAGATGCCATTTTCTCTCTGGTCCTGCCCTGATGACTGTGGGTGATATGGAGTGTGTAGCTGTTGACTAATTTGCAACCCTTTCAACATTTCTGCAAATATCTGCCCCGTGAAATGTGTCCCACGGTCAGACTCTACCATCTCAGGTAGGCCATATCTTCACACAATCTCTGATATTATTTTCTTAGCTGTCAATACAGCTGTTGTTTTAGCAACATGCTATGCTTCTACCCAAGAGGAGAACATATCCACACATACTAAGACATACTCAGAGACACCACATTTAGGTAGTTGAATGTAGTCTATCTGGTGTCTCTGGAATGGGTAGTCAGGTCTTACAAGGTGTTTCATCTGTACCCTAATCATTTTGTCTGGATTGTGCTTGGCACAAATCATGCATTTCTTGCACTAATGTGTTGCAAATTGTGAGAAGCCTGGTGTAACCCAAAATTTACTTACAATAGCAACCATTCCTCCTTTGGAAACATGAGATAGAAGATGAGATAAGTTTGTTAAAAACTGATATATAGCTGGAGGGGCACACAATCGACCATCCTCATGTTTCCAAACACCATTATCTGGCTTACAACCTGTGTTCCTCCATTTACTGTGTGTCTGGGGACCTGCCTGCTTTTGCAAGGTTATGAGTGTCCATTTTCAGATTTTGTTCATCTTTTGGGGACTCTTGGAAGATCAGAAGAGCAGTCTTTTTTGCCGCTTCATCTGCCCTGTTTTTACCCATAGTGATAGGATCTTTTGCACGCTGAAGTGCCTGGCATTTGATAACAGCTATAGCTTGAGGTAGCTTTACCTTTTCCAGCAGCTCCTGTATGAGGTCAGCATGCTTCACAATCTTCCCACAAGAAGTTAAAGAGGCTCTGTCACCACATTATAAGTGTCCTATCTCCTACATAAGGAGATGGGCGCTGTAATGTAGGTGACAGTAATGCTTTTTATTTAAAAAAATGATCTATTTTTACCACTTTATTAGCGATTTTAGATTTATGCTAATGAGTTGCTTAATGCCCAAGTGGGCGTATTTTTACTTTAGACCAAGTGGGCGTTGTACAGGGGAGTGTATGACGCTGACCAATCAGCGTCATGCACTCTTCTCCATTCATTTACTCAGCGCTTAGGGATCCTGCTAGATCCTTATGTGCTGTCTTATACTTACACATTAACAATACTGAAGTGTTTAGACAGTGAATAGACATTGCACGGGATGTCTATTCACAATCTCTGCACTTCCTACTCTGTCTGTGGTAGTTACAGCAGAGGAAGCGTGATCTCGTTGTAACCTGTCATTTACTGCGTAATCTCGCGAGATCACGCTTCCTCTGCTGTAACTACCACAGACAGAGTAACGATGTCTAAATGCCGATATAAAAGACTATACTTATTACTCCAGTAGACATCAATGTTATCACAGACAGGACTATTTATTCCTTTCTAAACGCATGCTACTGGCAGTATTAAATTCAGAAATAGGCGTGATATCTGTCTCTGACCAGGCTCCTGTTTCGATTACAATAAGACGTAACTGCCTACCCAAAAGAATGTTCACATGGATATTAAACAATACTTTTCTCCAAGATCCTTGTCTAGTCCAGAGTGTGAGAGACTCGCTGGTGGAATTTTTTGCTATTAATAGCACGCCAGACGTCTCTGATAGCATATTGTGGGAATCACATAAAACTGTGCTCAGAGGAATCTTTATTAGTCAGGGTTCTAGATTAAAGAAACAAAAAGAGAAGAACATTCATTCTTTTTTAACCTGAATAACATCTCTTGAGAATCTGAATAAACACTCTATTACACAAAAAACCCAGGATGATCTTGCTCTCCTTAGACAGGAACTGAGGAACCTTCTAAATGTGAAAGCCGCCACAGCACTACATTTATGTAAATACACTATGTCCATGGAGACAAAGGTTGTAAAATTACATTGGCCCTACTTAAAAAACAGAAGGAAGGATCCTTTATCCAAACAGTGAAGTCCCCTTCTGGACTTCGCTGTGTTGACATAGATAGCATTGATAGGGAATTCAACCTCTATTACAAGTCCCTCTATAATATTATTGCTACTACAGGCCTCAGTCCCTAAACTAAGATATGTGAGAGACAGAACTTGATCAACAATTTACTGAGTTAGGCTGGGTTCACACGTGGCGGAATTTCACTTAAATTCCGCTGCGGACACTCCGCAGCGTTAATCCGCAGCGGAGCCGTTTGTCCATTGACTTACACTTTAATTTAGCAGTGTTCGTTTAGACGAGGCGTAAAATTCCGCTGTGGAGCATAGGCTGCGGAGCGGAATTTGGTGTCCGCAGCATGCTCTGTCTGTTGCGGAGCAGTGGCGGACTCATGGCGGAATTTCTCCATTGACTTCAATGGAGATTCTAATTTCCGCAATGAAGTCCGCAGCTGTCATGCACATGTTATGTGTGCTGCGGATGCGTCTTGCTTTTTTAACTTGACATTTCTTCATTCTGGCTGGACCTATGTATTTCTAGGTCTACAGCCAGACTGAGGAAGTCAATGGGGCTCCCGTAATGACGGGAGCGTTGCTAGGAGACGTCAGTAAATAGTCACTGTCCAGGGTGCTGAAGGAGTTAAGCGATCGGCAGTAACTGTTTCTGCCCCCTGGACAGTGACTACCGATCCCAATATACATGTATCTGTAAAAAAAAATGAAGTTCATACTTACCGAGAACTCCCTGCTTCTGTCTCCAGTCCGGCCTCCCAGGATGACGTTTCAGTCTAAGTGACGGCTACAGCCAATCACAGGCTAATAACAGGCTGCAGCGGTCACATGGACTGCCGCGTCATCCAGGGAGATCGGGCTGGATGCCGAAGGAGGGACGCGTCACCAAGACAACGGGCGGTAAGTATGAATTTCTTTGACTTTCACAAGGGAAAGTGCTGTCCCTTCTCTCTATCCTGCACTGAATAGGGAGAAGGGAAGTACTTTTCCCGTAGTCCGCAGCAGCTAGTCCGCATCAATTTACTGCACATTTTGTGCAGATCCGCAGCAGAATCTGCAACGCAGATTCTGTGCGGCATTGATGCGGACAGTTGCGGAGGAAATCCGCCACGTGTGGTCATGCCCTTAGAGGTTAAGTCCATCCTGTCTAGCTCCCACGGTTTTTCCCAGTGTGTCAAAATTTAAGAAAGTTTGTTTAAACTGCTCACTCGTTGGTACAGGATGCCTGTATTTTTACATAAGATTGGGCTTTGTGATTCCAACCTCTGCTGGAGATGTCCAGCTGAACCGCCACACTAGCACATATTTGGAAGAATTGCCTGCGAATAAAACCGTTTTGGGACACAATCAAAAAGGAGATTGCCAAGATTTGCGGTATAGATTTATCTCTTAATCCTGACTAGGTCCTGCTGTGAGTACCATCTCAGGAATTCAAACCGTCCAGACACTGTTTAGTAACATGGTTGATACAAGCAGCTAAACTACTCATCTCCCTGCATTGGAGGGACACAGAACCCCCTTCAATACATCATTGGAGAGAGGTACACCAGTTAAATTGCTTCGAAAAACTTACAGGATGGGAATTAGGGAATAGAGAAATATATCTCAGTACTTGGGACAGATGGATTACATATAAAAATAAATACCTTGAGACCACTTAGCCCCCCCTACCTCACTGTTTGGAACTCCTGTCATGTTCTCAAGACCCTTCTCCATAATCTAGACTCAAACTGCATCACTCTGCCCAAATCCCTTTAAACATTGTTTATTTTTCTTCAAGTGCTATGTTTTTACTTCCTACTTTATTTGTGTATCATCCATTATAGTAAAGTGATACTTATTGAATTTCGGTTTACCTTCCAATGGCCCAGTCTCAACTCCTATTTGTTAAATGTACTATGTGTGTCTAGACAAATCTGAGTGCTTAAAGAGGCTCTGTCACCAGATTTTGCAACCCCTATCTCCTATTGCAGCAGATCGGCGCTGCAATGTAGATAAGAGTAACGTGTTTTTTTTTAAAAAAACAAGCATTTTTGGCCAAGTTATGACCATTTTTATATTTATGTAAATGAGGCTTTCTAAAGTACAACTGGGCGTGTTTAAAGTTAAAGTACATCTGGGCGTGTATTATGTGTGTTACATCTGGGCGTGTATTATGTGTGTTACATCTGGGCGTGTATTATGTGTGTTACAACTGGGCGTGTATTGTGTATGTACATCTGGGCGTTTTTACTTCTTTTACTAGCTGGGCGTTGTGAATAGAAGTATCATCCACTTCTCTTCACAACGCCCAGCTTCTGGCAGTGCAGACACACAGCGTGTTCTCGAGAGATCACGCTGTGACATCACTCACTTCCTGCCCCAGGTCCTGCATCGTGTCGGACGAGCGAGGACACATCGGCACCAGAGGCTACAGTTGATTCTGCAGCAACATCAGCGTTTGCAGGTAAGTAGCTACATCGACTTACCTGCAAACGCCAATGCTGCTGCAGAATCAAATGTAGCCTCTGGTGCCGATGTGTCCTCGCTCGTCCGACACGATGCAGGACCTCGGGCAGGAAGTGAGTGACGTCACAGCGTGATCTCTCGAGAACACGGCTGTGTCTGCACTGCCAGAAGCTGGGCGTTGTGAAGAGAAGTGGATGATACTTCTATTCACAACGCCCAGCTAGTAAAAGAAGTAAAAACGCCCAGATGTACGCACATAATACACGCCCAGTTGTACTTTAACTTTAAACACGCCCAGTTGTACTTTAGAAAGCCTCATTTACATAAATATAAAAATGGTCATAACTTGGCCAAAAATGCTCGTTTTTTTAAAAAAAACACGTTACTCTTATCTACATTGCAGCGCCGATCTGCTGCAATAGGAGATAGCGGTTGCAAAATCTGGTGACAGAGCCTCTTTAAACTTGGATTTGTTTCTTTATCTATTATTTCTTATTTTTTTTAGTTTTTGTATACTTTATGATATCAGTATTAACAGAATTTTGATTGTTGCAGATACTGAGTTATCATTTAATAGTTCAGCGGTCCTGTGTGGTCTGACTATGTCTTAAATTTGATGTCTTCTGTTTTTGTCATGACTATTTGTTTTTCTAAAAAGTAATAAAAACAGAATTGAATAAAAAAAACGGGTGAGAAATAAGAATCAATGTCTGAGTACAAGATATAACAACTACATAAACTACATATTGTGAAAAACAAAACTTTTTTCATTCATGACACATCTTTGGACTTGTGTGACCACTATAAAAAAAAGTGTTACTTATGCTTTTTATCACTAACTATTGATATTGTAATGTGCCTGTAAAAATGTAGGTCTGTCCGTGATTTTTAGCTCAGTTGTCCAGAAACCCTGTGTTGAAGATAGATTTTTTGGCAGTCATAGAAAGAAAACTGTAATAACAACGTGTACATTTATCGCTTTTAAGGCTGAAAACACAGGCACCTAACTTAGTAAAGATGATATACACCTTTTACCTGTTTATCTCAAGATTTGGTGGACTCCAATAATGCAAATCACGACAGATTTAATGTAGATAGCAGTTTATTTGTGACACAATATATAGCCTTTCATGTAATATTTTTGCATATATCAGTTTGCAGCTTTAAAATCTCTTGTTTGTAAAAATAACATTCTATATGATATATGTAATAATGTGAGTATAAGAAATAAATAAGTAATGCAGTATAATCTTATACCATGCAGATTCAGTTTTTACTATATCAGTCATTTTTCTGAACAACACACTTGCACGCCCGCCCGCCCCCAGCATCTACAGGGATAATCCGCAAATTGTGCATGCCTAAAAACTATTTATATCACTTGAGCTCTCAGCCATTAACAAAATGGGTCAGATTATATCTGCCCAGATGGATACAAATTGTTTCTTTGTATTCACATTGAGGTTTCAGGATAATCTGTCCATGTGCATTATATCCATTTCATCAAAGCGCTACGGTATTTAATATTCAGTAAACTTGCATAATAATGACGTGCTTTTTGTTGAGATCCAATACCCTAAGTTCTGCCCAGCATTTGCCTTGCTTAGCGCTGGCTCTGTGTGTGGTGGGATTTCTATTTAGTGACATTTAATGACATTTTACACTTTACAAGGACACACTGAGTAAATGTTAGTGCATTTCAAGCTGGTGATCACAGTAAACATGCAGAATGGGACATAGGTCATTATTTCTAAACTGTTGTCGATATTCCCTTGTGCCTGCTCTCGGTAGCAGACATCACCGGCTATTAAACAGAGCCCATAAAATCTTTACATGCACAATGTAAATTACTGTCAATGGCAGCCACATGGTGTTGTGTAATGTACAATAACAATAGTGATGGAAGATGTTGTCTAATGAGCCTGACTGTAAAGGATGAATATAACAAGAAGCTTGTGTTGCTGCATGTTCAGTGTCTGATACAAAACCAAATACTGACTACAATGCATTATAATTATGTTATGTAAAATCCTATTAAACATATTGGAATATATGTCTATCTGGAGGATAAGTAGCTAAGAAAACAAGATATGACACATGGCAACTAATGGGATTACGCCCTACTGTAAGACAAATTTAGAAAACGAAAGATTGGTTGCCATTTCTTACTGAACATTTTGCATTGACTTGTTCACCAAATGTAATAGAAGAAGCAATAAGTATATAGGAAGAGACTGGGAATAGTGCAATGTTACTGGTAAAGTAATATGGCTTCACATAAGAAACATTCAAATTATGATTACAAAATATCTGGCGGTATAAAAAGTCCCCTAATAAATAGATTCAACAACTTTCTTGATAAAAAAAAATAACCTGCCTTAGAAACAGAGCATATTCTGATACGTTTAATATGAAGGTGTGTAGAGGTATATACAATTCTACATACATATAATCCGCCAGCTTTGTAATGATACAATAAAACATGCAGATTCAAGTATCAAGGTAGCATTGTAGAACAGGTGTCATCTTCTCCAACTTAAACTACAGCAACAAAATCCTTCTTCTCGCTTTCACTAGGGGTGGAGACCTTCTCCAGAAGTCTTGATGATGTTGGTCTTGGGAGTGAATATTCAGCCTACAGTAAAACAATATAGAAGATGGTGAACCTTTGTATTTAAATGACCACACACCATCAACTAGTCTCAATGGATACATCTATAGAAACAACTAAGTTGCATATGAAATTAGGGCTGGGCGATTTTCAATACAGATTTTTTTCAATGCTATGGGCGGTTTTCGATTTGAAACTCTATTTTCTTTTTTTTTTCCCATTTATTTAACAGTAATACCAAGAGATAATTTAATAAATAATTTTCTAACATATATTACTATAATCATTGTACGTAACTTCACAACTTTTAACCTCTGCAAATACTTTTTTTTATCAGAAATACAATTGAAGAAATGTCCATCTAATTGATTATAACGTCTGTGTTCCCCAGCAGGGAACTGGTTAACAGACTCTATAATCAATGATGCGCTGCGTGCACTAACATCCCCCTTTGGCCGTCACCACCTCAGCCGGTTTGAAATAAATTACATTAAGGCTAAATCCACAGGAAAGTGATTGGACGGTGAAAAACGGTCCGTGTGTCAGCCAGCCCGACCACAGCACATGTGAATGGGACTCCTGGCATCGTAGTCATTTAGGCTACAGTCACACGACAGTGATAAAAAATGGCTATTAAAAACTGATCAATTGTCAGTTTTTCATGTCCATTTTGCACCAGTGTGTCTCCAAATGGATTTCCTTTGTCTAGGTTTTTTTGTCCCAAACCCATGAAAACACCACAGTGCCCTTGTACATAGTGCCACAGTGCCCCCAGAGTGCCACAGTGACATAGTACCCACATATAGTGACATAGTGTCACACCCACCATATAGTGCCACACACCCTTGCAGATAGCACCCCCTTGCCTATAGCACCCCCGCACGTAATTCACACCCCCAACCCTCTTGTAGAGCGCAGCACCACCCCCACTACACGCCTTGCAGATCGTAGCACCCCCCTACCTTGCAGTCTGCACCCCCACATGCAGATCACACCCCCACCCCAAAAAGTAAATTGCAGCACCACCACCCCTTTCTTGTAGATAGCACCACTGTGGTTTCCACTAGAAGCTGAATCCCCGGCCAGAGGTTGCCCACGCTCTGACCAGCGATTCAGCTCCTAGTGGGAGCTACAGTAGTGCTATCTACAAGAAGGATGGGGGGGTGATCTACAATGGAGGGTGGGGGTGCGATCTACAAGGGGGGTGCGATTTACAAGGGAGGGTGGGGTGCAATCTGCTAGGAAGGGGTAGTGGTGCGATCTTTAAGGGAGGGGTGCGATCCGAAAGGGGGTGGCGCTATCTACAGGGCAGTGTGGCTATATACTAGGAGTCCCTGCTGTTCCATATTGTATCATTTTGTTCAGTACAGAACAGCAGTTCCGTGGGGAAGCAGGGACAGAAAGGGGCACAAAAAGTTCCTTCCTTACCACATGAGAAGTCAAAAAAATTCTCTAGATAAAAATAGTTTTAAATTAAACATGGAGCTATCTCCTGACTACAATGCAGAAAGTATGGCTACATATCAACCTCTGAATGTGCTTTAAAATCCAACCCTTCTGAATTACTGTTATGAACAATTGTATTTTAGACCACTATAATGCCAGCTTAATCCACCCACAACCAAACACAAAAATTGGGGGAAAAAACACACCCGAAAGATAAGGGCTGCATTGCAAATATTTGTTTTTTAATTTAATATTCTGTATAAAATTGTAAATTCATGATGCCTAATCCACTTTAATTGACTTAGATTTATCCCCATTATTGTACTCTCATTTACGTTTTGCTATAAGTATGACTTCCGCACCCAACAGATTAAACCATAATTTAAATAATCCATGCAACCCTTCAATGACTAAATCAAATTACAGAACATATTAAACTAAACACCCAAAGCGTGCTGATAGTCACCTAAACCGTGCGTACAGTATGTCCCTGTGGTTGGGAAAATCTGAGCTGCACAGTTATACTATTGTATATATTATATAACATATAAAAGTGATGCTGTATATCCAAAAAAGGTCTTAAAGCTAAACTCAAATTAATGGATAAATGAATTATAATTGAATTAGTTATTATATAATGTACTATATATATATATGTATATATATATATATGTATATATATATATATATATATATATATATATATATATATATATTGTGAGACAGTGACAGGTAAAGTCATTGAGGGAAGGTACATTTCCCCTAGAATCCTGTCATATGTATCCTAGGCTCCAGGGAATGAGTAGTTCTTGCAATAGAAAGCTCTAGCTTTCCAATCTCAGCTTAAGGAAAAGCCGGAAAAAGGGCCTGGAGTTGGATTGGGGAAGAGCAGGGCGGGTTCCACAATCCCTAGTCCATCTCTGTTTGTAGGACAAGGCTGCTGCTCAATTAGCTGCACCTGCAGCCTGTGTATAAAAAGGTGCAGACACAGTGTGTGTCAGTCTCAGCCCTGACTCATTCTGGAGTAGCCTGTATTCTATGTGAGTAAAGACCTGTGTTACTTTGTGTCCAGTGCCTGGTAGGAAGGCACTTGGTATAGTTAGGTAATATCTTGTTTAGTTAGTGCTCAGACGAGCAGGATTTATTTTGTATTTTGCCTTGTTGTACAAGAGGATGTTTCTTTGACAAGAATAAAACACAGGCAAACCCCTGTTATGAACTTTAATGCACGGTGTCCCTGTCTCTGGCTACTAAGAAACCGCTGTACCAACCTCTCCTGATGCTAAACCCTCACATATGGTGGCCGATGCGGGCACGGTCTTAAAGAGACATACACCTATTTAAAAGGACTTTTGCTGCTCCAAGCGGAAAATCGTTGCTAGGGGCAACAACGCAATTTTTTTTCCCCCGAGAGTGCTTGGAAGTGTATGTCTTGGGTGAAGGCGGCAACAGGGCTAGAAAAGGAGACTGTTAAAATGGATGAAATACTTAAACAGCTGATTCAGGCTAATATCAACCAGGGGAAGATAAGCACAACTCTGCAAGAAGCCAGCACGACTCAGCGAGTGGTGCATGAGGAAGCCATGCGTGCACAGGCTGAAACCAATATTCTGCTGGGTGAAGCCCACAGACTGGCCTTAAAAGAACAGCAGCAAATTAATCGCCATTTGCAAGACCAAATTCAGGCCTCAGTGGAGAGGTCAGCGGGGCCTCATGGTTTGCGCCAATCCACTCGTGCAGCGGTACAGACATCTCTGCAGAAGATGACACCCACCGACGACGTTGAGGCCTATCTCATGGTGTTTGAGCGAGTGGCAGAACGAGAGAAGTTATCTTCAGATCAGTGGGCAGCAGTGGTGGCACCTTTCCTAACCGGAGAGCCGCAAAAGGCGTACTTTGATCTCAATGAGCAGGATGCCAGGGATTACTCCAAGCTGAAGGGTGAGATCCTTGCCCGTCTGGGTGTTAATATGAATGTGCGTGCTCGACGGGTGCACAACTGGACTTTTGTGGAACACCTACCTGCCCGATCACAAATGTATGATCTTGTCCATCTTGCAAGGAAATGGCTACAGCCGGAGGAATCAACCCCTGCGCAGATCGTGGAGAGAGTGGTGCTCGACAAATACATCCGCTCCTTACCACCGAAGGTTCAGCGTTGGGTCGGTCAAGGAGATCCTACAGATGCGGAACAGCTGGTGAACCTGATTGAAAGGTACAGAGCTACTCAGGATCTACTCCAAGAAGTACCGCCTGGATGTTCTAACCCCAGGAACAGCAAATAGTGCGGAGCACCCGGTAAGACTGTTCCATTTACTAGAGGGGTGAGAAATGTCTTTAAGGGAGGTGGCTCAGAAGGGGAGCAGATGGAGGGAAGAAATCCCAGAGAGACACTGAAGGCCAGACCAGGGTCTCAAGTTGGGGACCGGGGCCGCATACAGTGCTGGCGGTGTTATGGACCTGGGCATATTGCTGCCAATTGTCCCCTGACTACTGAGCCAATGGAGTGTGATGCAGCAAGGCGAATATCCTTGTTTGCACGTCCTGTTTGTTCTGCTAAGACGGTTTACGAGACTGAACAATAAATGTGTGTCGTAAAAGTGGAAGGGTGTACTGTGAGTGCCTTGCTGGATTCTGGGAGTCTGGTTACCCTGGTGCATGCCAGCCTGATAGACGCTGGAACATTCAGAGGACATAGTATAGGGGTCCTGTGCATTCATGGGGACACTAAAGAATACCCCACCGCTTTGGTCACTCTAGAGACTTCCTGTGGAACCGCTTGTCATGAAGTGGGTGTGGTCAAGTCCCTGATGCACAGTGTGATCCTGGGAAGAGACTTCCCAGTGTTCTGGGACTTGTGAAGGAAGAAAGATGTAACCTCCACTGTATATGTTAATGATGGTATTAATGTGTGCGCTGTGATTAGCCCAGAACCATTTAACGAGGATGCTGAGGTGCCAGCAGTAGGGGTGACCACTGAGCCTGATAAATTTCCTCTGGCTGTTTTTGCTGGTGAAACAGATGAGCAGGAGTTAAATGTATCACGTAACAATTTTGGGACAGCTCAACTTAGCGATCCCACATTGGTAAAAGCCAGGGAAAATACTAAGGTATTAAATGGAGTGCCTCAATATCCAGTGGCTGATAAGGTGTTTCCACACATGGCGGTTAACCAGGATTTGCTGTATCGGATAGATAACGTACGTGGGGAGGTTGTCGAACAGCTGGTGATACCCCAACCGTATCGTAGAACGGTGTTGGACCTGGCTCATAAACACGTGCTGGGTGGACATCTAGGTTGCGAAAAGACCAGAGAGCGTATCTTACAACGATTCTTCTGGCTGGGGGTATATACGGAAGTTCAGAGGTATTGCGAGTCCTGCCCGGAGTGTCAGATAACGGCTCCTATGCCACATTTTAGGAGTTCGCTAGTGCCTTTGCCTATCATTGGGATCCCTTTTGAAAGAATTGCCATGGATCTGGTCGGCCCTTTAGTCAAATCCTCTAGAGGACATCAATATATCCTAGTGGTGTTGGACTATGCCACACGCTACCCTGAGGTAGTCCCTTTGCGAAATTCCTCTTCAAAAGCCATTGCAAGAGAGTTGTTTTACATGTTTTCCCGTACTGGTTTACCTAAGGAAATCCTTACCGATCAGGGAACTCCCTTTATGTCCAAAATCACCAAGGAATTATGTAAACTGCTGAAAATTAAACACCTGTGTACCTCTATATATCACCATCAAACTGATGGTCTTGTCAAAAGATTCAATAAGACATTAAAAGGCATGTTGAGGAAGGTGGTTAGTAAGGATGGGAAGGATTAGGACTGTCTTCTGCCCTATTTGATGTTCGCTGTACGTGAAGTTCCTCAATCATCCACAGGGTTTTCTCCTTTTGAACTTGTATACGGCAGACAACCCCGTGGTCTCCTGGACATAGCCAAGGAAACCTGGGAGCAAGAGTCCACACCTTATAGGAGTGTAATTGAGCATGTCACGTTGATGCAAGACCGAATTGCTGCGGTCATGCCAATAGTTAAGGAACACTTGGAGCAAGCTCAGGATGCTCAGAGCAGGGTGTATAACCGAACTGCTAAACTTAGAAATTTTAACTCTGGTGATCGAGTGTTGGTCTTAGTGCCAACCGTAGAAAGCAAATTTATTGCTAGATGGCAAGGGCCGTATGAGATAATTGAAAAGGTGGGGGATGTAAATTATAAAGTTTACCAACCAGGTAAAAGGAAGACAGTGCAGTTATACCATGTAAACTTAATTAAGCCATGGAAAGAAAGAGAGACCCTCGTGGCAGTAAGTACCCCCTATAGTAACCCAGATGTGTATGTGTCAGAATCCCTCGCAAAGCCACAGAAACAGGAGACAAAAGAGTTTGTGCAGAGAAACACAGACGTGTTTTCAGAACTGCCAGGACAGACTAGTATAATAAAACATGACATTGTGACCGAGCCTCAGGTTCGGGTCCACTTGAAACCCTACAGAGTCCCTGAAGCTCGCAGACAAGCCATATCTGAGGAGGTCAAGAAAATGCTAGACCTTGGGATTATTGAAGAGTCAAAAAGTGAGTGGTCCAGTCCCATTGTATTGATTCCGAAACCAGATGGGTCATTACGTTTCTGTAACGACTTCCGCAAGTTAAATGAGATGTCAAAGTTTGATGCATACCCAGTGCCAAGAGTTGACGAGTTAATAGAGAGACTGGGCCATTCAAGGTATTTTTCAACACTTGATATAACCAAAGGCTATTGGCAAGTACCCCTCATGGAGGGCGCCAAAGAGAAAACTGCGTTCATCACCCCGGATGGTCTGTTTCAATATATTTGTTTACCATTTGGGCTACATGGGGCTCCAGCGACCTTTCAAAGGTTAATGGACATAGTCCTCAAACCCCATCGTCGGTATGCTTCGGCATATCTGGACGACATTATAATCTTTAGTGATGACTGGGAAAGCCACTTACCAAAAGTACAAGCAGAACTAAACTCCCTCAGAGCCGCGGGGTTAACAGCAAACCCAAAGAAATGTTCCTTAGGCTTGGAGGAAGCACGGTATCTGGGGTACATAATTGGGAGAGGGGTGATAAAGCCACAGGTCAACAAAGTTGAGGCTATCCAAAACTTGCCCCAGCCCTCAACCAAAAAGCAGGTCAGAGCTTTCCTAGGAATTGTAGGGTATTACCGCAGGTTCATTCCAAACTTTGCCAGCACAGCAGCGCCCCTGACAGATCTTACCAAGGGAAGTAAGTCTGTCATGGTCAAGTGGGACACGAAGGCTGAAAGCGCCTTTCAAGAGTTGAAACTGGCCCTGTGTAACCAACCAGTCTTAGTCACTCCTGACTTAAAAAAGGAGTTTGTTGTCCAAACTGATGCTTCTGATGTGGGGCTCGGAGCAGTTCTGTCACAAGAGGTGGGTGGTGAGGAACATCCTGTGACCTATTTGAGCAGAAAGCTTACCCCGGCTGAGAAAAACTATAGCATAGTTGAACGTGAGTGCTTGGCCATTAAGTGGGCACTTGAGTCCCTGAGATATTATTTATTGGGTCGTCGGTTTAGGTTGGTTACAGACCACTCTCCTCTTACGTGGATGTGTCAAGCTAAAGAGAGAAATTCAAGAGTTACACGGTGGTTTCTTACTTTGCAGAACTTCAAATATACTGTGAAACACAGAGCAGGAAAACTGCAGGGCAATGCTGACGCTTTGTCTAGGACACACTGCCTTGTAGCTAAATGTGTCCGATCCCACGGGCTCGAACAGAGGAAGAGGGTATGTGAGACAGTGACAGGTAAAGTCATTGAGGGAAGGTACATTTCCCCTAGAATCCTGTCATATGTATCCTAGGCTCCAGGTAATGAGTATTTTTTGCAATAGAAAGCTCTAGCTTTCCAATCTCGGCTTAAGGAAAAGCCGAAAAAAGGGCCTGGAGATGGATTGGGGAAGAGCAGGGCGGGTTCCCCAATCCCTAGTCCATCTCTGTTTGTAGGACAAGGCTGCTGTTCAATTAGCTGCACCTGCAGCCTGTGTATAAAAAGGTGCAGACACAGTGTGTGTCAGTCTCAGCCCTGACTCAGTCTGGAGTAGCCTGTATTCTATGTGAGTAAAGACCTGTGTTACTTTGTGTCCAGTGCCTGGTAGGAAGGCACTTGGTATAGTTAGGTAATATCTTGTTTAGTTAGTGCTCAGACGAGCAGGATTTATTTTGTATTTTGCCTTGTTGTACAAGAGGCTGTTTCTTTGACAAGAATAAAACACAGGCAAAGCCCTGTTATGAACTTTAATGCACGGTGTCCCTGTCTCTGGCTACTAAGAAACCGCTGTACCAACCTCTCCTGATGCTAAACCCTCACAATATATATATATATATATATATATATATATATATATATATATATATATATATATATATATATATATATATATATATATATATATATATATAATAGAATATATAATTGTAAACATATACCCCATTAAAAGGAAATTATGACATTTCCCACCATTGACACGTTACTTCATTATGTTTCTATTACGATCACATAGCTAGCTAAACTGTTAATGTAATGTTGCACTGAAATAGTTGATGGAGTAATCTTGTCTGGTTTAGAAAACAGATTTTGAAATACCCTTTTAGAGAATTTTGAGCTAATATGGGGGGTCCCTTGTTTAGGACCCTAATCTTATAGACATTGACAAGAGTGGCTGCAAATAGTGTCTCTAGTTTGGAGGTATCCATGCAGCGTGTCCATGAATTACACAGACAACCCATTGATTTCAATTGGAACTGTGTAATGAGTCACTTCTCCTGTGGTGGCACTGCAGGGTCAGGCTCCTCCACTCATTACAGCTAGTTGCTGACAGGTTTCAGATGGGGTCGGCCCTCTTTCGAGGCAATAGGTATATAGGTATTAGGGACTGTATTCTCCACTAATAACCTGGTTAAGGACAGTTAATGAGCCATTCCTGTCTTTGGACTACCAATAGGAGTCATCTGAGCCTCACCCTACTTGATGCTCGCGTTGTAGGAACTTCACTGGTAAGATCATTTCAATTTATTTGCACACATTGCTTTGCGGTTGAAGCAATATTGATTGTTCCAGTGACATATTGCTGTATGGAATATAACTTGGACTCTTGGTAGTGATCTGTGTCTCCTCCGTGAGTAGTCACCCTTGGTGACCACAAATAGTTTAAAAGTTGTTTGCCATATGTGCCCAATTATTTTCATGACATATAAGTAAAGGTTATATTTTATTGCTGTCACTTACGCTGATGCTGGTCCTGGTAAAGTTCCCGAATACGACGAATTTTTATGACACGCATATGGAATACTGTAAAGGTATACTGTACGTTACCAAACTATTTATCACATTCCAACATTTTGCAAAGGCATTTGACACTGTCCCCCATAGACGCCTAATGGGTAAATTAAGGACTATAGGTTTAGAAAATATAGTTTGTAATTGGATTGAGAATTGGCTCAAGGACCGTATCCAGAGAGTTGTGGTCAATGATTCCTTCTCTGAATTGTCACCGGTTATAAGTGGTGTACCCCAGGGTTCAGTGCTGGGACCACTATTATTCAACTTATTTATTAATGATATAGAGGATGGGATTAATAGCACGATTTCTATTTTTGCAGATGACACCAAGCTATGTAATATAGTTCAGACTATGGAAGATGTTCATGAATTACAGGCAGATTTAAACAAACTAAGTGTTTGGGCGTCCACTTGGCAGATGAAGTTTAATGTAGATAAATGTAAAGTTATGCATCTGGGTACCAACAACCTGCATGCATCATATGTCCTAGGGGGAGCTACACTGGCGGATTCACTTGTTGAGAAGGATCTGGGTGTACTTGTAAATCATAAACTCAATAACAGCATGCAGTGTCAATCAGCTGCTTCAAAGGCCAGCAGGATATTGTCGTGTATTAAAAGAGGCATGGACTCGCGGGACAGGGATGTAATATTACCACTTTACAAAGCATTAGTGAGGCCTCATCTAGAATATGCAGTCCAGTTCTGGGCTCCAGTTCATAGAAAGGATGCCCTGGAGTTGGAAAAAATACAAAGAAGAGCAACGAAGCTAATAAGGGGCATGGAGAATTTAAGTTATAAGGAAAGATTGAAAGAATTAAACCTATTTAGCCTTGAAAAAAGACGACTAAGGGGGGACATGATTAACTTATATAAATATATTAATGGCACATACAAAAAATATGGTGAAATCCTGTTCCTTGTAAAACCCCCTCAAAAAACAAGGGGGCACTCCCTCCGTCTGGAGAAAAAAAGGTTCAAGCTGCAGAGGCGACAAGGCTTCTTTACAGTAAGAACGGTGAATTTATGGAATAGTCTACCGCAGGAGCTGGTCACAGCAGGGACAGTAGATGGCTTTAAAAAAGGCTTAGATAATTTCCTAGAACAAAAAAATATTAGCTCCTATGTGTAGAAATTTTCCCTTCCCTTGGTTGAACTTGATGGACATGTGTCTTTTTTCAGCCGTACTAACTATGTAACTATGTAACTATGTAACTAGAAATCATTGTGTTACTTATAATTAAGCTTAATCATTATCTTCGTACTTCAGCTCTGCCCATATTATTTTTCATTCTTCTAGTGTACTAAGCCTTTCGTATCATTTAATGAAATAGTTAATTTCATTAAGAAATATGGAGAAACAAAATCTACATTTCTTCTGCACTTCTGACACCTACTGGCCCGTAGACATGTTACATATTGTCTGTGCATTTCTCTGATTTTACCGTTCCAGCATCTGTCATCTTAATTTTCCATGTACTCGGTCAGCTCTCCAGGCTATAGTGAATGCCTCTGGTTATTAGCTGAGTGTATACAGATTAATATTAGGGACTACTAGACTGCTTAGTATGCAAACAGTCCACAGGGAGAAACACACAATTATAAGTCCTCAGAAATGTTTATAAATTATACTCCAAAAAAGAATAGGTCGCGGCCCAATTCTTTGAAAGCAGCCTTTCATGCACTGGGATTTCTACATGAGGCATCTCCCTGCATTCTTATTCCGCCCCTATGCCCCTACAGACAGCATGCATTTCGATGGGTACTCACATTAACAAGTGCCTCATCCTGTACCCACTATATTGGGAGTGCCATGAATGATGCCAACTATCTCCACTGTGTATAACAGCGGACGTGACTGACAGTAGGACTAAGAGTCATTATCTCCACTGTATAGCACTGGGATTTTTTCTTTTTTTTTCTTAAAGTAGTGTGAAGAATTCCAGTTGAGACAGTTGGTAGCAGCAAAAAAACAGGACAATATCAACCAGCATGTACTCACTATGATATAACCTACTATTACAATGAATGAAGACTGATGGCTGAAGTCACTGACTTGTGTAAAGCTTATTATTCTGTAGGTGCATTTGTAATAGAGAAGGTTGACCTATGATGAGCCACTATTACATTTAGTAGCCAGTTTATTGTTTTATATTTTCTGTAAAGTGTTTATTATGCAGATACTACTCACATCAGATTAATTCCCGGACTGTTCAGTGCAAGGTTTAATGGGTAACCAACTAGATCTGCAAACTATGAATGTGGGATGATTGTGGGTGAAGCGTTGGTGCGATCAAAAGCTAAACCTCTGTGAACACACTAGTGAATTGTTCCTGAGCAGCAGCTGTTAAAGTTTTCAGAGGGTGAAGAATAAGACAAAAACAGGGACTGAACGCAATGCCTGTGATGGTAACTATTTATTGGGGGCTGGAGCTGAGAGGAAGGTTGTTAGACTTGTACAAGCAAACAGACTTGCAGCAGTGTATAAAATAACAGATCATCTGAATCAGGGACCAAAGACGATCTCAACCTCTCAACTTACAATGCCATACATTAAAACATTCAGGATGGGCAAAAGGGGACCCTTAGGCTATATTCACACGACCGAGCGTCAAATCGGCCGTGAAAAACAGCCATTCCTCTCGGCCGAGTCGATTGAGGAATCCGGGAAAATGGGCAAAAAAAGGACATGCCCTATTTTTTGCCAGGCCATTCACATGGTCTGTTAAAAAAACGGGCTGTGTGAATAGCCCCATAGACATGCATTCATTTTAATGCGGACGTGTGACAGCAGTTAAAAAAACGTCCATCACACCACCAACAATCCCTGTCATCTGAATAAACCATAAAAGTATTGACTAGGTGTACTTAATAAACTGGACAGTGATTATATAATGAGATTACATAAACAGCAGATCCCTCATATTGGCTTGCTATTGGGGACACTGTAATAATACAGGAGGCAGTCAGATGATTTGTTGGTAATTAGGCTCTGGGTTTACTATTGCCTGTGTCCTAGCCTGTTGATGGGAATATTCCTGATTGTTAAAGACGATATCCCTGTCATTAGGCTATATAAGGCAAGTTATAGATATGGAATTCTCATATAAATTAGTGTGAGATCAATAAATGACAATATTCAATGTCCATAAGTTGCACTAACTAAGATAGTCACACCTTTGATAAGCAAACATAGTTCACCTATATAACCCTCAATATTATATATGTTGATATTAAAATAAAATATGTTAAAAAAAAAAAAACTATGTTTGATATTATTTATACTATAGCTTTTAGCTTTACCTGACTTTGGTCATTCGTGTTTCCATCATGGACTTCAACTTCTTCTCTCCCATAAATATCACCGTTAATTTGCCCAATGGCTTCACCATGTGTGTTTACTGAATTTAAATGCTGATCTTCTTCCCAAAGTCCATCTCCATAATTATCATTCACATCTTCTGAATCATTGTGCATCTTCCCATGATTGGCTTCGACTTCATGACTTACCATACTATGCTCATCATTTTCACCTGTTTCCTCTTCATGGAGGTGATCTGCTTGAACGTTATTAAGGCCATCTTCCTGTTCCTCTTCTTCCTCTTCCGCAGACTCATCACCATCTTGACCATCATTATCTCTTTCTTCTTCTTCAACTGTTTCAGCCACTCTCTAAAACAATAAAAGATTCATTAAAGATGGAGAATAGCTGGAGAGTCACAGGTTGACCATTGCTGTAAATGACTGAGCTATGAAGTCTATATACAGTATATCTTTGAATATGAAAAAATGACCATATTCAAATTCAATGTATAGTAATTTAGAACAATTTGCAATACTGACTTTACAAGGGGTTAATGTAGTGTACATTTACTTATTCAAGCCATTGAGCACAAATTTTACAGAAATATTACAGAATATTAGAAACTTACATAAAATTTGCTAAGAAAACACAGTTGTTCTCAAAACCAAGATGTGATAAAATAGTTGATCACACCTACTCTGAGAAGACTGTAATTTTAACCGGTTCAGGACCTGGCTATTTTGATCCTTTGGGACCAGACAAAGGGGAAATTAGCCCCCTTATAGTGAGTATTGTCACTAATAGGGCTGTGCTGGGTCTAGTAAGACCCAGCAGCAGTCTGCCACTAACGGCATCCCGGCATTCATGTGACCAGTCACATGATCACCGGGACCAATAGAGGCAGCGGCGCTGCTGCTGCCTCCATTCATGAGCGTTGTGTAGAAGACATGAGAGAAGATAGAAGCAGTGAAAGCTGCTTCCATCTTCTCCTCAGGGTCCCCGGCAGTCACTGACTACCGGAGACCCGACATTCAGCTGCCCGATCGCTCGGGCAGCAAGCTAAAACCCACGCCGTAAATAGTCTATGGCGCGGGTTCTAAAGACCCTGACCACTGGCTATAAATACACAGCCAGCAGTCAGGAACCGGTTAAATAACTTCTAAGGGCCTGTTCACATCAGCGTTGGCTTTCTGTTGAGGGGTTCCGTCTGAGGTTTCCGTTGGGTGAACCCCACAACGAAAAGTCAAAATGAAAACTTAGCTTCCGTTTGCATCACCATTGATATCAAGTTGACTGCGCTATTGATTCCGTAGAAAAAAACGAAACCTGCCGGAATGGTGACAAATGGAAACCATTAGCAATGTTTCCATCACCATTGATAAAAATTGTGATGCAAACGGAAGCAAAGGTTTCCATTTGACTTTCCGTAGAGGGGTTTACCTGACGGAAACCTCCGACGGAACCCCTCAACGGCAAGTAAACGCTGATGTGAACAGGCCCTTACACAACTTTGAGACCCAGAAATGAGATACCCACAGATTGCTAACACTAGATTTCCATCTTTTTCACAGAAACAATACAGCAGCACACTACGCTATTGTTTCCGTGAAAAAAACGGAACCCTAGCGGAATGGAGGCAAACTGAAACAAACTGAAACCCAAAAAATGGTATTGCAAACGGAAACGATACTTTCCGTTTGACTTTCCGTTCATGTGTTCCTCTGACGGAACAGATGAACGGAAAGTCGAACGGCAAGGCCAATGCTGATGTGAAGAGGCCCTCAGTTAGCACCTATAGGCAATGAAAACCTTCTATTTATTTCCCATGGCGCTTACTGCTTGTCTGTTTTTTAGCTCAGCTTTATTAGGGCCGAACAGTGATCTTTGACTACAGCTGAGCTGCAATGGTTAGGTCAATGTCACATGAGTATAATACCGGCGCATTTTTGCCCCCCTTTTATGGCTACAAATTCCGGAACAAACGTAACATCATAGATGCCTATGATGTTGTTAGTTCCTTTCATTAGACCCTCAATAGGGATAACATTTATGTCCAAATACGGGAGCAAAAATGTGCTACCGGTAGTATTCCACATGTGACATCGGTCTTATCTATTTCCTATCCCATCATTGGCTCAGGCTGCTGCTCTCTCCCTTCTCTCTGCAGCTCTGCCTCTTCTGATTGGCTGCTGTATATAAACACAAGTTTATTACACGCTCCCAAATTCCCAAAGGAAACTACAGAGGCAAATGAGCCTTAGTAAGGGGAATCATGAAGACTCCCTTTAATTTGCTATACTAGAGCTTATCTCACAAACATCCAATTTTGGTTAAAATTAAGTTGTCCAGTTTTAGGCAATATGTTCACTGCTTTATATCTCAGGTAGTCTTTATTAAGTTAACAAAACATAAAGTTAGAAAAGTTGTCAGCAGGTGTTTATTTCACCCTCAGCAAACCTATAAGAGCTAACATATGCATCAGAACAAGTCTACAAAAGGTAGAGTAAAGCTTTCAAGTACAATATATGTGTATTTCATTCTGGCATCAAAACGTCAACTCTGACTCTTGTCTTCCCTAGAAAGTGCACAGATATAAAAGAACTAAGATGGTCAAAAAACATTGCTTCTAAAACATTCATATAATATGGCAACATGCCTTTCGTGTTGCTTGTAATTTATAATGAAAAGCAGCATCAAATAAAGGTTTCTTTGGAGAAAAAAAGTGATGAAGTTGAGAAGTTTTCTAAGAGGAAACTTGTATCTGGTAACAGTTTTATTTACATGATACTTCAGTGAATGACAGTTTTCTAGTTAAAGTGACCAAGCACCATAAATAACTGAATGTCCCCCTAGTGGCAGCCCATTAGAAAGGAAGTACAGCTTTGAGATTTTACAGAAAAAGCACTCAATGATTGCTACAACAAGTACATTTACCAAGCGGTGGTTCCTTCTCTTTCTCTTCCACTACTAACAAAGCTTAGAGACACCATAGAACAAAATAGAGACCATTAGTGGTGATCCATCTTTCCAGCCCTTTCATTTGATACTACTACAACCAATGAGACAGGCTCTGATAACACTGTCATCAAGGCTTCCATTATTACAGGTGGCATGATAAATACTGATGATCCGTTGTATAAGGGTATGTTCACACGATTAACAAAATACGTCTGAAAGTTTTTCGCGGCGTTTTCGCAGCGTTTTTTACGGCCGTTTTTGGAGCTGTTTTCAATAGAGTCTATGAGAAAATGGCTCCAAAAAGTCCCAAGAAGTGTCCTGCACTTCTTTTGACGAGCCGTCATTTTACGCGCCGTATTTTGACAGCGATGCGTAAAATGACAGCTCGTCTGCACAGAACATCGTAAGACCCATTGCAAGCAATGGGCAGATGTTTGTCGACGTATTAGAGCCATCTTTTCAGGCGTAATTCGAGGCGTAAAACGCCTCCATTACGTCTGAAAAGAGGTTGTGTGCACATACCCTAAGGCCTCATGCACACGACCGTAGAATTCGTCCTTAATTACGGACCGCAATTACAGTCCGTAATTACGGACCTATTCATTTCTATGGCCGACAGACACCTTCCTGTATATTTACGAGAAGTTGTCCGTGCCGTAAAAACCTTCTGTAAAAAATAGAACATGTCCTATTTTTTTATTTTACGGACTGTGCTCCCATACTTTAGAATGGGAGCACAGCCCGCAAATGCAGACGGCTGTCCACGGCCGTCTGCGGACAGCCCTGCCCGTAATTATGGACCATGATTACGGGCACGGTCGTGTGCATGGGGCCTAACAAATTCTAACAGATCCCATTGCCTTATAATGGGCCTGTCAGGTTTCCATTTTTTGACACGAAAGAAGAGCGCAACAGACTGTTATTCTGGCCGTCAGAGCAATGGAAACCTGAAGGAACAGGCCCTAATGCTCGTGTGAACATAGCCATAGTAACATGCAACATATTGTAGAGCCATAGTGGGAAGACACCATTCAGTGTAGAACAAAAAAGACATGTAATGGGAGATTTTAATATCGACTCGTGGCTCCTTCCATATTAGGCTGGATTCACACGAGCATGTTCGGTCCGTAAAGGACGGAACGTATTTCGGCCACAAGTCCCGGACCGAACACACTGCAGGGAGTCGGGCTCCTAGCATTATAGTTATGTACGATGCTAGGAGTCCCTGCCTCTCCGGGGAACTACTGTGCAGTACTGAAAACATGATTACAGTACGGGACAGTTGTCAGGCAGCGAGGCAGGGACTCCTAGCGTCGTACATAACTATGATGCTAGGAGCCCGGCTCCCTGCAGTGTGTTCGGTCTGGGACTTGCGGCCGAAATACGTTCCGTCCTTTACGGACGTAATGTGCTCGTGTGAATCCAGCCAAACACTACACCACCATTGGCAAAGGGTCCAACAAGGGGGTTGTATAATAAGAGGAGATAAAAGAATACGCTTGCAGGCCATCATGGACAAACAAAACAAAATATAATAAATTAATACGCAGATTGGATAACCATTAATAAAAGATATGCACATATTCATGGCAGATCTTGAAAGGCAACTCTTTACCTGCAACTTTATCTTTTCAATAAGGAGCTTAGCCCCACAGCATCCCGCTATTGAGCCCCTTCCATCTCTTCTGGCACAGAAGGATGACATACGTCTGCCCCCTCCCCTGTGTGTTAACGTTGCATTGATTGTGGAAAGGCAGAGCCCTGCACCGATTTATATAACTCATAGGGAAAGTGGTACGGCCAAACTAAGCTGAGCCCCATCGTCTTATGAGCCCCATAGAAGCTGCAGCCTATGTTGTTTATACTCCTTTTCTACCTGGAATGTGGGCTTTCTACTAAGTGTGTGTCACAACTTTCTCCATTTAATGAAAAAATACACCCCAGAAAGCTGGAATGCAGATCAATGTCTAGAGACAATGGTAAGATTACATGCGCCAGCCATACTATAAAGATTTACAGTAACATTATACAGACCGATCAAAAAGCTATATTATAGACAGTCCAGGGATCAAGGGCCCGCAACGGTGTTATTGCTACATCCTAATATATAATTCAATATTTGATCACTTTCTGCCGCAATACGAAAAGTTCTACTTTACATGAAAGCAATTTCAGCTCAAACCTCCTACTTAGAAATTCCTGGAGTGTCTTTGCCCTAGAGTTAGTTATTTATAAAAAGAAAAATGAAATAATTAGTTATGGTCAGAGAACGATGATGGCCGGCTTCAAACACAGCTTTCATTTTGGACATTGCATGCATTATTGGTATTCCCTTTAATGTCCGGCTGCCACTCCGTGAACTCTCTGACCCTTTACTAATTTGCTTACTTGGAAATCATCTCACAGTGCATTTATTGTACAGAAAAAAATGACTGGATGTAATGCAAGTTAATGAGTTAATTACGAGAGATACTGGAACTCGTCTGCCGCAATATTACCAGTCAGGAACCTGATTTACCTCTTCTGCTCATGATCAGGAGACATCAAGGATATTATTATCACAATGCTTATGTATAGGCTAAAGACATTTACACTTTACATGGTTACACCAAAATGTAAAGAAGTTCATGCTTATATATTATTGACAACATTAAAGAAAGATTCCATGCCTTTTCAATATTGTAATCCATACCTTTCCGTATGTACCTGAATACTGTTGCATTATTTTTTTTATAAGAATATACTGGGGACTATTATTTAGCAACAGTCCATGTGAGGGCTTGAGTGACTACGATCTCTGTGCTTATATTTCAGTGTAATATAGTGGTCATCTAGCTAGGGGGAGCAATACTGCCTGTCTCTCCTGTGTGATGTGTCAAGCTGCAGCTTTTCTCCTTTATTCACACAGCACTAAGCAAAGAACAGCCAATAAGCATTCAAAACAGAAAAACATGGCTGCTGTGCTCTGAAAGTAAAAGATGAATATTTCAGAAAGTTAGTGGTTCAACAAATAACAATTAAGGGGGGGGAACTGAAGTGTTCCTTTAACCCCTTTAAGCATTAACCCGTCGCTATTGACTGGGTTAATAAAGGCGTCAAATGGCCAGGATTGGAGTTATTTCCGATTTTGGCCATTACTATGGGATGTCAGTAGTTAGTTAAAGCGGACTCCCGCAAATGATAGAGCGCGTAGAGCCTCTGAGTTGCGGCACCACTGTGCCACACATTTACAGCATAATGCAGGACGTACATCCCGTAAATATAAGGCATGGAGATTTGTAAAAAAACAAAACAAAAAAAAACTGAGTCTATCATTGAAGTGTGTAATATATGTGACCTTTGCAATGGACTGATATAATATGTAAGCGGTCAAGATCAGAGCTTCACTTAATGAAATTAAATATTCACTGTTTAGTGCATGTCAACCAAAATTGTGTATATACAGTATATATATATATTTAATTATATAGGATATATATCTATATATAGATATATATAGATATATAGATATCTATATATATAGATATATATATATATATCTATATATATATAAAGATATACATATATCTATATATATATATATATATATATATATATATATAAGTATATATATATATAATTTAGGTTCTGACTAAGAATCTGTGTGCCGTGTGATGTGAGGGTGAATATAAAAAAATATATAAAAAGGTGACATCAAAGCGCTCACTGGTCCAATTAGTGCAGAATACATAATTATACATTCGGGAGGTATTTAAGAGCGCTATAAAGCATGTACCACCGCAGCTATAAAGATCAGCTTAAATGTAATCTTGCCAAATCTAGAGTACTACTTTGAAGTCACAGCAGCCGTAGATTTAGAAAAGGTTACCTAGGGCAATGCCAACATTATGCAGATCATCCCTTAAAAATAGTACCATTTACCAATGTATAACTCTTAAAAAAAATAGCCTGAAAATGCTGTGAATGTTTCAAATTAAAAGCACTCGTCTGCATTTCCACTTTAATTAGCTGCTGGAATATGAGCTTTAAAACGAGTCCTTTATAGCTTTCCAGCCTCAGCTGTTGGTGGAGCGGGCAAACAATTTGTATTATTTTTCTTTTTCTCATTACCATTTGATGGCTTAAAAGCTGTAAGGCAAATTACCTGATCAACCGGAACCTCCACTTTAGTGTTTTCATCTTCCTGAACTTCTGATGCCCCCCACATTTCTGATCTGTCTTCATCTGCTCTGAAAATGCCATCATCTGCACAAAAAAAAGCAAGAGAAAATATGGTTTCACTGAAATATGGCTCGATTCTGGCCCTCTGTGGCGGAATAAAACAACTACAGCTCTGATCATTCAGAAAAATTATGTTGTAGGTGCAATTCCAGCTTAGTGTCAAACAGTCCCCACTAGTTTTCCGTAAATGACATGAATATACAGGGTGTACAGATGCAGCAGACTTTACCTTGACTTTTAACGCATTAAATACACAGTGGAAAGATCCTTTATCTTGACTTTTTCAATGACATTTCAATGGCTTTTGTTGTGTGATATCACGCGGCAGCAAGTGATCAGAGTCAAGATAAAGATGGCTACATCTGTAAATACTGAAGATTTATCATTTCAAGCATAGCCATTTCTAATAAACCAATACTGGCACTGCTTCAATGAGTCGGACATTGAATAAACATTAGTTATTTAATAACATCTGAATAAGGCTAGGTTCACACCAGGTTTTTGCCTCTTATTGAAACATACGTTTTTTTACCTTCTGAAAAATAACCAAAATATTTTTGCAAGAGCAACAGGAAGCTTTTTAAGAAAAAAAAAAACGGAAAGTTTTCTTTGATGGATTCTTTGTATCCGGTTGCATCCATTTATATCCGTTTCCAAACAGATCTGTTTGTTTGGGGGGTTTTTTTTGTTTTTTTTTAAAGGTGATTAGTTTAGTACAAAAAAAATGAATGGCAAACAGGATGGTGCAAGAGAATGCCTATCCTGTAGCATCCTGTTGCCATAGACTTCTATAGTAAAAAAAATGGAGAAAAATCAAAAACGTCTTGTTGTTACACAGGACAGAAAAATTAGACCATTTCCGTTTGTCTGTCCAGTTAAAAAAACAGAAACAATGCAAATTGACACTTTTTGCCATGACAGAAGCTCCACAGAAAACCAATGGATGCATTAACAGATCTGTTTTTTAGGAAAAACAAATAAAACACAAACAGAAATTTTCTACTGGAAAGCCAAATGTTATGTGAACAGGCCCTAACATGGATTTAATCTCATGTCAACCTACACTAGCCTGTTAACGCTTCTGCGGGTTTAGTGGGGTTATATAATCACTCAATGGAAGAGACTGACAAATAAACAGCTGCTGGTACAGAGATATACTTAAAGGGAAGGTGTCATGAATTTTTTTTTTTATCATATTGCTTTTAATATGATATTAACATACATTTTATTTATTTGTGTTCTCGTGTTCTACTTTTTACATTGTTCTTACTTTTACTTCTCTATGGGGGCTGCCATTTTTTTTTTCATCTCTGTATGTGTCGATTAACGACACATACTGAGATGGAATACGGCACATACAACCCCATAGAGAATGCGAACGGGAGCTGTTCCATTCTCAGAAGCGTATGCCGTCTGTGTGGGAACGGCGAATGCGCCGCTCCCACACAGACCAAAACGAAGCTCGTTCGCAGAGCAAAATCCGGCGCCATTTTCATGTGGACCAGAAGCCGCAGCCGGACAGTCAGATGACGACTTTTGGCCGCAGCTTTCGGCCATATGTTCAGACGCAAGGAATAGGAGCGTAGACCAGCAGAGGCGGCGGCAGATAATTTATGTTCGTGTATGTGATGTGTGTATTATGTTCGTGTATGTTATACTGTCTGCTGAGCACTGTATCTAATCCTCTTACACTGTGCAGTCGATCAGAAAATGGCGGCACACAGTGTAGAAGGTTTGAAGATTTAAACCCCTCCTTCTCCTGGCACTAGCCAGAAGAAGGGAGGGGGGATTGTGTTAGGACACTAGAGAGAGTGTGTCCACCCCAAATTTGCAGCATAAATCAATGCGGTTGCTTTACCACATTGACCATGCTGCAATTTTGGGAACTGCTCCCTCTAGTGCCCAGCACATGGAAATGTTATAATTTAGAATCTAATTTATAATATTTTCTGACTTGTGAAAAAATGTAAAAAAATTAAAACAATGTGTAATCACTTAAATAATAATTGTTTAACTGAAAAAAATAAAATACATTCTAGAGACACATTCCCTTTAACTGCCAAAAACAGAGTGAGGGGCTCAGGAAGTACATGAAGGGCTCTTTCCACACTATTTTTTATGGTCATGTAACAGTGGCATCCATCACCTGTAGACTATAATGGTATCCATTTAACAGATACGTCATGAACTCTCATGTCCCTTTTCATGACGGATACCATGATAGCCTATGGGTGATGGATGCCACTGTAAGGCATCCGTTTAACATATCCATCGTCCATAGCCTATTATGACATATGTTTAACAGATGCCTGTAACGAATGATATAAAGTAGTATTCGTCACCCACATGCTACCATGTTACAAAAATATTTATGTTTAATCTACACTATTCTATGCAGCAAAACAAACAGTATACCTGACATATACCGCCCGAAGGAGGCCAAAAGAATACTCTTTCATCCTGTATCGCTATAATGGGAGCCTAGGGTTATGTTTAATGTATGCACGAGGAGATTTCCCAACGTAAGAGGCCTAACACTCATGTATTCAGCATGTGGCTCCCCAGCTGTTCACAGCTGCAGATACTATTATGCGCCAACAGGGGCGTAAATAGGGGTGACATGGCCCGGTACCAAAGATTAAAATGGGACCACCTCACCCCTAACCACTTAAGACTGAACACCTTGGTGCTTGTTTGCCCCATTTCCTTTCAACGATCCGTGGGTTAATTCCCCAAACCCTTCTTTACTAACATAGAAGGTCCTATGGAGAAGGAAACCCTACACATATTTACCCACCCATTAAAATAAGAGATTTAGCCAATCTAGGCTGGGCCCCCTCTCTCTAGGAGTCTCATAACATTCCTCTGGGCTAAAGTACGTATGCCCCTATGTGCATTAATGGCACCGAGGACATCACAGCATTTCTAAAACTTGTCATTAGGCCTCAAACCATATTTCTTAAGAACTGGAATTGACATCAGCACAATATCATTGCATTAGACATAATGTGACTCAGAAACTATCTGTTACGCTTGGATGTGGCTCTCAAGCTAAAAGTGGAAAATCTCTCTTATAAAGGTTTTGTGTTATTGAGCTACACAAAAATCTAAATATCCAATGCCATGCCCAGTCCAAACAGATTGTACTAGTCACATTTTTCCCCTTTATTTCCTCACCAATAGTAATTAATAGTAAACATCAAGTGACTGTTACAAAACTTATCGTCGTGCAATATTTACAACGGGTTCTTATTATATAGAATGTGACTGTCTTACAAATATAGTGCAGTTAAACGGCAACATTTTCACTACAGTTTCACAGTTGCATTAAAGGGTTTGTCCCACCAGGACCACACCTGACAATATGCCCTATAAGAGGACGGGACCTCCTCTATAAGTCAGAGCACTACAAAGACCCTCTCTCTTGGTCTGATGGACTGGGCGCAATAATTTGAATCATGTTTTGTAATCCTACATTTTCCCTACAACATAATTGTAGAGCAAATATATAGGTGCCAGCAGCTTTCCTGGGTGGCGTGCACTTACAGCCAAAACATATGATATCAAAGTGTAAAATGTTGCAGATACATCTATTTGATCATTGGCGAGCTTCAAATAAGTATACTGTACCAGTTGTATTAAAGAGGCTCTGTCACCACATTATAAGTGCCCTGTCTCCTATATAAGGAGATGGGCGCTGTAATGTAGGTGACAGTAATGCTTTTTATTTAAAAAAACGATCTTTTTTCACAACGTTAGGAGCGATTTTGGTTTATGCTAATGAGCTTTCTTAATGCCCAAGTGGGCGTATTTTTACTTTCGACTAGTGGGCGTTGTACAGAGGAGTGCATGACGCTGACCAATCAGCATCATGCACTCCTCTCCATTCATTTACACTGCACTAGCGATATAGTTATATCACTATGTGCAGCCAGATAGACAAATCAAGGACTTGAAAAAGCCTTCATAGAGAAGGTGAAACGTTGCAGTGGATGCTGGATGAATAAACCAGAGTTTTTTTGAGTGCTGCTTCTATCTCTCTTTTTTGGATACTATGTGCAGCCACATACACAAGCCCTAACATTACTGCAGTGTCCTGATAATGAATACACATGAAATCCAGCCTGGACGTCATGTGTACTCAGAATCCTGACACTTCTGACTCTTTTCTGTGAGATTTACAGCAACGGATACGAAATCTCGTTTACCTCGTAATCTCGCGAGATTTCGTATCCGTTGCTGGAATCTCACAGAAAAGAGTCAGAAGTGTCAGGATTCTGAGTACACATGACGTCCAGGCTGGATTTCATGTGTATTCATTATCAGGACACTGTAGTAATGTTAGTGTTTGTGTATGAGGCTGCACATAGTGATATAACTATATCGCTAGTGCAGTGTAAATGAATGGAGAGGAGTGCATGATGCTGATTGGTCAGCGTCATACACTCCTCTGTACAACGCCCACTTGGTCGAAAGTAAAAGTACACCCACTTGGGCATTAAGAAAGCTCATTAGCATAAACCAAAATCGCTCCTAACGTTGTGAAAAAAGATCGTTTTTTTTAAATAAAAAGCATTACTGTCACCTACATTACAGCGCCGATCTCCTTATATAGGAGACAGGGCACTTATAATGTGGTGACAGAGCCTCTTTAAACTTATATTTTCCTAAATTATTTTTGGTGGTTGTACTCTAATATTCATGTATCTCTATGCACCATTTTTGTGAATATTTAACATGCCCAATAAACATTGGTGCCATTTTTGTTGAATAAAACCGGTTAGTAACATTAAATTTTTAGTCTTTGTTCACATCTGCATAGTGGCTTCCGTTTATAACGGAAAACACGATGAAATGTCGGATCCATCATTTGATGCATACCACTGACACTCAACGGATCCCAACGACTTCTAATGACGGCTTTCGGGCTCCCTTGTGGTGTCTGTAATTATTATTTTTTTGTAAATTCTCTGTTTATTTTAGAATTTTCTTTAAAAAAGTAACAAAAGGATTAATACAGAATCACTGTAACTTCACAGAGCAGTAAAGTGTAAAACAAAGGGAGAAATAGTGATGCATGCAGTGTTATTTTTCCCGTCGAATCTGATATAAACAGTCTTAGAAATGTTCCCAACATTCAGGAAAAATGATTATGAATTCTCCAGTGACCAGTGGACATAAACTGATTTAGATATTATTATCCAGAAATATATCCTAAATTTGACATAAAGCATATTTAATAAATATACCTGAGAGCTCTTAAAGGGGTTTTCAGAAGATTAAAAAAAACAAAAAAACATTTAATTTGCCCAAAGTGCTAAAATAAGAAACGTCTTAATATTTTTACCCTTAGAATGTCTCACTGGTTTCCCACTACCATTGTTCGGCCCCCCATTCCTGCGAAATAACAGTCTCATGAGCAGGCCAACCAAACATGGGGTGCTGCAGTGATATGAAATCTATAGTGACATCACATGACGTCCTATGGAACATACATATGGGCAGAAGTCAATGTATTTTTGTTCTGGCTGAAGCGTTTTAGCCCCCCAAAAAAACGCAGCAAAAAACGTTAACAAAACTACTGCTAGATGCTGTGCGTGAAACTGGCCTAAATGTTCCAAAATATCTTCAGCCCTTATGTCTGTGTGGCTAAATTGAGATGGTAGAATCAAATTTGACAGGTTTAATATTTTGCAGAAAATTAGAGTGATAGACATTAAAAAAAAACAAAAACAAAAAAACAATGAAGAAAAGAATTTTTAATGGTTCCCTCATCTCTGATACATTTCCGAATAAAACACAAACTCTGAACAAGGTACCTGTTAAATGATACTGACTTCCAACAGATGGATGAGTCTTAAAATATTGAACTCATTCAACTGGAGAAAAAAAAATCAACATCTGACAAGACTATAAAGGCACAAATGAATAAAAAAATGACCGCGCACTCCGACTAGACGGCCTTAATTATTTCCTTGCTCCGCACACATGCATATGCATGCAAACATGTCGTACACAGTCAATGACAGAACAATTTATCACAGACAACGCCGCAACATATGGTGAAAATAGCGTCTAGCTGAATTTGAGGGAAAAATTTGTGCTGTTTTTTTATTTTTAAAACCCGGCCCTAAGTATAAGCACCATTTATAACGCAGACAGTATGAGATTCTGACATTCCCTTTTATATGGAAAATAAAAAAAAATCATGAGGCTTTTGTTCTTTTTCAAAAGGTACAGGGCCTTGAGCTACATGTTACATTGCAATATATCTGAGGCAGCCGCCTTTTTGTAATCTAGACACGTGCAAGTCCTTTGGCATCCGGGATAATCTATGCATACGCCTTTGTAGCTGAGGTAACTACATACAATAAAGTTGGGAAACCATTGTGATTAAGAAAATAATAAATAAAATGAAATAAAAGCCATCCAGCCAGGCATTACATCATCTTTATCTGAATTTCAGAGAACACAGCGATTGTTTGTAGTCCTTGATATAAATGGGAGGAGAATAAGGTTTAAATGAATAGAACCATCTGCAGCTTGAGAAATGTCATGACTGGTCTCTGTCTTGCTTCGCTCCTATATCTCTTTTATTTGACAACGGACTATAATTATAACATATGTGATTTCATTTTACTTGCTGCAAGTCTGGAACAAGATTTTCCACATGAATTAAAATTAGGACAGTCTAAAATAAAACTATAACCTGACACTGACATCTGAACAGTAATAAGGTCTTAGGCTGGGTTCACACGAGCATGTTATGTCCGTAATGGACGGAACGTATTTTGGCCGCAAGTACCGGACCGAACACATTGCAGGGAGCCGGGCTCCTAGCATCATAGTTATGTACGACGCTAGGAGTCCCTGCCTCTCCGTGGAACTACTGTCCCGTACTGAAAACATGATTACAGTACGGGACAGTTGTCCGGCAGCGGACGTAACCTGCTCGTGTGAACCCAGCCTTATACTCATATTTACTGATCCTCAACCTTCCAACTAGGGGCCAAAGTTATAGAAGGTTTGTATGTTCCTTTCCTTGAAAAAGTATTGGGAGTCATGTATAACCTTGTACGTGAGATACGTTAAAATATGTGGTGCTAGATTGGCATACCATAGTTATTAATGTATCAGGCCATGTTATTTCCCCAAATACTGAAAGCTCACAAATAGGACAGCCAGGTAGTCACAGTACTACAATCTATGTATCCTATATCATTGTACAGCAAAAAAAATCATACAGGTTTACCTCCAGTTTAAATTGCAAAACATTTATGAAGTAAAATGCAGGATTTTAAGGTTATGTTCACACAGAACGGATTTGCTGGTCTTAGTCTAGTACTGTAGGGCTGGGGAGGTCACTAAACACGTTTTTGTTACATTTTATTCAATTATTATTTATTAGTGTATATTTATGAATGTAGGGAATGATTTACTATTATTGAAATTAATTTGAAGACTTATCTTTGTTTATTCAAATAATATAAAGCCTTTTGTAACTTTCGGAACCATGGCAAACTTGACATTGAAACGTCGGTGCTGTGAAAAATGACAGGTGGTGAAAATAGTTGACAGACCATGTGCTCTCCCAAATGCCAATTTTAAACAAAATTAACATTTCAGCCTCAGGACTATCTTTTTACATTTAAACAGCAAATGGGGCTATTGTTGAATCATCATGGTTGTGGGGTTGTAGTTGCGGAACTGAAGATGCACCCCAAGAAAAGAAAACCAAAATCTTTAATTTTGTTATGGTACCCGCCATTAAAGAGTATACCAAGGACTGGCGTTAGAGTGGGGCAAACTGGGCAATTGGGCGCCCTTCCAGAGGTATAAAAAAGATCAGCTTGCTGACACAGGCGGGCCCTTTTCAGGCCCAGTCATACCCCCTGCACCCACAAGCGGGACTGGAGGAGAAGAAGGCCTGCTACTGGCAGCGGGCGGATCTTTTTCCAGAAGCTGGGAAGCAGAGGATGTCAGCATCCCGGCACATGTGGCATGATAAAAACCCTGTATTGCACTAACTGCGCCAGCTAGTGGAGAGCAGGAAGAGGACTCTGACGCTTGTTGTAGGAATGGTAAGTTTCAGGTTTTTTTTCATTTTCATTTTTTTGGAGAAAATAGGTCATAATTACAGTGTGGGGGCACTAAAAGAGGCATTATCACTGTGTGCGGGGGGGGCACTAAAAATACATTATTACTGTGTGGGGCAATAAAGGAGGCATTATTACTATATGGGGGTACAAAAGGGGCACTAAAGGAGCAGTATTACTGTATGGCTGCACAAAAGGGGCATTATTACTGTGTGGGGGCAAAAGGGGGCATTATTGCTGTATGGGGGCATGAAAGCAAGCATTATTACTGTATGGGGCCAATAAAGGGGGCATTATTACTTTATGGGGCACAAAAGGGGCACTAAAGGAGCATTATTACTGTATGGCGGCACAAAAGGGGCATTATTACTGTGTGGGGGCAAAAGGGGGCACTTTTACTGTATGGGGCAGACAGGGGGCACTACAGAAGGCATTGTTACTGTATGCAGGAACTATTACTGAGGGGGCTCTTTTACTGTGTAAGGGCACAAAGGGGGCATTATTACTGTGTGGGGGCACAAAGGGGCATTATTACTGTGTGGGGGCACAAAGGAAGACACTGTTATTGAGGGGGCACTTTTACTCTGTGGGGCATCAAGGGGCTTTATAACCATTTAGGAAACTGTGGACAGCGATTTCGTTTAGAGGATGGGGTATAGGTGAGAAAGATGCTGGGGAAAAAAAGAACCAAAATCTGTGTGCCAAATTCTGCAGTGACGAGTCCTGGCTGTAAGAAGTCGTCATAGCAGCCAGATGGAAAAGAAAAGTGAAAGCAAACAACTCTAATCTGAGAAGACGTCACCAGTGAGTCACTGAATTTATCTGTACTGTAATCACTTATATGGTCTGCAGAGCGCCTGTGTGGAACAGGTATCTGTCACTATATGGTCACTGTATGGTGGTAATATTGTTTTTTGTACAGTGGTTATGGTGTGGAGGTATTATTTGAACCTTATACACAAAAAGGAACTCCTATTGCAAGCAGCGGTAAAGGGTTAGATGCTATTAGCGTAGAGCATACTACCAAATCCGTATTTAAGGCACTCCTCAAATAAGCATTTATATACAGAAGAGAGAAAGGAGCATGGAAGCCACGTAATTAAAAAAGTGAGAAAAACTTTATTGGACAAAATTACATACATAGAAAAAGTTCATATAAAAAGGTACAAATGGACAGAGAAACTCTATACAGTTCCAGAATAACAGGAATGGCAGACTCAATATTGCAAGTATAGGGGTATGGTGAATAATCTAGAGAGTAGATATGGGGAATGAATGATGAAGTATAAAAGGCACTCAGACAAATCCTAACATAAGTATACAGTAATGAGGATATAGGTAGGATGTAATGCCAGTGCACATATGTTACTGTTTATTTCTATTGGCACTTCCTGAGTAGATTATTCACCATACCCCTATACTTGCAATATTGAGTCTGCCATTCCTGTTATTCTGGAACTGTATAGAGTTTCTCTGTCCATTTGTACCTTTTTATATGAACTTTTTCTATGTATGTAATTTTGTCCAATAAAGTTTTTCTCACTTTTTTAATTACGTGGCTTCCATTATTTGAACCTTGTATAGTGCTATTATTTGTCATATTGGTCTTTGTTATTCGTGAGCTGTGTTCAGCAACAGTATGCAGGTAATATTTAATCTCTGTATGGTGGAAATATTTGGTTGTGGTATAGTAGTATGATTTACTAAATATATATGTATACATATAATTTTTTTTTGTGTGTGAAAGGAGAGGAAATAGGCATTGGGGCTTGCAACACTCCAAGACATGTTAGAAATCAGCGCTGCAGCTCTCTGCAAACCACCATATGATTTCACTGCGTTGTTGATACAATAATTCAGCATTTTAATTTTTGGTCTAAAACCGTCCCTGGGTATACCCCTGCTTTGATTAAGTAATTAAAGTATGGAGCCCCGCACCTAATAAGTCCCTTATTTACTCAGAAGTGAGATGCAGTAAGTGGTTAGTAAACTATTAGTGAGTGTGCAGGAGAAGGAGTAGATGAGAAAAAAATTGGGGATGGCAAAAGTAATCATAAGCTTTTCATATGCTGAACCTTTCTGCAGTTGGTGGTCATCTTGAGGTGGGAACCCAAAAGTTTTACTCTATAGGGTGTTGTATGGTCACTCTTGGGTCTGAGCACACAACACATCTCTGACATTACACCAGGAAGAGCCTATCTATTCGGCAAGCATGGAGAGAGAAAGTGTACACATACAGAGGAAAGGGAAAAAATATATGTACGGTATGTTAAACTCAACATTTTTATTTGAATCAGAAGCATAGCTGGGCTTTCATTCACCTGCAACGATTCAGTTTGCCCCCTGCATTACCTTGGCCAAAGCAGAGTGGTTTGTCCACGCTACCCTTGGCAACCAGGACCTAGGGCATGTGCCCCAAGAGGGCCACTTAGCTACCCTTTTGGCCTGCACTATATCAAAAAAACCTCTACAGTGATTGTGATTTTTTTTTTAGTCCAGTTACATGACTGAACTAATAAAAATAAACTGTCCTTTAACTTTCTATGGAGTCAGGGTGAGAATGTGTTGATCTAAAAAGAAACAATGTACAATTCAGGCCAAATTCACACCATATTTAGGGTGTAATGTCGGCATATGCAGGACATAGCTTGAGGGGCTACCAGGTCATGTGCCACATGTGCTGGGTGCGCCGGGGGTGCTAACAAGCCACTTTGTCTTTGTCAGGGTACATAGATACAGGGCTATGACTGTGAACTGAACCTTTGCTCCGAAGCAAAGCCTAGCTACAGCTCTGGGCCATAATCTCCCATAGACTTTAACGGGCAATAAAATGGCAAAAGCGTGGTCAGGATCCCGCAGCCCCTTTCAATACAACTATTTTCAATGGCAGTCTATGGCAGAGATATGCACCTATATAGGACAGTGTCAGGACAGTAAATGTAAACACCAGACACAGAGTAAATTTTAGTTTTGCTTATTTTTTTGCATTTTATACTCTATATTTATTCTCTATTAATACATGTGATGCCAGCAATGCCTAAGTGACTGTTTGTAATGATGATGATAATGCAAATAAAGACAATAAAATGGTTCTTCACAATTTGGCAACAAAAAACAGTCATCTTCAATAAATGAAAGAGATAAATGGCAAAGCCGTATTTCTATTCATAAAGCTTTTAGCTGATTTACGTGAAAAACAACTGGAATAGGAAAACTGTCAAGAGAGCTCATTATTTCACGGTAACATCACCAAAACCCTTTTGTACACTCTGATAAACAAGAAAATGACATGCATGCACTAAATAGCAAATGAGTTATAAATTCAAATAACTAGTACAAAATCAATATATTCTAAATAATTAAGCATGCCAATTAATACCTTTTGCCCAAGCTTCCTTCCCAAACCATTGGCAACTATAAAAAATGTATTGCTGTACAAATTATAACATTACACACAGCCATTTAATGCATTTCAAATCTAAAACTGATTGAAGTTTAGCAGTAGGGATAAAAAAAAAATCATTGTAATAATGGCCTGTTCTGAATATTTTATGGAAATCAGAGTCATTTATTAACTGTAAGCTCTGTATGTAAGCAAGAAAGTTAATGTGACCATAAACATTTTTAATGTGATTTACCACGGAGGCTGCCTCATAAAAATGCAAAATAAAATTAAAAATAAAATGTAAAAATCTTTGCCTCATTAAATCCCATGGATTGCTGTGAGGGATGGAGAAGGACACACGAGTTTATGATTTGCTGTCGATAATATAATTTGCTGGAAAGTGAAAAAAAAAAAGAAACGCAAAATGCTGATAATATTAGTGAAGGTATATTTCAATTAAAAAATTAAGAAGACAAATAACAATCTCTGTTTAATAAAAATCCATAAAGTCAATGCCATCTGTCATGACTAATGCAACTAATTTCCTTCATTGTCTTCGTCTAAAGGGCCATTGCCTTCTGCATCGGGCGTGGATATCAGTTATCAGCACTCACATTATTAGCTTTACAGTAGTCTCTGTAAGAGGTCATCAGTAGAAAATTAAAGGAACACTAAACCCAGAAATGAATGATAAAAGCACACAGGAGATAAACCCGTCCACATTGTTTTTCAGTCTGCAGGATTTTCTGCACGTTCCTGAAACAAAAAGACTTGTAGAAATCTCGTACTGAACATAGGTGTTAATTTTCTTCTGATCTCTTAAATCTTCGACTGGCAGATTGCTGAGAGGTGGAGCTTACACAGGGGGTGGGGCTAAGTATTATTAGTTTCCTATTGCAGACAGAGCAGTAGGGAAAGGCTCTTACTACAGCCAATTGTCTTGCAGCCAGACAAAGGATTGTGAGAGGGAGGGAACTATATATATATTTCTCAGTTTTAATTGCAGTATTAGAGAAAATATAACCAAAGAAGTGGAGGATATTAAAGGAAGAATTAGTGGGATGCTCTTTTAAGGAGGCAACTGATAATCTTGTTTAGAGAGTCGTTACTGGTGTTATATAATGTGGTACCTTACACTTAAGATTTAGGGAGTTATTTGGGGTGGGTTATTGTAGTGGAGAACTACATTAGCTGTCTCTATGCTTGTCTGTGACATAAAGGTTTATTTCCCTTAAAAAAATAAATAAAAAGAAGTTCAGTATTGACTTTAACTTCAAAACCACTATTTTTGGGTATATAACCTATCCAGTACCCCCTTTGCACCGTTCACATCACAGCAACAACAGTACAATGTAAGAATCTAACCAAATAATTTCCCATAATTGGGATATTGGAGTTAGCTGCAGTCAACTCTGACTTTTAAGGTTTTTATTGGAGTTAGGCTTTCCATTAGTATTAGGGCTTATTTAGATGAACGTGTAATACGTGTAATACGTCCAGGCAACACGCGTGATTTTCACGCGCCTCGCACGGACCTATGTTAGTCTATGGGGCCGTGCAGATTGTCAGTGATTTTCATGCAGCGTGTGTCCGCTGCGTGAAACGCACGACATGTCCTATATTTGTGTGTTGTTCGCGCATCACGCACCCATTGAAGTCAATGGGTGCGTGAAAATCACGCGCAGCACAGGGAAGCACTTCCGTGTGACGCGCGTGATTTGCGCAACAGCAGTAAAACTATGACTGAAAACAGAAAAAGAACCACGTGCTTTTCTGTTTACAAACATACAAATAGAGTGTCATGATGATGGTGGCTGCGCGAAAATCACACAGCCGCGCACCATATTATGCTGACACACGGAGCTGTCAAGTACCTTTTGTGCGCGCAAAACGCACACGCTCGTGTAAATCCGGCCTTAGTAGGAGTCAGTATTTCTGGTAAAAAAAAAAATAATAATTATGTAAATGTACATTTACAACTGGATGAAAGTGTGAAGAAGGTCAGATAAGAATGGGAGATTGATATAGTGTGTGCATTGAAGATGTAATATGTTCTCTTCATACAGTACAACTTGGTATAGTATGGAATGTCTCTCAAGGTCCCAAACAACTATATAGTTTCCAATCAACTTACAAAAAACATACAGCTCATAGAATATACAGCATACTGCGGCAGTGCCAGCATGAGAAATTGATGCTACCAATTTTCAGCTTTCAATGTGCAACAGGAGTAATTACTAGTCTATAAAAAAAAAAACCCCCATAAAGATGCCAGCTGAATAAATAGGCAAATGCAGCATGGTTTGGCCCAAAAGCTATGATTTGAAGCATTTACTGTGTATTGGGTTGGGCAGACTGAGATGGCGGCACACAGGATTGAGTTTGATCATAGACTTATGAGTAAGGATTTAAAAGGTAACATGGCTTTCCTTTATCTTGAAGTGACAATAAATTATAAACGTTAAGGAGTTAATACTCCACAGGTTTTTAAGCATAGTCTATCAGATTGTCCAGGAGCCTCCGGCACAGCAGGCAAGTCTCCAGCAAAGGCTGCTAGCAGTCACCACTAGGGAGAGCTTTGCTTGCTGAATAGATATTTATATTGATTCCACTGAGTTCAATGTGAGCTGTATAAATATATATACACTGAGTAAATATACATATATCTATGGCTGTATAAATAAAGCTAGGGATCTGAAACTTTGTCATTAAAAATTGCATCTCTAATAATATATAAAAGATAAATGATGAAATATTCTGAAATAAACCCAGTTTTGGACCGATTTACAGTAAATAAAACTGTGCCAGCACTATTGTGGCACTGTTTAAAAATAGTGCTCTTCTGGCACTGTTTATGAGGGGGTTCTCAGCTGGCATTATTATTTATTAGGCACTGTTAATTGGGTTACTCTGATGGCACGGTCATGGAGGTACCTACTGGACCTAGTGATGAGTTGCTTTCTATTGATTAATGTGAACTTCTTTACAGAGTTCCCTCTGAAAGAAGAACATTAGGTAATATAGGTTGTTTAAATACATGCTTAGTTAATCAGGTTGTGCCATCTGGACAATCCCTTTCCTTAAAAAATGACCCGCTGGCGATCAGCTGTTATTATGGGCCAAACTGTAGTTGGCCGAACATTTCAAATGAATGGTGACCATTCAATACATTGACGTGCCATGTCCTCCAGAGTGGGAGCTGTTCTGTACAGCGGCTATTCAGTCTGGCTAACAGAGGGGGATCTCAGGCAGCCCTCCCCCCCCCCCCCCCATGACATCCATATTCTACATTCTTCTACATTGCTTTAGAAGAACAAGTTCATATTTTCTTAATTATCAAATTAAGAACATTAAAACATTGCAAAGCTCTTACCAAAAGTCCTGCAGGCCCTACAAAAAGTATAATTTTGTTATAGATTGTATAGTCCAGCTGAGTTATAGGAACTCTGTGATATGCTAATCAGCTTCTATTACACGAATTGGGACCCCATGTCATCAGAGGGATTAAAAAAAATTGGTGTTCTTTAATTTTACATGTTGACATGTGACTGTGGATTCCATAACGAGACTTTACCATAGTTAAAATGTTAGAAAAACATGATCTTGCTGGCTTTCTAAACATTTATGCTTGTAATTCCAAAAAGGAGCTACACTTAAAATATAAGCTAGAAATCAGAGGACTTAGAGAGTGCAGAGAGCTTTTGCGATAAATGACAATGCTCTTGTAACTACAACCTAAGAAATAATTCATATAATGTATTTCCAGCTGATTGTGAAATATTCAGTATTGTGTATTCAATATTGCTATTAGATGTTACTTTTAATATTTAAAGGAAAAAAAGATGAAGTGTATCCAATAATGTATTTTACATGCATTACATGAAATCGTTTTTGAGCATATTCTACTCAATCCATGTCTTTTTAGCTGTAACGGAGACCTACAAAATAGAAAAATGGGATAACTATCCTAGCACTAATGCATGCCAACAAAGTAGATGGAGGGGCGATTACATGGAAAGTTTTAGAAACACAAGATAATTTCTTCAGGCATTTCTTCATTTGTCCACTTAACCCATTTCAGTACTGTAATCTCTAGTGAAATCCTTGGGTCTATGGTCACTAGCTGATTCATATACTTAATTGGTTGTGACTGGGGGAAAAATGACACATGATAGAAAGTGAATGCGCTGGCATCAACATGCAGAGTACCCTCCAGCAACTTGTAACCTTTCTTTGCCTTCCTACATCAAACATAGATGATAAGTCTCCACGACGAAATGGCCGCAGCAGATTTTAATTTAGTTATCTGCAGGAAATAAAGTAGAACAATATTTTCTATGAAAAGCTAGGCTGGGAAGAGGTATCTTGACTCTGCATCGAATATTATGGTAATGTTTTAGGAGTTTTTCAGAAAGGCAATTGTTTATGTAATGGGCCAAATATACATACCCTGACTACGTGATAGCACATTCAGTGTTACATTACCATTAATATTAAAACGGATTCTATGTAAATTTAAATACATTGGGGAGCGCTGAAAAACTATGTGGCTTATATCCATGTATTTTCTTGTCAAAATAAAAGATTGCTACTGAATACACCGGAAGGAATAGCATAATTGCGTAAAGGGTTTTTGGTACATACAGTCGAATTGCAGGTGAATAAGGATTTATTGATGTTCATTACATTTATTTAAAACTAAAATGTGTGAAAAATATGCAAAAAAACAATATGGTGATTGGAGCAAGCACAACACCTACCAAGACCAGGCGTAGCTAAGCAATCTCAATATTGTGCCAAACATATCGTCTCATAATGTGAAAAAATTGAATATACATACCACAAGCTAGAGTCAGTATACTAACTATCCTCCAAGTTCATGTGGTGACAAACTAAAAATAAGTAGCAGATGGCTCCATAAAAACAATACTATTGTTACACAATCCGCAAATCTAGACCCCTTTATCTCAATGCCAAGCTACTTTTGGAAATAATGGATATAATGAGGAAGATCCGAAGTTCAAAGGGACACTTTCCTTAATTTGGGTGTTTTAGAAAATGCCAGATCTACCGTATAAACTTTAAGGTAGTTCTTTGGTGAATGTTAATAGGGAACTACATTTAGGGTGCATTATCAACTGCCAAATGGCACTGGTAGTGTGCCGAGTGGCATAACTGCACATGTTTTACAGCAAATTACCGCGATTTTGCATTGCAATTCTTGGCCAGGTGGCTTCTATAGGTGAAACAAGTTAAAAGCACTCAATGGACCTGTGCAAGCCAAAAAACAAATAGAAAAACGGTACTTGACACTGCCGTGCCATTGCACCTTAACAGCAATTCTCTAATATACACTTATCACTTGAATCGTTCTTTGTATAGGCAGGAACAATTTGGCAAAATTAATTTCTTATAGCTTATCGCCTGAGTGCCATCGACAGAACAAAAGCTCTAGAAAAGATGCTAAAGGCTATCAAAACATCCCCTTTCCATCAATTGAATGCGAGTTCTATAAACAGCCCCTGTGTTCTGTTAACTCCACCATAGAGATCCGGTGTGGAGAAAAATGTATCTCCATCTCTCCTACTTGTAAAGGGAGTGGCACAGCTAATAGGTACATATAAGAAAAATGCTATAATTGCAATCAAAGTTGGGCCATAAATCTGCCATCTAAGCGGAGAGTGATAGATATTTGGATTGTGATCTATAGGGCATGGTTGTTTCCTTCATAGAGTATCTGTTTATAGATAGACAGGTATTTTATGGAATAATGCTTATACCTCACAACTCATGGATCACACATTCTCACCAAAGATTGACGGAAGTTGAGCCAAAAGCCTCATAAACAAAGCCATATTACGATGCTGTGCAAACTCCGAATTTATGGCACCTAGTCTATAGGCCCAAACTCTACCTCTGTATGCCTCTGATTTTAAATGGAGGCATACACCATTTTTTTCTGTCTGATTCATATAGTACCAACAGCAAAACAAATTGTGCTATGTTCCATTGCATGCCATAAAACAGAGATATTCTCCCATAGAAGCGTTGCTTTTAGTGGAGAATACCTTCATAATACAGTGCCATATGGTGGTATCACATGCCTTTTTATTCTAAATGAAGCCTTTTTATTAAATCAAGGTAAAACACATTGCATGTTGCAAAAGTTTGACCCTTCTGATTAATGGCTACACCTTCTACTATGTTTAAAGAATCTAGCTTTTATTAAGTATAATAATATACACTCAATCCACCTGCAAAGTGTAGATACACACAAACATTATCTAAAAAGTACTCCGCTAAGTAATATTGTGGCAGTGCCCGTGTTCGTCCTCACTAGGTAACCCTATGCTAGACCACTATATCTCAAGTACATATAGCCCCTGCAGAGTAGCACATGTGCACATCAATTTTGTAGTGCCTGGCCATAATCACAGTGAAACAAAAATGCTGCACCAAACAGCGAAGATTTAAAAGAGCCCATTCCTGCTGAGAGACAGGAGATTTTTAATGATTTTGCATTTGTGTGTCCAGCATGGAGAGAAAGTTATCACAATGCGCATGGACAGCAACGTGCCTCCCATCATAATTGCTGCTGCTTATCTGCTCAGATGGCTGCAGGGATGTTTCGGTGTTGCAGATGATGAGTCCAAAAGGTAGGTAAATCAACAGTGCAGGGATGGCTACTGTCCCTAGAAAGCCCTAGTGTGGGGCTAGACGTCCCTAATGGCCTAACCTTGGAGCCAAAAGCCCCCTATCAGAACCTTACTCTAAATAACAAATGCACTTGGCTGTCCTTATGTACAAACACCATCCCGACAAGACAGGTTTCTGCTCGCCCATTAATGGACTCTTCAGGGGATAATGATGGTGTTATCCAGACAGGTTGTGCTGGAGATGGGCAAAAAATAGATGAAGTGAAGAGGAAGCCGGCCAGTAGCCAGGTCTGGATAACACCACTTTTTTTGCCTGAAGAGTCCATCGAACAGCGGTCAGACACATGTCATATCGAGACGGTGTTTCAACATAGGGAAGGTCAAAGGCATTGGTTATTCAGGGTAAAAGTTCTGGTCACACTCCTATGAACTAGGATTGTGGCTACGAGGTTAGGACTTTAGAGATGTCTAGCCCCACACTAGGGCTAACTAGAAACAGCAACTGTCTCTGCTTGTGCCTGTTGGTTTACCACCTACCTTTTCGATTCATCATCTACAACACCAGAACAGCCCCGCAGCCATCTGAACGAGTAAGAGAATTCCTTTTTTCCGCTGAGCACTGGTTTATGGCTGGACACTCCGCAATTGATGTGTACATGTGTTACTCTGCCAGGACTGTATGTACATAAGATATACTGGACTAGCATAGGGTCACCTAGTCATGACGAACATGAGAAGGGCCACAATATTAGTTAGCGGTGTACATATTAGATAATATGTGTGTATCTTAATTTTATCGATGGATTGAGAATATATTAATATACATACTTAGTTAAAGTTAGGTTTTAAATTGTCTCGCCCCTTCTGTTGTTTTTGATCAATTTATTTTGGTGGGACCTCTAATTGAAAATACTACTACTTCTAACATTTTTGTATGTTTAAAGAATCACCTAACCTGGAATTGAATGACAAAAGTAAACAGCAGAAACACTTGCCCCACTGTTTGTCAGTTTGCAGGATTTTCTGCACACAGTCAGTATTCCGCTAACAGACAACTGAAGGGAGAAGGGCTTAAGGGCTTCACTAAGGAGATGGGGCTTCGGGTATGTTCACACGCAGAGTCAAAAACGTCTGAAAATACGGAGCTGTTTTCAAGGGAAAACAGCTCCTGATTTTCAGACGCTTTTTGAGCAACTCGCGTTTTTCTCTGCGTTTTCGCTGTGTTTTTTACGGCCGTTTTTGGAGCTGTTTTCAATAGAGTCTATGAGAAAACGGCTTCAAAAACGTCCCAAGAAGTGTCCTGCACTACTTTTGACGAGCCGTCATTTTACGCGCCGTATATTGACAGCGACGCATAAAATGACAGCTCGTCTGCACCGAACATCGTAACAGATGTTTGCCGACGTATTTGAGCCATCTTTTCAGGCGTAATTCGAGGCGTAAAACGCCTTCATTACGTCTGAAAAGAGGTCTTGTGCACATACCCTTCGCTTTCGTAGTTTTTTACAGCAAAAGCAAATGGGGGTGGATTCATACTGCAGCCAGTTGCCTTACAGCCATATCAAGTCTGAGGGAAGGTTTGTGAGAAGGAGAAAAAATAGTTAATCTCCTGTGACAATATATAGAAAAATTCTTTATATATTACTTAGTTTTAAATAGGACCTGTCATATCCCCAGAAATGTTAATCTGCTGCCATACCTGTATTGCTTATTTGCCCCTGAATCCAGAACTGATTATTTTGTGTTTGTAGGTACCTTGGTTCCTCTGCAACCAGCCTCCATTCCCCCTGCATTCAGCTCATTCATGTTGGCAGCATATATGCTAATTTATGAAAAAATTTACAACTGGGCAGTCTTCACCACTTAGAGTCAGTGGGGCGTGAACCGCCCAGTTGTCAATTTATTTATAAATTAGCATATGACCCGCCAACATGTAGGGGGAACAGAGGAACAGTGGCTGATTGCAGAGGAACCAAGGTACATACAAACACAAAATAAACAGAGCTGGAATTGGTGGGAAGGGGGCAATGAAGGTATGGCAGCAGATTAACATTTCTGGGGACATGATAGGTCCTCTTTAAGTGCAATATGAGACAGAATAGCATCAAAGAAGAGGTAGATATTAATGCTGGGATATTTTCATTTTTGTCCATTTTTTTATTTATTTTTTATAATTTCTTTAAATAAAATAGATACCATGTCACAACTACATAAATGAACACGAGTTGCAGACATGAGAGTGTAGCATTTAGATACTATTTACTGGCTACCTGCTCTACCTTATTTATCCTTGCAAAACCAATAGATTTTTTTTCATAAACACTTTTACACAATTGACTTTATACTGAATAAAGAGGATAAACAATCAATCAAAGTGTTCAAATGGTTTTGATGTCATTTGACTTTTATGGACTCTTTACGATGTAAATAAAGCATCAACAAATCATTTGAGTCCTAATGGTTTATTATTTGAGAAATCTTTGCACCTGGTGATGTTTTTACCAGAATACATAGTCTATTTTGGACAGAAAATCTACTAATGGTTCATACAAATCACCTCTAGCATTAAGTCCAACATTTATATGTGTGGGGTGCATTCATTTATCGCCGTACCTCTTCCTTCTGCTGATCAGCGGGGGCCCTGGGTGTCTTATAGGGGAAAAACCCCTTTAACCACAATATCTATCTTTGTCGTTTTTAATGGTATAATTGTGGGGTACATGCAACATGTAGATCAATTTTTTTATTGTTTTGGGAGACCAAAAAACAGTGATTTTGGGATCGTTTTTTATTTTTATTTTTTTTGGTGTTCACCGTACGTGTAAAATAGCATGATATTTTTATAGTTCGGGTCGTTACGGTGATACCAAATATGTGTATTTTTTTTATGTTTTCCATTTTTTCCTATAATAAAAGACTTATTATGCGAAAAAAAGGAGGTTATTGTTTTTTTAACTTGAAACTTTTATTTTTTTACAACATTTTTATTACCTTTTTTTTTCTCCCACTATGGGACTTGAAGGCATGAAGCCCTTGCTATTCTAATACACTGCACTACCTACATAGTGCAGTGTATTAGCGCTGTCAGCTGTTCACTGACAGCAAGCCTAATAGGCTTCCGTACTAGGAGGCCATTGTTGGGCCTCCGGTTGCCACAGCAACCGTCGGCACCCCAGCCGGTGACGATCGTTGCCATTAGCAACCATTGGGTGCGATCTAACCACCGATCGCCGCTGTGATTGGTCCCCTGCCGTCTTAACTGCTATAAATACTTGATGGCACAGTTCTTTGACAGGGTGTCAGTTTACATCCATGACGCAACAGTACGTCCCAGTGCGTTAAAGCATTGCAATGCATGAGGTACCGCTACGTCCTGGTGCGTCAAGGGGTTAATGCATGTTTATTTAATAAAACTACACAAAGAATTGACAGCATAATAGTACAGGACATACAAATAGGTTGTTTTTCTTTTTGTTAATAAAAAATGGCCCATTTCAACACATATCATTAGTGGGATCTTGGCTGCTGCTGCAACCTACTGGCCTAGAACAGATCAGGCCACATTACACTGATCGTGATTTATGGTAGGGAAATTCTCATTATTAAGAGTTTGGGAGTAGAGGTTTGTTGTTTACACTACATTTAACTGACAACAGTTTAACAATGAGCAATTCCCTGGTGAACAATCTGTAGTTTCTATCATACTGATTTACAACACAGTAAGATATTGTCAGTAAGAATGTGGTTATGTAAACCTTTGCAGCCTTTTTTTTTAATTAAATGTATGTATTTATATACATTTGTCCAATTGACATTTATTAAAATTTTTATTTAGTTCTTGCTCTGCATCTTCTATGTATCCACTTTACCTAGAAGCTGAATAACACGCTGTAAGCCGAATGCGTCAGTCATCTGGACTGCCAGCTGGGCTGACAGTGGCTCCTCTGTGTCTTTAACACTTAATATAACTCTAATACTAATCAAATTAAAGTTTATCAACTTCGATTTCATCTGTATCAGGGTAATGTTCAACTGGTAAAGGTAACTGGACTGACAGCCGAGCCATCAGTCCAGTGGGCTGTCAGTCTAGCGGACTGACGCTTGCTCAGCTGTTACTGTAACTCACATAGAATATAATGGAGAGAGAGCTACTTGCATGCATGACAAACCCCTCAACATAGTCTCCCACCTGGAATCGGTGGACAGCGGCTGTATCAGCAGGCGCAGCGGGGGTCAGGGGGCCCTGTTCTTAATATAGGTGTGGGTCCCATTGTCTGTCATATATATATATGGCATAACCTATGAATATGCCATAAATGTCTGAGATGGTAACAAGCCTTTAAAAAAAATATTTTGACTACATTTTAGGCTATGTAGCCTTTATTTTTTTATATTATTAAATGTGTGTGCTATATATACATTTTTCCAAATTACATTTATTAAAAATGTTATTTCGTTTTTGCACTACAGCTTCTATGTATCCACGATACATAGAAGCTGCATAACGCCGCTGTAAGCCAAATCTGTCAGTCAGCTAGACCAATGGTTCGGCTGACAACGGCTGTAGGCTTTAAACACTCAATATAACTCTAACACTAATCAAATATAAGTTGATAAACTAGGGTTATATTCAGTGTTAGAGACAAATCGGGTGTTGGATAAATCCTGTTCTCAATCTAGATGCGGGACCCAGAGCCGGGACCTGCATCTATTAGATATTTATGGCATATCCTGTGGAAAGTGCCATGTATGTCTGAGATGGAAATAACCATTCAAGGAATTGAAGGCTCCTTATCTCATCGTAGGATTTATTCCAACCTGTCTGGTGGACAGAAGGACAGTATGATCCAGTCACACATTACATATATGTTTTCTACCCCTTTAACTATATATATATATATATATATATATATATATATATATATATATATATATACATATATATATATATATATATATACACAGTAAAAGTCTGTAAAAGTTTTAGGCAGTTGTGGAATAGTGCTGCAAAGTAAGAATAATTTCAGAAATAGAAGTGTTAATACTTTTTTTTTAATCAATTATCAAAATAGAAAGTTAATGTATGGAAGAGAAATCTAAATCAAATAAATATTTGGTGTGACCACCCTTTGCATTCAAAACAGCATCAAAGTATATTTGCACAAACTCATGGATTTTGTAATATTATAGTCTGGTGTATGATTAACCAATTATACCAAACAGGTGATAATGATCATAATTTTCATATATAGGTTGAAACACAGTAATTAACTTTAATATAAAACAGCTGTGTAGGAGGCTTACAACTGTGAGGAACAGACAAACTCTGCTACAAAGTTGAGGTTGTGGAAGACAGTTTCATGTCACAGGTCCACCATGGCAAGACTGAGCATAGCAACAAGATACAAGGTAGTTATACTGCATCAGCAATATCTCTCCAAAACAATGATTTCAAAGCAGACTGGGGTTTCAAGATCTGCTGGTCAATCTCTTTTGAAGAAGCACAAAGAAACGGGCAACGTTGAGGACCGTAGACGCAGTGGTCAGCCAAGTGCAGCAGATCAAAGACACATCACGCCTACTCGCCTTCAAAATTGGAAGATGTCCAGCAGTGCCATCAGCTCATAATGGCAGAAACCAGTGGGACCCAGGTATACCAATCTAATGTTTGAAGTCTGGCCAAAAGTGGTTTTCATGGAAGAATTGCATGCCAAAATGCCATACCTACGACATGGAAACATGGCCAAGCGACATAACTAAGCACGAAAAACATAGGAACTGGGGCGCAGAAAAATGGCTCTGGACTGATGAGTCAAAATTTTAAATATTTGGCTGTAACAGAAAACAGTTTGTTTGCCCAAGGGCTGGAGAGCTGTACAAGAATGAGTGTCTGAAGCAACAGTGAAGCATGGTGGATGTTCCTTGCAAGTATGGGGCTGCATTTCAGCAAATGGAGTTGGGAATTTGATCAGGATTAATGGTGTCCTCAATGCTGAGAAATACAGGCAGAAACTTATCCATCATGCAATACCATCAGGGAGGTGTGTGATTGGCACTAAATTTATTCTGCAGCAGGACAACGACCCCAGACATACAACCAATGTCATTAAGAACTATCTTCAGCCCAAAGAAGAACAAGGAGCCCTGGAAGTGATGATAAGGCCCCCACAGTGCCCTGATCATCAACATAATTTGAGGAAGCCTACATCCACAAAAGATCTGTGGTTAGTTCTCTAAGATGTTTGGAACAACCTCCCTGCCGAGTTCCTTCGAAAACTGTGCGCAAGTGTGCCTAGAAGAATTGATGCTGTTTTGAATGCAAAGAGTGGTCACACTAAATATTGATTTCATTTCGATTTCCCTTATGTTTATTCACAAAAAAACTGTTAACACTTCTAATTTTGAAGGCATTCTTACATTTCAGCCTTTTTCCACAACTGCCTAAAACTTTTGCACAGTACTATATATATATATTTATATGAAATCTGTCCATGATAAGCTAAATGATAATGCCAGGGAGCAGCAATGCCCCTACCCCTTAACATATTTTTTATTATATGAAAAAATATTTATTCTTTATATGAAATCAATATCTCTACTCCAGTCCAGTCCTTTCCTAGTCATCAACTCATTTAATGAGTAAAAATTAGCAGATATTGTCTTACTACACGTTCAGCATGCTGGTATCATTATCGTCAACTGCCCACCATTAGTACTGTACTTTTTACCAATTTTTCATTGTAATAAGATCATTTAGACCGTTTAATCTGCATTTAAATGTTTTATTTATTTTTTATTCAAGTCCACCACAATAATATGAATACTAAACAAAACATAAATGCATAGTAAATGCATCAAACCCAAGAACTCTAAGGCTATGTTCACACGGAGTATTTTGGGGGAGGAATATCTGCCTCAAAATTCCGTTTGGAACTTTGAGGCAGATTTTCCTCTCCCTGCACGCCGATTTTCGCGCCGCGGGCATAAAACAGCGCGAAATACGCTTTCTCTGCCTCCCATTGAAGTCAATGGGAGGTCAGAGGCGGAAGCGCCCGAAGATAGGGCATGTCGCTTCTTTTTCCCGCGAGGCAGTTTTACTGCTCGCGGGAAAAAGACGCCGACGCCTCCCATTGAAATCAATGGGAGGCGTTCTCGGGCCGTTTTTGCCGAGTTTTGCGACGCGGTTTCCGCGTAAAAAAACTCGGCAAAATACTCCGTGTGAACATAGCCTAACAATAGCCCTAAACAGAGCCAGACTCACACTGCTAATACCTATAAACACTAAGCATTTAGTGCTCTACATTGCATTCCTTGTAGACTGCCTACATTGCAAAACCACATTTTCCTGTAAAATAAAACAAAAAACTGGAAATTCATATTTAGCTGTTTAGGAAACATCACTTGCCTTTCAACATATCCTGAATGGTATACAAATCCGCTCACTCACGCTCCCCTACTACCCTCTTTGTGTTAACATCACAGTATTTCAGGCAGTTCTGTAACATATGTGTTATGAACCGGGGAGATCAGGATGAACAGTGTCACATCACGCTTTTGCCATACATTTAGCAGGTAAGCCGGGAAAGCTTCTAACGTACACGCAAAACGCGTCAATAAGTTTCCTTTTGGCTTCCATCTGGCCGGTATACGTTAGCATGCCGAAACAAAATGGCATAGAATAGCATAGTATACTACACTATTCCATACAACAGTATCCAGTAAAAAAAATTATATGTTAAACGCATTATGGGTAATGGATAGCACGGGATCTGTTACAAGTGTTTACGATAAATGAAGGCCATTAACGTGATGTGAACAGAGCCCTATAGATTCTTCCCAGATACAGGAGATTAAGAGATAATACAGAAAAAAAAATCTTAAATGTAATATTAATGGTGCTGTAGCTATGAGGGCATTCTGCAATGGGAAAATGCCAAACAACTACTTGGTGTGAGTTATCCAAATTGCAGTAAACTTAAGTATGAAAGCTTTTCACATTTTCATCATTCATTTACCATTGTCAATGAATGTAAAAATTTATTTGAAATATATAAAGTGTCAACCATACATAAAGAGTAATATACCTATGGATAAACTCAGACCAGCGCCTACACTATGTTATCAAACCAGAATATTCTGTACTATTAGTCTCTATCATCCGCTGAAAAAGAAAAACCCATTTTAACATATATAGATCTACTACATTAGATCCATCAATGGAAAAATGTCACTTCCAAGACTACAATAAAATATATGCTATTTCTCCTCACTTGATGAGAAAAAGAAAATGATTAGTCATCAGTCCACAGAGCTCATGTGTGGTGAGATGTGCAATATTCACAGCCTACAGCGCTTTGCAAGAAATACATCAAATGGACAAATCATTGCAATGTCAAAATAATGCGTGTCTATTAAAGAACGGTACTGGCACTTTCTTATACAAATTGCATTCAATCTTTTTTCTATGTTGAACCATGCAGACCACTACAAGTGATGGGATGTCTGCTGTCTTCTAGTTATCTGTAACATTTTGGACATTAAAGCCTGCCTATCATTATAATTTGAATACATGAAACATTGTAATATCACTTATCGTGGGAAAGTGTCATTTTCTTCCCTGCCTGATCTCTGAAGTTGTTTATAAACTCCTAAGTCTCCAAAAAAACATCCCCAGTGATACAGTAAATAAAAGACAAGTATGAGGGTGAGGAGGGGGATGCAGCTGCAGTTTGTCTCCTGTATCTGTGACACTGCATGCTGGGAGTAGGGAGGGGGGAACAGAAAAGCCAAGAGATCAGGAAGAGTCTGTCTACTCTTAGAGACAAGAAATTGACATTTTCAAAAGACATGCAAGGGGAGAGAGTTTCAAAAACATCTTAGACACAATTTCTGGCTGCAAAACATCTAATATACTTCTACAGTAGCAAATGTGTTTTTTTTTTCTTTGCAACAATTGGTACACTTTTACCTGTAAACATAGGGTCCTATAGCAAAACAAAGCCCCATTGTTCATGACCCCAACCAGCAACATATGAGTTTTGGAAATAGGATGTACTTATTATTTATGGTCTTTACTTCCCCCCCTGTATATTTCCTACTCTTTTTGATCTCTCAATGCTGCGCATTTGATTATCCCATCTCAATAACTACTCCTCACCCCTTAGGCCCCTTTGGAATTTATGTAGGACCCTTCAACTACTGGGTCTTAGAGAAGCTGCTATTCCTGCTATTCTAGTAGCTACATATTTGATCATGGCAGGGGCGTACACACGATTATGTAAAAAGGGGGGTTCATGGCCAGGTATGTACACAAAAACATATACACATATATACTGTGTATTCAAACAAACACATACATATACATACATTCAAACATATATATATATATATATATATATATATATATATATACACACTGACACATACATAAACACATATATACATATATTCACGCGGATACACACACACACTGTGACCCACACATACACACTGTAACACACACACATACATTGACCCACACACAAACCGTGTGACACATATACACACATTGTGATATACTCACATACCTCCCAACCATCCCGGAGTGAGCAGGACAGTCCCGGATTCCAGGCGGTGTCCCGCTGTTCTGGGGGTATGTCCCGCTGTCAACTGTATCTGCATCCTGAGGACAGTTGAACCCAACGCTGAAGCAAGGAACCGTCAGCTCCCTCCTTCAGAAATAGTTCAGATTGGAGGAACAGAGGGAGCTGCTCTGCTCACCGAGGACTCCACGGGCACAAAAGCTACATTAAGCGCTGTGCTCGGGGAAGCCCTTGATGTCACCGTTCATATATGGACAGTGACATCAGTGGCTACTCCTTGAGCGGAATCCCTGTTGACGATGATCTGGCCGGGAATTCTGCTCTTAGGGGAAACCCATGAGGTCACTGTCCATATATGGATATTGACGTCACAGGCTCCTACTGGAGCGGAATCCTGGCCAGCGACGGCAACGGGGATTCCACTCAAGAAGTAGCCACTGACATCACTGTCAATATATGGACAATGACACGAGCGGAATCCCCGGCCTATGCTCTGGCTGGGGATTCCGGTCCTACAGGGAGTCCCAATAGCGCTATCTACAGGGTAGCGCTATCTACAGGGGGTGGTGCTATCTTCAAGGGGGGTGTGGCAATATCTACATGGACACTGTGGCACTATATAGAGGCACTATCTACAGGGGACACTGTGGCACTATCTACATGGACACTATCTACATTGGCACTGTGGCACTATCTACAAGGGCACTGGTACTTTATATGTGGGCACTCGCACTAGAGGCAGCTAAGGGGGCATTATACTGTATAACGGCAGCTATGGGGGCATTATACTGTATGGGGAAGCTATGGGGGCATTATGTTGTATGGGGCAGTTATGGGGCATTATACTGTATGGTGCAGCTATGGGGGCATTAAACTGTATGGGGCATCTGTGTGGGCATTATACTGAATGGAGGCATTATACTGTATGGGGCAGCTATGGAGGTATTATGCTGCATGGGGGAATTTGTTTTGGCATTATACTGCATGGGGGCATCTGTGTGGGCATTATGCTGTATGGGGGCATCCGTGCTGGCTTTATACTGTATGTGTTCATCTATGGGGGGCATTATACTGTATGGTGACAGCTATGGGGGCATTATACTGTATGGTGGCAGCTAGAGGGCATTACACTATGTGGGGGCAGCTAGTTGGCACTATACTGTATGGGTGCAGCTATGGGGGCATTATGCTTTATGGGGCAGCTTTGGGGCATTAATCTCTATGGGGCAGATATGGGACATTATCCTGTATGGGGGCATCTGTGCGTGCATTATACTGTATGGTGGCATTATACTGTAAGGGGCAGCTATGGGGGCATTATGCTTCACAGGGGCAGCTATGAGGCATTATGCTGTATGGGGGAACTTGTTTGGGCATTATACTGCATGGGGGCATGTGTGGGAGGCACTAGGAGAGCATGATACTGTGTGGGCTGAACTGGGTGTGTATGGGCGGGGATTGGGTGGGAATAAAGGCGTGGCTTAAAAGAAAAACATTTGCCGCTACACGCACCACATCGGTTGTCCCTCTTTGTGATACTTGAAAGTTGGGATGTATGCATACACTTTGTCACAAATACAGACACTGACACACAATATATACACACTGTGACACAAACAAATATATTCATACTGTGACACATACACACTGTGACACATACACACATTAACCTTCTCTGCTGGATTTTTCTTACAGAGAGGGTAGGCACAGCAGAACAGGACTGCTCCAGTCCGCAGCACTGTGAAGACACTTGAGGTCTTCCTACCCCTTCCTCTCTGACTTGACTGCTGTCTGTATCTAATATTGTGTGCCATCTGTTGTTGAAAAGATGAGCATCACACTTATAATGTTCCCCTTTCACCAGCAGATCGGATAACATAACATACAGACTGTACATACAACAGCCTGAGGAGCCACGACCAGGTGGACTGAGGGCACATGGGTTTTGACTCCATGACCACCCCCACCCCTAGTCTACGCCCCTGAATTTTGGTATATGTGTCATCTCATGCATATTATCTAGGATATGGAAGTGCAATCTGTTACAGGGGAATGCTTTGCTTATCGCCTGTACGTTATGGGTTAGTATAAATAGTTGTCTACCTTATTTCATGCCAGATTTATTTCCACCGAATGATATGCATTAAAGTAGATTGCCCTGTTGCATCTAAAAAACTGACATGCCTAATGGTGGCAGATTTTAATTAAACACTTAAAATGTAAAACACTACGATGATCCGTTTGATAACATCTCCCAATGCAAACATTTGTTCCTCCTTCAGGGGATAGGTCTGCTGCTTTATGCAATGGTACACTTAATTTTCAGTGCGACATGTTACGAAGTAAGAGATAAGCAAAATTGTGTTCTACATACAGAAAGTGTTAGACTTCACCTTCCATTACTTGCTGAGACAGTTTAATGCCTGAAGAGCTGCTGAGCCTGTAACTAAGAATCACAATAGTTTGTGTTTTACAGTTTGATCTATCCTCCAGACCAACGCAGCCTGCTCCACAGAGGTCACTTGTTGTTTTATCAAGGACACTGGCTGTAAAAAGAAATTAGCAGGAGGTGTATGTTACTAGATTAAAAGGTTTCAGACTTCAGTTTCTACTGTAACAAAGCAAAGCAACTATTTTCTACAATTTCTATTTTAACTGTTTGCATCCATATTAAAGACCATGTACACTTTTGCAACCCAAATTCTCTTTTTAGAAAAATCCTACCATTTTGTGCACTCAGCTCCTATGCAGACCAATGTATCTCTCTGGTTACAGACTACACACAAACCCTGTGTGTAGTCTGATCCTGCTTGTGTTACTCCATTTCATGAGCCTCTCTAATGTCTGTAGGTTATCAAGAAGAGGTGCCAGAGGTAGTGGAGAAATACAAGACTGCAGGATCTAACTGCACAGAGGATGTAGTCTGTAACCAGAGAGAGACACATTGGCCTGCATAGGAGCTGTATACACCAAACGGTAGGATATTTTTATTCAAGACGATTTGTACAGTATACTCTTGTGTTATTATTTTAGATGCAAATGGAGCAATGAAAAATAGCTGCAAAACTGTACATAGCCTTTTAGAGATTACAGAATAATAATGTTTTTCTGTTCTAGAGTCTGTCAGTGGGTTACCCATTTTGTTAGTAGAAATGATTATTTGTGGCTATACAACACTCTTCAGTGACATCATATATCTATTTAACCGCTGTGATGGTAAAAGCATGCATTAGCAAGCAGGTTACTGGGTTTTCAATTTAATGGCAGTTTAGGCACACTGGAGTGTCTGGCTTGCATTGAAGTCGGAAAGCAAAAATTTGCTGAATGGCATTATTGTAAGGCAATTTACAGTTCCCTTGATCCTGTGAACCACTTTCTTAATGTAAATATATATTGTGCATCAATATCTGAATTGTGTTGGTATTCAAGGTCCTAAACCAGTGCTTCTCAAACTGTGAGAAGTCCCCCAGATGATAGCGAGGTGCAGCTGGGGAGGCAGTTTTAACAGAAGTGAATATATGCTGCTCATGGGTGCATCTGTCTCTGGTTTAGCAACATAACATATTCTTCTGTTTATTTTAATGTTCTACTGGCTTCAGGAGACAAACCATATGATAGATTGAGGTAATCCTTAACATTTTTGGCATGGTCTAGCTGGTGGGGCACCAGTAGAAGAAGAGAAGCCCTGTCCTAAACCAATGCATGGGTGACTCCAGGACACGTGGCAGAGCCACTAGGATGTCTACTTATATAGAGAGTGTTGTGCATACAGTTAAAGGGGCTACCAAGGAGTCTTAAAAATCTTTACCAGGGCAGAAGATGGTATAAAAAAAATAACCTGTCAGGTACTCACCAACTGAAATGCCCCCTTTCAAGCACAGCGGCCCCCGGTGTCCGCCGCTCTGGTCCCGGAAGCTCCTGCACTGGTTCTGTGCCATTTTATCGCGCATGTGCTGCTGCTGCTGCAGCCAATTGCTGGCCAGTGGCATTTCAGGTGGTAAGTACCTTAATAGTTTATTATTTTATACCATCGTCTGCCATAAAACAAAGATTTTTAAAATCATAGATAACCCCTATAAGCTTAGGCATTTATAATTGAAATAGAATAAGGCAAAACTACACAAAAAAAAAAAAAGGTTAATAATCATACAATCTTTGTATATATCTGTAAATACTAAAACTTTATAAGTCTACTGACAACCATTTGCCATTGTGAAGTATGGGCAGATAAGACTCCCAACCCAAACCCAAAGACAGGAAAAAAAAACATTTCTACTCTATTTCAGATGGCAACCTTAAACTCAATGAATTTACCAATATTATTATTTGCAGTAGTAGTAGCGTTATCATCACCAACACACTTTTGTATAAATAGTATCAACATATTATGTATTATTCCCCTATTGATGAATTAGTAAAGTTATAATATATATTTTCCCCATGCCACCGCATTGTACCTACTGTGCTGTCTTGCCAACTTTTTAGAGGACTAATATTGCATCTTCCTCTTTGAAAAATCTATTAAGACTGGTGCACCTGCTACCAGGTAAACAGCAACAATTTAGAGTTGCTAGAAAACTGCTGGAATAGCATTAGTAACATAGTAAGTACAGTTGAGAAAAAGACATACAGTATATCTATGAAGTTTAACCAAGGCATAGGAGAAAGGGAGGGATAATGGTGAACTATACAACTTTGCTTAAGGCCCTAAAAAGGAAACATTTCTCTCCTTATCCCTATTGGCAATCCGACTGGATCAACATTTAAACAGGAATTCTATCATTTGACATAGGCGCTGATATTATTTTGCTAAGAATTTATCTAACCTTTTTTGAAGCCATTTGCTGTTCCTACTGTGACCAACTCCTGCGGTAGGCCACAGATCCACAGTTCCCACAGTAAAGAAGGCTTGTCACCCCTGGAGATTGAACCTTTTTTTCTCCAGACGGAGGGAGTGCCCCCTTGTCTTTCGAAGAAATTATACATGGAACATGTTTTCACCATATTTTTTGTTATGGGCCATTAATATACTAATAAAAGTTAATAATGTCCTCCATTAGACGTCTCTTTTCAAGACTAAATAAATGTAATTCTTTTTAATCTTTCCTCATAACTAAGATCCTCCAGGCCCCTTATTAGTTTAGTTGCTCTTCTTTGTATTTTTTCCAACTCCACGGCATCCTTTCTATGAACTGGAGCCCAGAACTGGACTGCATATTCTAGATGAGGCCTCACTAATGCTTTGTAAAGTGGAAATATTATATCCCTGTCCTGCGAGTCCATGCGTCTTAATATACCACAGTATCTTGATGGCCTTAGAAGCAGCTGATTGACATTGCATGATGTTATTTCGTCTATGATCTACAAATGCACCCAGATTATTCTCAACAAGTAGCTCTCCCAATTTAACTCCCTCTAGGCCATATAATTCATGCAGATTATTAGTACCCAGATGCATAATTTTACGTTTATCTACAATGAACTTTATTTTCCAAGTGAATGCCCAAACATTCAGTGTATCCAAATCGGCTTGTAATTTATGAACATCTTCCATAGACTGAACTATATTACATAGCTTGGTGTCATCTGCAAAAACTGAAACAGTGCTATTCAGGGCCGGCCTTAGGGGTGTACAACCTGTGCCATTGCACAGTGCGCATCACTTCAGTAGGTGGAAGGGGGCGCTGCTCTCGCTCCCTTCCCCTACTTGTTTCAGAAGTGCCCAGGCCCTGCGACTCAGCCGCATTTTCGCCTGCGGGCTTCTTCACTCAGTGTCATCGCTACCGCTGTAGCAGCCATAGAGGCTGCTAGCGGTGATACCGGCCATGAGGGCTACCGTGCCGGGCCCCCCCCCCATAGTCGGCAGCCCCACTGCGGCTGCTACAGCGGTAGCGACGCTACTATAGCGGTGCAGGGAGGTATCTTGCTGCTCTTCTATCTACTAGCGCCACTGTAGCTCCCTGAAGGAGCGGAATCCCTGTATGGCCAGGGATTCTGCTCTTGGAGCACTCCACTTGATGTCTCTGTCCATATATGGACAGTGACATCAGGGGCAACTCCTGAAGCGGGATCCCCATCCACAGCTTTGCCGACTCTGTGACCGGGGATTCCACTCCAGGAGAAGAACCCTGATGTCACTGTCCATAAATGGACACAGACCACAGGGGCTTCTCCTGGAGTGGAATCCCCGGTCACAGCGCCAACGATGTGGCTGGGGATTCTGCTTCAGGAGTTGCTTCTTATGTCCCTGACCATATATATTCAGAGACATTAAGCGGAGCACTCTAGGAGCGGAATTCCCGGCCACAGGGGGATTCCGCTCCTTCAGGGAGCTACAGCGGCGCTATCTACAGCAAGGGGGTGGTAGATACAAGGGGGCTGTGGGCTGTGTGGCACTACCTACAATGGGGCTGTGTGGTACTACCTACAAGGGGCTTGTGTGGCACCATCTACAAGGGGGCTGTGTGGCACTACCTACAAGGGGGCTGTGTGGCACTACCTACAAGGGGGCTGTGTGGCACTACCTACCAGGGGGCTGTGTGGAACTACCTACCAGGGGGCTGTGTGGAACTACCTACCAGGGGGCTGTGTGGCACTACCTACAAGGGGACTGTGTGGCACGAGCTACAGGGTGCTGTGTGGCACTACAGGGGGTAATATACTGTGTGTGGCACTTAAGGGGCATAATACTGTGTGGGCACAATTAGAGGACAAAATACTGTGTCCTTGAAGGGGTTATAATATATTATTATTAAATATTATTATTATTATTATTATTATTATTATTATTATTATACTGTATGGGGCAGTAAAGTGGCATTATACTTTTTTTATGGGGCATTTTTTTTATGATAGGGGTGGGGCGCAGAAAGATAATTTCGCATGAGACACCATCTATCCTTAGGCCCCATACACATGAACGTGCTTTTGCGGCCGCAATTCCCCCGAAAATACACGGGAGAATTGCGGTCCCATTCAGCTCTATGGGCTCATGCACACGATCGTGGTTTCCGCGGTCCGTGTAAGGCCCAGGGGCCTGGACTGCAAAAAGAATGGACATGTCTTATTACGGCTGTGTTCTGCGGTCCAGGCTCATAGAAAATAATGGACGCTGCCATGTGCACGGCCCGCGATTTGCGGGTGGCTCGCGGGTGACACTCCGCGGCCAGCCGACCCAAAAATCACGGCCGTGCACATGGCTATGGTCGTGTGCATGAGGCCTAATGCCGGCTCTAGTGCTATTAACCCCTTCCCTCCGCAGATATTTTTCGGATTTTCGCTCTTTTTTTCTATCCACCTTCCAAAAGCCATAACGTTTTTATTTTTCCATCAATATTGCCGTATGAGGGCTTGTTTTTTGCAGGACGAGTTGTAGATTTTCACAGCACCATTTTTTGTACGATACAATGTACTGGGAAACGAGCCAAAAAATATATGTGGGGTGGAATAGAAAAAAAACAGAGATTCCTCAATTTTTGGGTGGTTTTGTTTTTACGGCGTTCACCGTGCGGTAAAAACTGCATGTTAACTTTATTCTGCCGGTCAATACGATTACAGGGATACCAAATTTATATTGTTTTCTTTATGTTTTACTACTTTTACAAGGAAATAACTGATTGTTAATGATAAAATTTTAGTTTTGTCGCCACATTCTGAAAGCCATAACTTTTTTATTTTTTCGGCGATTTAGTGGAATGAGGGTTTATTTTTTGCGGGGCGAGCTGTAGTTTGTATTGGTACCATTTTGGGGTACATGAGACTTTTTGATCATGATATATTGTAATAGTTCAGACTTTTACGGACTCGTCAATACCAGTTATGTTAGCTTTTTAATTTTTTTACATTGTGGTTGAGGGAAGATGGGAAAAGGGCGGTTTTTTGAACTTTTAGTTTGTTTTTTTTAATTATTAAAAATACTTTATTTTACTGTTTTTTATTTTTTTTACTTGTCCCCCTAGGGAAATTTAACCATCGATAGTTAGATCGCTTGCACGATATACTGCAATACTACTGTATTGCAGTATATCGTGATTCTGGCAGTCTCCTATGAAGCCCTGCCAAAGATGTCAACCAACTGCACACACCGATCTCGCCGAGGGGGGGCCGTTGGAGCGTTACAGGGGGTCGCCCCCCCCCCCCTGTTTTTAGTCATTTAAATGCCACTGCCACTATTGACTTCGTTACTCGGAAGTGTCGGCTGTAACACACAGCCAACGCACTCGCTCTATGGAGCGGACTCAGCTCGTGAGCCCACTCCATACGCAACCACCCGGCGTGCACCGTATATATACGGCGGATGTAGGGGAAGGGGTTAATCCCATCCTCTATATCATTAATAAATAAGTTAAATAGCAGACCCAGCACTGAACCTTGGGGTACGCCACTTATAACTGGGGATCATTTAGAGAAGGAATCATTGACCACAATTTTCTGGATATGATCCTTAAGTAAATTTTCAATTCATTTAGAAACTATACTTTCTAAACCTATAGACATTAATTTACCCATTAGTCGTCTATGAGGGACAGCGTCAAATGCCTATGCAAAGTCCAAAAGCACTATATCCAGAGCGGCCCCTCGTCCAGACTTCTACTCACCTCTTCATAAAAACAAATCAGGTTGGTCTTACTTTGTCCTTAGTAAATCCGTACTGGCTGTCACTTATAATACAATTTTCTGTCACGTTCTCCTGTATATAGTGTCTTAAAGAGAACCTGTCCCTAGGTCATAAAAGTTGAATTGGTTAACTGACCCGAATAGTGCAGTCTCCATGATTCCAGCGCTGTTTTTCTTTTTTTACTGGACCCCTATATGCTAATTTGCTGTAGTAAACCAATGGAGTGGATTTAGCTTCCCTGCCTCTGATGCTGACCAAACAGCGCAAGGGTAGTTCACGTCCTGTTGGTTAACTACAGCAAATTAGCATAGAGGGAGCCAAGACAACAGTGGGCCATTTCTCTGGAATGGGGGGGGGGGGGGGCTTTCCAGGAAAAAAGAAAAACAGCACTGGAATCCGGGAGACAGTGCTATTCAGGTCAGTTAACTAATTCAACTTATTTAGCCTAGTTACAGGTCCTCTTTAAGAGGCCCTCAAACATTTTTCCCACAATGGATGTTAAGCTTACTGGTCTATAAGTACCCGGAGAAGACCTAGAGCCCCATTTAAAAATGGGCATCACATTTGCCCTGCGCCAGTCTCTTGGTACTAAAACAGTCACTAGATATATCTACATTTTATGAACAGGGGGACAGAAATAACTGAACTGAGTTCTTTAAGAACTCTTGGGTGTAACCCATCTGGTCCCTCAGCCTTGTTCACATTTATTTTATTTAACCTATCTTGGACCATATCTATATTCAGTTAATTAAGTATATTAAAGTGGTTGCCCAGTCCCTAACAATTGATGGCCTATTTTCAGGATAGGCCATAAATATATGATCGCTCTGGGTATGTCTGCCAGGAACCCCCCGCCGATCAGCTGTTTTGAAGGGTGCCGCAGCGCTCGTACGAGACCTGTTTCCCCTTCATTTCCCTCACTGCTCACACTGTGAATCGCTGACACAGCAGTAGCGGTGGTTTACAGTATTACAGCCTTCTCTCATTCACTTGAATGGGAGAAAGTTGGAATACTGTGAACCACCGCTACTGCTGTGTTGGCAATTCAGTATGAGCAGTGACCAGAATGAAGGGGAAGCAGCGCTTGTACGAGCACTGCGGCCCCTTCAAAACAGCTAATCGGCGGGAGTCCCAGCATTTGGACCCCGACCGATCAGCTATTGATGGCCTATCCTGGGGTTAGGATATCAATTTTTAGGGACTGGACAACCCCTTTAATTGATGAATTAACAGGACTGGCACTGACTACATCAGCCACTCTTTCTTCTGTTGTATATACAGACCTAAAGAACCTATTTAGAGCCTCTGCCTTCTCTTGATCTCCAGTGACCAGCTCCCCATTACCACTAAATGTTCTGACCTTGGTTTTTCTTCATTTATATACTTAAAAACGTTAAAGGGCTATTCCTATCTAAAACATTTAGGACATACCCACTGCATATGCAATAAATGTCTGATAGGTGGCGGTCCCAACTTTAGGACCCTTGCCTATCAGAAGAACAGGGATCTGGTAACCGCTAGGTGCTGATTCCTGGACATTGCAGTCTCCATACAGTTCATAGGTGAAGTCTATGGGAGTCATGGAAAGCAGCTCTAACTGCAAAATACAGCATAGGACCACGGGGTATCATCTCAATATTTTACTAAAACAAAACTATTATTCATTCTTGGGTGCCAAATACCATTGATTTTGCACATGGCATAGCTGAGGGACAGAAAGGAAGTGTAATATTTAAAGCATTTAATAAAGCAGCAAAAATTATTTTAAATGGGCACTTTCATTTCAATAAACATATTTTTATCTAGAAGACCATGTTTTAAATAGCAAATATGTAATTCACTTCTTAACCTAAAAACATGTCCTTTACTGTATAGTGTGACGGCCACTAGATGTCTCCCATGTCAACTTACTGTAGACATATAATCTACTATAAAGATATAATCGACATAAATAGCTGAGTATTACAATCCTTATCTTAAACAGATCCTAAGTTAGGCTAGTATTATAGCCCAGAGATATACCGTATACATAATACTGCTATTTGTTATTGGAAACATTCATTTACTGACACACCCCTAAGGCCTAGTTCACACAGAGTTTTTTGCAGGTGGAAAAATCTGCTTCAAAATTCCTTCAGGGGTTTTGAGACAGATTTTGCATTTTTTGGCCGTGGCCATTGAGCGGCGCGGGCAAAAAGCGCAGCGAAAACTGCTTTCTCTGCATCCCATTGATGTCAATAGGAGATCAGAGACGGAAATGCCTGAAGAAGGGGCATGACGCTTCTTTTTCCCGCAAGAGTTTTTTCCGCTCGTTGGAAAAAAACGCTTCCACCTCCTATTGAAATCAATAAGAGGTGTTTTCAGACGTATTTTGTCGAGGTTTCCGTGTCAAAAAATGCGCCAAAAAGCTCAGCGTGAACTAGGTCTAACAGTTTAAGTGTGCTCCTATAATTCAGTGGAATAATTCGTTTTTCCTACCTGGTGTACTGTACAGTGCCTGGTGTACAACACTTCCCAGAATGCAAATGACCAGAGCAAGTTTTGCACAGATATTGAGCCAACAAGTATACTGGGAGATTTCAGCTCTGAATCCTGCAGAATTGTGAATGAAGCTGTGAACTATTTTGTTTAATGGTTTACATAGTCTTTTTTTTCCTTTAACAATTTTAATTTGGACCAAAGTTGCCTACAGTAATTTATAGCTATGGGATATGTCAAAAAGGGATAATTTACAGCATATGATACATGTACCATCTGTAAAAAAAATAATAAAAAAAAAATGGCCGTGCAATAATTGTAACTGGGGAGAAGGCTGTACTTGAAATGTCTAGCTGTATGCAAACCACTTTTTTTTTTTTAAGCTATACATGAAGTCACATTTGTTTTCTTAGCCTTTGCCTGATAAGGACAGCAGAGCAAGGAATATCTTAATGATATCTTCATAGGATGGATACTGCTATATCAATGAAAAGCTAGTTGGCAGGAGCAAGCAAGAAGTAGGCAACATTTCACAGAGGAGACATTATAACTCCTCCAGATTGCTACCATAACGCTGCCGAAAAGCAGATCAGAAGATGCCTCAAGGAACTGGAGTGCGATTATTCTCCACAGCAATTGGCTAATTGGAGTTCTCACTTTATCTGTTCTCAAAGGATCACATTTTTATTATTGAAGCCGAATTGTAACGCTATGATGTGTCTTGCGGGATGAGTTGGCACACTCTGAATAGACCTAGCAGATTTTTTAAGACAGATCCAAACAGAGACAAATTGATTCTGTCAAAGTATTTTCCAAGACTGGTGTCTAAGCTAAACATAAATCAGAGCCAAAACTTCAATTCTGGAGTCCTATAATTGCAGCCATAGTGGGATTAAACCTTTGAAGAGCAGAACACCTGTGACATTCTGCTTACAAAAGCAATGGAGTAAAGATAAAAAAATGAGACTTTACCCGTCACCGCAAATGAAAAAACCCAAAAACATGAGTTAGGATGAAACGACTAGTTTTTGTTTAAGTTTATAGTAATGAATCAGATTAAACCATCAATTTAGTGACAAAAAAACTATTCACATCAGTTGACGTCAGATTCATCTTACGAAAACAAAATATGAACAGCAAAGCTAAGGGCTCCACAATGACATATACCTTGCAATAGTATGTGACGTAGTTGTTGAATGGCACAACATGTTGTGGCTCATAGATAACCATATGCTAATCCACCAAGACATTGCAATACATTTACCCAGTTTAGTATAACAACCATAGTAGATGTTGACTTGGAAACCTAGCCTCAGACTTATGGACAGCTTAAATTTATTGTCTTTTTGTCCTTACTAGGGTACAGAAATGCATGGCATATGGCTATAACATGTCCCCTTTTGGATTTTCTCCATTGGATTTTCTCCTAGACCACCCTGGGACCATCATAGGGGTAGTGTTGCAATTCTAAAGATTAGTAACCTGGTTGGGAGATACACTGATTCAGAGAAATAATGAAGTGACCTTTTGTTTTAGCGATTGACAAAAAATCATCAAAAAGCATCTTGAAAAAATCATTAGGCTAACATAAAAGTGGTGAAAACATATGGTATGTAAATAAACAACTAATGTAATTATAAAAGTAATACATTGTCATGAATATAAACAATATATACAGTAATTTTTTTTACTAGAAAACATTTTAAAATTCGGTCAGATTATGATCCTTTCTGGTGGGAATGCAGTGTGTATGTATGGTTGACACGCAGCCCTCTATATACTCTTAGAATATGTCTGTTTTGGAACTGGTGCTATACTGTGTATATAATACAATTGCCATTTTTTTCAATTTGTATTATTCCGGGATTTGGAGTGCATGTAAGGCTCTGTTCACATCTGCATCGGAGGCTCTGTTAGGGGCCTCCGTTGCAGATCCGGCAGGGTTTACTGGAGTTTACCGGAGACAATCGAGCTACATGCTGCGATATTGTGTCCGGTAATATCACGGACACCCCGACGGAACTTATTAAAGTCAAGGGCTTCCATTGACAACCGGCGGTGTCCGTTGTTCAACAGAACCGTTGGTTCCGTTATTCACTTATTCTGCTCCTCTGACGGAGCAGAACAACGGAACAGCACAATGCAGATGTGAACATAGCCTATGTAGTTCTAAGGGTGCGTTCACATTTAGGGCCTGTTCACATCACCGTTCGCTTTCCGTTCCAGGGTTTCATCTGAGGTTTCCGTCGGGTGAACCCCGCAACGGAAAGTGAAAGTGAAAGCACAGCTTCCGTTTCAGTCACCATTGATATCAATGGTGACGGAAACATCGCTAATGGTTTCCATTCGTCACCATTCCGGCAGGTTTCCGATGGAATCAATAGTGCAGTCGACTCCGCTATTGATTCCGTCGGAAAACCGGAAACCTGCCGGAATGGTGACGAACGGAAACCATTAGCAATGTTTCCGTCACCATTGAGATCAATGGTGACTGATACAGAAGCTGTGGTTTCACTTTCAATTTCCGTTGCGGGGTTCACCAGACAGAAACCTCCGATGGAACCCCGGAACGGAAAGCGAACGGTGATGTGAACAGGCCCTTACCAGTTGCATCAGCATCAGTTTTTTTTTTGTCCCTTAAGTGATTACAACTGATGCAAAAACTGATGCAAAAATTTATCAGTTGCCATCAGGCTTTTTCACAATTTTTACTACAAAACCATCAGTTGTCATCAGTTGTCATCAGTTTTTACCATCCATTTTTAACATCAGTTTTTACCACAATGTTTCACCAAAAAGTTAGTCTAGGGCCTGAAAATGTGCCAATTTTGTCGGAGTGGTGCATAGTTTGTGATAGATTGGATACATGATAGATTTGATATATGTGTACCATGTCAGGGCTCTCCTTCTCTGCTTTGGCTTCAGTGCTACACTGAAGTCTGACACACACATTGTAATTGCACGTGTGTCATATTCAGTGTAGCGCCAAGGCCGGCACCGATAGAGAGCCCAGAAGGCAGCTGCTGTCCACTGACGTCACCTCAGATCTGATCTTCCAAGCAGCCTTATGAGCGTGCAAAGACTCCAAACACTAGCCCTAACTTCAGGGAGTAGCTAGCTTTTGGTGCATTTACAGCTACCCAATCCCACCCTGCATCGACTACCCACCCCACACCACGCTGGGATTGCGGTTGTATCTATTCCCACAACAGCGTCCGGGTTTTGGCTGTTAAAAACAGCCGTCTCAGTCAGTTTTGTCGCCCGTTTTGCGTCTGTTTTGTATGCGTTCAATGTCGGTGTTTCCATTTTTGACTAATTTTTAAAAACAGATGAATTTGTGTATATAATGAAACAGTAGATAATGCCAGTGCCCTCTGTAGAACATACCACAGTGCCCTCTGCATATAGTGCCACAGACCCCCTGTAGATAATGCCACAGTGCCCTCTGTAGATAGTGCCACACTGCTCTCTGTATATAGTGCTACACAACCCCCATGTAGCTAATGCCGCAGTGCCCTCTGTATATTGTGCCACACACCCCCCTGTAGATAATGCCGCAGTGCCCTCTGTAGATAGTGCCACACTGCTCTTTGCATATAGTGCCGCAGTGCCCTCTGGAGATAGTGCCACACTGCTCTCTGTATATAGTGCCACACAGCCCTCTGTAGATAATACCACAGTGCCCTCTTTAGATAGTGCCACACAGCACCCCTTGTACATGGTGCCATACAGTGCCCCCTGTACATAGCGTCACACAGCGCCCCTGTAGATAGCGCCACACAGCGCCCCCTGTAGATACCACCAAACAGTGCCCCCTGTAGATAGCGCCACCCCCACTGTACATAGCGCTACCCCCCTTACCCTGTAGATAGCACCACTGAAGCCCCCTCTAGCAGTGGAATCCTCAGCCAGAGAATTGCCGGCGCTGTGGCCGGCGATTCCCTCCAGGAGGAGACCCTAATGCCACCGTCCATATAAGGACAGTGACGTCAGCGGTTACCTCTAGAAGTGGAATCTCCAGCCAGAGTGTTGCCGACGCTGTGCTGGCTGGGGATTACTGCTCCAGGAGAAGCCCCTGACATCAGTATCCATATATGGACAGTGACATCAGGGGCAACTCCTGAAGCGAAATCCCCAGGAACAGCATTGTCGATGCTGTGGCCGGGGATTCCCTCAAGGAGGAGCCACTGATGTCACTGTCCATATATGGACAGTGACGTCAGGAGTTACTCCCTGAGCAGAATCCCCGGCCCGACGCTGTCATAGAATTAAATGATACACAAAGGGGAGCTCTCTGCATAGACTTTATACAGCTCTCACGGAAGTAAATGTGAGAAATATCATATAGCAAGCTTCCCCTGGTGGCGGCTTCCAGAGATTTGCTTGATCTACCCTATTTCATGAGATTCCAAAAGTATGCAAGTATGGCTTATACTGATTTCTACTGTTTACACAGATTTCTATGTAAGAAAGAATCTCCTCCTGTGAGCAATGACATACTGTAGCTGTAAGCTTTCTCTGACTGGCTCATCAGTTCATAAAAGTCTGTTTGCATTTTTGACACCCTATTTATTGAAGTGGGAGCGCTATAGGAGTTGATACTCAGTATAAAACAGGAAGCGGTGTAGTGTATAAAAGGCATTGAAACATGGCAGCAATGCAAGGAGGCTTTCTGTGACATCAAATCCACAATTGGCAGGTCTGCCATTGCTTTTTATTCCAACTGAAATGGCAGAATACTGGAAAAGTTCTGTCCAAGTGTTCGTGGATAAAGAATGGGGGGGTCTAGCAGTACCCTAAATGTGTTATTAGACAACCATTTAAATCACATTGAAGATAGATCTCTAAAATATTCTTCTACATGCTGAACAGTAATAATATGCATCCTCCCCCATTCATCTTCAGAAGAACACATATTTTGCCATTGATATGAAGGGGGTGTACGTACACCGGTGATTAATTAGAGTAATTAGTGGTGAGGCTGAAGGGGTAGCTGATGGTTGCAGTATTTATGCATCACTGTTTACACCTTTGTTGTCCAAGGTTCACTAAGCCAAAGTCTAAGATATGAATGTCTGTTCCCTGTATGTAAAGGAGATATCCTGAATACAACAGTAAAGGTAACCTCCACATTAGATTATATCATGCTAAATGGAAGCATAAAATAGCTGCAGTAGTATAAAGCTCATCCTCCTAGTTTTTTACATTTTATCATGTTTTTATAATCCACTTAAATGTCCTTACTATATTTAAAACGTGTCTTACATTGTGTAGTTCTCTAGTCACTAGATCTACTAGACTGATAATCATTAGATATATTCTATGAGATAAAATTGCTGACTAGAAATGATTGAATCATTTTGCCAAATCATTCACAAATCAGTTTTTAAAAATCAATTTGTGTATCTTTAGCCATTACTGGATATAAAAATTGACACTTCAGCTTTATAGCTCAAAATTGGCAAAGAATCCCAAATATATATATTTATGCAGTACTGTGTAAAAGTCTTAGGCAGTTGTGGAAAATGCTACAAAGTAAGAATACTTTTAAAAAAAAATAGAAGCGTTAGTTTTTTTTTATCAATTAACAAAATGCAAAGTGAATGAACAGAAGAAAAATCTAAATCAAATCAATATTTGGTGTGACCACATTTTGTCTTCAAAAATAGCATCAATTCTTCTAGGTACACTTGCTGTAATGACGGGGTAGGGAGTCAGACAGGTGAGCCTTAATCTACCCGCCACTCAGTCCCTGCCTACTTGCAACGGCCCGTCCTAGGCGACGGCGTACAACTGGGTGACGGTCCCTACGCTCAATAAGTGCACGACAGACAAACAGACAAGGGTAGACATAAGCTAAGGGAAATGGGGCAGTTGCCCACGGCAACACAGTGAGCAACAAGAGTAGTGAACGAGCCGAGTCAAACCAGGAGTGCACGAGGTACAAATCGCAGAGCAGGAGCGTAGTCAGTAAAGCCAGGGTCAAAAATGAAGCAAGGTCAATAATCATAGCAGGAGCAGCAGAGCCAGGAAACAGGAAAGAATCACAGGCAAAGGAGGAGCAGGAAATGCAGGTATAAATAGACAGAGGGCGGGAGCTAGCTCCGTCTGGCCAGGCTGTGATAGGCTCTCCCACTCCTAAGCCTCCCAGCCTGAGTGGTAGAAGATGAAGTCAATCTCTCAGACTTAGGAGCAGGTGCAGACTGACTAACCACGGGCGTCGACACAGAAGCTGTGTCTGGCAGATCCTTTACACTTGCACACAGTTTTTGAAGGAACTCGGCAGGGAGGTTGTTCCAAACATCTTGGAGAACTAACCACAGATCTTCTGTGGATGTAGACTTCCTCAATTCCTTCTGTCTATTCATGTAATCCCAGACAGACTCGATGATGTTGAGATCAGGGCTCTGTGGGGCCATATTATCACTTCCAGGGCTCCTTGTTCTTCTTTACACAGAAGATAGTTCTTAATTATATTGGCTGTATGTTTTGGGTCATTGTCCCGCTGCAGAATTAATTTTGAGCCAATCAGATGCCTCCCTGATGGTATTGCATGATGGATAAATATCTCCCTGTATTAAACTTGCAAGGAACATCCACCATGCTTCACTGTTGCATGCAGACACTCATTATTGTACAGCTCTCCAGCCATTCGGCGAACAAACTGCCTTCTGTTACAGCCAAATATTTCAAATTTTGACTTATCAGGCCAGAGCACTTGCTGCCATTTTTCTGCACCCTGGTTCCTATGCTTTCGTGCATAGTTGGCCTTGTTTCCACATCGAAGGTATGTTTTTTTTGCCCGCAACTCTTCCATGAAGACCACTTCTGGCCAGACCTCTGAATAGTAGATGGGTTTACCTGGGTCCCACTGGTTTCTGACAGTTCTGAGCTGATGGCACTGCTGAACATCTTCCGATTTCGAAGGGAAGTAAGCATGATGTGTCTTTGATGTGCTGCAATGTTTTCTTGTCCGACCGCTACGTCTACGGTCCTCAACATTGCCCGTTTCTTTGTGCTTCCTCAATAGAGCTTGAACAGCACATCTTGAAACCCCAGTTTGCTTTGAAATCATTGCCTGGGAGAAACTTTGCTGATGCAGTATAACTACCTTGTGTCTTGTTGCTATGCTCAGTCTTGCCATGGTGGACCTGTGACATAAAACTGTCTTCCACAAACTCACATTTGTAGCAGAGTTTGGCTGTCCCTCACCCAGTTTTATGCCTCCTACAAAGGTGTTTCTGTTACTGACTGTGTTTCAACCTACATATATAGTTATATATTAATTGATTTATTATTTTCATGTAAAAAGCTGTTTAAAGAGAACCTTTCACCTCCCCATACATGTGCAGCTGAGTGCAGCATGTTATAGGAATGGCTTCACAAACCCTGTCTCCCGTAAAATAATTTTTCTAACTCCCTCCATTATTTACATATCGGTGCCGTTATATTTGGCGCCCGATATGTAAATAAGCCCCTGAACAGTCAATGGGGCGTTTCTAACTAACTAAAAGGCAAGGGGCGTGATGTCTCCGCTCTGACACTGTCCAATCAGCTGCGGACAGTGTCAGGGCAGCTTGTGCTGTGTTCCCTGCCGCGAGAACACACATAGACTTGGTGTTTGTGCTGCAGATAGCGTGTGCGCGTCTTCACGCATGCGCGCACGGCCGTTTGCTCGCACATGGATGTCACCACTCCCGCCGCCACTGAACAAAAAGAGACGAGGAGGAGAAGCAGAGACAAGGAGAAGAAGGAGACAAGGAGATCTACTTACATCCGTCGATGTGCGCGCACGCGTGCACATGCGCACCCACGCTATCTGCAGCACAACCACCAAGTCTGTGTGTGTTCTCGCGGGAGAGAACACAGCGCTAGCGGCCCTGACACTGTCCGCAGCTGATTGGACAGTGTTAGAGTAGAGACATCATGCCCCATTGCCTTTCAGTTAGTTAGAAACGCCCCATTGACTGTTCAGGGGCTTATTTATATATCGGGCGCCAAATATAACGGCCCCGATATGTAAATAACGGAGGGAGTTAGAAAAATAATTTTACGTGAGACAGGATTTATGAAGCCTTTCCTATAACATGCTGCACTCAGCTGCACATGTTTGGGGAGGTGAAAGGTTCCCTTTAAATGCTGCCAGAACACCAGACAACTGTTCCCCAATGGCAGATCCTGGAGGAAAGAAGGATCGGGCATGCTAGACACTTTATTCCCACAAGTGTTTGGCAGCAGCTTATTCACACATCTTCTCTACATAGAAATAAACAAGCACGCTTGGTCGAGATGAGCGTGACTGTATATGGTGGAGTTGGGTGAAATATCTGTCGGCTGAACAAGCATTCATCTGACAACAATTATATGTGCATAGCCAGTTCTAAAATAATTATATTATAACACCTCTATTATAATACTAGAGGCAGACAGCACAGGATTACAGCATTGACAATAGGTGATGAAGGCAGCCTCCCTCCTCCCCTCCCTGCCCAGTGACATCTTCACATGTCACAGAACATGCTCACTATACTCTACCATACAAGAGAAAAATATGTTTTCTGTCCTATTTTTCGTATGTTCAGGTGCTTGTTGTAAAGTGCTTGTTGTAAAGAAAATCAATGGTACTGCAGCTGCTGCAGTCAACTCAGTTTAGATGGCTGCCCCCATACTCATGAAAATTAAATTTAAAAAAAACCATTTACAATTAGAAAATAAAAACGGATTAGAAAAAAAGAGTATGTTTCAGAATCTAATTTTAATTTGTAAAACATTTTTTACAAAATTGTTGATATATTACCTTCAAATGGATTGTACAGCATTAGAAAATCATGACCATATTCTTTCAAAAACAGCACCACACCTGTCCACAGGTTGTGTGTGGTATTGCAGCTCAACCCCCTTGACTTTAATGAAGCTGGGCTGCTATATAAGACACAACCCATAGAGAGGTGTGGCACTGTTTTGTGGGTTTGTTTTTTTTAAAAAGCAGCCATGGTTTTTTTAAATCCTGGACAACCTATTTAACTAGACTATTTGGATGTGTTAATGAGCACTGCTTTAATGAGATGGGCTTTCCTGTCTATTTACTGCAGGTTTTAAATACAAACGAAATAAAAATAAAGCTATATTAAGATCTCACAACATCAGCTAACCTGCTTGTTCCAAGTATGAATGGAAGTGAAAACAGGGGGGAAAAAAAGATACTGAAGATAAATTACAAATATGCTATTTTAGTCTCTATTCACACTTGCATTGACCTTTCCAGTATTTTTATAGCAATAACTACTTTGTCTGTTGTCTTGCTATAAAAAAAAATAAACAGAACCCTGACAGACCCAATTGATTTAATTCATGTACTTTTGGATCCATCAGAAAACTGGCTCCATTACGGTGTCATGGCTTCCTTTCTACAAAGAAGCCATGATACTAGTGTGAACAGAGCCTTACATTTGATGAGCAAATGGCCTATGTTAAAGTGGTTGAATAAGATTAAAAAGACAAGTCTTTTTCCAGAAACCGCGTCATTCTTGTTCATGGGTTGGGTGTGGCATTGCAAAACTGCAACACCAGCAAAAGCCCATTGACAAGAATAAGGCTGGGTTCACAAAAGCATGTTACGTCCGTAAAGGACGGAACGTATTTTGGCTGCAAGTCCCGGACCGAACACAGTGCAGGGAGTCGGGCTCCTAGCATCATAGTTATGTACGACGCTAGGAGTCCCTGCCTCGCTGCGGGACAATTTGCGCCCCAAATACGTTCCGTCCATTACGGACGTAACATGCTCGTGTGAACCCAGCCTTACACTTTTTATAGCTTTTTACAAGAGAGTTTCTGGAAGTTTGCAGCCACTTTTGTTTTTGTGCTTTCATCTCATACAACCCTTTTATTAAAAGTGGAGCTTCACTTTAATAAACAACTTTATATCATGTGTAATTTAATAATTTTATTTAATAATTGTATAATGCTTTTGGGACTTCTATTTATTTTTGGGTATAAATCAAAGTCTATTTTTGCAGCATGTTTTGCAGTTTTTGTAACCAAGGAATTTAGTTATAGGATAATTATAATGAAAAAATGTAAACCCATTTGTCAAAGAGGACTGGTTCGATTGCTTTATTGTTTAATGTTATAAAGCTTTCTAATATACATAAAATAAAAATATAATTACAGCTCCTTTGGAGAGGTGGTCCAAGAACTTATTTTCATACATTTTCTATTGTTTTACAATTCTCCCAACTATATTTATTTTCTAGTAAGTACATCAATACAGAACCTTATTCCAAGAAATCAAAATGACCAGTAGATAGAACATTGTTGTTACCATTGATCTAATATATAGTAACAGTATTATGTACAGTATTGTTGTTTTTGTCAAATGAGAAAAAAAATTTACAGCAAAAATATATTTTAACACAATCCTACTTTCCAATGTCACAGTTTTACAAAATTCTCCAGCTGTGACCGGGATCAAATTTGAGGTGATGACCCTGCAAAAGGATAGTTTGTAACTCCCCGAGCTGTTATAGCTTCCAGTCCATAAGCCCTTTACATCATTAACTCAACCCATGAAAAAAGCCAGACTGCTATATGAATAATGAGGTTTTATCTCGCAAGATGTACATATCTACTTGTGTGCATTACAGTATGTAATACGCCAGGCACTTTCAAATCCCCATTGAGTTCAGTTTCCTGAACAAAATACATAGAGTTGTCAATATGTATATAGTTGAAGGATCCTACATTTCAACTAAACAGAAAATACCATATAAACATCTATGAAGCAAAATTGCAAATGGTCTCGATTAAAAATATTCTAAAGTTTTGTGTCTACAGCTCGTATGCAGACCTATGTGTCTCCACGGTAACAGACTACAAACAAACCCTCAGTGTAGTCTGGTCCTGCACTCATTCTCCTTCCATCTGCTCCCTACTTCTTGCTTTAGACTACAAAGGGTCTGTTTGCAGTCTATTATCATGGAGACGTATAGGTCTGTATAGGAGATGTAAATGCAAAAAAATAGCAATTTTTATCAGGAAGATGTGCAAACTTTTATGTTAGACACATAGCAACAATAATAGATAACTGGATATAAATGTGGACATCGCCTTTGAAAGGAACCTATCATGTTGAAAATGCAGTCTGATCTGTAGGCAGCATGTAATAGAGCGGTAGGAGCTGAGTTGATTGATATATAGTTTTGTTTTTTTAGAAAAGATTTAGAATAACTATTAAACTAATTTTCTGCTTATTCTGAGCTTAGGAGTCCAGTAGGAGGTCCTACTCAGTGATTGACAGCTATTTCTGTATGCACACTAAGGGCATGCCCACACGTGGCGGATTTCCTCCGCAACTGTCCGCATCAATGCCGCACAGAATCTGCGTTGCAGATTCTGCGGCGGATCTGCCCAAAATGTGCAGTAAATTGATGCGGACTAGCTGCTGCGGACTGCGGGAAAAGTGCTTCCCTTCTCTCTATTCAGTGCAGGATAGAGAGAAGGGACAGCACTTTCCCTAGTGAAAGTAAACAAATTTCATACTTACCGGCCGTTGTCTTGGTGACGCGTCCCTCTTTCGGCATCCAGCCTGACCTCCCTGGATGACGCGGCAGTCCATGTGACCGTTGCAGCCTGTGATTGGCTGCAGCCGTCACTTAGACTGAAACGTCATCCTGGGAAGCCGGACTGGAGACAGAAGCAGGGAGTTCTCGGTAAGTATGAACTTCTATTTTTTTTACAGGTTGCTGTATATTGGGATCGGTAGTCACTGTCCAGGGTGCAGAAACAGTTTCTGCCGATCGCTTAACTCTTTCAGCACCCTGGACAGTGACTATTTACTGACGTCTCCTAGCAACGCTCCCGTAATTACGGGAGCCCCATTGACTTCCTCAGTCTGGCTGTAGACCTAGAAATACATAGGTCCAGCCAGAATGAAGAAATGTCATGTCAAAAAAGCAAGACGCATCCGCAGCACACATAACATGTGCATGACAGCTGCGGACTTCATTGCGGAACTTAGAATCTCCATTGAAGTCAATGGAGAAATTCCGCCATGAGTCCGCAACCAGTCCGCCACAACTCCGCAACATCCCTTGCATGCTGCGGACACCAAATTCCGCACCGCAGCCTATGCTCCGCAGCGGAATTTTACGCATCGTCTAAACGAACACTTCTAAATAGAAGTGGAAGTCAATGGAGAAACGGCTCCGATGCGGATTAACGCTGCGGAGTATCCGCAGCGGAATTCTAGTGAAATTCCGCCACGTGTGAACCCAGCCTAAAACAGGGATGACTGCCAATCATTAGGTGAGACCGACAAAAAAAAAGGACTTCTAAGCCCAGAATAACCACAAGTCGAAATGAATAAATTACAAGATAGGAATCTTTCCTCACAAACATATATAATCAATCTACTCAGCTTGTACCGCTCTATACCATGCTGCCTGCAGATCGAATGGCATTTTCAACGTGACAGGTTCCCTTTTAGGATGGAGGCAGAAAATGTTCCATTAGATTGAAAAAGAAACTCCACTGTTGGAATTAATATATTAGGAAACTGCATCATGATAACTGCATTAGTATACGTACTTGAATACTATGACAAAAGCCGGGTTAGGCATGTCCTTTACATTACTTCCACTATCTTCTTTTCCTAAATGTACAGTGCATTTCTGAACTTTTTCTTCTCTTATAAGGCAACATTTTCCATTTGACCCTATAAAAATGTCCCTAGTACCTGAGTTTAGCAAGAATTTTAAAAGATTTTAAGCGCATTTTTTATTTATTTTTATGTGTAAGATAAAAACAACAAAATGTTAAGAAAAAAAAATATATACTTTTTTTGTAATCTGCGTATTACTATTTTCTTTTCTTGCAGGATTATGGGGCAGCCATTCTGCTCAGGAGCTGAGCCGGCATCATCAGCGGTGGGTGTCAGCTGTATGTTACAGCTGACACCCACCTTTAACGGTAGGGACCAGAGCTAGCTCCGATCCCTGCCATTAACCCCTCAGATGAAGTGATTGAAAACGATCGCTGCATCTTAGTGGTTTATAGCAAATCGGCAGACCTGCGATGTGATCGCAGGTCTGCCAATGGCTACTATGGCGACAGGAGGCCTAACAATGGCCTTCTGCTCTGCTGATTACGAAAGCCAATTAGGCCCTGCCCGGAGGCGGAGCCTAATCAGCTTGCTGTCAGTGAATGACTGACTGTTCTAATACATTGCACTACATAAGTAGTGCAATGTATTAGAACAGCGATCAAACAGTTGGACCTTCAAGTACCCTAGTGGGACTAATAAAAGTGTAAAAAAAAAGTGCAAAAAGAGTGGGAAAAAAAGTTGAAAAAAATAAAATAAAAGTTTCAAGTAATAAAATAAAACACAATCGCCCTTTTTCCCGTATTAAGTCCTTTATTATTGAAAAAAACCATACATATTTGGTATCGCTGCGACCGTAACAGCCTGAACTATACAAATATTAAGTTATTTATCCTGCGCGGTGAACACCGTTAAAGAAACCTAAAAACTATTTCTGTTCTTTGGTCACTATGGCTTCCAAAAATTGGAATAAAAAGTGATCCAACAGTTGCATGTATCCAAAAATGATACCTATAAAAACTATAGCTCGTCTCGCAAAAAAACAAGCCCTCATACAGCTCCATCGACAAAAAAATGTAAAAGTTATGGCTCTCACAACTTGGCGACAGAAAAAATACATACTTTTTCCAAAAGTAATTTTATTGTGAAAAAAGTTGTGAAACATAAAAAAGTGCTATAAATTAGGTATCGCCGGAATCTGACTGACCCGCAAAATAAAGTTAACATGTAATTTATAACGCATGGTGAACGCTGTATAAAAAAAAACTGTGGCAGAATTGCTGGTTCTTGGTCACTTGCCTCCCAAAAAAAAAGATAAAAAGTGTTCAAAAAGTCGCATGCACCCCAAAATGGTACCAATAAAAACTACAGCTCGCCCCGCAAAAAAAGAAGCCCTCATACCACTACATCTAAGAAAAAATAAAATAAGTTAATCCTTTCCCGCTGCAGCCCTTTTTCAGATTTTCATTTTCGTTTTTTCGTCCCCACCTTCCAAAGGCCATAACGTTTTTATTTTTCCGTCGATATAGTACTATGAGGGCTTGATTTTTGCGGGACGAGTTGTAGTTTTTTGTAGCACCATTTATTCTGCCATATAATGTACTAGGAAATGGGGAAAAAATTATTTGTGGGGTAGAAAATTAAAAAAAAAGCGATTCCTCCATTGTTTTTTGCGCGTAGTTTTTACGGAATTCACTGTGCAATTAAAACAACATGTTAATTTTATTCTGTGGGTCAATACGATTACGGCGATACCAAATATATATAGTTTTTTCTATACTTCACTACTTTTACAAGTAAAAACCTAAGTGTAAAAAATTTAATTTATTTTGTGTCACCAAATTCCGAGAGCCACAACTTTTTTATTGTTCCGTTGTTTAAGTGGTATGAGGGCTTATTTATTGCGGGATAAGCTGTAGTTTTTAATGAGATGACCAAAAAATAGAGATTCTGGTGTTTACAATTTTTGTTTTTTACGGCGTTCACAGTGCGGGTTAAATAATTATATATTGTAATAGTTCAGACTTTTACGGAGGCGGCGATACCAATTAAGGTTATTTATTTATTTTTTACTATGCTCTAGGGGGAAAATGGGAAAAGGGGTTTTTTTTTTTACTTTTAATTTAAAAAAAATTTTGACATAAAAAAACACTTTATTTTACTTATTTTTACTTTTGTTATTAGTCTTCCTAGGGGAGGATACTGCAGTATATCCTGATACTGCCAGGCATCTATTAAGCCCTGCTGGAGGCAGGGCTTAATAGGTGCACAAAGATGGCGGACCTGGGGGCCTTCATTAGGCCCCCAGGCAGCCATAGCAACCATCGCCCCCTGCGACTGCATTGCGGGGGGGAGCACGATGAGCTGTTAGAGGGGATCACCACCCTCTTTCTAACGATTTAAATGCTGCAGTCGCTATTGACAACGGCATTTAACGAGTTAAACGAGCGGGATCGCGCTCGAGCGCGATGCCGCTCGTTACGCTGAAGTGTCGGCTGTAACAAACAGCCAACACTGCCATCGTATGGAGCGGGTTCACTCCGTGAGCCTATTCCATACTTCCCCTACCCGACTTTGGCGTATGAATATGTCAAATGTCGGGAAGGGGTTAAGGCTCCAATAAGTCAGGAAAGAAAAATATGCAGTAGTGTAGGCCCGAGAGGAACATTTCTTCTGTTTCAGGAGGTGACTTATCAAGGCCCTAAAATTAGGGAATCAGGAAGGGTAGTGCCCATACATATTTTCTTGGAAGCGAGGGCGCCCACATTATACCAGGACAACACTTTAACAGCAACATATCCCAAGCTGCAAAGGTGCCGAGTGTGCAACAAATTGGGGATGAGAAACGACACCATTTATCAGTGCGACACCGGCCTGTGCAGAAAGGATTGATCACAGCGTAACACACAGCTATGGATTATTTAATTGTTTTTTTATCCATTATTATACCTTCCTATTATGCCCTGATGTACTCTGCCCAGCTTACATGTACCCCCACATTATACACTGAAATACCAGTAAAACTAAAAAAAAACTACTACGAAGCAAAATATGCGCTTCAAAATCCAAATGGCGCTCGCTCCCTACTGAGCCCTACACAGTGCATAAACAGCAGTTTACTTCCAAATATATGGCATCACCAAACCAAGGAGAACCCTTTTAACAATTTTTGTGGGGTCTGTCTCCAGTGGCATAAGCTGGGCATGACATATTTGCCACTGAAATGGAATATCTAGGGAAAAATTGCAATTTTTACTTTGCACCATCCGCAGCGCATTTATTTATGGAAAAGACCTGTGGGGTGAAAATGCTCACTTAATAAAGTAATACCTATAACAAAATGTGAGGACAAACAGTATATCCCGAGAATAAACCACACATAGCACCAATTATGTACCATGAGAATATAAATTGAGCTTTATTATAATGCACATAACATATTGGCCATCAAATGAGAAAAATAGTAATACACACAATTTAAAAGGATAGTGAGGAGATACGGCGTAAACCATCCAAATAACATGCTAACACAGTACAAACATCATGTGATGCGGTAAAGTACAGAAATCTACATCCAAAAGAATATATCACAGACCATATTGTAAGAAAAGAGCCATAAATGAACTCCACACCTGATCAAAAAGCGCACAATTGTACACAAACTGTAAAGTGAGATGCACAACTAAACTGCATAAGTTTAGACAGGGATGGCCCTACATCAAGGGCTAAAAGAGCTGTAAAAACCAGTGGATTGCATGGTGGATCGGACACAGAATATCTCCATGTTAAACGCCCCCGACGCGCGTTTCGCCGTCAGCTTTCTCAAGTGGTCAGGTTTATTCTCGGGATATACTATTTGTCCTCACATTTTGTTATAGGTATTAAGTTTTGGTATATGATTTGTGTGGACGCATAATCTTTTGGCGTATGCCTATGGTCTATACTTGCATAGGTATTCACCCCTTAATAAATGCATTGAGGGGTGTAGTTTCCAAAATGGGGTCACTTCTCAGGGGTTTAGGTCTCAATTTTGCATGGTGCTCTTTCACTCCTGAGCACTGTCAAATGACTAGGCAAAAGATTAGGGCCACGTGTAGGGTGTTTCTAAAACCGGGAAACACAGCATAATAATTAGAGGGCTGTCTTTTCATGGTGGCACAAGCTGGGCAACACATATTGGCATATCTATGGAAAAAATCCAATTTTCACTCTAATTTCTGGAAAACACATGTGGGGTTAACATGCTCACTACACCCCTAGGTGAATACCTTGAGGAGTGTAGTTTCCAAAATGAGGTCACTTCTGGGGGGTTTCCACTGTTTTGGTCCCACAGGGGCTTTGTAAATGCGACACAGCGCCCAGAAACCAATCAAACAAAATCTGAAATGCAAAAGCTAAATGGCGCTCCTTCCCTTCTGATCCCTACCGTGTGCCCAAACAGCAGTTTATGACCACATATATGGTATTGCCGTACTCAGGAGAAATTGCTTTACAAATGTTGGGGTGCTTTATCTCCTTTTATTTGTTGAGAAAATGAAATCTTTTGAGCTAAATCTACATCTTATTTTTTTATTTTCACTGCCCAATTCTAATAAAAACTATGAAACACCTGTGGGGTCAAAATGCTCACTACACCTGTATATGAATTCCTCAAGGGGTGTAGTTTCCTAAATGGAGTCACTCTGTGCTTCAATCCATTAGCACACTAGGGCCACATGTGGGATATCTCTACAAACTGCAAAATCTGGGCAATAAATATTGAGTTGAGTTTCTATGGTAAAACCTTCTGTGTTACAGATAAAAATGTATTAAAAATGAATTTCTGCAAAAAAAATTAAATGTGTCAATTTCATCTCTACTTTGCTTTAATTCTCGTGAAACGGGTTAAGAAACTTTCTAAATGTTGTTTTGAAAACTTTGAGGGGTGTGGTTTTTAAAATGGGATGATTTATGGGTACCTCTTTATTGTATGGGCCTCACTTCGCAACTGAACTGGTCCCTGAAATAATAGCCCTTTGAAATTTTCTTGAAAATGTGAGAGATTTTTGCTAAAGTTCTAAGCCTTGTAACATTCTAGAAAAATAAAATGATGTTCAAAAAACGATGCCAATCTAAAGTAGACATATGGGAAATGTTAATTAGCAACTATTTTGTGTGGTATAACTATTTGTCTTACAAGCAGATACATTAAAATTGATAAAAAATGCAAATTTTTGCAATTTTTAGCTACATTTTGGTGTTTTTCACAATTAAATACTGAATGTATTGACCAAATTTTAACAGTGACATAAAGTCCAATGTGTCACGAGAAAACAGTTTCAGAATCACTTGGATAGGTAAAAGCATTCAAAAGTTATTACCACATAAAGTGACACATCAGATTTGAAAAATAAGGCTCTGTCAGGGTCAAAAGTGGCTGCAGCGGGCAGGGATTAATATAGGAATCAATGGGTCCTAGAAAAGTCATAAAGGACTTCTCAGTGGAGTGGATCATAAAGATATAAAGGGAATCACTCTTTTTTTTTTAGATCCACCTTGACTTTGGCTCAAAATCCAAATAACCCTGCCATAAAGTTGCCAAATAAAAATGTCATACAGTGTACACATAATAGAGCTGTAAAGTGTTCAAATAATACCTCTTACAGTTTGCAGGTAAAGTATATAAATTGGTATTTAAACTTGACTTTCCTTAATATCATAAATCCTTTATTCAAGGACAAATCTGTTAGTTCCTATTTCTGCAAATGATACTCCTGGGACTATGTAATTGGTTGTATATGATGAACGCCTTATTGGTGCTTGCATATGTTTCATGCAACATATGTTACACTGCATATAGAGTGCATATGTAAAACGTCAAGGTCATTCTCTTTCTTACATTATACAAGACTTTTGTATCTGCTCTTTTAATCTGTTGTGTTAGATTATTTGTGGCTATTACTAATTATAAAACACCGTTCAAATATGGCTACGCTGCGCTCATATTTGGGTGATCACTACGATAATTGGCCAGTGTAAATAAAGAAAAATAAGCATTAAAGGCTATGTAAACCTTTGAAGGCAATTTTTTTTTAATCTGTTTTATTTTGAACAAATTTTGAATTCCGTTTTATTTATTTTTTTTAATTACTTTTTGCATACATAGAAGCTGTATCTTGCGGTTAAAAGTTAAATCCGTCAGCTCAGCGGTACTGCAGCATTATTTTGGGCTTGTAAAAACAAGCCCTGATTTTCATTTTTTACAAGCGTTTTTTATGTGCCATTATTTTTAATGACGACAATGTCTTTTCAGGTGTTTTTCAAGTCCTATGGAGAAGCCTATGAGGTATGTAAACATTGAATGTAAATATGTGTCTCTAATCGATCGCTTACAGTAATGGTATGGAAGATCGCTAATATGAATATCTGCTTGTGTACATGGACCTTCAGTCATGGTATGCTGCTCATCCACATTGACTGAGAAGTGGTGACAATTGCCTTTGCCTATGCTTGCAATGGTTCTTCAACTACATGTGATTTTCCAACAATGCGATTGGCTAGAACTCAAACCTGGTAAATTGGTGAATTCATGTCTACTTTTTCTGCCTTAGTTTTACTTTTGCAATGACACATCCTGCAGGAAAATATTTAACATGAATTTCCATTTTGTTACTGGAGAATGTGCATAAATAAGAAAATTCAATTTTCATTGGTTGTTCCCATTTGTACTCTAAAGTAATCAAGATTTACTCCTTAAAGGGAACCTGTCATGTCATATATGCGGTCCAATCTGCCAGCAGAAGGAGCAGAACAGATTGATATATATTTGTGTGATAACCTGTAATTTATTCATTTAAATCCCTGTTAAAGCTAGGCTTAAGAGTCTAGAGGGCGGTCCTAATACAGGGGAGGATGTCACACAATGGTTCAGACCACCAACAGGATTCTTAGGCCCACTGTGATCAGGAATTAAATGAATAAATTACAAGTTATCCTACATTTTTTGCACAAACCTGTACATCAATCTACTCAGCTTCTCTTTCCCCTTAATATGCTGCCACCAGATAGGACATCATGTTCTACGTGACAGGTTCCCCTTAAATTTTGCCATGTACAGTATGCTATACCGAGGAGGATGTCTAAGTTATCCAATGTACTTAGCTAGAACACCCATGAACAAATACACCTGGTGATGCAAGGAGATTTCCGTTTCCCCTGTCATTGGACTATCATAGTGAAATTGGCATCTTGGGGTGTTCTTAAAGTGACAGCATACGTTAATATCAGACCTACTCTTGTTGTGAAGAGTCTAATGATTTTGCACCTCAAAAACTATTCTATGGAAATAAACCAAATAGAAATGGAAAACACATCAAAATCTACACATAGAGAGGACATGTTATATGAAATTAGTATAGAAGGAGTTTATACAGACCACCTAACTCTTGGGATAGATTTATTTGCAAAGGAAGCTGGAAGTACGGAAGCTAAAATGAAGACATGGATGTTTGGGAGATCTCGCATATGACATCATCCAGGCCTCAGAGATACTGTAGATAAGAAAGAGCTGTATGCCTGACAGCTTTAGTATTCACCGCATCCCTTCTCTTCTAAGTTCACAAAAAAGTTCATGTATCAAGAAGCTAAATCCAATGTCTGCAAATTCTCTGAAGCCCCACAGGGGCCTCAGATGAGACACATAATATAAAGCTGAACACCATACAACGTCAAGGCCTCCCATCTACATGAACATAGAACTCACATAGAGACTGAGTCAATCAATTATGGGATAGGGAGTTACAAAAAACAGTCTGTCAAACTTACAACATTGATAAGATGCACTAAGAAAAACAAGTTAGCGCCCTCTTCCACCCCAAACTCCAGTTTTTTTTGCCCGTGTAATCGATGACCTAATTTGAGGGGGTCTGTCCTGGTGACAAATAACCTTTAACCCCTTAAGGACATGGCCTATTTTGGACATCAGGACGAAGTGATTTTTTTTCATCTCTGTAACCTGAAAGCCACATTTGTTTTATTATTCGTTAGAACTGTGAGTGCTTATTTTTTTTGCGAAAACAAGTTGCATTTTTTGTGTTACAATTTCGGGGTACGTATAATGTATTCTATATAAAAAAATGTTTAGGAGGGTAGAAAAAAACAGCAATTCCGCCATTGGTTTTTGTTTTTACCGCATTCACCGTGCAGTATAAAGGACAGGTTTACTTTATTCTGTGGGACAGTATGATTATGGCAATAACAAATTTATATAGTTATTTTATTTTTTGCTAATTTTGCACATTAAAATTTAAAATACAAAGTATTTCTTTTTGAGTCGCCATACTCTGAGAGTTATCACTTTTTGTTTTTCTTTTTTTCATCAACTGAGCTGTATGAGTGCTTGTTTTTCGAGGGATGAGTTGATGGTTTCATTATAATGATTTTGGGATACACACGATTTTTTGATTGCTTTTTACTCCCTATGCCCAGGGCCAGATTGGTGGAGGACCCTGGGCCAGACATAGGGTAGGATCCTCGTTCCATTTTTTTGGAAGATAGCAAACTAAGGGTGTGTTCACATCAGTGTTAGGTTTCCGTTGATAGGTTCCATCACACTTTTCCGTCGGAGGAACCCATCAACGGAAAGGCAAACGAAAAACCATAGCTTCCGATTACATTACCATTGATTTCAATGGTAATGCTTCCGTTGCTAATGGTTTCCATTTGTCTCCGTCCCGTAAGGTTTCCGTTTTCTAACGGAATCAATAGCGCAGTCGACAGAAATCAATGGTAATGCGTGTTTTCCATTTGCCTTTGCGTTGATGGGTTCTTTCCGTTATCTCCGGTAAAATCACGGACATCCTGAAAGAAAGCCGACAGAACCCATTAAAGTCAATTGTGCAACGGAACCGTTGCTTCCATCATTCCCTTGTTCTGCTTCTCTGACGGAGCAGAACAATGGAATAGACCGACGCAGGTGTGAACGAAGCCTAACAGACAGAGACTGGCAGAGCTGAGGATAAACTCTTGGCACTGCCAACATATGTCCACGGCTAGTAATTTGAAGTAAGAAAATTTGTAATATTTAGGTTGCATTATACTAAAAGTTAATAAAATGTTTTGATTAATAACGTTTAGTTGTTTAAATGATTGTTAAATGCTGGAAGGTGGAGGCCCCCTCAGCTCCCCAGGTCATGTACTGTCAAAAACGTATTTACTATCCACGCTTGCCCAATAAAGCTAGAAGCAGTTCATAACTTTATTTAGGTATGTATTTATTTGATTCCTTTTTCTTAATATAATAGCATATCTCTTGAAAGTACACCAAAGCATATGAGACAAAAATCTCAGCTGATGCTCCAAAAAATGTAAAAATGTAATTCACATCCAACTTTATCAATCACAGTCATATCTCACCATGCATTGTGAGTGCCAAGTGAAAATAGGATCTGTTTCCCTGAAGAAATAGCTCATTGCTATTTTCTGTCTTCATTAGACGTTTATATGAGACAATCTATTGGTATTATACTGCCATCTGGTGGCGTAATCTAGGATTTATTTTTATTTTTTCCAATACTACACATACACTATATAATTTTAAAGTCCATTTACTGTAAGCATTTTTCTGATGGACAATTTAATGTTTTTCTTTATATGTGTGTATGGGGTTCTGAGAGTGGAAAACCTGAGTGTTAAAAGAAATGTATTTAAATGACTAACTTATTCACAATTGCCAGCTTCCATCCAAATGCTGTCTTAGACTTGTGTCCGTGTCACTGGATCACTCGCTCCAAGCATAGATTGCAAGTTTAATTAATAAGAAACCCATGAATAATGAATGACAGATACAATCTGAAAAATACAACAACACTACACAAATAAACATTAGCGAATGTTTCCAGTTAAGTCTATGAACAGTACACTATGCTAATTGTGTGTTTTCCTACTTTTTCGTTGTGGCCCAACAATCCCATGAGTAGACCTACAAAGAGGCAGGGCTTGTGTAAATTTGCATAAAAATTACCATATCATGGGCGTGGCTTAATCTGTCCCAGGATTTCACATTTAAATGTTGGGAGGAATGTGAAATATTCTAAAATATTACAGTCTTCCCACGGGTTACTAGAGCCCCCACAGTGGTCTGACCCTCAAAAATATCCTGTAAAAATGTACCTGTATACCTTAAAGGGGTTGTCTCATGAAGACAAACCGTCTATATGCACTTTTAGGGCATATGGACATCATAGAGGGGTCTAAACGAGCGGCTTCCTTTCTTGAGGACTCCAGCCGTTCTTGTATTACAAGGACAACCTTTCATCTGAAGGGAAAAGCCTGTCTGGCCACTGCTGCCCCTGGCAAAATCAGCTGTTTGTCGGGAGCGAAAACGGCATTCTGAAATGGGTTGTGATGGCCTTTTATGTTCTTTATGGACTAAAAGGAGACTGTGGTAGTTTCAAATACACCTCCTGTCTCATCAGCGGCTCTGGCTGCTGACTTATCCCGCCGACATGCTTTACACTGCAGCTCTGTGTTCCGTTTGTTTGCTGTGTATAAGCGCAAGCAAAGTACAAGATTACAAGAAACTTGCATATTGAGAGGTTTTCACCTACAGTAAGGATAGGAGAATTATAAAGTACAAGCAACTAGATAATAGTGAGAAAATGAAAACCACCAGGAAGATGACACACACACGTATACTAAGCCAAATGAGTCTTAGTAAGTGCCACGTAGACATGTTTTTTTCATATTAGTCAGTTACCAGCTCTGGTATGAATTTATTTTAGTGCTTTAATATTGCGTACATAATATGTATAGGGCACAAGCGTACTTCTGCTAAGATGCCACAAAGTCAGCTGCAAAGAGTCTGCCCAGAATGCTTTGCCATAGTGAACATATGTGCCAGCTGAAAATGTAATTTCTCTGCTTTAATATCTAGCAGGTAAATCTCATCAGCTAATTGCTTGCTTAATTAAATCATTTATCATCTGGTTATGCTTCATAAAAATAGATTCACTGTAATAATATATGTGAAATTTATTGTCGCTTAATTAAAAGCTTAAAATGAGGTCAGCGATACCTTGTATAATGAATGAGTGACCCAACACCAATGAAAAGAGACAGTGGTCAATGCCAGCAGCAGCTTACTAAATAAATCTCAGTGAAGTTTGTGATCTTGGAACTTATACTGATTTCCTGAATAAAAGGGCTCCTATAGCAGCAATAACACTGATTTGCCACTCTTAGGCTGGATTCACACGAGCACATTACGTCCGTAATGGACGGAACGTATTTCGGCCGCAAGTCCCGGACCGAACACAGTGCAGGGAGCCGGGCTCCTAGCATCATAGTTATGTACGACGCTAGGAGTCCCTGCCTCGCTGCAGGACAACTGTCCCGTACTGTAATCATGTTTTCAGTACGAGACAGTAGTTCCACGGAGAGGCAGGGACTCCTAGCATCGTACAAAACTATGATGCTAGGAGCCCGGCTCCCTCAGGAAAAAAAAAATCTTATAATTACCCAGAATTTTGTGTTTCTTCGTCCAGGCTGGCCTCCTGGGATGACGTTTTATCCCAGGTGACTGCTGCAGCCAATCACTGCAGAAGTCACATGGGATGCAGCGGTCATCCCGGGAGGATGATACGTCATCCCAGGAGGCCGGCCTGCAGGACAGCAGAGGGATGCGTCGCCATGGCTACATAAGTATCAAACTTTTTTTTTTCTACGTGCAGTTTTCCACAGCAGACATTTCGGCCGAAATTCCCTGCGGCACCCAGAGCGGATACGATGTGTGCTATTACACAGCATAACCGCACTGTGTGACCATAGCCTTCAGAGATTCCTGTGACTTAAAATCTGACACGACTTTCTAGGTCACACGGATGTGGCCATCTTTATCTTGAATCTGACAACTCTGGTCATAAAAAAGGTTGAGAACTTCTGTTCAATGGGAGCAAACTACCAGTGTATGTTTTGACTACTATTTTTGAAGCAAAAATGTACACTGATCCCAGGAGAGGGAAGAAGCTAATTCATTCATTTAGTAATATTTTCCTAAACGTTCAGACTTTTGCTGGGTCTGCCAGACATGTCAACTGCAAAAATTAATAAAAATCTATTGCATGCCTGTTCTTAGCATACCATACTAGTATAGCTTTGTAGTTTAGCTACAGAGCAGGGTTTAAAAAAAAACATCTAATATATAAGTTAGAATATCTATTGTTTAATTTATTAGTTTTTCATATATCTTTATAGGAGTAGAAGAAGCTCCATGTTTCTGATATATATAGCTTTATAACCCCTGCTTTCCTTCACATAACCATCAAGTTCAATTATAGCATTCTTTGTGCCTACTGCCACCACTAGAAGGAGCTTACTGAAGACACTTATTGCGTTCAATAGGAACTGTTTAACCCCTTCCCTCTTTGGCCACTTTTGACCTTCCTGATAGAGCCTCATTTTTCAAATCTGACATGTTTCACGTTGTGTGGTAATAACTTCGGAATGCTTTTACCTATCCAAGCGATACACATTGGACTTTATGTTGCTGGCAAAATTTGCTCGATACATTCAGTATTTAATTGTGAAAAACACCAAAATGATGTGAAAAATTGCAAAAATTAGCATTTTTCTAAATTTAAATGTATCTGCTTGTAAGACAGGCAGTTATGCTACATATAATAGTTGCTAATTAACATCCCCCATATGTCTACTTTAGATTGGCATCGTTTTTTGAACATCCTTTTATTTTTCTAGGACGTTACAAGGCTTAGAACTTTAGCTGCAATTTCTCAAATTTTCAAGAAAATTTCAAAAGGCTATATTTTCAGGGGCCAGTTCAGTTGTCAAGTGGCTTTGAGGGCCTTATATATTAGAAACCCCCAATAAGTCACCCCATTTTAAAAACTGCACCCCTCAAAGTATTAAAAACAGCATTTAGAAAGTTTCTTAACCCTTTAGACAGTTCACTGGAATTAAAGCAAAGTAGAGGTGAAATTTACAAATTTCATTTTTGTTTTGCAGAAATTAATTTTTATCCATTTTTTTTTGTAACACAGAAGGTTTTACAAGACAAACGCAACTCAATATTTATTGCCCAAATTCTGCAGTTTTTAGAAATATCCCACATGTGGCCCTAGTATGCTAATGGCCTGAAGCACAGGCCTCAGATGCATAGGAGCACCTAGTGGATTTTGGGGCCTCCTTTTTATGTGAATATATTTTAGGTACCATGTCAGGTTTGATGAGGTCCTGTGATGCCAAAACAGTGGAAATCCACCACAAGTGACCCCATCTAAAAAAAAAAACTACACCCCTTGAGGAAATTATCTAGGAGTATAGTGAACATTTTGACCCCACAGGTTTTTTGAAGAAATTATTGGAAGTAGGCCGTGAAAATGAAAATCTACATTTTTTACGAATAAAACGTAGGTTTAGCTAAAAAATTTTAATTCCCACAAGGACTAAAGGAGAAAAAGCACCACAATATTTGTAAATAAATTTCTCCCGAATAAAACAGTTCCTCACATGTGGTCATAAACAGCTGTTTGGACACACGGCAGGGCTCAGAAGGGAAAGAGCGCCATTTGGCTTTTGGAGTTCAAATTTAGCAGAAATTGTTTGTGGAGGCCATGTCGCATTTGCAAAGCCCCTGAGGGGCTAAAACAGTGAAAACCCCCACAAGTGACGCCCATTTTGGAAACTACACCCCTTGAGGAAATTATCTCAGGGTATAGTGAGCATTTTGACCCCACAGATATTTTCCAGAAATTATTGGAAGTAAGCAGAGAAAATGAAAATCTACATTTTTTTCAAAGAAAATGTAGGTTTAGCTAATTCTTTCTAATTTCCACAAGGATTAAAAGAGAAAAAGCACCACAAAATTTGTAAAGCAATTACTCCCGAGTAAAACAATACCCCACATGTGGTCATAAACAGCTGTTTTGACACACAGCAGGGCTTAGAAGGGAAAGAGCGCCATTTGGCTTTTGGAGCTCAAATTTAGCAGGAATGGTTTGCGAAGGCCATGTCACATTTGAAAAAGCCAGAGGGACCAAAATCGTGAAAACGCCCAAAAAGTGACTTCATTTAAGAAACCACACCCCTTGAGGAATTTATCTAGGGGTGTTGTGAGCATTCTGACCCCACTGGTGTTTCATAGATTTTATTAGGATTGGGCAGTGAAAATAAAAAAAATCCTTTTTCTTCAATAAGACGTAGCTTTAGCTCAAAATTTACTAATTATTGGTTCACAATTGCAGGGCTCTGATGTGAAGTAATAAAAGAAACCCTTGAGAAGTGACCCCATTTTGGAAACTGCACCCCTCAAGGCATTTATTAAGAGGTGTAGTGAGCATTTTCACCCTACAGGACTTTTCCATGAATGATTGCGCTGCGGTGGGTGCAAAGTAAAAATTAAAATTTTTCCCCAGATAAGCCATTTCAGTGGCAAATATGTGGTGCCCAGCTTGTGCCACTGGAGATACACACCCCAAAAATTGTTAAAAGGGTTCTCCCGGGTATGGCGACGCCATATATGTGGCAGTAAACTGCTGTTTGGGCACACTGTAGGGCTCAGAAGGGAGAGTGCGCCATTTGGCTTTTGGAGCGCAGATTTTGCTTGGTAGTAGTTTTGTTTGGAGTTTTACTGGTGTTTCCTTTTATAATGTGGGGGCATATGTAAGCTGGGCAGAGTACATCAGGAGCATAGTCAGGTGGTATAATAATATGGTAAAAAAATAAATAAAAAAATCCATAGATGTGTGTTACGCTTTGGAGCAATCCTTTCTGCACAGGCCGGTGTTGCGCTGATAAATGTCCTTTCTTATCCCCCTTTTGGTCCACACTCTGCACCTTTGCAGTTTGGGGAATTTTGCTAGGAAGTGTTGTCCTGCTATAATACGGGGACCCTCGCTTCCAGCAGATATGTTTTGGCCCTCCCCTTCCTGGTTCGCTAATTTTAGGGGCCTTGATTATTCGCCACTTGAAACAGAAGAAATGTCCCCCTTGGTCCTGCACAGTTGCATATTTTTTCTTTACTGACTTATTGAAGCCTTAACTCATTTTATTTTTTCATAGACGTAGTGGTATGAGGGCTGTTTTTTAGTGGGACAAGCTGTAGTTTTTATTGGTACCATTTTGGGGTACATGCGACATTTTGTTCACTTTTTAGCCTTTTTTTTGGGAGGCCAGGTGACCAAAAAACAGCAATTCTGGCATATCGTTTAGTTCTTTTTATACACTGTTCACCACGCATCATAAATTACATGTTAACTTTATTCTGCGGGTCAGTCCGATTCCGGCGATACCTAATTTATGGCACTTTTTTATGTTTTACAACTTTTTGCACAATAAAATTACTTTTGTAAAGAGAATGTATTTTTTCTGTCGCCAAGTTGTGAGAACCATAACTTTTACATTTTTTCGTCGACGGAGCTGTATGAGGGCTTGTTTTTTGCGAGACGAGTTATAGTTTTTATAGGTACCATTTTTGAATACATGCGACTTTTTGATCACTTTTTATTTCAATTTCTGGAAGACAAAGTGACCAAAAAAACAGCAATTATGGCAGTATTTTTTAGTTGTTTTTTTTTTTTACAGCGTTCACTGTGCAGAATAAATAACATAATATTTTTATAGTTCAGGTCGTTACAGTTGCAGCGATATCAAATATTTATGGCTTTATTATTTTTTTCAATAATAAATTATTTGATAAGGGAAAAAGGGCGATAGTGTTTTATGTTATTACTTGAAACTTATATTGTATTTTTTATAACTTTTATTTTTACACTTTTTTTTACACTTTTCCAACTGTTTGTTTGATGTTCTAATACATTGCACTACCTATGTAGTGCAATGTATTAGAACTGTCAGTTGTTCACTGACAGCAAGCCGATCAGGCTCCGCCTCGGGGCCTAATCGGCTTCCGTAATGACATACAGGAAGCCAATGTTAGGCCTCCTGTTGCCATAGTAGCAGTCGCTAGCCTTGCCGACGAGCGGGTCATAAGAGGCATTTGTTGATGGCAGACCGAGAGGTAAGTATTATGCCTCCGATCGCCTTTGCAGCCACCGGCAACCCATCGATCACGTTGCTGGGGTGTCGGTGGCTAAAAACTCCTCACATGCTGCAAATCTCTATTGAACGCAGCATGTGAGGGGTTAATTGGTCGGATCGGAGGCTAGCTCCAGTCCTGGCTGATACCTCAGGGTGCCAGCTGTAACATACAGCTGGCACCCAGGGGTGATGGCGCTGGCTCAGCTCCTGAGCTAGCTCCATCTCCTTCACGTACAAAACGTGGAAATGCGTTAAAACACCAGTTTCCATCACGTAACTGTACGTGATATGTGGGAAGGGGTTAAAGGCTTAGGAAACCTTTGCAGGTATTTTGTGTTCATTAGCTGATTAGAGTGTGACACCATGAGTCTACAATCTTCAACTTTTACCCAATATTCTAATTTTCTGAGACACTAAATTTTGGGTTTTCATTAACGGTTAGCCATAATCTTCAACATTAAAAGAAAAAAATGCTGGAAATAGATCACTCTGTGTGTAATGAATCTATAAAATATACGAGTTTCACTTTTTGAATTGAATTACAGAAATAAATGAACTTTTTGATGATATTCTAATTCATTGAGAAGGACTAGTATATGGTATCGCCGCAACCGTAATGACCCAAACAATAAAGTTAATATGTAATTTAAAATGCAAGCTGAACACCATAAAAAAAAGTATATACCTATACTTTCATATACCTATCAGGGTATACCCAAAGACAATGTTTAAAATACATGTGTGACTATTTTTACCTGTGATTGAAGCGATCAACTGTTTCAGATGATGTCTAGAGATCTTAGAAGGAATTTATCTTCTATAAAAAAATATTTGTGCTTAACTAGGACTGGATTTGTATATATCTGTTCATAATATTCAACAAAAAATTTTTTCATTGTCATTGGGTCAACACCACCCCTCCTTTCTTATCTCTTTTCGCAGATATGTAAGTTGGGCCTTGTTTAATTCTTACCAGATTTGCTATGTTTCCCTGCTTTATTGACATATTTATAAAGATTTTTCGCTCTCAAGTAACAATAAAAATCCTCAATTTTGTCAAGATACGCTTTAAATCTATCCTATGCCTCCTTTATTGCTACGCTACTCAGTCTTCAGGGATTTGGCTTGAGGGCTACGGACTTATCCTTACAAAGTATGGGAGTACGGCCCGTAAAACACGAACAAACGGACATGCTCCATAATTCCAGGCACAGTTCTACAGCACGTACACCCATCCGCAGCAATACAGAAAGGTGTCTGCGGCCAATAGAACTGAATGGGTCCGCAATTGCGGATCGTATTACGGTCCGCAATTATGGAGAATTTTTAGGTCGTGTGAATGGGGCCTAACCCATTTCAACCGTAGATATCCAGAAAGGCTAGGTTAAAAAATTAGTCTAGGACTATACTGAGCAACAGAGAACCAGAAGGATTATGGAACTATTAGGGCATGTTCACACAAAGTATTTTGACAAGCTTTTTGGAGCGGAAACCGCTCCGCAAAACTCGTCAAAAACCGGCCGAAAATGCCTCCCATTGATTTTAATGGGAGGCGGGGGCGGTTTTCTCCCGCGAGCGGTAAAGAAGGTACATGCCCTATTTTCACGCGTTTACGCCTGACATCCCATTGACAACAATAGGAGGCAAAGAGAGCGTATTTCGCTGAGTTTTTTGCCCGTAACACTCAATGGCCGCGGGCGAAAAACGCCGCAAAAAAACGCAGCGAAAATCTGCCTCAAATTCCCAAACGGAATTTTGAGGCAGAATTTTCCTCCTGAAAAAACTCTGTGTGAACACAGCCTTAGAATCTAAATGAAAGGAATTTTACATTGTATATGTATTTTAATTAATTATTTATTTTATATTTTATTTTCATATTGGTTAAATTCTTTGTAAAACCTGTCAACATACTGTGTTATGCCTACTGCAAAATCACCAAAAAAACTGAAGTTATACACAAATAAAATAATTCTTATGCGTCTACAAATACACTTGTATCCTACAAAAAGTGTCCAGGTGATTTACCACCTCCTTTTCTAAAGAAAGAAGTTCATATGTGGTGGTAGAATTATTATCAATGTCTTTCCCTACTTCTTTGATGAGTTACCTTGAGCCCTCATGGGAAGATAAAAGTTTATTTCTATAAGGCCCTATTCACACAACTGGGATTCTCAGCCGTGTGACGGACGTTTTTTAAACGCCCATCACGCGGCCAAAGTAGGAACAATAGACCCCGAATGAGCCTATTCACAGGGGCGATTATTTTACGGCCCGGTAAAAATGGAAGATGCCTAATTTTAGGCTGTTCTCCCGGCCACACGGCTCCCATACAAGTCTGTGGGCCGTATAAAGCACGGCTGTCACTTGGATGTGATCCGAGTGATGGCCGTGCTTTCTACCGCTCGCTCGTTCTCTTCTCCTCCTCACAGTGTGAAGTGCATGTGAGGAGGAGATTTTTTTGCTCCCTGTAGGAGTGGAATCCCTAATCCCCGGCCACAGCGTTGCAGAAGCTATGGCCGGGGATTCTGCTCCAGGGAGAGTCCCCGACTTCACTGTCCATATATTGACAGTGACGTCAGGGACTTCTCCCGAAGCGGAATCCCCGGCCACATCGGCCGACGCTGCGGCTGGTGATTCCACTCCAGGAGAAGTCCCTGACTTCACGTCAGGGACTTCTCCTGAAGTAGATCCCTGGTCACAGCCGTCCCTGACACAGCTGTGGCCGGGAATTCCGCTCCAGAAGTCCCTGACGTCACTGTCCATATATGGACAGTGAAGTCAGGGACTTCTCCTGGAGCAGAATCACCGGCCGATGGGCCACTGTGGCGGGGCATTCCGCTTCAGGAGCAGGGGACCGCTCCAGGAGAAGTTCCTGACGTTACTGTCCACATATGGATAGTGAAGTCAGGGACTTCTCCTCGAGCGGTCACCTACAGTGGTGCTATCTACTGGAAGGGGGGTGCCATCTACGGGGGGGTGCCATCTATGGGAGGTGCCGTCTACGGTGGTGCTATGTACAAGGGGGCTGTGTGGCTCTACCTACAGGGAGGCTGTGTGGCACTACCTACAGGGGGGCTGTGTGGCATAATCTACAGAGGGCAGTGTGTGGCATTATCTACAGTGGGCTGTGGCAATATCTACAGGGGGCTGTGTGGCATTATCTACAGAGGGCAGTGTGTGGCATTATTTACAGGGCGCTGTGGCAGTATCTACAGAGGGAAGTGTGTTGACAAATGAAATTCATCCATTTTTAAAAAGGGACAGGGAAAAAAAGCTCATGCAAAATGGGTCAAAATCGGCCGTTAAAAACGGAAACACGACCCGGAACGGAAACAGAACGGATGCAAAAGGGCAGAGAAAAACGGAACAAAACGGAAGTTTTTATTAGCCGACACTCGGACCCTGTCGTGTGAATAGAGCCTAAGAATGAGAATGATTTTACTTGGTCATATGTAACTGTCCTGATTCTTTTTGCAGCTTTGAGGATATACATATGATGTATACATTATATACAATGTTTATGGCTTTTTTATTTACTAAAATTGATCATGCTTAAGTAGATAAGACTATAGCATACTAATTCTTTAATAAAACCCATCATTAACCTCCTACTCCAATGACGCCACGTTCACAGGGATGTTGAGTGCATTTCATGGTATTTCTTTTTCTTATTAACTTCAATGCAGTACTTATAGCATTATATTTACTTTGTGTTGTATTCTTCTAAATAATTCAGATAGATCAAAATTGGAAATGCTCATAGATTTAACTAAAATATTTGATTTAAAATAAATCTTTTTATTTAAGAATTGCTTCAGAATCCTTTTAAAAATGTTAAACACAGACTAATCTTGAAAATACACTAAAACAAGTATCCAAATAGAGAGAGTATTTTTAGTATTATTGTGCTAGCTGTATCTTAGCTTGTTACGTGCATGTTAGAACATTTTCTTCATTTTTAACCACTAGATGGAACCAAAGGAATATTTACACAGCCTTATGTATGTCTCAGATTTCACAAATCTCAAAGAATATCGGCCAAAGTAGAACACTTCCCCCTGGCCATTTAGTATATGATATACTAAAACAATAATATGTTAAACCACACATGTAAAGTGTCAGCACTTTGGTACAGTAAATACTCGTCCACATTACATTGTGAAAAGCCTTCTATATAAAGAAATGTTGTGAAACTCCAAGCACATTTTCTTGATTTGTGTTACATAACCCTAGTACAGGAGTCTCATACTCGGCCGGGTAAGTGGGCCACATATAGAAAAAATGGGAAGTTGACGGGCCGCATTACTTTCAAATTTGATACAATACAAAATTATTGTTAATTAATTAGTTATTTGATCTACTATAACACTATATTACTATAATAATACCGCTAGGTTTAAAATTTGAGAGAATTCTCCACGTACTTATTTCAACAATCCAGTTTTATAGTTTAAGTGTCGCTAAATGCAGTCCGGCGGCTCAGTTGGCAGTGTTTGGCAGACACACATGTCAAGATTGGGCAGTCCCTTTTTAGATAGTGCCACAGAGTCCTCTGTAGATAATGCCACAGTGCCCTCTGTAGATAATGCCACAATGCCCTCTATAGATACTGCCACAGTGCCCTCTGTAGATAATGCCACAGTGCCCACTATAGATAATGCCACACTGCCCTCTGTAGATACTGCCACAGTGCCGTCTGTAGATACTGCCACAGTGCCCTCTGTAGATACTGCCACACACCCACTTGTAGATAATGCCACAGTGCTCTCTGTAGATGCTACCACAGTGCCCTCTGTAGATGCTGCCACAGTGCCCTCCGCAGATGCTGCCACAGTGCCCTCCGCAGACGCTACCACAGTGCCCTCCGCAGACACTGCCAGTGCCCTCCGCAGATGCTGCCACAGTGCCCTCCACAGACACAGCCACAGTGCCCTCTGCAGATGCTGCCACAGTGCCTCTGCAGATGCTGCCACAGTGCCCTCTGCAGATAATGCCACACACACCCCAAGTAGATAGCTCCATTGGGGCTCTCTCTAGGAGTGGAATCCCCAGCCAGAGTGTTAATGATGCTGTGGCTGGGGATTCCTCTGCTGTTGGAGCCCCTGACGTCACTGTCCATACACAGTGACGTCAGGGGATCCTCCTGGACGGGAATGTGATATCAGGTTCAACCCCAGAGCCAGTGTCCCGGAGCAGAGCACTAGTATAGGCTCTGCGCCGGAACTCTGGGGAAGCCACTGACATCAGTGTCCATATATGAACAGTGATGTCAGGGCTTGCCCAGAGCTGGAGTCCCGGAGCATTGCCACTTCTAGCACTCTACCTGGGATTCCAGCTTTACTCCTGACATCACTGTCCATACATGGATGTCAGGAGCAACCCCAGAGCTGGAGTCCCGAGCAGAGTGCTTAATAGGCTCTTCCTGGGACTCCAGCTGTGCTCCTGACATCACTGGGACTCCTGCTCTGGGGAAGCCCCTGACATCACTGTCGATGTATGGACAGCGATGTCAGAGGCTTCCCCAGAGTCCCGGAGCAGAGCCTATACTAGCGCTATGCCCGGGACTCCGCTTTAGGGAAGACCCTCACAACACTGTCCATATATGGACAGCGATGTCAGGGAATTCCTCAGAGTCCCGGAGCAAAGCCTATACTAGTGCTCTGCACGGGACTCTGGCTCTGGGGAAGCCCCAGACATCTCTGTCCATATGTGGGCAGCGATGTCAGAAGATTCCACAGAGTCCCGGAGCAGAGCCTATACTAGCGCTCTGCCCGGGACTCCGCTCTGGGGAAGACCCTCACTACACTGTCCATATGTGGACAGCGATGTCAGGGGATTCCACAGAGTCCCGGAGCAGAGCCTGCACTGGCGCTCTACCCGGAACTCCGCTCTGGGGAAGCCTCAGACATCGCTGTCCATATGTGGACTGCGATGTCAGGGAATTCCAAAGAGTCCCGGAGCAGAGCCTGCACTAGCGGCTCTGTGTCACGCGGGCCGCAGTTGACAGCCCCAGGGGCCATGCTTGAGACCTCTGCCCTAGTAGGTACATATTACTATATGTACCTACTAGGGTTGTGTAACACACCGTGGCTGTTTATTCTTTCATTCTGGTCACCCAAAATGCAAGTTTTCAAGGTGTCATGTACACTATAGGTTCTTAACACCGCAAAAAAATAACAAAATGGCTGCATGTTATTGCGCTGAACAGAAGTTGCAAAAAACGACACTTCCTTCTCTGACATCACTTCCTGCTCTGAAGCTTCACCTAACAGACTTCCTGCTCTACCCGCATGTTAATAACACTGTTAATGCTGAGGCCGCCTTTGAGGTAATTCCCTCTGTATGCTGGTGTAAGTGCAAGAGGAAACAGCAGAGAGCAGGAGGTGATTCCAAAAAGAGGGGTGTTGGTTTAGAAACTTCTCCTTTGAATATTAGCTATATAAAAATAGTATCTCCAAATAAAACATTCAGATATACATGGCAGATCGTATACTTTAAGTTTTAGATTTTGGCTGCTTCTTCTGTTTCCTTTTTTTTCCATCAATTAGCTAATCAAGCGATTTCAAGCTAAAAAACTATTTATTTGATTACCTTTATCCAAATCACCGTTGCTATAGTTTAGAATGGATCCGGTAGATGAATATTACTAGGCAAAATCCGTTTTCAGTATGGTAGACACTGAATAGAGCTACTTGCTGTAGAGGACAGCCTCTACTTATGTGCGCTGCTGTTTGAAACCCGATGCTCTGTATTTAAGTGCATCAGGTATACGGGCCCGACGGTTCTCCTTACTGTGCACCATTTCTTTTTTTCTCCCTGTGCACACTCAAAAGTTTTAGTTCCTTGCCCCTGTTTTCTACTGGCAAGAGTTGCTCTGTGCTGCAAGGTTGGAATAATAATTGATCGATATCCCTGTTTTTTACATAAATTGTGAATCAATGCATATATACGCATATACACATATATATATATATATATATATATACACACATATACATATACATGTATATGTATATGTGTGTATATATTAGAGAGGGAGCAAAACGATTTACAATTACTAATGAGATTAATTTACTTCTCTGGGCCGTCTAATGTGGGATGCTCTTTTGACAGGTGTTTTACTTTACATTAGAATAGTTTTGCACCACTTCTAATGTAAGGTATGCGTATTTATAAAAAAAAACAGTGTCCTGGTTGGAAAATAGCGGATGCAGGCTCCCGAGTGAGCTGCGCTGCATTGTAGGAAGTTTGGGAGCATTGCATGTTACCAGGGATACTGGCAAACGTCATTAGAGAGCTGTTCTGTACCTCGATCTTTCTGCCATAGCATTTTGGGAGGCATAGAGCAGCGCATTACTATGGAGCAAAAAGGTACTAATACATGTATTACAGGTAGAGTTTTGTTTGAGATTAGCTCCGTTGTAGGAACAAAACACAATTTTATTTGTTTGTTTTAACCTGAAGTGACAATTACGTTTTAAGTTTTCAACTTTTTGATACCAAAATATTCCATTCTTTTTTAACTATTTTTCAATCAAATACATGTATATTTTTTAAAATTTGTTTTGATTCTAGTTGTCCTTTACAGGTTTTGTTGTGTGTCCGTTGTAGTTTCTGGTCTCTTAATAGCTAGCAGTGGGTTACAGAATAATTTTCTAGGCTTTATTATTTGTATGTATACCTTCTTGAAGCATAGGCTTTAAGTTTATTGAACGTCTTGAAAGCACAATTATACCTGGAACCTCTCACATGCAGTGGAGGATACGGAGATTAGAAATCAAATTACAGGATGCTTGAATCTAGTCCACAGTCTTGTAAATGGTCACCGTTGTCCTAGCGGATGTCACATTATAAATAACCATCAACAATAGCAATACAACATCACAACAAACTCATCCATATTAAGCCATGACACAGTAGGGAATTACACTCCTTAGGGTTATCATTACTTACCATTTTCTTGGTAGACAACATTATTGTTCATTTCTTGCTTCTGTTTCACACGGACAGGTTTGTTCATTATGTGAGACTCTGGATTTCTCTTTCCTTTTGTCTTAGGTGGTTGTGGAGATATGAGATTATTCACGGCATCAGCAGAACCACCAGTAGATTTAGTGTGACGCTCATGCCTCTGTCAACAAAAATTATATGGTTACCTTACGCTTATTACATTTTCTAGATGTGCAAATGTTTTAATACATTTTAATGTATGAAGATTCCAAACCAGCTTCAGATATCAAACTATATTTTTCCATTCAGCCTTGCCCTCGTCTGATCACCACTGAACAGATCAATATGGAATATTTTTGCTTGAGGATGAGGGCCAACCACTATGGAATCTGTACTTGTGTCCAGACTGTTTTTCCCCCAGCTTTCTCAGAAATAGGTTGAACAGAATTCTTAGCTACCTGTCCAAAAAGAACAACCCATTCTTTTATATTTACAAGTGACGTGTTGATGTTAGGGGTAGGTCGCAAAGATCCAGCCACAAACATTTATCACCTATCAGTTGAATAGGTGATAAATGTTAGATCGGTGGAACTTCTGGGTAACCCATTTATCCTTATCCCAATTCCCCTGTCTCCCCAGAGCCACAAGGGCAAGGAGCAGTTTGACTGGAGTGGTCGTCGAGCATACGCACTGATGCGCTATTAAAACTCTATGGGAGTGACAAAAACTCCCAAGGATCATGGAAATGAGAGGGTGGGAGTTTAAGTACCAGGTCCCCAGGTCCCAAGTGGTTAAAGGTCGTGGTGTTGCTAACCAGCACCAAAAGGGAAGGCCTCTGTAAAGGATCTGCCAGGCACAGCTTCGGGGTTAACTCCCTTAATTAATCAGTGCACCTGAATCTACATCCCTGAGACTGACTCCAGCTTCCACCACTCAGGCTGGCAGGCTTAGGAGTGGGAGAGCCTATCGCAACCTGGCCAGACTCAGCTAGCTCCCGCCCTCTGTCTATTTAAGCCTGCCTTTCCTGTTCCTCCAGTGCTTGTGATTCTTTTTCGTGTGGTTTCCTGGCCCAGCTACAGCTCCTTCTATTTTGTTCCTCCATACAGACCCTGGCTTACTGACTACTCTTCTGCTCTTCGTTTGGTACCTCGCACACTCCTGGCTTGACTCGGCTCGTTCACCACTCTGGTTGCTCACGGTGTTGCCGTGGGCAACTGCCCCTTTCCCTTGCTTGTATTCCCTTGTATGTTTGTCGTGTTTGTCGTGCACTTACTGAGTGCAGGGACCGCCGCCCAGTTGTACCCCGTCGCCTAGGGCGGGTCGTTGCAAGTAGGCAGGGACAGAGTGGCGGGTAGATTAGGGCTCACTTGTCCGTTTCCCTACCCCCCGGTCATTACAGCCTCATTTCAATCTCTGCTATTGGGCCCCTCACATCTATGAATGTGACTGCTTAAAACACAAGATATCTGCATGGAAATACCTCCTGTTCATAGACGGCCTTGTTGTGTTGTGAGAGCGTCATTTTCCTTCCTTTCTACACACAAGCTACAGCAAGTATATAGAAAAAGAATGACCTTAAAAAAGAAATAATATTGGCCTCGCTTTTTGTAAAGGTAAAGCCTCATAAATAGGACCTCCACCAATCATATTTTAAGGCCGGTCTAACTGACAGATTTCACTCTGTGGCACTCTAGGCCCCGTACCCATGATCGAATGGTAAAATAAAATAAAGGGAAAAAAATGTACTCACCTCGGGATCTTCACCCAGGATCTTATCAGGCTCACACATCAGGCCGCAGCGCATGCAAGGAGCTGAGGACGAGCAGCGTCAGGGCCGTATACGCGAAGCAGCACACAACATCCTGACACTGGAGGTTGTGTGCTGCGTGCCTGCGTCACATGTAACTTCCTGACACTGCTCGGCAGCAGGACCTTGTATGCGGCCTGATGTAGGAGTTTGGGAAGAAGCGGAGTGTGAGGTGGGGAGAAGCGGAGTGTGAGGTGAGTACACTTTTTTTATTATATGTCTGATAGGGGGAGGGGGATGGGGCCTGGCCATGCGACCACAAATGTTATGTCACAATTGTGGCGCACGGCCGGCAGAAAGATGTGACGGATTTATTAAGTCACGTTCGCCTCTTAATAAATCTGACGCATTTTACTCCAGCGGAGTAGAAAGCTAAGACTGGCATATGAAACGCCAGTCTTAGTAAATCTGCCCCTTAGTTCAAAAATGAAAACCTGAACTGCTATGTATTTAGAATTTTGCTCAGCCCTAAATTTATTTATGGATCCTGAGATCCTAAGTGACCTATTCCAATCTGCTCTGAGCATTTGAATTAATTGGGTGTTAAAAATGGAAAATACATTAAAGGCACAAAGGTACGTAGTATTCTGGGAGAACAGAGACACAAGAGAAATCTAAGCATGGGTCACTATGAAGATTCCTTCTTGTGTGTTAAGATTATTTAAATTGCTTTATGCATTATTACGATAGATAGATAGATAGATAGATAGATAGATAGATAGATAGATAGATAGATAGATAGATAGATAGATAGATAGATAGATAGATAGATAGATAGATAGATAGATAGATAGATAGATAGATAGATAGATAGATAGATAGGTCAGAATAATGAAATGCAGGGGTAAAGACTTGTTTACAGTACACCTGATTTTTAAACACCTTTAGTCCCTATGACAAACGTACAGTTCCTAAGGGATATTTTTCTAAGGCCTTAAGGGTCTAAAGGGAACATGTGCTTGCAGTTGTGGGGTGAGTTTCCTTAGTAGCAGAACACATCTCATCTCTTGACTACAACAACCTGCCTAATTATCTACCATTATCTGGTGGATAAAACAAGTCCCTCGGCTACTGGCGTTCCTCTGGTAACCACATAAATAAATACATTCCAGAAGAATATCTCAGCTGAAACTGTCCATGGGATAAAGTAAGGTATATAACAAATGTACTGGCACAATTACTGTAACATTCATTGTAAATCAAGCACACTGGGCGATCGTTCATGGTATATCTAAAATGAAAAGAAGCATAATATGGTTTCATTATATTTGATACCCATTGTGTGTGCCTTTCTTTTAGCAGTTAGCAAATCTGATTGTTGGTTTAGTTACAACTATGTCACATTATAGTGGCATTTTTAAAAACACTGTTTACATATCATCAATGTCATTGTCCTTAATTCACTACACGCTTCATAGTTACAAACTTAGTAACGTGATAAGGACAAGCTGACCACAAAAATGACAATCAGCTGGTCATTCACCTAAACTGAATACGGCAGAATGATGGGAACTCAGAGTGAATAATACATTTTACAGTCATTTTGAAAACGATACAGTAAATTTCCAGCACACTCCTCTATTATTCCACCTGGAAATGTATAATTAAATTGACAACTGTGTTGTACCATTCACCCTTGTTAGACATACTCTGACATTGTCCATTCAGTGCTGACAGTCTAAGACTTTGTAATCACACTTGTGAAAAGGGGAATAGTAACGCCTAGTTGTCAATATTCATATATTTCCAGGAGAAATAACAGAGGAACAGCAAAAGAGTTCTAAGAATTTTTTTTCCAGAATTGTTGCTTCATGAGGAATACAAGTATTTTCTAAGGCTTCGATCACATCTGCGTCAGGGCTTGGTACAGAGGTTCCATTGGAGCTTTCCGTCAGGGGAACCCATGTTCGGAATCCAAACTGAAACAAACGGAAACCATAGGCTTCCGTTTGCATCACCATTGATTTCAATGGTGAAAGATCCGCAAATGGTTTCCGTTAGTCTTAGTTTTGCAAGGATTCCATCGTTTTGGCGGAAGCAATACCGTAGTCGACTGCGCTATTCATTCCGTCAAAACGACAGAACCCTTGCACAATTGAGACAAACAGAAACCATTTACACCGGATCCATCACCATTAAAATCAATGGTGATGCAAACCTATGGTTTCCATTTGTTTCAGTCAGGGTTCCGTTCATAGGTTCCCCTGACAGAAAACTCAGACGAAACCCTTAAACAGAGTCCCGACGCAGGTGTGAACGAAGCCTAAAACAGACATGTCGGGAGAGCTGACAGGTCCTCCTTTAGAGACACAAACTAATGCATTAAGCAAAACGTCTTGATCTTTTATTAAAAATATTGGTCCTTTCTTCAAATTCCACTTAGAGAAAACATATCTAATTAGCCGATCATCATTCTTATCTTTTAATCATCACTGAACTGACCATGCTGGCTACATGAGGTTGACAATAGAGCCATTATATCATTTAGTAATCACAGCACTGTTATATTTGTTCTACAGACTCAGGGCAGAGGGTTGTTTAATGTGTTACTTAGTGTGACCCCCACTGCCCAGCATGCTAGTTAGCTAAACATCACTTAAATGACTCAAGGCTGACCTCAAAATGTGTCCTAAATGTTGGATAATATATTTTCTTTAATACATTGTATATAATAATAACATTCATAATAATAACAGAATAAAAAAATATATGCTCACACAATCTAGCAAGGTTAGACAACAGGACAAGAATATATCACGTAAAAAAACTGGTGCAAAATGTATAAGAGTAATGTGCAATAACATTATAGAATTTATGAAGACAGCAGACTAATAACAACAGAAATACACATAATAAAAAAATACATCTAAATTAACTGCAGTTCATTTCTCTATAATGCACTTGTAAAATACCTTAAACAATATATGCAAAAAAAGCAGCTTTAAATGTAGTATAGCAGGTTTGTGCATACAGCTCCTATGCAGGCCTATTTGTACCCATGGTAATATACAACAGACAAACCCTGTGTGTGGACTGATCTTGTAGTCATGTGTTATTCTATTCTATCAGTGTATAGGTTAGCAAAAAGGGGGGGTCAGAAACAAAGGAGTAACACATAAATGCAAGATCAGACTACACACAAGTTTTGTTTGTAGTCAGTAACCATGGAAACACATAGGTCTGTATGTGAGTTTTAGACAAGAAACACTAGGTGATTTTTTTAAATGAATACTTGAAAAGTTGCTTCATTTTTCTTCATGCTCTAGTGCTTTTAATATGTAGTGCCAACCCTTCTTCTGAATGCGAGTGACATATCCAGAAAAAGGGATGGCACTATGTATTGATAGCGCTAAAGCATAAATACTGCCACTAAATACGTTAGGGAGGAGCAGGGTGGAAAGCCCAGCAAGACACTTCATGTCTCCCTGCTGGAGTTCTTTAAAATAGTCACGAAAGGTAAAACACTGTATTTACTCTATAATCAGTATACATTATATAATATGTAATTATAGGGTTATTCCTATCTAAAACATTCATGGCATATCCACAGAATATGGCATAAATGTCTGACAGATGCTGGTCCCATCTGAGGACCCACATGTATGTCAAGAAAGAGGGTCCCAGGACCCCTTTCCAGCCTGGTGAGGTGGCCGCCGGTCGCCGCATCCATGCAGAGAATGAATGTAGAGTTGTAACCCACATCTATCAGACGTTTATGGTATATCTTGTTTATCCTGGATGGAAATGACCCTTTAATCAGCCATCATTATTGTGCATTGATGGAGGCTTCCAATCCATAAACTAGTATTATTCATACACAACTTATAATGTCACTATCATAAGTCATTGCACATTGTCTCCAGAGTATACTTTTTATATACAAAAATATTTCAGGTTGATGTTTTATTTATGAAGACGGAGAATGATGTTGAGGGTTTAATAGGATGTGCAGCCAACTGTGGTGAACTCTGTAAAAGATTGACCGCATACTCTCCATGCTGAATCACTGTATAAGGGTCTAGTTTTGTCCAGTCATTTCTTAACATACTTTTCGTTCACTGTCATGTGTGTCATTATCACAATCATTAACTCTTGTCACAAGTCCTAGTCAAATGAACAAATGATCCTTCATATTCTTCATAAATAACATTATTTTCGTTAACAATAATTATTATTATTATTATTATTTTAATATTTAAAATTGTAAAATATTTTAAATTTAACCTGGAGGTTCTATACCTTTACAAGTCAGTTGTATACACTTTTTTTTAAGGTACCTGGTAGGTATCAGGTCTTATAAGTCCAAGATTAAAGGCATTGTACTTATAATAAAGCCAGCAGTCAAATCAAATGTAATGTAAAAATGCTACTTCTGCTTCTAGTTTTATAAAACTGGTTCAAATTAGCGTAAAGCCATTATTTAAGCGTGCATTCATTTTGGCCCTTCAAAAAATATAAATAGTTAACATATATCTTTAAAGGGAACCTGTCACCAGCATTTCACCTGTTAAACCAGCAATACCTGGTGGTAGTGGGTGAAAAATCGTTTCTATATAACCTATATTTGTCTTCTTAGTCAGCTCTGTAGTTTTAGTGTTCCCACACCGTATGCTAATGAGCATAAAAGAGTCAAATCTTTGTTTGAAAAGAGTCATATCTTCATTCCACAAGTCTTTCCGAGTTGACCCCGCCTCCCTACTTTTGATTGACAGCTCCTCGCCTTCCCCCAGCACACAAAATCCCGTGCTTGTTAATTGATGTCCTCTTCTGGAGTGTGCGCACAACGGTACACCGGATTATTACGATAAAAGACGCTAAATGTTTGCAGACCGTTATTTACAGTCGGAGGAGGAGTTTAGGAGAGGGGAAAACGGTAATTAATTTTTGATAGCAGCGGCCTGTGAGGGATAAGTAAAGTTCAATAGGTGAAATGCTGGTGACAGGTTCCCTTTAAAGCTGCATTCAGATGGGCAAAATGCGGGTGAATTTTAGCATCAGTATTGTGACCGCAAGACCAAGAGCCCCAGCGGGTCAAGTTAATCGAACTTAGATCACCATATGGTTCTATAGTAACCTAAGATCTAAAGCCTAAATACGGCCACATTACGGCCATATAAATGTGCCCTTACTAAAATAAAAAAAAGTTCCATACTATATGAAAGAATGACTTGGGACACTGTGAGTAATATTTTTCTTTCATTATGCATACCCTACTGCAGCTAACGCAAAATGTATGACTGCAGTAGGTTGAAGAATCCAAGGCTAGGTTCACATCTGCACTAAGAATTCTGTTTTATCTTTTAGGAAACGGCATTCGCTGTGATGGATCTGTCACATGATGGGGAACAATGGCTCCAGACAGACCCCATTGACTTATAATGGGTTTTGTTTGGTTCCGTCATGGTGTCCAAATCTGCGGCAGGGGCTCTAACGGAGCCTCCAAACACATGTGAGGAGAGTCTTTATTATATTTCCAACTCATGTCAAAATGTTATGTTTTGAGAGTTTTGAACGTTGTCTGTGTCTCAAGGTGCACAATAAAACAGCTACGTTTCATGTCTATCATGCAGTTATGACCCAGGGTGCCAACTATACTCATTTCTATTAAAACCTAAATTAAAGAAAGAAAACATGCAACTTTATAGGCTATAAGTTGAAGGTTCTGGTCTCTTTTACACAACTTTGATGAAAAATGTAATCATATTCTTCACACTCTACAAGCATTTATTCCATCAAGAATGTCTCTGCACAGTGCGAGGGATTGGAGATTCCATTCACTGTGACCACCGAGCTGATGACCCGAACTCACCTTCATGACTATAAACACCGGTCCCATTGCTCCATGATATCACTTGTTCTGGTGAGTGACTTTCCCACTCTGCAAATTTGTTGCAACTGTCCCATACATCTGAAAGAACGTTGCAGAAATCCATGCACTTACTGCAGAAACATTCAAATGTATGGAACAGATTTCAGCCGCAGAAATTTCTGCGACAAATCTGCCGCGTGTAAATTTACTCTGAGGACTAGCTCCCAAACCAACGTCTATGGGAAACATATTACTTTTAATAAATTCACTACTTATGACACACAATAAATCAGTTACATTTTAACGTTACACCAGTATGCCATAGAGCAAAATATATCAGCAATAACTGAACAGCACTGGAGTCCATCATTGTGAGTAGTGTTCTAAAATAAGAGGCTTGGGATAGAGTATGACGTGTCATATATGATGAGAGTGACAGTTCCACTGGGACCTGCTTGTTACACTGTTACTTTAAATAGCAATTGCATGCAAGTTATTTTAGTTTAAATTCAACTGCACGTTAGTTTTCTTATATAAATCAGTTACTTACATTCTCCTTAGACTTTCTATATCCATTTATGGGAGGCAATGAAGATGCTTTGGAACTAATTGATTTTGTAAACATAAAAAAAAGAAAATAAATATTAATGCCTTTACACTAGTAGGTCATTTCAGTACTGGCAAACACAGTCATTGAGTTATATCTGGCTATAAGGAGCAATTATTTTAATGGTCTTAGTTTAAAGTGTGTACTCACCATTGAACATAATTTCATAATTTACATATAGTAATAGAAAGTTACTCCTTTTTTAATGTAGATTAATTCTATCGTGTACTGATCCTGAGTTACAGCCTGTATTATATAGCAGAGCTGCATTGACAATTTTGCAGAGCTGAAATCTCCCAGGTTTCTTTGCTGGCTTAAAGGGGTTGTCCGAGATTTAATGACTTTGTGTTAATGCTTGTAATTTATAAATGTAAATACATTTGTAATATACTTACATTTTCCAAAGTGGCCCCGTTTCCAGATCCTGCCGTGGGGAACTTGACTGTTGACGTCACTCTCTGCTCTGGCTCTAGCCGCTTTGTTGATCTTGAATTATTTTCCGGGTATACGAAACGTCACGTGTGACGTGGTGTATATCGGCTTGTTCTGTTGTAATGCGCATGCGCGGCCCCTGCTGTTATCTCGAGAACAGCAGGGACCACGAGAACAGCAGTGACAGCGCATGCGCGCTACGGGCTGTGAAGCAGAACAAGCCGATATACAGCACGTCACAAGTGGCGTGTCGGATACCTGGCAAAGAATTCAAGATCAACAAAGCGGCCAAAACCAGAGCAGAGTGTGACGTCACCCGTCAAGTTCCCCGTGGTAAGATCTGGAAACGGGGCCACTTTGGAAAACTTAAGTATATTACAAATGCATTTACATTTATAAATTGCAAGCATTAACACAAAGTCATTAAATCTCGGACAACCCCTTTAATGCTTTCACAGAGCTTGCACAGAGGCTTTTAACACCCGACACTGTACAGGCATCTCATGTAGGAAAAGCAAAATATCCCACTGCATTATAAGAGCTCGGCCAAGCAGTTAGGGATGTGTCTGATGAAAAATCCATCAACTGTTTCCAATGGTTTATAATACAGACTGTAACGCAGGACCAGAACAAAATAAGCAATGAAATGTATTTGTAAATGTACTTAAATATACAGTATCATATATATATATATATATATATATATATATATATATATATATATATATATATTAAAATCAAGCTCGAAGGTAGTCATACCATAGCATTAAAATTAGAAAGGCTCTCCTGAAAATGTCCCTTTTTTTATTGTAGAAAATAGTTGCCACATAACTCAGGTTCCTAAAGGATATTTCAACCCCTTATTGACATAACTCATTTTAGTAAAGAAAAATTCCCCTCTGTGTTCCAGTGGTCATACCTTTTCTTTTTTATCTTCAATGTAGCTATATGAGAGTCTCGTATTTTGAGGAACATGTTATAGTTTTTATAGGAACCATTTTGGGGTACATATAATGTAATGAAGGACTTTTATTATATTTTTTTGTGGGAAAATGGAAAAAACAGCAATTTTACCATTTGCTATTTATTTTATGGCAATTACCATGCTGTATATATACTATATTAAGTTTCTTATTTGGGCCGTTATGATTATGACAATACCAAATTTATATTGTTTTTTGTTATGATTTACTTGCACAGTGGGTACATATGGCTTTTTGATTACATTTTTATTCCTGTTTTTGGGAGGCGAGAGAAACAGAAAACAGCTATCCTTGCATTTAATTTTTACGTTTTTAAATGGCTTTACCGTGCGGCATAAATAAGTAATTAATTTGTGATGGCGATACCATTTATGTATTGTTTTTGCATTCTTTTTTAAAAAAAAATCAATAATAAAACATTGTGTAAGGGAAAAAATATGTTTTTAATATTTTTTTTAAAACCACTTAGATATCGCAGTCAGCATTGACAGCGGAATCTGAGGGGTTTAAAAGGCAGCGTCGTGGAATAAAACAAAAAACCCAATGTAATAATCAGGGAGAAAGTATGTTCTCTGATTGATAAGAAAAGGTGAGATCATGAACATGAACCATGTTACCCCTTCTCCTGGGGTCATATGAAGCTATACAGGGACAGGAAGAGGATTTACAGATCCCACTCCTATGCCTGCATGCACTACATCTGGAAGAAGCAGCAAATCGTCGTAGGTGAGTTGCAATCTTTTTTTTTTTTCATTGGCACAAAGGAGGCACTATTATCAGAGGAGTGGGGCCTAACAACTATATGGGGGCACCTATCTACTATATGGAGGGCATAACTAACATATAAGGACACCATCTACTATATGGAGCTTAACTCCTTTTTGGGGACCTAACTAGTACATGGGGGGCCTAACTACTATATCAGGGCATCTGTTTACTATATGTGGCACCTTTCTACTCTATGGGGGCCTAACACTACATAGGGCACTCAACAACTATATGGGTTACAAAAGAGTTGAACTAATATATGGGGGTACAAAAGTGGACTACTACTGTGTGAGGGGACCAGGGGGTAACATTACAACTGTGTGGTGGCACTATTACTGTTTGGGAGGCATTATTATTGTGTGGGGCACTAAGAGGAGAACTATTATATAATATAGTGTGGGGCCTAAAGAGGGCACTGTAAATGTTTGGGAATCGGTGAGGATGATGCTGGGAAATCAGGGAACCAAAGATGTCTGTACTGTCATTCGAAGAAGAAAAGAGAAAGAGAATTACACCACTCTGACAAGACATCACCAGTGAGTCACAGAATGTAACTATACTGTATTGACTTATCTGATCTGCAGACCACCTGTGTAGAACTAGTATTTACCACTATTTGGTCACTGTATGTTGGTGATATGTGGTAATATTGGGCGTTGTATAGTGAATTTTATTCAGTAACAGCATGGTGTTATTATTTAGTCACTGTCGTGGTAATATTTGGTCATGTGTAGTAGTATTCTTTGTCCCTTATATAGTGGTATCATTGTTAATATTGGCCTTGATATATTGGTTTTTGTTCAGTAAGAGTAAGGTGATATTTGTTCCTTGTATAGTGGATAGTGGTATAATGTGGTATCTTTATGAACGTTTACTTAGAGGTAAATTATTATACATAAAAAATTGTCTTATAGCTATGTTGTCTTTCAGACCCGCAACACCACTGGGGACTGAGCATACGAGCAACGCGCGAGGGAGGGCGGCTCAGGTGCACAATTTTCACTTGGGCCCCTATGGCTCCAGCTGCACCACTGCCCTCTGCTGTTCACACAGGCTCACACTTCATGTGTTCTAACAGGATAGACTGCGACGAGAGCCGCAATCCCAGTCTTGATTTAAAGCCAAGATTCTTGGCTTTAAAGAGGCTCTGTTACCAGATTTTTCAACCCCTATCTCCTATTGCAGCAGATCGGCGCTGCAATGTAGATAAGAGTAACTTTTTTTTTAAAAAAACAAGGATTTTTGGCCAAGTTATGACCATTTTTATATTTATGCAAATGAGGCTTTCTAAAGTACAACTGGGCGTGTTTAAAGTAAAAGTACAACTGGGCGTGTATTATGTGCGTACATCTGTGCGTTTTTACTTCTTTTACTAGCTGGGCGTTGTGAATGGGAGTGTATGATGCTGACGAATCAGCATCATCCACTTCTCTTCGTTAACACCCAGCTTCTGGCAGTGCAGACACAGCGTGTTCTCGAGAGATCACGCTGTGACGTCACTCACTTGTGGATGATGCTGATTCGTCAGCATCATACACTCCCATTCACAACGCCCAGCTAGTAAAAGAAGTAAAAACGCCCAGATGTACATACACAATACACGCCCAGTTGTACTTTTACTTTAAACACGCCCAGTTGTACTTTAGAAAGCCTCATTTGCAGAAATATAAAAATGGTCATAACTTGGCCAAAAATGCTAGTTTAAAAAAAAACAAAAACGTTACTCTTATCTACATTGCAGCGCCGATCTGCTGCAATAGGAGATAGGGGTTGCAAAATCTGGTGACAGAGCCTCTTTAAAATCATACCAAAATAGCGCCACGGCTAGAGCCTTTAGAGTGGCAGCTCCCTTCCCGGAAACAATGCCTCGTCAAAACTGTAAGATCCTTTTTCCTGCAGCCCGAACCCAGATCGGGATAAACTGTCAGGAGGTTAATATATTGGAGTACATTAGTTTTAATATAGAATAGATGTTAAAAGACAAAGTTACAAATATATCAAATACAACCGATCATGAGGGAGTTTTAAAGAGGTTCTCCACTAAAATGTAACTATATATAAAACGCTGATTTATAGAAGTGCCAAGCTGCTTTTTTTTTTCATTTTTTGCTGTCAGCACACAACCAGCCCAGTTTTGAGCAGAGATCAAAATGTATCAGTTTCCATGTTGCCGAAAATAGTGCACGTAGGGCCTGTTCACATCAGCGATTGAGGGGTTCCATCTGAGCTTTCCGTTGGGGGAACCTCTCAACGGAAAGGCAAACGGAAACCATAGCTTCCGTTTAAGTCACCATTGATATCAATGGTGACGGATACTTTGCTAATGATTTCAGTTCGTTACCGTTGTGAAAGGGTTCTGTTTTTTTGACGGAATCAATAGCGCAGTCGACAGGATACAAAGCAACTGTTTCTCAAAAAGTTAAAATAATTTTTAATAAAAAGTATTTGGAAAGTTCCACCAAACACACTGATACACATTTTAATTAAAAAATATTTTAAAGGTGTTTATAACCTTTAAATGAACACCAATAATGCAATAATGTATAATTCTGACATGTTTGGCTTAGTACATCTTCCCCATTGTCTATGAACGAGCTCGTTCATCTGCAGATCGCTGCCCTGTTTAAACAGGGATCCGCACCTATGGGGACCTCTGGGACCCGCACCTATCTTTAGAATGGGGACCCCTAAACTCCATTCTAGCTTTTTGTGCTCACACTTCCTTCCGGCCACTTACTGATTACGTGGTCGGGAGTTATGGAAAAAGTGTAACTCGTAAATCTGTTTCCGTAACTCCCGACCATGTAATCAGTAAGTGGCCAAAAGGAAGCGTGAGCACAAAAGGCTAGAATGGGGTTTAGGGGTCCCCGTTCTAGAAACAGGTGAAAGTCCCAGAGGTGGGACCTGCATCTATCTGTCATTTATGACATATTCTGTGGATATGTCATAAATGTCCCTCATGGAAAAACCCCTTTAAGATGGGGAGGCTCTTTATGGAAAGCAGTAAAGTATTTGTTGATTTTCTTATACAAGCCCTTTTAAAGCTAGAAGGATAATAAAATTAACAAAAAAGCAAATGCACCACAAGGACAAAAATATTCCATTATTCGAGGAGACACAGTATAGGTTCATTAAAAATCCAACAGCAACAAGCGTTAAGGCATTAGAATTACAATCATGATCTAAATTTTCTCTACATAAAACATTCATTTATAGACAATGGGACTATACTATGGTGGAGGAAATCAGGCAGATACTAGTGGATGTTATATTAGAGATTCTTCCCAGGCTGATATAACGTTAGAATGGCCACATATTTAGTTAAAAGGAATTGACATTTTGATTTATTTGAAATTAGATTCATAAAACATTGCAACTTATGGAATTATTACAAAAATGAAAAAATACCAGGGCTCATGGTAGAATAAATATCTAGACAGAATACAGTTGTTTCGTCTTACCCTTGTGCCCTTCTAACAGATGACTTTGAGAATATCAGATCACTGTATGGCAACTTTTTGAATTTGTCTCTGCCAACTGCAACATAAAACTGTCCATTTTCTAGTTCAGAGCCATCATGAATGGGAATTCCTTCTAATGTGTATAATCTAAAGGGAATGATCATAAATAAAACATTTTAATTGATTAGCACATTACTTTGGTGTTGTCTACACAGATTTAATTAAATAATTCAAGAGAAAAACTATTACAATTAAAAAAAATTAGAGTTTGTGTTTTTAAACTTATAAACATCTCAAGTGGAGAAGTTTCTACTTGCAACAATATCATCTCCACAACCATTTAAAAACTGTGGACATCCCACATTAGAAGAAGAGGGAAGAAGTATAGTTGGCTGCACAATCCACGTTTCACCATCTAATATATATTTTGGAAAGTTTGTTTGAAGCCCGATTTTTCATTGGTTTAAAAGCAGTCCATGTGACCGCTGCAGCCTGTGATTGGCCTGTGATTGGCTGCAGCAGTCATATGGGATGAAACGTCATCCCGGGAGGCCGGACTGGAGGAAGAAGCAGGAGTTCTGGGTAAGTTAACTTTTAATACTTTTAACTCCAGCGGTAGTCACTGTCCCGGGTGCTGAAAGAGTTACTGCAGCTCAGTTATATCTTTCAGCACCCTGGACAGTGACTATCCCCTGACGTCGCCTAGCAACGCTCCCGTAATTACGGGTGCACACACGTAGCCACCCGTAATTACGGGAGCCCCATAGACTTAGGCCTCATGCACACTTCCATCACCGTTTTCACGGCCGCTTTTCACGGATCCGTATGTCCGTGATTGGAACCGTGTGCTTCCCGTGTGTACTCCGTGTACAGTTCCGTGTTTCAGTTTCCGAGAGGAAACTAAAACCCGTTCACACTATGTACACGATATTGTGAGCGCCGCACATGCTATTCCCTGTCCAGCGATACTCATTGTCCACGGTGCTGAAAGAGTTACTGCTGATCAGTGTAGCCCCTTAACTCTTTCAGAACCCTGAACAGAGACTACCGCTGGACAGGGAATACCATGTGCGGCGCTCAAAATATAGATTAATGGTTCATTAAAAAAAAAAACGCAACAAAAAAAAGTTACTACTTACCCAGAACTCCCTGCTTGCCTGCTTCTTCCTCAAGTCCGGCCTCCTGAGATGACGTTTCAGACCATGTGATCGCTGCAGCCAATCACAGGCTGCAGTGGTCAAATGGACTGCCGCGTCATCCAGGGAGGTCGGACTGGAGGTCAGAAGAGGGACGCGCCACCAAGACAAAGGCCGGGGTACGTATGAACTTATTTTTCTTACTATCACTGCGTTCCAGCACTGATTAGCAGCCTCTTCTCTCTATCAGTGCTGACAGAGAGAAGGGGCTGCCGATTAGTGCAGTGCAGTATTTGTCTGTATGTGTACCTCTGCCCGCCCGGCCGTTGTTAGGCAACGGCTCCGTCACACACGGACGGCACACGGATGCCTTCCGTGTGCCTTCAGTTTTTTTGACAGCCCCATTGACTTGCATGGGCCTCACGGTCATGGAATCTTGGACCAAAGTAGGACATGCTCTACTTTTGTCGGAACGGAGTAACGGGACCGTCAAAAAAACTGAAGTGTGCATGGCCCCATTGAAATGAATGGGTGAGGGTGCTAGCCGTCTGAAAAACGGCTAGCACCCTGAAGAAAAAGACTGAAGTGCCTGCATGTGCTGTAATTATGGCCTGAATTAGGACATGTTCTATGTTTTTCAACGGCCCGGGCACCTTCCCGTACGCAAACGGGAAGGTTAGCGTGGCCAATAGAAGTCTATGGGCCTGTAATTACGGGCCGTATTTACGGCCCGTGATTACGGGTGTTTTTACGTTCGTGTGCATGAGGCCTAAATCTGTAATGAATATATTGCTTCATTTCATTTCTTTTATGCTTCCAATAACATTATTTACACTCTCTAGCAATTATATTCATATTCATATCGGGAGGTAGCAATTAAATTCATACTGAGAGATATTTAAATAGTGAGCTTTTACTCTATCTATACCGTAAGTCAACCTCCCGAGCAACGCCGGGTATAAAAGCTAGTAATGTATATAAGTTGATAAACATCTTTCTCTAATACTGCAAAAAGACTAAGGCCCCATGCACACAACAGTATTTTCATCTATCCCAAAATACTGACCGTAAATACGGATCCGTAGGCATCCGTATTGTATCCGTATATACAAAAGGGTGTCCGTAAATTTGGTCCGTATTGCATTCGTATTCATCCGTATATATGGATCCGTACAAAAAGAGGGAGGTTGCGAATGATGTCATCAACATGTTGCCTAGCAACGCTTCCGTAAATACGGACGGTTTACGGATGCACATCAGTAGCCGTCCGTATTTACGGAAGCTCCCATAAACTACTATGGGAGAGTACTTGCCATAATTACTGAAAAGAATAGGACAGGTTCTATAATTTTTTTCAGCACGGACACCCATCAGTAAGAATACTGAAAGGTGTCCGTGGCAAACAGAAATGAATGGGTCCGTAATTACTGTCAGTATTTACTGTCCGTAATTACTGATGAAAAATACTGTTGTGTGCATGGAGCCTAAGTAGGTCATTTGATATATCATTCAACATTATCACTTCCTTAGGCCCCATGCACACGACAGCAAAAAACCTCAGTTTTTGCGGAGCGCAATTGCGGTCCGCAAAAACAGAGCCATTCACTTTCATTGAACACTGACACCTTTCCGTAGCACTACGGAAGGGTGTCAGTGCCGTGGAAATGTTCCGGGAATTATGGAACATATCCGTTCTTTCGCATTTTGCGGGCCGTGCTCCCATACTTTGTATGGGAGCACGGCCCGAAAATGCGGCTGTCAGTCAGCGGCCGTCCGTGCCCGCAATCGCGGGCCGTGATTGCGGGCACGGTCGTGTGCATGGGGCCTTAATCAAAACAAAAACATTGCCTTGTTCAGAATTCCCAGGTCAATCTCCTGAATTTGTAACTAATTCTGAAGGTTTACGAAGTTCTATGACTGACAAGAATATTATAATGCATGTCACCATTGGAGGCAGATTTTCTATACTGCTCAAACCGCAAGAAAAGTAGAACAGAAAATTATTGGTGAAGTAACTAGAGGTCTGTAGACTAGCAAAGGGCAAGGATAAAATGCATTTTAAATGGGCCGATAATTTGGTGAAAAAGAGTTCATATAAACGCTCGCTCCCGATCATCGACCCGTGTAAACATACCCAGCGATCAGCCAGCAAATGAGAAAATGCTCGTATATCGGCTGATTGGATCGGGCATTAGAATCATCGGTTGTCGGCAGCACATCTCCCGATGTAAACAGGGATGTGTGGCTGACTATAATGAAACTTTATGAGCCTGAGCAATCGCACTGACACTCGTTCGGGCACATATGGCACCGGTGATTGCTCCATGTTAATTGAGCTAAACGAGCACCAGTCAACTTGATATATCAGCGTTCATTACAGGCAGAAAATCTGCCAGTGCAAAAAGTCCTTAAGATATGTACCTGTGTACAGCTCCACTCCGAAGTTTTACTTTGTCTGTAACCATGGCAAGAACAAACTCCCACTGATCCAGAACTTTCCTAGGTATCAGTAAACGCACCACTGGGTTCATGATATCTCCATTAGCAATTAGGCTGGTGGAAAAAAAGAAGAACATAGTAAATGTGAACTTACTTCAACATAAAAACATAAGAAATAATGTAATGTTTGAAATGATATTACTCACAAAACAGTACACGGCTCCTGAACATTTTTTCTAAACCGCGCTGATACATTGATTCTGCTGTGGGACACTGGTTTTACCTGGAAAATAAGAGCCTATTTGTACAAATTATTATAATAAAACATTGGATAGCTTCATAGCAAGGTATGGTCCTCCTATGGCTACAGCTGTAAATGTGAAATTGTATTTAAACTCTTGAGTGAAAAACAGCCTTTGGGTAATGATTTAAATCTCTTTGGTTAGGGGGTACTTAGGTTACAGAAGTAGAAGAACACTGGTTTATGAAATAGTCAGTACTGATTTGACTAAAGACATGGAGAAGAAACCATCTGGGTAAGTCCCCATCTTACTATAGCAAGGTAGGGTAATTTCCTGTTGACCCTCTCTATCAGATCTACGGGAGGCGGGGCAGCCAAAACAATGTGAAAACCAAACAGAAGAGGAGTACTCTCAATATGACTTGGATGGTGCGTGTTACAGGAAATAGTGCAGCACGCAGTAGAGAATATCATGATGAACAGCAATTCACTGGGACTTTGCCAACTTGACCTCACTTTAATCAATGGAAGGGTAAAAGAGCCAGCGATCAACTTTTCAGCTTGGAAGTTTATTTAGCTGAGAATACACTGAGCTATATACGTTAGGCTAAATAAACTCAACTTTATCAAGATGAATGTTGCCTCTCTTTTCTTACATTGGCCAGTGAGTGTGAGATAGTGGTTAAAGAAGACCTGTCACCTGTGGAAAAAATTGCAGCTGATTTCTGTTCGATTGCCGGCGCCTCACAAATTCTGTCACTTTTTTTTTCTTCTAGCCCCAACTGTTGTTGAGCCATCGGTGCCTTTACTTTTGGTGCCCTATATGCAAATTAAGCTTTTAACTGTCAAGTGGGTGGTTAACATTGCTCAATTGGCAAGGGGGAATGAACCGATTGCCTCTGATGTCGTCCGATCAGAGCAGACAGCATCAGGCTCATGCCATCTGTGCTGATGATCGTGAGTTGCTCTGAATGGATGGTGTCAGAGAGGCAAGGTTCACTCTCTCCTACCCACTTGACAGTTAGTCCTTGTTTTCATATCGGGTGGCAAAACTAACGGAACTGATATCTCAGCAACGATGGACATTAGAAGAAAAAGAAAAGCGCCAGAATCTGTGAGGCATGGGTAATCTTACTGAGATGTCAGCTGCAATTTTGTTGGGCATGTGACAGGTCCTCTTACACCTTCCCAACCAAATATTTTTTTTAAATCCAAATTCATCTAAATAAAAATGTAAGCAACTTACAGCTTGCAGTATCCATTTTTCAACTCATAGGAGTTATAAAGACACTTAGGTATATCAGTATCTAACCACATTTCCAGTTCATCTATCTATAAGTATAGAGCAATGGGTATATTTATAAAAACGTACTTGGCCAAACAGAAATAATTTTTTTTTTTCTCTGAACTCTGTTACCTAATAGTTCGAAAATACATTTTATTCAGTGAACCACGACCAAGGACAAGAGTTGTAATTTTTACATCATACACATGTGGGAACAAACCTCTTAATATGTTTCATTTTCAAGCAATTTAATGCCACATTGATGCGTATTTTCACATATGAACATTTTTATGAAAGTACCTTCTGTTCTCTTCTAGTTAAAATAATATTACTCTATACTACTACTGAATGTAATAATTAAAGGGGTTGTCCGGGAAGTGGACATTTTTTAGTAGTGGTTGCAAATTAAATAAATAAACCAAAAAAGCAAGACTTACCTATCCTTGCCCCAGCGATCTGGCACTGAGGCTCCAGCAGCATACCCAGTGGTTTTTAACATGTAGCATGTAACCGCTGCAGCCAATCAGAGAGCTAAGAGGGACTCTGTGGTGTGGAATCGTATTTCTGGCATAACGGTAAAAATACAACATATGGCACCTGAGCCATCTGAATGGATCGCCGGAGGCAAGGATAGGTAAGTATTACTTTTTTGGTATATTTTTTAATTTACAGGCCCTACTAAAAAAAAATTCACTTCCGGGATAACACCTTTTAGCTTCGTCTCATCTATTAGGCTGTAGGAAATCACATAATGAGAGTCAAGATACAGCTATTGTGGTATTTTCGCAACATAGAAGGTGAATTTCATGCATGAACTATATGACATGGAAGAAACAGGGTGCTACATTTGAAAACGGTTCTATCAGTAAATATGTAGAAAAGGGTCCACATTTTCAGCATATTTGTCTGTAAATCTGTTTTCATGGTTATTCCCTTTGAATGACATTACAATATTAAATTTTGGCATGGTTCTTGAAAAGCCATATAACTCCATTTGTTCCATATTGCGACATTGGTTACAGCAGTGGACTGTCAATATGTTTCCATCATGCTTCTATATGAATTCTATGGACTATAAAAAGATGTACTGCGGAAAGCGTATGTAATGGCGGTTTACCTATCACTATTACTACTGTAGCTCATGCAGATCCTATAATTAGGGATAATTATAAATATGTCCAATAAATCTGGCACATTAACCTTTCAGAGCTTTCGAAAGGACTGCAAAGACTATGTAATGTGAATGGCTGTAAAAACCACTCAATCTGGTAGAATTGTATTACATTTGGAAAAAGACTATCCCCAATGATAGGAACTATTTTAATTCTTTTCATTCCTAGTACTAAAGCATTTATACTTACATCCTCTGTGGGGGACTTTTGGCAAACAGCAAAATGACAAAAGATTTTAATTAATATCTACTCAACCTTATTATGATACACAAAATAGATGAGAAAAATATATAAATGACATCACTTTAAAAAATTACTCACTTTTTTAATGTATTTAGAAATCACATTCAATTCCAGATTCATCTACAGGAGAATGGCCCTATGCCTTCAGTGTGTATATCACTGCATTACTTTGATATTATTCTTAAAGGGGTATTACAGTATAAGCAAATAAAAGTTATCCATTGTGTTAAGGGCGAAGCTACAGAGTGCTGGGCTCCCCAAGAATAGACACCCACCGATTGAGCCCCCCAGATCAGACATTAAAAATAAATGTCCTGACGCAGGGCAGCATCATAAAGTTATATGCAACACAACACACAACTGGATGTTGTGTGATGTCTCGAATATAATGTACTGATGCTGCATGGGGTCAGGACCTTATATTCACCGTGGCACAGACCTTGTGTGACGGGGCCTAATGTGGCTGCATGAGGGGACCTGGGGCAGGCCCCCTTCTATTCCGAGCCTGATCGCGGTCGCAGGGGGTGCATTGTATGAGGAAAAGTTATACAATTTTCTAATATACTTTCTGTATTAATTCCATATGGCTTTTAAGATCTCTGCTTGCAGTCATTCAATCAGTGGATAACAATCTGTCATGAGCATGTGATACACACGTGTGTCTTTGACGCACCTATGTGATCATCACATGATCAGGACAGGTTTGCATTCACTGGAAGTAAACTATGAAGGTTCCGATAGAATGTGTACACGCAGAGATATAGAAAACCATGAGAAATTGATACCAAAAATACTGTATATTGGAAAATTGCATAATATTTTTTATTGTAATTATTTTTCATATTAGCGGATGCATTATTCCTAATGCTGTTGTGCAAAAACAAATATTAGAGGCTGTTCCAACATAGCATTCCCTAGTGTCTTCAGTGACTAAAATTTTTGAGACATTGGCTTATTTAGGTGTTTAAAGAAACACTAAACATACAAAATGCACAAAACATATACCAGCACTTCCTCCTTTAATCACCTCTTTTCCTTTGATCCTATTTTGTGTTACATTACAATTACTGCTAAGAAATATCTAAAGAATTCTTATATATGTGTTCCATGCGTACAGCCATTTTCCCCCTCCTTCTCCTCACAATCCTGTGTCTGGCTGTACGACAACTGGCTGCAAATTGTTAAGCCCCGCCCCTTCAGCCGATCACCAGCTGAAAATGGAACTGATCAGCAGGAAATTAACCCCTGTATTAACTGCAGGATTTCTACAAAACTATTTGTTTCAGAAACATGCAGAAGATCCTGCTGACTGACAAACAGAGGGGGCAAATTTACCTCCGATATACAGTACTTTAATCATTCATTTCTAGGTTTAGTGTTCTTATACCTCCCAACCATCCCAGATTCAGCGGGACAGTGCCGGATTTTGAGCGGTGTCCCGTTGTCCTGAGCGGTGTCCCGGGCGGCCGGTGGTATGTCCCGGACCTCCGGTGTCAACTGTATCTGCGTCCTCAGGACGCAGATACAGTTGAACCCAATGATAAAGCAGGGAATCGTCAGCTCCCTGCTTTAGCATTAGTACAGAGGACACTCCGGGCACAGCGCTACTTTAAGCAATGAGCCCAGGGAAGCCTTTGACGTCACTGTCCATATATTGACAGTGATGTCAGTGGCACCTCCACAGAGCAATCCCTGCCAGAGCGCTGCCGACACTATGGCCGGGGATTCTGCCCCTAGAGGGAACGAACTGACGTTAGTGGCTCCTGACTTTAGTTGCTCCTCCTGTAGCGGAATCTCCGGCCAGAGCGTTGCCAATGCTATGGTGGGGATTCCGCTCCTAGAGGGAATCCCTGTCGTCACTGTCTATATATGGACATATACTCAGAGTGAATAAACAGTTAGGAGGCAGGTGGCGAGAGACTGATAAGTGGAGAAAGAGACATTTTTCTCTAATAAGATAGATTACAAAGTTTCTTATATTCACTTGATTTATGGAAACTTTGTTGAAAAGTTATTGTCCGTTTAAAGGACTTTGTTACCCCAGGGTCTGAATATTTTAAAACATTGCAAATAACTAAGAAGCAATAGGAAGCACAAAGTCGTGACTTTTTAAGACTACCCTAGGCATGCATAGAAGGAGATGACTAAACTAGTGAACCATTTTGCATTCATCACAATTAGGAACAGAAAAGAAAATAACTTTATCAGCTATAGCAGCTGAGCCTGCCAATTGAGATAGTGTCATGCATGTCATTTAATTCTAATGCCAGCCTATATGCATAATCTTGATACCTAATCCAATGTATGTATGTGTTAGTATTATATGTGTATGAATCCATGTTGAGTCATGTATTTGCATTTTACTCATGTTGCCATGGTTAAAAGAGAGGTCCCATTTCAAATTTTGCTCTGCGGCCTTGTGAGTATTAGTTACATCCCTACATGTAATGTTATTTAGGGTATATCACCTTTAAGAGGTAATCGTGTGACAGTATTTCAGAGATGTCACTGACTTTGAGTAAGGGGTGCTAAAAAGGTAGAGAGTGAAACTTTCCCAGGTGAAGTTTATTTAAATTATATTATTAATTGACACTCGTTGGACTTTTTTTATGTTGACTTTAAATGTTCCCAGACGGTACTTTAAATATGTTCCTAATATCCTGATTAATGTCATGACTTCTATTTGCTACTGTCACTGAGAGGCGCCAGATCAGATAAGTTAGCTACAAAATGTTCAAAATAAGAAATGAACATTCTTACAATCAATGTCAAAACTAATAATTAACCTCACAAAGTTAAAAATAAACCTGTTGTCCCAGAATGCTTATGAGGTTGACAATGAGTTATGTGATTGAATTTGTGATTGTAGTAGTTTGGTAAGACTACGGGAATACTGTGACCCCCAGGTCAGTAATGTGTATGGGATCGGTATCATAGTACTAACAGGAAATGTGTCTGCATAAATTCTGGTTATTATTTAAGCCTAAAAGCCAGAGGTGCACCATCACTCAGTGTGGTAAAGACTTCTAATGGTAAATCTAGCACACTTAAAGGGAATGTTTCAACACCATATTATTTTAGGCCCAACCTACTGTGTTTGTTAGGCTACAGACCCACGTTGCGTAATTTGGTGCAGAAAATTTTCACCAAAACCTTAGGTAAATGTAGGTAATACCGCAGTTAAAATCTGGACCTAATAGTGCGTTTTCTTATGCGTTTTTAGGTGTGGTTTTTACATTTTGATGCGGAAATAGGTGCGGTTTTATGCTGTGGGTTTTGATGTGTTTTTCTATAAACTATTCAGATACAATTCGCAGGTAGAAACGTAAGATAAACTGACGTACTTGAATGTATGTTAGAAAATTGTATAACTTTTTATTATACAAAAAATAACATTAATTTGCTGAAAACGAACAACCCCTTTAAGGACACAGCTCATTCTGGTCTTGAAGGTGAAGCATATTTTTCCATTTTTACCTCACTGCATTCTGGGAGCCATTACTTTTATTTTTTCGCTGACGTTTCAGGGTTCTTCTTATTTTTTTTTTTACTTTTTAAGTACATAACATTCAGAGGTTAATTTATATTATTAAAGTTCAATTCTACCATCGTGTTTTTGTGTGTGTTCTTTTTTTGCAGCTCTTTGAAAACCTTAAATTATGTTTTCAATTTCCAACCTACAAAAAATTGATGCTACTAAAAAAGTATAAATAATTGAAAAATCTTTATTGAAATCACCAATAAAAGCTTAAATAACAATACAATTAAAAACAATCCACGGACCTACAGAAAAAAGGGACAACTCACTGTGTGAGTCACAAAAAAAGTAATAATTGAATAAGACCCCATTACTAAACGGACCTGCGTGTAATAAATAATATATAAATACAAAATGGGTGTAATAAATATATAAATACAAAATGGTATAAAAAAAAAACAGCTATACAATGCAGAAATAGCTTTTATTGGTAATTTCAATAAAGATTTTTTACAATTTTTATACTTTTCTGGTAGCATCAATTTTTTATATGTTGGATATATGTTGATTGATGTGTTTAGGATTTAACCCTAGGACCACCCCTTATAGGAAATATATGCCGTCCACTTGCATTTGGGGGTTTGGGTCCTTGCTGCTTTTTTGGTCTGCTGATGTGTTGTAAATTCATTGTACAAGTTATAATGATTACAGGAAAATATATTATATGTATTTTTTATGTTTTAACGTTTTTATTTGCTAAAAGCTTTTTTTAAATAATTGTGCCTAATTCTTTATTTTTAGAGTGCATATTTTTTTGTACATTTTTTGAATAAACTTTTCATTTATTTTTTTTTGTCCCACAAAGGGACTTTTACTTTTCAATTTTAGTTTTTTATTATAATTCATTGGATTACTTATGTATATCAATGCCTTACTGCCTGAACATATAAAATACACAGGCGGTTGTTAATGAGTACCTTAGGTATATACAGCACAATGCCCATGCCCTAAGGTATATGTGGGATATACCACAGAAGAATTAAGAAGACTAATTTAACATAAGCATGATTACCACCAAAGAAGATACTTCTGTCTCCAGACATATGAGAAAATGTAATGCTGGCAATCCTTACAATCGACAATTTTGGGGAATTGAAAGAATTACATTGAACCAACTAGTAGATGCTTCTGAATAAAACTAGTTATATCTTTATATTTTGATATGGCACTAATAGATATTGCAACTATCCGTTTTTGGTTACAATAACCTATAATGACCAGCGTAATAATAATTTCTTATGTGACAATAATAATTTCTTATGTGACAATAATTATCTAATATGATAGAGTAACAACAGTATGATAACCCTTACTTTATCGGTGGAATACTATCTATTATTCAATATATACTATTTAATGATATCCTCTCGGGTACTAGGACTTTAAATACATTTTAGACTGGATTTATTTAATCGCTATTTAAGATTGTTAAGTCAAAGCTGTAATTCATGGTGACTGCGCATGCTTATAGTGTTATATGCTAAGTATAATGCTAGACATGTCTGCGTATGAGCAGGGAAATAGGATCTCCTACTGACGTGTGGAGATCAGCACTAGGTTGGATAACACGTGTACAATGATAGGTTATATGTTATATCAATGTGCGCATGCACAGGCTCTCTAACACACATACACATATTTTACTAATAGTTGTGAAGAAGCGTCCCTTATCCATAAGGCCACTGGTTAATAGGTAACCAATCAAAAGGTAGTTTGACCAATTTGGGTGAGGACACCCTGATGACATTAGTTCACGTAGCGGCTTGTCTTTGTGTGCTTAACTCCTGATGAAGCCGGTTTATCCGGTGAAACATGTTATGTGGACATATTGCTTCTTTTAAATAGTGTTCATAGGAGCTAATGGTGAATACTACAGAGGCAATTACTTTATAGCTATTAGTGCAATCTATATGTCCACTGAATAGAAACACTATGAACACATACAGGCCTGCCTTGTGTGGAGCATCCCATACCCCTCAGGTCTCCTGGTGGCGGGCCCAGCAGGGCAACAACCATAGACTATGTCTTGGACTTGGATAAAGTAGTACAAGATTACTGCTAAAAGATTATAGCCTTTAGCTTGAGAATAAATACTAATCAGTAGAACGTGTTTTTAATTATAAGTATTGAGCACAATTTGGCTGGGTTCGCGCTGTGCGTTTTTGTGGCGTTTTTTAGCATGTGTTTTTTGTTTTGGTAAACTCCCAGGTCTCTCAATGGGAGTTCATTAACCAAAACAAAAAAATGTATGCTAAAAATTCACAGTTGAACCCAGCCTTTGTTTGTGTGATTTTATGCACCTGATGGCAAGAAGTGTGGCTAAAGCGGCTAATGCCAATAAATAGAAGGAGTATTATAGTAGAATAAATGCTACACGACCAAGTTATCACCTAACACATATACGCACACAAGCACAGATATGGACTCTCACACACAATTATGCACACGACCGAGTGTGCCATCCGAGTCCCGTCAGTGATCGGAGGAAAGATAGGGCCGGGTCCCGTCAGTGATCGGAGGAAAGATAGGACATGTTTTATCTTTCCTCGGATCAGAGACTTGGACAATTTTTCGCAGACGCGATTCACCTGCTAAAGTGAATGGGTCCGTGAAGACTATTGGGTGCCACTCAGATGGCGTCAAAAAAGGCCCGAGTGGCACAACGGTCGTGTGCAAGAGACCTACACTGTTTTATAACATAATTAAAACATTTAAAGAATCTACAATTTACAAAGACATGGAAAGTAATGTGTAAATCTATATAAACTTATTTTGGAAGCTGTTGATAATTCATTAGACATGTGTTTGACCAACTCATAGAGTAAGCATGCCTGGACATGTCCAGAACACTTATTAAGCCTGGAAAGCTAATGAGGAATTCTTGACTGAGAAGATTCTGCCAAAACGGCACTTAAAAAGCTGTTCATTTGAGCCCCAAATTGATAATAGAAACTTGAGAATAAACAACCAAAAGGTGGGTCTTCTACTTGAGCATGAAGAACTCCCTTCACTTCTGCATTGTGGAAGGAAGGAAAAATAAAACATCTAGTCAACTAAAATGGTGCCCAGATCACTACCCCATAAACTGTAGAAAACAGGCACGTGGAACAATACAAACCCATCCAAAGTTATATCTGACAATCTAGGCAAATACTATAATAAACTTTAAAAAGTATTTTCACGATACAAGACTACAAAAAAGGAATAGTATTATGCCTTACATGATTGACAAAAGAAATCCAAGAGCGCCAGCATCCTCTTTATGTAATGTTTTATTGATCTCACATCAGTATACAAGCAAAGAAGCAGAAATGCTGTGACCCTTACATGTAGTTAGGTCTTTCTCAAGACACAGCTACATGTAAGGGTCAGAAAGGTACTGCTTCTTTGCTTGTATACTGATGTAAGATCAATAAAATATCACATAAAGTGGATACTGTCGCTCTGAGAATACAGAGACTTTTTTTCTGGTTGCCTCTGTATAGATAGTGTACGCCAAACCTAGTGTTCAAATGTGATGCAAACCAAGCCTTAACTACATGCATGTTCATGAGTAAGAGCACCCATGAACACCAATCTGCTGATAGAGGTAGGGAAGTTATAGAAGCAATTTGTTCATTCTTTATTATGGCATGATCCTAGCTGAAGGGTTAATATCAAAGGCAAAAGAACGGACATGTTCCATAATTTTCGGAACATTTCTACGGCACGGACACCCTTTCTTAGCATTACGAAAAGATGTCCGCGGCCAATAGAACTGAATGGGTCCGTAATTGCGGACCGTATTACAGTCCGCAATTACGGAGCATTTTTACGGTCGTGTGCATGGGGCCTAACATGTGACATCACAAGTTGCAATGATAGATGACAAATGTCTGCTTTGTCCAAGTCAAATAGATTTAGAGAAAGAATATTGTTGACATTAGGACAGACCAATTCATGGGCCAAATTTGCCTTTTTTAAAAATTAGGAAATACTATTGACATTAATTTAAAAAAAGACCAACATGTAGGTATCAATAGAAAGTTTTTAGGCAGAATTGCTTTCTAGCACTTGATTCTGATTTACAGATATTTAGAACATTTTTACTTAAAACTATAAAAATAAATAAATACACGAGGCTATCATTTTTTAGGTGTCGTTGCAGAGTTATAAAGTCAATGGCTCACTAAAAATGTACCGCACATGGTAGTCAAGTAGTTATAAAACTAGAACTTCAATGCAGTGGTTTTTGGAAATTACATTTTCCAGAGATGTCTTTTGCTTTCACTGCTTCAAGGTCATAACTGGCCGGTAACACCCAGGAATATATCCACACCCGCGTATATATCCTCATATACACATTCATGTATGCCAGATCATAAATCAGCCCTTGCTCTGCTCCTCGGAACATTAGTAAATGACCTGTTATTATCATTATAAATGTTGTTTGTCACCTTCTAATACAGTTTGTTGCTTATCATTCAATTAGGACTATGCAATGCCACCCGCTATTACGAAAACACAGTTTAGGTGGCCTCATTGAAAACTCCCATGTTTTGTTCAACGGCATCCTAGTAACATAATTAACCCCCAGCTTTCTAATCACTGTTTTGCTGTTAGGTAATAAAGTACTACATTGTGCAATATATGAGCTAAATACTTTTCCATATTCCATACTTTTAAATATCGGACGCCAGTCTTAGTAAAAGAAATAGCTGGTAGGATTTGATTCAAATTGATTAAAAGGCGCATTTGAGAGTCAGAAAATCAAATCTATGCCTGCTAGGCAAAAGTTTTAACAGGAGATTCCAAATCTGGACACAGCTGTATACTACACTGTTTACATTTTTGGGTTTTTGAGCCAAACTAACAACATAAACTCAGAATTCAACATACGTACACTATATGGACAAAAGTATTGGGACACCTACACATTACATCTACAGGTGCATTTATTACATCTTATTCTAAATCCATAGGCATTAATATGGAGTTCTAGTTTTTTTTTCTAAAGGTGTTTGATGGGGTTGATGTCAGAGCTCTGTGCGGGCTAGTAATGTTCTCCCACACCATAGCCACCCAAAAATGTCTTTATGAACCTTGCTTTGTGCACTGGGCCTGGAACAGGGTCTTTCCCAAACTGTTTCCAGAAAGTTGCAAGCAAACAATTGTCCAAAATGTCTTGGTATGCTGAAGCACTAAGATTTCCCTTCATTTGAACTAAGGGGCCTAGGCCTTTACAGTTGGCACAATGCAGTCAAGCAGGTAACATTTCTCCGGCATTCACCAAACACAGACTCATCCATCAGACTGCTACATAAAGAAGGGTGATTCGTCACTCCACAGAACATGTCTCCACTGCCCCAGAGAGTCCAGTGGTGGCTGCTTTACATGACTCTATCCGATGCTTGGCATTGTGCTAGGTGATGTAAGGCTTGCATGCAGCTGCTTGGCCATGGAAACCCATGCCATGAAGTTCTCGGAGCACAGTTTTTGTGTGGATGTTAATGCCATAGGAGGTTTGGAACTCTGCAGTTATTGAATCAGCAGAGGGTTGGTGACTTTTATGCACTATACGCTTTAGCACCCTGCGACCCCACTCTGTAACTTTATGTGGTCAGCCACTTCGTGGCGGAGTTGCTGTGGTTCCTAAAGACTTCCACTTTGCAATAACATCACTCACAGTTGATCGTGGAATATCTAGGAGGGAATACATTTCATGACTTGTTGCAAAAGTGGAATCCTACTACAGTATCACGCTCGAATGCAGTGAACTCCTTAAAATGACCCATTCTTTCACAAATGTTTGTAAAGGCAGACTACATGGCTAGGTGCATGATTTTATACACCTGTGGCAATGGCACTGAATGAAACACCGGAATTCAATGATTAAGAAGTTTGTCCCAATACTTTTGTCCATATAGTGTATACACAACCACACAAATAACTAACTAAAACAATGGAACAGGAATTGTAAGAGGTGAACTGTGGTAATGGATACATTGCACCGTGAGCGACTAATACTCTGTTAAATTAAATACTACACCGTCTTATTCAAATGATGTCAAGTGCTCAATGGAACGTCAGGTGTTCTGTTGAGCTGCAAAAACACTCCAAAGACAAAGGCGAGGGAATAAAAAGGAGGAAGGGATCTCAGCCAAAAGAAAGAAAGAAACACAGACCCTGAACTCTCCAAACCATAATAAAGTGACCCAGTGATCCGTAATCTCCTACAGTATACCCTTTAAAGCTAATAGACAGTTCTTCTATCATTGCAAGCCAAAGTAAAAGATTACTAGCCCAAACTTGTACCTATCTAACAGTATTTTATGTAGAAACTTGTACCTATCAACAGTATTTTATGTAGAAACTTGTACCTATCTAACAGTATTTTATGTAGTAACTTGTACCTATCTAACAGTATTTTATGTAGTAACTTGTACCTATCTAACAGTATTTTATGTAGAAACTTGTACCTATCTAACAGTATTTTATGTAGAAACTTGTACCTATCAACAGTATTTTATGTAGTAACTTGTACCTATCTAACAGTATTTTATGTAGAAACTTGTACCTATCAACAGTATTTTATGTAGAAACTTGTACCTATCCAACAGTATTTTATGTAGAAACTTGTACCTATCTAACAGTATTTTATGTAGTAACTTGTACCTATCTAACAGTATTTTATGTAGTAACTTGTACCTATCTAACAGTATTTTATGTAGTAACTTGTACCTATCTAACCGTATTTTATGTAGAAACTTGTACCTATCTAACAGTATTTTATGTAGTAACTTGTACCTATCCAACAGTATTTTATGTAGTAACTTGTACCTATCTAACAGTATTTTATGTAGAAACTTGTACCTGTCTAACAGTATTTTATGTAGTAACTTGTACCTATCCAACAGTATTTTATGTAGTAACTTGTACCTATCCAACAGTATTTTATGTAGAAACTTGTACCTATCCAACAGTATTTTATGTAGTAACTTGTACCTATCCAACAGTATTTTATGTAGTAACTTGTACCTATCCAACAGTATTTTATGTAGAAACTTGTACCTATCCAACAGTATTTTATGTAGAAACTTGTACCTATCCAACAGTATTTTATGTAGTAACTTGTACCTATCTAACAGTATTTTATGTAGAAACTTGTACCTATCTAACCGTATTTTATGTAGTAACTTGTACCTATCTAACAGTATTTTATGTAGTAACTTGTACCTATCTAACAGTATTTTATGTAGTAACTTGTACCTATCCAACAGTATTTTATGTAGTAACTTGTACCTATCTAACAGTATTTTATGTAGTAACTTGTACCTATCCAACAGTATTTTATGTAGTAACTTGTACCTATCCAACAGTATTTTATGTAGAAACTTGTACCTATCCAACAGTATTTTATGTAGTAACTTGTACCTATCCAACAGTATTTTATGTAGTAACTTGTACCTATCCAACAGTATTTTATGTAGAAACTTGTACCTATCCAACAGTATTTTATGTAGAAACTTGTACCTATCCAACAGTATTTTATGTAGTAACTTGTACCTATCTAACAGTATTTTATGTAGTAACTTGTACCTATCTAACAGTATTTTATGTAGAAACTTGTACGTATCTAACAGTATTTTATGTAGTAACTTGTAACTATCCAACAGTATTTTATGTAGAAACTTGTACGTATCTAACAGTATTTTATGTAGTAACTTGTAACTATCCAACAGTATTTTATGTAGAAACTTGTACCTATCCAACAGTATTTTATGTAGTAACTTGTACCTATCTAACAGTATTTTATGTAGTAACTTGTACCTATCCAACAGTATTTTATGTAGAAACTTGTACGTATCTAACAGTATTTTATGTAGTAACTTGTAACTATCCAACAGTATTTTATGTAGTAACTTGTACCTATCTAACAGTATTTTATGTAGAAACTTGTACCTATCAACAGTATTTTATGTAGAAACTTGTACCTATCCAACAGTATTTTATGTAGAAACTTGTACCTATCTAACAGTATTTTATGTAGTAACTTGTACCTATCTAACAGTATTTTATGTAGTAACTTGTACCTATCTAACAGTATTTTATGTAGTAACTTGTACCTATCTAACCGTATTTTATGTAGAAACTTGTACCTATCTAACAGTATTTTATGTAGTAACTTGTACCTATCCAACAGTATTTTATGTAGTAACTTGTACCTATCTAACAGTATTTTATGTAGAAACTTGTACCTGTCTAACAGTATTTTATGTAGTAACTTGTACCTATCCAACAGTATTTTATGTAGTAACTTGTACCTATCCAACAGTATTTTATGTAGAAACTTGTACCTATCCAACAGTATTTTATGTAGTAACTTGTACCTATCCAACAGTATTTTATGTAGTAACTTGTACCTATCCAACAGTATTTTATGTAGAAACTTGTACCTATCCAACAGTATTTTATGTAGAAACTTGTACCTATCCAACAGTATTTTATGTAGTAACTTGTACCTATCTAACAGTATTTTATGTAGAAACTTGTACCTATCTAACCGTATTTTATGTAGTAACTTGTACCTATCTAACAGTATTTTATGTAGTAACTTGTACCTATCTAACAGTATTTTATGTAGTAACTTGTACCTATCCAACAGTATTTTATGTAGTAACTTGTACCTATCTAACAGTATTTTATGTAGTAACTTGTACCTATCCAACAGTATTTTATGTAGTAACTTGTACCTATCCAACAGTATTTTATGTAGAAACTTGTACCTATCCAACAGTATTTTATGTAGTAACTTGTACCTATCCAACAGTATTTTATGTAGTAACTTGTACCTATCCAACAGTATTTTATGTAGAAACTTGTACCTATCCAACAGTATTTTATGTAGAAACTTGTACCTATCCAACAGTATTTTATGTAGTAACTTGTACCTATCTAACAGTATTTTATGTAGTAACTTGTACCTATCTAACAGTATTTTATGTAGAAACTTGTACGTATCTAACAGTATTTTATGTAGTAACTTGTAACTATCCAACAGTATTTTATGTAGAAACTTGTACGTATCTAACAGTATTTTATGTAGTAACTTGTAACTATCCAACAGTATTTTATGTAGAAACTTGTACCTATCCAACAGTATTTTATGTAGTAACTTGTACCTATCTAACAGTATTTTATGTAGTAACTTGTACCTATCCAACAGTATTTTATGTAGAAACTTGTACGTATCTAACAGTATTTTATGTAGTAACTTGTAACTATCCAACAGTATTTTATGTAGTAACTTGTACCTATCCAACAGTATTTTATGTAGTAACTTGTACCTATCTAACCGTATTTTATGTAGAAACTTGTACCTATCTAACAGTATTTTATGTAGTAACTTGTACCTATCTAACAGTATTTTATGTAGAAACTTGTACCTATCTAACAGTATTTTATGTAGAAACTTGTACCTATCTAACAGTATTTTATATAGTAACTTGTACCTATCTAACAGTATTTTATGTAGAAACTTGTACCTATCTAACAGTATTTTATGTAGAAACTTGTACCTATCTAACAGTATTTTATGCAGTTATTTCTCAATAACATATTACTTATGTACACTTCTTTTTAACCATGTTTTAAGCCAAATACCAAGATTTCGCATTTTATTATTTTTTTACATTTCTGCCAGTACCTGGGAAAAGCATTCTGACTGTCCATGCAAAAGACAGTAGATACTGTATAACTCACAGTGGACTTTTATCCATGTGTGATTTCATCTAAGACAGCTCTATTTCTAAATTCAGTCATTTGGCCCAGCGTTTAGTTAACATATAGTAGACTGTGGAATGTGTTTTATTTTATTCTGTTTGCTAACTGATTTAGATGGGATATTGGTCTGATTGCCTTATTGTGTCCTATCAGGACAACCATGTGTAGTGCAGCAGCTCCCATGACCGAAGGCTGATCGGGGGCTGAAGCCCTCAGTGATGAACTGTTATTGCCAGGAGTGGGGGGACTTCCCTATAATGTTCATATCTACTAATAGGGCATTTGGGAAGGGGCTCCCATCAATCCCACTAATTAACATTTCCAATGCAAGTATAAGGGTACGTTCACACGGCTTCGCAAAATAAGTCTGAAAATACAGAGATGTTTTCGCCTGAAGACAGCTCCTGATTTTCAGACGTTTTTGTAACTACTCGCGTTTTTCGCAGCGTTTTTTACGGACGTTATTGGAGCTGTTTTTCAATGGAGTGACTGAAAAACAGCTCCAAAAACGTCCCAAGAAGTGACATGCACTTCTTTGACGCGGGCGTCTTTTTACGCGCCGTCTTTTGACAGCGACGCGTAAAAATACACCTCGTGGGAACAGAACATCATAAAACCCATTGAAAGCAATGGGCAGATGTTTGTAGGCGTATTAGAGACATTTTTTCAGGCATAATTAGAGGCGTAAAACGCCCGAATTACGTCTGAAAATAGGCCGTGTGAACATACCCTTAGGTATGTGTTTATACACATTACACAGTCATAAATGAATGACCCAAGCAATTTTGGGTACTCACAGAGGCCATAATAATATCTATCAACAGAAACTGCCCTGCTTGTTGATTGTGTTTTTTTTCTACCTTGTATATCAAACAAATTAGCTAAAAAAGTGAACACAGCAACAAAGATTTAGCATTTTTTTTCCTACATAGCCAATGTTAATTAGATGAAGTTTGGCTCCAATTTAGTTTACTTTCCATTGGCGCAAATGAATGAATAAATAAGACAAGTGGATGTTCTTTATGCTTGGGGACTGTACAGAGCTTTTGTATAGTGATTGTTGCTACTTCTCATTTCCCTTTAGGCCTATTTGCATTAAACAACATTCATAATGGTTTATGTACACAGCCACCTCTGGGGATACAGTTTCACATTACTGTACCCAAAAACAATTGTGTTTGTTCATTAACTATGCCAGGTTTATTCCTCATGGTCAATATGTCACTTGTATCTATGGTAAAAAAAAATAGCAGAAGCCCACATAAATACAAATTTTATCAAATCCCAAAACTCATTGCACAGTGTACTGTAAAGAGGAACATTGAGAGGGCATTTAAAATAACTATTGTATGGCTCCACCAGAAATACGTATAGATGCATTATTAAAAGTACGTGTAATGACGGGGGTGAGACAAGTGAGCCCTAATCTACCCACCACTCAGTCCCTGCCTACTTGCAACGACCCGCACTAGGCGACGGGGTACAACTGGGCGACGGTCCCTACGCTCAATAAGTGCACGACAGACAAACAGACAAGGGTACACAGAGCTAGGGGGAGAAAGGGGCAGTTGCCCACGGCAAAACCGTGAGCAACAAGAGAAGTGAACAAGCCGAGTCAAACCAGGAGAGTACGAGGTGGCAAACGCAGAGCAGAAGAGTAGTAAACAAGCCGAGTCAAACCAGGAGTGTACGAGGTACCAAACGCAGAGCAGGAGAGTAGTCAGCAAGCCGGGGTCAATATGAAGCAAGGACAATGGTACAAGAAGCTGCAGCAGGGCCAGGAAAAAAACGAGAAGAATCACAAGCAAAGGAGGAACAGGAAAGGCAGGTATAAATAGACAGAGGGCGGGAGCTAGCTCCGTCTGGCCAGGCTGTGATAGGTTCTCCCACTCCTAAGCCTGCCACCCTGAGTGGTGGAAGATGGAGTCAGTCTCACAGACATAGAAGCAGGTGCAAACTGATTATCTATGGGCGTTAACCCCGAAGCTGTGCCTGGCAGATCCTTTACAGTAGGACAATTAATGTGAAGCTCTGGATTATAGAGAGAGGGAATAAATAGAATTCACAATATAAAGTTGTTATAGGAAATGCTTCATTTGCCTTCAGAAACAATACAATAATAACATACAGGACTATGCAAAAATGTAAAAACAAAAAACCAAGTGTGCCTCTCAAGGCCCTTCAATAATGCATAGATAGAACTTTCCTCAGGTTGAGTATGTAGAGCATTCAAGGAATTGTCCACTTTGTACAACTCTAAAGGTCCCCCCGATGATGTGTTATTGCTAGGGGGGCAATCAGCTGTTATCACAGGCCCTGATTCAACTTAGCCAGGTCTAGGAGCCAACTCAAAAGTTATGAGCTAGCAACGACACACTATACGGTCAGGTCTGAACTGGACCAGATATATGTGTGATCATGGCATTACATATACCTTAAGGTTTTGAGGTTCTTGAGTACCCTTGGTAGTTATAGCAATTACTGGCCCTTACCCTTTTTTACTAAACATAGTGCTCTCACTCTAAAAGTAAGAGCTCATTCTCGCTTGTGTTTTCTGCTGTGGCTTTGTATGGTGCACACTTGTGAATGTACACTAAAAATTGTGTCCCACACTCTCCCCTCCACTTTCCTACACATCAAAGCAGGGCCACATTCTTTCAGGAGGCACAGAGCAGCATTAACCCCCCCCCCTCCAACTACCCAAGTAGTTATAGAATGACTGCCAACCCTTACCCAGGGTAAGTAGTCACCTCAGCTTACCTCACTTCCCCAGTAAACACAATAAGCCCCGTTGGCCACAGTATTCACAGCAGCTCCCTCCTCCTACTTCTCCAGTAATCATAGCATCTCTCCCACCCTCAGTAGTTACAGCAGCCCCTCACTTCGCCAAGTAGCCCCAGCAAGAACTACGCTTCCCCATTAAGCACAGTAGCCCCCCTCTTCTCCAGTAGTCACAATAGCTTCCACCCACTTCCCCAGTGATCAGTAACAGCATCCAGCCTTATGAACTCAATACAGGGTTAAAGTACCTGGCCGCTAAATCCATGAAGAACCGGAAGCAAAATCCGGTCACCAATGGCGATTTTCTAGTCCCTAGGAGAAGAGACCCATGAGTGGTCATTTTTATTTTTTTATTTTTAAGCGATGCTGCAGGAGAAATGAAGCATTACAAAGTGTCTATTAAAACCAATGGTGTTTTTGTGTAATGCATGAAAGTGATGGATCCTCTAGAAGGAGAGATGCTCTTTGTAGCATCTCTCAGCTCTGGCGACAGGACAGCGGTCTGGAGAAGGCAACTTCCCTCTTTTACAGTCATATGCCCTAGTAAGTATATGGTATATATATACCATAGTAGTTAGACTTCCTTTTAAGAGAATATAGGTTGATGAAAATGGCCATATACTCCTGATGGGTCTTGCTGGGCAGGTGCTGGAACATTAAAATCATCTGCATTATTGGACAATTCCTGCTTATTAAAAAGATTGTCTAGTTTAGCAAACCCATTTTCAGATTGTCCCTCATTTAAGACAATATGCGTGAGCAGCCTCAAAAAGTGTCTCTCCCTTTCTGGAGGACCAGCATGTCCATGCAAGACACAGGCAGCCCATTGATTTCAATAGGCACCATGCAATACTTAATTTCCCCTGTAGTGGTGCTGTAGGTGAATTACTGTCATGTTCCCCCGCAGAATACACCTGATATCTAGGGGTCCTAGCAGAGGGACAACCTGTGATCAGCTTATTTTCATGGCACCCATCTAACAAAAAATGAATGTAAAAAGCAGGAAGCCCCTTATAGAAAAGATTTTGAATTATAAAAACATTATATGGACAGGTGTTCTGCACAGACGTGAATAAGTTGCCCCAAAAATTAGTTAAATTACACAAATCCCTAAGATTGACATGTCTTTTTCCGACCATTATTAAAGAAGCACCATCTCAGCACAATCTTAATAAACAGTTTCACATAATCATATAGAACAGCCGTCATCAGTACTTTGGTAGAACATTCGGAGCAACTTGCTATGACATTGTCTACACATACAGTAGTAAACAAAACAATTGTACCAGTATCCAGAATGCTGTAACTATACCCTAAAGACATAAACAATACAAGGATTGTGTTACTCTTGCTAATGCGTCTGCTGCTGGGTTGCCAAGTGAAGTTTCACATATAAGCAAGGTCGTCAGAAGGTTTTATAGAGTAAAGGGTCTTCTCAACCAGGAAAATGTTTTACCAAGTGGAACCAAATAGGTTCTCATTTTACTTCGACATAAACAGATCTGTCTTGTGATGCGGAAATTCCACAGTGCACTTGCATGTTTGCTCCAAATTAGCTACATAAAAACTCCTCGTCATACACACAGCGCTTTTAGGAAAAAACGCTGCGACCAGAAGTTTTCTGTAAGTCAGTAGGCAATTATAAAACTCACTAAAAATAAAGATTTTTGTGTCCTTTTTTTACTTATTTTTTAGTGGAGTTTATTTGCAATTTGCTGCATGCGGTAGGTTTGGTGATTTTATTTCAGAACTTTTCCCATGGGCTTTTCTATAAAAAAATAAAAAAAAACGCTGGAAAAAAACGCAAGTCAAAAATGTGTGACTACAAAAACACCATCCAAAAAAAAAAGCTAGTAGAAAATGCATGAAATTCATGGCGATTTTTATATGCTAAGAAAACACTACTAAAAAAAAGTATGTGCGTGAAGGAAGCCTTTGGGTGATTTCACACATTGTTTTCAAAATGCAGCATGGTCTAGGCATGGCGTTTTTTTCCAGGCGTTTTTCAAGTTTGATAGAGAATCCTTTAGGAAAACGCCTGAAAAAAACGCATATTAAAAATTGCCTGCCTAAAAAGAACGCCACCCAAAAGAACGCCTGCAAAAAAATTATGATATTGGTGGCGTTTTTTTCCAAGCAAAAAAAAAAAAAAGACACCTAAGCCCTTTTGCACACATTGTGAATTCGCTGCAGAATTTCTGTCCGGATTAAAAAATTGACATGCTGCAGATTCAGAATCCGCACCGCAGGATTTTTTTTCGCAGCGTGTGGATAAGATTTATTAAAATCTCATCCACTTTGCTGCAACAGTAAGGGTATGTTCACACACAAACTCAAAAACTTCTGAAAATACATTTGAAGCGTTTTTGAAGCTGCAAATGAATTTGGAGCTTCTTTTGAGGCTTCTTTTCAGGCGTTTTTCATAGTGTTCAATGGAAAATCAGCTCCAAAAAAACGCCTCAAGAAGTGACATGCTACTTCTTTTTACGGAGAGTCTTTTTACGCTCCGTATGAGCTAAATGCTGTTTTTCCTATTGATTTCAATGGGCAGATGTTTGTAGGCGTTCAGCTTACATTTTTTGAGGCGTTTTTCGAGGCGGAATATGCCTGAAAACACTGCGTGTGAACATACCCAAATACACTGCAGAATTTCCACATGGAAATTCTGCAGCAAATACGCAAAGTGTGCAGGAGGTCTATCGGTAGTGTGAAGGAGTTTTCTATAATTCAACGTTTCCACCATAGAAGCAAGAAAGATGGCGGCTGCCACTGTCATAAAATAACATCAAATATTAAAGACAAATCCCCTGCATAGATGATTCATTGAGTTGTGCTCGTCAAAGGGGCATTCTATCTTATAAAATGATGGGATATTGCTAGGATCCCTTTAAGATCAGTGGGGGTCAGACCTCTGGGACCCCCAACCATCTTTAAAATAAAGTGTCCGTAGAGCTGATTTAGCAGTGTGCCCTCTTCTAAATTTTCCCTGCACAGCGGTGCTCCCGGGAATACCCCATTAAATATTCTATTGTGTCTTTACTAAACGCTGGAAATTATGGCCTTACATTGCGTATTGATGTTATTGTCACCCAGCTTTCCCAGATCCTAAATGGCAAATCTGACTAGATATGTAATGATACTTTTCCCACCCTTATAACACTGAATAACCAAGCAGATAAATAGGCATTGCATTTTCATTTTAGGTGAAAATGCTCTTTATTCATATATATTATTCATATATATTCTTATTATATTCGTATATTATATGTATTCATTTATAGAATATTCCTCATTTACATAGCATGTGGATTCAAAAATGTTCCCTCCTCCAAGATAATAGTGTTATTGCTATGGTCATTTCTGCATGACAACGCCTGTGCGGTTTGTGCGACTTATCCGACATTGAAACTTATCTGGTTGTAGTATCTGTATCATTAGAAAACCTGGCCATCACCAATCCAAAAGTACCAGGACTGAATGAAAGAAAATGGGTTTGCCCCTTTTTCTACATATATTTGGTGGAGAATCGTTATTTTTAGGGTATGTTCACATGGGCTATTTTCAGCGGTTTTTCGGGCCGTAAACGTCCCAAAAAACGGCTGAAAAATCGGAAGCAGAACTCCTGCAAACTTCTGCCCATTAATTTCAATGGGAAAAACGGCATTCTGTTCCGACAGGGCATTTTTTTACGCTTCATTTTCAAAAAACGTGCGTAAAAAGACGTCCTGTAAATAGAAGTGCATGTCACTTCTTGAGCCGGTTTTCATTGACTCAATAGAAAAACAGCTCCAGATCCGGCCGTAAAACGCGAGTTTGATTAAAAAACGGCTGAAAATCAGGAGCTGTTTTCCCTTGAAAACAGCTCCGTATTTTCAGACGTATTTTGTTAACTGTGTGAACATACCCTAACTGTAAAGAAAATTTAGACAAAAGAGGAATGATAATGATATTGCTCAAAAGTAATTTTGGGGTATATAATTTTGAGGAGTATCCAGGGCTTATGTATTAAAACTAGTGCAAACATAATGTGGAAGTATTTTCCAACCAATCAGATTCCAGATGGCATTGCTAGCACCTGAAAAAAAATAAAAGAAGCAACCTGTATACCTGCAATTTTTGGCTGCACTCATTTTTTCTTACATCGTTCCCATGGGGTTCATATGTCATAGCGTACAGCTGTTAACATGCTTCCTACCAATCTGCTTGCATACAGTACGTGTATGCTTTCATCTCAAGTGATTGTAACACATAGTGATTCCATTTGTCTGACCGTATGAGAAAAGTGTACATTAACCAACCGAATGAATGCAGAATTAAAAATTCAGATCGGTTTCTATAACCAATTGAACACAATTGTGACTCAAAAGGGTTGTGTGCTTCAAAGAACTCCCTTTTAAAGGCCCTGTTAGAGCATTTTGAGGCAATAAAAGAGAGGCTTCCAGAAAAGGCCCCCTCAATAAGCCAAAGCAGAGAGCCACTGAAAAGACCTTCTCTTCATTTGGATAGCTCAGCGTGTCCGCTGAATTTAACTAAGGTCCCATTTATTTGAATGAGACTCTGTGTAAGGTCATTTTCACACGGCAGTATTTTGCATCAGTATTTGGAAGCCAAAACCAGGAGTGGATCAAAAACACTGAAGAGGTGCGAAATCTTCCCATTATACTTATTCCCAGTTTATGTTCCACCCCTGGTTTTGGGTTCACAAAAATGATGCAAAATACTGACCAAAATACTGCTGTGTAAAAAAGGGCCAAAGCAGATTCTTCTTAGGGTATGTGCACACACAAACTCAAAAATATCTGAAAATACGGAGCTGTTTTCAAGAGAAAACTGCTCCTGATTTTTTTGAGGCACTCGCGTCTTTCACTGCATTTTGTACGGCTGTTTTTGGAGCTGTTTTTCTATAGAGTCAATGAAAAAGGGCTCCAAAAACGGCTCAAGACATGCACTTCTTTTTCATGGGCGTTTTTTTACGCGGCCGTCTTTAAAAACAGCCACGTAAAAAAATATCCCGTCGGAACAGAACGCAGTTTTTCCCACTGAAATCAATGGGCAGATGTTTGGAGGCGTTCTCCTTCCGATTTTTCGGCTGCTTACGGCACGGAAAATGGCCGAAAATAAGCCGTGTGAACATACCCTTATGGTTTCCCTTCTAACAGCTGATTATAGGGATGGGGGTGAGTCCCACCCATAATCAAATACACGACACCCAAAATCAAGTAGACCCCACCCACAATAAAATAGACACCTCAAGAGGAAACATGTTGTCCAAAATGACCAAGGATTTTAAGAGAAAGCTGAACTGGATGTTTAGAACAGAATTTAGGTTGCAAGTCTATCACAATTTTCCACTTGCAAAACAGCATTGACTGTTAATTAGGAATGAAATCCATCAACCACTGGTGCACAACACAACGTATGTATGAACTAAGAGTATAAATTATGCGCTCCCTTAAAGAAATGAACTTGGATTCGTTTACAGCGGTTATGTGGGGACTAAAAACTATTAGCAGTGTACTCACTACAGTATGTGAGTACATTCGCTAATATACATTCCAAGATGTTCATAGATTTTTATAGCACTGGCGGGGGACCGGAAGTCTAATTGCACAGTCTTCTTTGATGACGATACGACTCTTTGTCATGTGACTGACCCTGTTGTACTCTATGTAATCACTGTACTACTGTTACTGCTTGTTCATAGAGTACATGACGACATCGTATCGACATCAAAGAAGGCTGTGTAACTAGACTTCCGTTTCCCCAGCAGCGCTATAAAAATCTATGAAAATCTCAGCGCGATGGGGGACTGGAATGTATATTAGCGAGTGTACTCACATACTGCAGTGAGTACACTGCTCATAATTTTTGGTCCCCACATAACCCCTTTAATATTGCAATTAAAGAGGCTCTGTCACCAGATTTTGCAACCCCTATCTGCTATTGCAGCAGATAGGCGCTGCAATGTAGATTACAGTAACGTTTTTATTTTTAAAAAACGAGCATTTTTGGCCAAGTTATGACCATTTTTGTAGTTATGCAAATGAGGCTTGCAAAAGTCCAAGTGGGTGTGTTTAAAAGTAAAAGTCCAAGTGGGCGTGTATTATGTGCGTACATCGGGGCGTTTTTAATACTTTTACTAGCTGGGCGTTCTGATGAGAAGTATCATCCACTTCTCTTCAGAACGCCCAGCTTCTGGCAGTGCAGATCTGTGACGTCACTCACAGGTCCTGCATCGTGTCGGCCACATCGGCACCAGAGGCTACAGTTGATTCTGCAGCAGCATCAGCGTTTGCAGGTAAGTAGCTACATCGACTTACCTGCTAACGCCGATGCTGCTGCAGAATCAACTGAAGCCCCTGGTGCCGATGTGTCCTCGCTCGTCTGACACGATGCAGGACCTGTGAGTGACGTCACAGCGTGATCTGGCAGAAGCTGGGCGTTCTGAAGAGAAGTGGATGATACTTCTCATCAGAACGCCCAGCTAGTAAAAGTATTAAAAACGCCCCGATGTACGCACATAATACACGCCCACTTGGACTTTTACGTTTAAACACACCCACTTGGACTTTTGCAAGCCTCATTTGCATAACTACAAAAATGGTCATAACTTGGCCAAAAATGCTCGTTTTTTAAAAATAAAAACGTTACTGTAATCTACATTGCAGCGCCTATCTGCTGCAATAGCAGATAGGGGTTGCAAAATCTGGTGACAGAGCCTCTTTAATTAACCATAATTTTGAAAAGTACTCATGCACAAAACTTATGGCATTACCTGGCTTAGAGGGTCCACTGGCTTTTTCTTGTTCTCTCCAATATGTAAGTAGCTGAAAGATAATAAGAAAGTATTATTGTAACTTGACATATACTTATAACATATACTAGATATATATATATATATATATATATATATATATATATATATATATATACACACACACACACACATACACAGTCGCGTCATATTGTTATAATCACCTCTTCCGTTCGATGTTGGCAGTGCGGTAGCCCATGAAGGAAGAAATATGTAGTGGGCTGCTGTCTACATAAGGTGTGCTATAGGCTATCTGAACACATATCACTCTTTGCCATGGGAAAAATGGGCGATTTATCAGAGTTGCAAAAAGGCGTGATTATTGACTTTCGGACCAAGGGTGGCAGTATTTCTCAAAAAGCGCAGTTTGTGAACTGTTCAAGAGCTGCTGTGGTGAAAGTGTATCGTGAGTGGACAGATGGTACCATTGGGAATAACCGACGTGGAAACTGCAGAGCGCCACGTGCCATTGATGTGAGAGATTAATGTCGGCTACGAAGGTGCACGAGCGCCGAACGACGCGCTACAGTGGAGCAGCTCACCGTGAAAGTCAACCAGGGGGCTACCAGACGTGAGTCTAAAACAACAGTTCAGTGAACCCTACTGCGTATGGGGCTCCAAAGCAGATGGATGGTCACTGCTCCTATGCTAACAAAGCTGCATCAGAAAAAAGGCTTCAATTTGCACGGTAATATCGGAATTGGACCACCTATGATTAGGAAAAGGGTTGCCTTCTCCGATGAGTCACGTTTTCTGCTTCATCGAACGGATGGACGTTGGCGTGTCAGGAGAGAAACATCAGAGAACAAACACCTGCTGGAAGAACACTAGCTGGTGGCGGCAGCGTTCTGGTCTGGGGAATCTTTTCATGGCATTCTCCGGGCCCACTCATCCATGTGGAAGGCACTCTGAACCAATTTGGGTATGAATCCATCGTTGCAGATCACGTCCACCCATATGTGCTGTTTGTCTACCCTGGGACAGATGGAATCTTCCAGAAAGACACATTTGACATGTCACACGGCTAGAAATGTCTGACAGTGGTTGGAAGAGCACGACCAAGACTTCCAAGTACTTTCCTGGCCCCCTAATTTGCCAGACTTGAACCCAATTAAACATCTGTGGGACCACCTCGATCATCTTGTTCGCTCTATGGATCCTCCCCCAGGCACCCTGCAGTAAATGTGGGATGCACTGCAGTCAGCATAGCTCCAGATACCTGAGACAACCTACCAGCACCTTATTGAGTCGCTCCCAGCCCGTCTAGCTGCTGTCCGTGCCGCACACGGCGGTTACTCTGGATATTAGCTGGTGGCCATAATAATGTGACTCGACTGTGTGTGTGTGTGTGTGTGTGTGTGTGTGTGTATATATATATATATGTATATACATACACATATATATGTGTGTGTGCGTGTAAAGGTCATATACATAGCCAAAACGTGTTACTACACCAGTTTTGGTTCCAACATTTGGAACACAGTGGCCTCCTTTTCAATAGACCTCATCCCTTTTTATCTAGGCCATGCCAGCTTGCTTCCGGCAAAAACGACTGATCGGTGCACAAAAGAGAAAACGGAAACCAGGGGCATCGGCTCCGTCACCATTGAAATCAACCTCTGGTTTCCGTCAATGTCAGTTTGTGTCTGCTCAGGGTCCCGTTCTGATGGAAACCTCTGACGGAACGTCAGAACGGGACCCCAATGCAGATGTGAACAGAGCCTAAGCCTTGGATCAGGCAATAAATAGAGTTGATACTATCTCAGACTCTGCATAGGCAGCTAAACTGATCACTGACGATAAGGCCACGTTCACACGTGGCAGAATTTTTCCGCTGCAAATGTTGGTGCAGATTCGGGACAATTATGCCACGAATCTGCACCAACATTTGCATATTTGTCAGGTAATTCAGACGTTGCAGATATCATAGCAGACTTGCCACAGATTTCAGTTTTTGCATTGCAAAGGCTGAAATCCGCAGTAAAATTCCACTGCCTCTCCGCAAGATAATGTGTATGCTGCGGAGGGGAAATTCTGCACCGCAGCCTAATTTCGGCACAGTTATTTTCCGCAACGTCTGAACTAAGTTTCCTAAAAAAGTATAGAAACAAATGTAAAAAACGGCTGCTGCAGAATTCCACTGCGGACTGTCCACAGCGGAATTCACCAGCAATTCCGTCACGTCTGAATGTGGCCTAACTCTGCCATATTGTGGCAGATATAAAAAGCAATCAACATTGAACTAAAAAAATATGAAATAAATCAAATATTTTTTTTTAAAAAGAAAGGTATTACCCATAGACATTGACTTAAACAACACAGCCAAACTATGGTAGGGATCAGTTACCAACAAAAATGTATTGAACACCCTATGAACCTTTCTATTTTTTGATTAGCAATTTTTTACCATAACATCTACTATAAGGGCATGGCCACACGTAGCGGAATTCTTCCGCAACAGATTCTGTTGCGGATCTGCCCAAAATGGGCAATAAATTGATGCGGACTAGCCGCTGCGTATTGAGGTGAAAGTACTTCCCTTCTCTCTATCAGTGCAGGATAGAGAGAAGGGACAGCACTTTCCCTAGTGAAAGTAAATGAATTTCATACTTACCGGCCGTTGTCTTGGTGACGCGTCCCTCTTTCGGCATCCAGCCCGACCTCCCTGGATGACGCGGCAATCCATGTGACCGCTGCAGCCTGTGATTGGCTGCAGCCGTCACTTAGACTGAAACGTCATCCTGGGAAGCCGAACTGGAGGAAGAAGCAGGGAGTTCTCGGTAAGTATGAACTTCTATTTTTTTTACAGGTTGCTGTATATTGTGATCGGTAGTCACTGTCCAGGGTGCTGAAACAGTTACTGCCGATCGCTTAACTCTTTCAGCACCCTGGACAGTGACTATTTACTGACGTCGCCTAGCAACGCTCCCGTAATTACGGGTGCACACACGTAGTCACCCGTAATTATGGGTGCACACACGTAGTCACCCGTAATTACGGGAGCCCCATTGACTTCCTCAGTCTGGCTGTAGACCTAGAAATACATAGGTCCAGCCAGAATGAAGAAATGTCAAGTTAAAAAACCAATACGCTCCGCAGCACACATAACATCTACATTACATCTGCGGACTTCATTGCGGAACTTAGAATCTCCATTGAAGTCAATGGAGAAATTCCGCAATGAGTCCGTAAACAGTCCGCCACACCTCCGCAACAACCATTTTATGCTGCGGACACCAAATTCCGCACCGCAGCCTATGCTCCGCAGCGGAATTGTCCACAACATGCAAATGAATCCAACCACAAAGCTGTGGAAGGCAATGGAGAAACGGGTCCGAGGCGGATTTCCGCTGCGGAGTGCCAGAGGCATGTGTGGCCATGCCCTAACGCTCATTCACATCAGTGTCAGAGCCTCTGTTAGGGGTCCCTGTGTAGATTCCGTCACTTTTAAGTGGACAAAATAGTGCAGCATGACAGAAATCTGACGGAACCTATTAATGTCAATGGGTTCAATCAGGCTTTGTTGGTTATCATCACGTGATTAATCTGGCGCTTCAGTTTTTCTCGTTGTTCTGCTCCTATGACGGAGAAGAATATCAGAAAACAGAATGCCTATGTGAACATGCCACCCTCAAAAGAATTATATAAAATGTACTGCTATATGTCCCATTGGCATTCGGAAAACAAACAGACTAAGGCTCTATTCACACGACAGGGTCTGAGTGTCGGCCGATAAAAACTTTCGTTTTGCATTGTTCCGTTTCCGTTCCGGGCCGTGTTTCCATTTTTAACGGCCGATTTCGACCCGTTTTGCATCCGTTTTTTCCCCTGTCCGTTTTAAAAACGGATGAATTTCATTTGTCAATTTATTGCCACACACTGCCCTCTGTAAATACTGCCACAGCCCCCCTGTAGGTAGTGCCACACAGCCCCCCTTGTAGGTAGTGCCACACAGCTCCCCTGTAAGTAGTGCCACACAGGCCCCTGTAGTTAATGCCACACAGCCCCCTGTAGTTAATGCCACACAGCCCCCTGTAGTTAATGCCACAGAGCCCCCTGTAGTTAATGCCACAGAGCCCCATGTAGTTAATGCCACACATCAACCTGTAGGTAGTGCCACACAGCCCCCTGTAGGTAGTGCCACACAGCCCCCCTGTAAGTAGTGCCACACAGCTCCCCTGTAAGTAGTGCCACACAGCCCCCTGTAGTTAATGCCACACAGCCCCCTGTAGTTAATGCCACAGAGACCCCTGTAGTTAATGCCACAGAGCCCCCTGTAGTTAATGCCACACATCCCCCTGTAGGTAGTGCCACACAGCCCCCTGTAGGTAGTGCCACACAGCCCCCCTGTAGCTAGTACCACACAGCCCCCCCTGTAGGTAGTGCCACACAGTCCCTGTAGGTAATGCCACACAGCCCCTGTAGATAATGCCACACAGCCCCCCTGTAGGTAGTGCCCCACAGCCCCCCTGTAGGTAGTGTCACACAGCCCCCATGTAGGTAGTGCCACACAGCCCCCCCTGTAGGTAATGCCACACAGCCCCAGTAGGTAATGCCACACAGCCCCTGTAGGTAATGCCGCACAGCCCCCTGTAGGTAGATCTACACAGGACCCTTTTACATAGTACCCCATCCATAGATGGCACCCCCCCCCCCCCTACTTTTCTGTAGATAGCGCCACCGTTCCAGGAGAAGTCCCTGACTTCATTGTCCATATATGGACAGTGAAGTCAGGGACTTCTCCTGGAGCGGAAACACCGGCCACAGCGCCAGGGATTCTGCTTCAGAAGTCCTTGACTTCACTGTGTCCATATATGGACAGTGAAGTCAGGGACTTCTCCTGGAGCAGAATCCCCAATCCCCGGCCACAGCATTGCCTTAGCTGTAGCCGGAGATTGGGGATTCCGCTCCTGTAGGGAGCAAAAAAATACCCTCCCCCTCCTCGCATGCACCTCGCACTGTGAGGAGAGAGCGGACGACGGAAGACACGGCCGTGCCTCGGAAAACATTCGAGTGATGGCCGTATGTTACTCGGCCCCATAGACTTCTATGGGAGCCGGGCGGCTGGGAGAACGGCCGAAAATAGGGCATGTCCCATTTTTTGATGGCCCGGTTTCCCAGGCCATCAAAAAATCGGTCGTGTGAATAGCCCCATTTGGGGTCTATTGTTCCTACTGCGGCCATGTGACCACCGTTTTTTGAACGCCCGTCACACTGCCGGGAAAGCCGGTCGTGTGAATAGGTCCTTTCTGACCATAAATAACAAACTTTACAAACAAGGTAAAAGTTGTTAAAAGTTTGTAAACATCTCCATTCAAATAAACAATTCATGAAGAGACTTTTAGTATTTGTTCATGACTTTGCACAGCACCAATAAAATGCTCAGTTCTTGAAGCACTTCAACGGCAATTACTATAACAAAGGTGGCAAATGGACTTCTCTTACACAGGGTAGTTCTAGATATACCACATTATTGTGAACACAAGTTGCACTGGTTTATTGTAGGCTTTGTATAGCTTGAGAGTTTGAAATGTAAATTTAACTATGGAAATGAAATAAGTTATGTATTGACCCATATTTATTTTGTCTTTAAATATAAATTTACCTTTTAAATAAAGTGTGTTTGCATTTACTGTTCCTAGAGCAGGCAACTGCTGGAATGCTGCCCTTCTTGTTTCATTCATAACCTACCAGTTCCTTTTAATGAAAAATGCCCAAGTCTTCACAACCAATTTTTCTTTAATGTCTTAATGCATCCGAGATGAAAAATGAAGCAACTTTGCAAATGAATTAGATTAAAAATTTCCTACTATTTTGTGTTACCAGCTTCTATGCAGACATATGCATCTCCATGGTAACACAAAAACAAACCATGTGCAGTCTGATTCTGCAGTCATACTGTAACACTCCATACGAGACTATAAGCCCAAAAGTGTACCTGGATGTCGGTATCCGACTAGCGTTGTCGGAGTTAAGAGGATATCTCGAAGACAGTGTAGCAGAGTAGCACCCAATAGCGGGATCTCTCAGGGACAGTGGAGCCGAGTGGCACAGTGTAGCGGGACTTGTCAGGGACAGTGAAGCAGAGTGGCACAGTGTAGCGGGACTTGTCAGGGACAGTGGAGCAGAGTGGCACAGTGTAGCGGGACAGTGAAGCAGAGTAGTTTAAAGTATGTGAAGTTTGGCAGCCAGAAGAAACAAGAAATAACTAGAACTGCTATGGAGTTGGCGCAGGCTAACGTGGGGTGAGGAGTCAAAAAAACTGAAGTGTGCATGGCCCCATTGAAATGAATGGGTCAGGGTGCTAGCCGTCAGAAAAACGGCTAGCACCCTGAAGAAAAAGACTGAAGTGGGCATGAAGCCTAAGGAATCCTCTGTTCTTCACCTTAAACTCCCGCTAAGGCCGTTTGGACTTTGCCAGTAAGATTCTTAGATCACGGTCCCCAGGTTAGTCCATAATAGACGTGCTGCAGATGGCAGAGATGAGATGTTTTGTGGTAAAACAGGTCCGGGTCGGTAACAGGCGGGCAGCATTAGGTCCTGTAATTGGTATCAGGACACAAGTTCCGGCCAGATGTCGGTACACAACTAAATCAGATCAAGCAGAGTCAAGACGAAAGATACAGGGAAACCACAGGGAACAACAGGAATAAACACTAGGAAACTCACCACCACCAAGCACTGGAAGATTAGAGCGATTCCCCTTTAAGGGTCTGGAAGAGTGACGTCACACACTTTTATTGCTAGCAGAGGAAAGCCGTGGCATTCCGTCTTCACAGTAACACCACGGGACGATCATCACACCGGGCTGAGGAACTGTTGCGTCAGCTTGTGATGGTCTCCAACGCTGGAGTAAGGGTATGTTCACACGCAAACTCAAAAACGTCTGAAAATATGGTGCTGTTTTCAATAGAAAACTGCTCCTGATTTTCAGATTTTTTTTAAGCCACTCGCTTTTTTCACAGCGTTTTTCGCTGCGTTTTAATGAAAAACGGCTCCAAACACGTCCCAAGAAGTGACCTGCACCTCTTTTTCGCGGACGTTTTCTTACGCGGCAGTTTATCAAAACGGCTGCATAAAAAAACGGCCCGTCGGAACAGAACGCAATTTTTCCCATTCAAATCAATAGGCAGATGTTTGAAGGTGTTCTGTTTCCGATTTTTCGGCCATTTTTCGGCCGTGTGAACATACCCTAAAAGGTATGAGGCAAGTAATTTTTCTTACAATGTGGTGTAGCAGAGGTTTTAGAATCTCTCTGGTAGAACATTTTCCGAGATGTTTTTGTCAGCCGCGATAGACTTTGAATAGAGCAACACCATGCATTCCCGGCCTTTGCTTCATTCAAACTCCACCTAGCCGCAGTCTTGCGGCTTGAAAGAATGGGGGACCGGGTCCCCCTTTCTGGCGATAGGTGAAGGTCCCAGCCTTCAGATTTCCTCCGATCTAGAATATATCCAGTGGATTGGTGAAAAATGCTGGTGCCTGGAATACCCTTTAAAGGAGTTTTCCGGGCTCTAAAAAGACCAAACTGGTATTTGCGATAAATATGTCAATATGTATGGCATAGTGAGTATGGTCTTTTTCCTTATGTTATCATAAATGCAGCTGCCAGTTTGTTTGTTTTTTTGTTTTTTTTAAAGCCCTTTAGATCTTGTGCATGTGACGTAATCTTCACACTGATTCCAATGCTTTTCCCGCCTTGGAATACACGTGAATACCGTCAGTAATAATGCTCCTATTGATGTCGGAATAGCAAACTGCTTTGCTGAAAAAATAGAAGTGACATGTCCCTTCTTGACACAGTTTGAGCGGTGTATTCCGCCATGAAAACAGCATCGATAGCGACAAGCTGAATATCCCCATTAACCCCTTAAGGACGCAGCCTAGTTTGGGCCTTAAGGCTCAGAGCCCATTTTTTAAATCTGACATATTTCACTTTATGTGGTAATAACGTCGGAATGCTTAAACCTATCCAAGCGATTCCGAGATTGTTTTCTCGTGACACATTGGGCTTCATGTTCGTGGTAAAATTTGGTCGATATATTCAGTCTTTATTTGAGAAAAATTGCAAAATTTAGAGAAAATTTAGAAAAAATAGCATTTTTCAGAATTTAAATGCATCTGCTTGAAAAACAGACCATTATACCACCCACAATAGTCACTAGTTCACATTTCCCATATGTCTACTTTAGATTCGCATCATTTTTTGAACATTCTTTTATTTTTCTTGGACGTTACAAGGCTTAGAACATAAACAGCAATTTCTCATATTTTTAAGAAAATTTCAAAAGCCTTTTTTTTAAGGTACCTGTTCAGTTCTGAAGTGGCTTTGAGGGGCCTATGTATTAGAAACCCCCATAAAGCACCCCATTTTAAAAACTAGACCCCTCAAAGTATTCAAAACAGCATTTAGAAAGTTTTTTAACCCTTCAGGCATTTCACAGGAATGAAAGCAAAGTGGAGGTGAAATTTGCAAATTTCGTTTTTATTTCTGAATTTCAATTTTATTCTATTTTTTTTCTGTAACAAAGAAGGTTTTACCAGAGAAACACTACTAAATATGTATTGTCCAGATTCTGCAGTTTTTAGAAATGTCCCACATGTGGCCCTACTGCGCTCGTGGACTAAAACACAAGCCCCAGAAGCAAAGAAGCACCTAGTGCATTTTGGTGGTGCTTTTTTATTAGCATATATTTTAGGCAGCATGCCAGGTTTGGAGAGGTGTTGAGGTGTCAAAACAGTAGGAATCCCCCAAAACTGACCCCATTTTGGAAACTGCACCCCTCAAGGAATTAATTTATGGTTATTGTTACCATTTTGACCCCGTAGTTTTTTCACAGCGCGTATTTGAATTGGGCTGTGAAATTAAAAGAATGACAATTTTTCCAATAAGATGTCATTTTTGATCAGAATTTCTTATTTTCACAGGGAACAAAATGCCCCATTTTGTTGCCCAATTTGTCCTGAGTGCGGCAATACCCCATTTGTGGTGATAAACTGCTGTTTGGGCCCATGGGAGGCCTCAGAAGGAAAGGAGCGCTATGTGTTTGTTGGAGTCCAGATTTTGCTGGATTGGTTTTCGGGTGCCATGTCGCATTTGCAGAGCCTCAGAGGTATCAAAGCAATGGAAACCCACCAAAAGTGACCCCATTTTGGAAACAAAACCCCTCAAGGAATTTATTTATGGGTGTTGTGACCATTTAGACCCCACAGTTTTTTCACAGAACTTATTTGAATTGGGCTGTGAATTTAAAAAAAAAAACTTTTTTCCAATAAGATGTAGTTTTGGCTCAAAATGTCTTATTTTCACAACGAATAAAATACCCCATTTTGTTGCCAAATTTGTCCTGAGTGCGGCAATACCCTATTTGTGGCCATAAACTGCCGTTTGGGCCCATGGGAGGTATTAGAAGGAAAGGAGCACTATGTGTTCTTTGGAGCACAGATTTAGCTGGATTGGTTTTCGGGTGCCATGTCGCATTTGCAGAGCCCCAAAGGTATCAAAGCAATGGAAACCCACCAGAAGTGACCCCATTTTGGAAACTACACCCCTCAAGGAATTCATTTATGGGTGTTGTGACCATTTAGACTCCACAGTTTTTTCACAGAATTTATTTGAATTGGGCTGTGAATTCAAAAAAATGTAATTTTTTCCAATAAGAGGTAGTTTTGGCTCAAAATTTCTTATTTTCACAAGGAATAAAATACCGCATTTTGTTGCCCAATTTGTCCTGAGTGCCGCAATACCCTATTTGTGGTGATAAACTGCCGTTTGGGCCCATGGGAGGGCTCAGAAGGAAAGGACCACCATGTGGCCTACTGGGAATTTTCTGGTGCTAAGTCGTGTGTGCAGAAGCCCCTGAGGTATCAGTACAGTTGAAACCCCCGAGAAGTGACCCCGTTTTAAAAACGACACCCCTTAAGGAATTCATCTAGAGGTGTAGTGAGCATTTTGACCCCAAAGGTATTGTGTAAAAGATAATGTGCAGCAGTTGGTGCAGAGTGAAATTTGCAATTTTCTATACATATATGCCAATTCAGTGTCCGATATATTGTGCCCAGCATGCGCCACCGGAGATATACACCTCATAAACTGTAATGTTGGCTCTCCCGGGTACGGCAATACCCTACATGTGGCTGTTATCAGCTGCCTGGGCACGCAGCAGGGCTCAGAGGGGAAAGATGAGGAGGGGTAAGCTGTGCGAAGTGGATCAGAGCGAGTAAAACTGGGGTAAATTAAAAATAAAGGGATGGATGATAAATTTGAAAACACTCTTTCATACAGAGCTCTGGTTTTTCGGGACAGGTGTCACATTGATATATTGTGTCCTTCCTTATCCCCCTCTTATAGCAGACTCTGCACCTCTTTTGACTTTTTCCCTTCTTGCCAGTTTGGGGAACTTCTCCTAAAAAGTGTTGCCCTGGTACGATGCCTGTGGCCTCACTTCCAGAAGTACTGTAAGGCTTCAGGACTTGATCTGACAAGTCCACCCGTCCCATGTACCTATTGTAGTCCAGGATGCAGTCTGGTTTGGGGGTCCCTGTACTGGTACCTTGTACTGGTACATGGGTACTGGTGTGGCATCTCCCTTGTCTTGTACTTGACACACAATATGTTGCTGCTAGATTGTGCCCTGCTCTCACCCCTTCTGAGTGTTTGCCCAAGCAGAGTCGTAGGGAGGCCTCTCAGGTTTCTTCTAGCAGTGCCGCATGCCGCAGGACTTCTGGAAGCGAGGCAGTTGAAGAGTGGGACGCTGGTATAAAAATTATCCAGGTAGAGGTGGTAACCCTGGTCCAGCAGTGGGTGCAACAAATCCCACACAATTTTTGTATTAACTCCCAGTAAGGGGGGGGGGGCATTCTGGGGGCTGAGAACTGGTGTCCTTCCCTTCATATATCCTAAATTTGTAGGTATACCCTGATGCACTCTCGCAGCTTATACATCTTCACGCCATACCTTGCCCTCTTACCCGGCAGGTACTCGCGGAATTGAAGCCTCCCTTTCAAATGTACCAGGGATTCATCTATAGAAATACACTTCTCGGGGTGTATGCTGGGGAAAACCGGGCACTGGAACGGTCTAATAGGGGTCTCCGTTTATACAAACGGTCAAAACTGGGGTCATCTCGGGGTGGGCACGGCTCATTATGAGTATAATGTAAGAAGCAAAGTATTGCCTCATTTTTATTTTATTTTTTAGTTTCCAGCTCAGTTCTGAAGTTGCTTTGAGGGGCCCATATATTAGACACCCTTATCAAACACCCCATTTCAGAAACTAGACCCCTCAAAGTATTCACAACAGCATTAAAAAAGTTTATTAACCCTTTAGGCGTTTCACAGGAATTTAGAGCAAAGTAGAGGTGACATTTAATTAATTTAATTTAATTTATTAGGCACCATGTCCGGTTTGAAGAGGTCTTGTGGTGCTAAAACAGTGGAAACCCCCCAAAAGTGACCCCTTTTTGGAAACTAGACCCCTTGAGGAATCCATTGTAGTTTTCATGGGGTGCATGCGGCTTTTTGATCAGTTTTTATTCTATTTTTAGGTGGCGTGGTGACTAAAAAAACAGCAATTTTACTATTGTTTTTTATTCAATTTTTATTACAGCGTTCACCGTGCGCTATAAATGACATATTCACTTTATTCTGCGGGGCGATACGATTACGGCGATACCAGATGTTTATAGTTTTTTTTTATGTCTTATGGCGTTTGCACAATAAAATACGTTTTGTAAAAAATCATTTACTTTTTGTGTTACCTTATTCTAAGAGCCATAACTGTTTTATTTTTCCATCAGGAAAGTCGTGCGAGGACTTATTTTTTGCGTAACGAACTGTAGTTTCAATCAGTACCATTTTTAGGTACATGCGACTTTTTGATCTCTTTTTATTCCATTTTTTGCGAGGTGAAGTGACCAAACAATTGTGATTGTGGTACGGTTTATTATTATTTTCTCTTACGGCGTTCACCGCGCGGGATAAATAACGACATCGTTTTGTAGTTCAGGCCGTTACGGACGCAGCGATACCAATTATGTATAGTTTATTTGTTTATTTATATATTTTTATTAATAATAAAGAACTGATAAGGGAAAAAGGGGGACTTTTACTTTTATTACTTTTAAATCTTTTATTTTCTTATTTTTACACAACTTTTTTTTACTTTTTTAGACTTTTTTTACTTTGTCCCACTAGGGGACATGAGGGCAGGAGGCTCTGATCGCTATTCTAATACACTGCACTACATGCGTAGTGCAGTGTATTAGAGCTGTCAGCTGTTCGCTGACAGCAAGCATAGTGGATCCTGATTTTGTCGGGACCCACTAGGCTTCCGTCGATGGCGTAGCCAGAGTCCATTGTTAGGATTCTGGTTGCCATAGTAGCCATCACGGCCCGCTATCGTGTAGCAGGCCGGCGATGGCAGTTTAACCCCTAAGAAGCCGCGATCGCTATTGAACGCGGCTTCTAAGGGGTTAATCGGCGGGGACCACCGCGATCGGTCCCTGCACACTAAGCTGTGATAGCCTGCTGTCGGAAACAGCAGGTATCACAGCTCAAACACGCGCCGGGATTAAATGGCGCCGTGTTTACTCAGGTCAGTAATAGTACTGACCTGAGCGCGAACGTTCTACTTAGCAGGACGTACTATTACTGACCTGAGCGCGAAGGGGTTAAATGAGGAATATCTGCGAGTGGAGGACACAGCTGTAAACAGCCGCTAAGTTTTTTGCAGGCGGAATTTCTGCCTCAAAATTCCGTTTGGAAGTTTGAGGCAGATTTTCCTCTCCCTGCACGCCGATTTTCGCTGCGTTTTTCGCCCGCGGCCATTGAGCCCCGCGGGCATAAAACGCCGCAAAATACGCTTTCTCTGCCTCCCATTGAAGTCAATAGGAGGTCAGAGGCGTAAACGCCCGAAGATAGGGCATGTCCATTCTTTCTCGCGGGAAAAAGACGCCTCCGCCTCCCACTGAAATCAATGGGAGGCATTTTCGGGCCGTTTTTGACGAGTTTTGCGGCGCGGTTTCCGCCTCAAAAAACTCTGTGTGAACATAACCTAAACGTGACAGAAATCTGTGGGTCAGTCTCGGATTTCTGCTGCAGAATTTCAGCAGAATATACGTAAGATTTTAGCACTTGAAATATCTATAGTGTGAACAAGACTTTAGGCTGGACACACATGTTGATTTTGCAACATGTAGTGGAGATTTTAATGTAGTTTTTGTAGCCAGAGCCAGAAGTGGATCCAGGAGGAAGAAGTAGTATAATGTTTTCCTTATATTTCCCATTCATTATGATTCCACTTCTGGCTTTGGGTCAAAAAACTGCATCAAAATCTGCAACAAAAACTTGATGTGTGTTTCCAGCCTTAACCTGGCTTGAGACATGAGTAAGGCCTTATTCACACGAGCGTAAAACAACGCACGTCACACGGACCTATGCAATTCAATGGGGCCATTCAGACATTCAGTGTTTTTCATGCAGTGTGTCCGCTGCGTGAAACTCACTGCATGTCCTATACTTGTGCGTTTTTTGCGCATCACGCACCCATTGAAGTCAATGGGTGCTTGAAAATCACGGACAGCACACGGACGCACATCTGTGTGCCATGCGTTTTTCACGCAACAGTTGCTAAAGAAATTATGAGAAAAAGAAAAACACCTCCTTCAGTTTATTTTGATGACGTAATAAACGCGTGACATACGCATGACATACGCGCGTAAAAAACGCAGACACGCACCATACACGGATGTTACACGGAGCTGCAACGCAAGAAAAACGCTGCGTTTTTTTTTCGCGGGCATTACTGACACGTTCGTGTGAATAAGGCCTAAGAGACATGGCTCCTGGCTTTCTGAAATGAAGTGCTATTACGCTCATGGCAATAGACTTTACTCAAGCAAGGAAATAAAGGAAAAATTGTCAAATTACAATTTAAAAAAATGTATGTGCATGAAAAGTTAGGTCGGAGCAAAGAAAGAACAAACTTTGCTGAATTTAAAGTGTACCTAACCTTTCAGGTAATTTTTTTAGAATAAGCTGTAATATGTGCGCACATGAGGAATAACACTATTTCTGACTTGTATTCTGCTTTTTTTTTAGCAGTTTTCCCCTCTGCAGGGTCTATCTTTAATTTTCTGAGCTAGTGGGGGAGCCTAACTGCTATCGTGTCTTCTATACACAGCACACATAGAAGAGGAGAATCTATCTATCTATCACATATATAGAAGCTGCAGCAGCATGGAGCACATTATACAGCAGTAATGAGCAGTGCAGCTGTGAATCCAGCACTGTGGTGGGATACAACACTGGTTTGTCCCATCAAAAATGCATTTTACGTCAAAATGGTGCCATTTTTAAGCCATTTTGTGAAAAGCCGGTTTGCCGTGACTTGCGCCAAAGAAATGCATTTAGCCAGTGACATGTGTACCCAGTCTTACTAGAAGTTGCAGTGTCTGTGTCTCTGCCTCTCTATCACTCAGCTCCGGCTTCCTCCTCCCCCTCCCCTCTCCATAGACTTCTATGGGCAGCCATAACCTGCTCCTTCAGTGAGCAATAAATTCAGAGTTAGTGAACAGTTATGAGGGAGCTGAGGGGAGAAGCCTGATAAGTAGAGAAAGAGGCATTTTTCTCTAAAAAGATATATGACAAAGTTTCTTATATTTGCTTGTACTATTGATTCATACAAACTTTGTGCAAAGTGCAGTGCATATTTACATCTAGATTAACACCTTTGACCTCTACTATCACATCTCACTTACCAATGAGGAGGTCTTTGTCAATGAGCAGAACTACTCTCTCCACACAGCAGTCCTGACTTATGGATACTTTACACTCCCCCGCAGCTCTTGTCTGTGTATACCTTTCTACTCTCCGTCATCTAAAAGCAAGAAAAGCAGGTGCATGCTGTCACCCTATTAAAAGGGTAATTAAACGTTCAACAAACTTCTGACATGTCATAGTGACATGGCAGAAGTTTGGATTGGTGGGAGTCTGAGCAGTGAGACCCCCACCAAACACTAAAATGAAGCGGCAAAAGTGTGAGTGTGAGTGCTCAGCCGCTTTGTTTCTTTTCGGCTTTTTCCGGAAATCAATGTATTGGAGTACGGGCTCAATAGAAACTCTATGGGCCCGTACTCCGATACAACGGTTTTCTGGAAAAAGCCGAACAGAAACTAAGCGGCTGAGCGATCACACGAGCACTTCTGCCGCTTCATTTTAGTGTTTGGTGGGGGTCTCAGTGCTCGGACTCCCATCAATCAAAACTTCTGACATGTCACTATGACATGTCAGAAGTTTGTTGAATGTTTAGTTACCCTTTAAAGCTAGGAGGGATGTTTTTTGGATGCACTACTTTTAGATCATGTGAAAGATACATGTAGTTCATAACAAGGTTTAATGACATAAGCAAATAATGATCTCTGAGACAGGAAGGGTATGTTCACACTGCTTATTTTCTGTCCGTAAACGGACGAAAAATCGGAAGCACAACGCCTCCAAACATCTGCCTATTGATTTCAATGGGAAAAATGGTGTTCTGTTCTGATGGGCCGTTTTTTTACGTGCCCCTTTTTAAAAACGGCCGCGTAAACAAACGCCCGCGAAAAAGAATTGCATGTTACTTCTTGATCCATTTTTAGAGCCATCGCGAAAAACGTGGGTTTGCTTAAAAAACTGCTTTAAAAAGGCTCTGTCACCAGATTTTGCAACCCCTATCTCCTATTGCAGCAGATCGGCGCTGCAATGTAGATAAGAGTAACGTGTTTTTTTTCGGCGTTTGCAGGTAAGTCGATGTAGCTACTTACCTGCAAACGCTGATGCTGCTGCAGAATCAAATGTAGCCTCTGGTGCCGATGTGTCCTCGCTCGTCCGACACGATGCAGGACCTGGGGCAGGAAGTGAGTGACGTCATAGCGTGATCTCTCGAGAACACGCTGTGTGTCTGTGCACTGCCAGAAGCTGGGCGTTGTGAAGAGAAGTGGATGATACTTCTCGTCATGTGGCGCCCATTGAAATAAATGGAAAGCCAACAGATGGGGTGGACAAAATATTGTAGATTTTAAGAGCTAGTCAGACCACATTGCTTTGGCAAGGAGAAATTCCATAGACGTTGATAGAAAGCAACCAAAAAGTTAAATTTCTGTTGCAAATTTCTAGCTGGCTACCTGACTTCTGGAATTTTGTCAGCCATGCCGTAAAAGGAGGAGTATGCATTGCTAGATTGCTAGCTTTCATGGTGCATATGGTCTGTCATAGGGGCATTCTTACATCCGTGTAGGAGCACCTTCCACTTAGGCAAACATGGAGCAGGGGCACAAGGCAAGAAACAAGACTGATACATAAATTGAACAGTCAGCCAAGAAAGGGCAGGAAAGTGTCTGTATACCTTTACAGGATGGTTGACAACATGACCAAAGAGTTCCACAGAATAGCTAAGTTTGGTTGCAATTTCCTGTCCCAGCTTCTAGCAGGAGCAACAGCTCTGGAGCACTAAATGCTACTCTACCAAGTGAAATACTTCGTATTCCAAGGGCAAAGGAACATTCATAAGCTCATGGAATGTTTTATGATTTGTGTGGATGTTTGTGCCCTGACCTAGTTTTCAAAAATATCCACATATCACAAGCCATTGAGGGTTAAAAAGGAAAGCTATGATAATTTAGTCCCGGAGACATAATACAAGCATGCATAAGTGTCCACATGAATCACGTAATCACGTTTTTTGACAAACTGCACATAAGCCTTACAAATAGGAATAATGGTATGAGAATGTTGTACTATCAACTGCAGCATTTATCCTTATCCATTCTTTTACACCACATGAACCATTCACATTGTCTTCTGAGGGACAAATGGACCATTGAGCAGCTGTGTTTGGACTACCAAAAACTGATACTAATGAAATGGAACTGATCAAAGTTGTATGTATCACACATAATAACCACCAAGTGTGGTGATAATCTTTACTAGTCGTATAGTTTCGAAGTGTGAAAAGAGATCATTTTCTTGAACTCCTACAATCCGTGTTATTGTTATATTAGTAATATGTATACCAGCCAGTGCTTCCCAAACTTTTACCATGAAGGAACCACTGGAAAACTTTTACCACCCTAAGGACCCCTACTAACATATATCAGTCACTCCTATCACACTGGCAACAGGCACACAGAATCCCACTGCTCAGATAAAACATACACAGTTCTAAAGGTCTGATTACCCCGACCGATATGGGGCATGTAAACGAGCGCCAATCAACGAGACAGCTCGTTGATCGGCGCTCGTTTGCTCCTTTCACAAGTTGCTATGATCAGTAATGTATGGGGACGAGCAATCATTACTTTGATCGCTCTTTCCCATATATTTCTATCATGTTGGCAGCACATTTCTATCATGTTGGCAGCACATCTCCCTATTCACACAGGGAGATGTGCTGCCAATAATGATAATATTGTGTGCTATATAAACAATACGATCAGCTGATGAACCAGCATTTGCTCGTTCATCGGCTGATTGATGCCCTGTTCACACAGGCCAATGATCGGGAACGAGTGTTTATATGAATGCTCATTTGCCCAATAACTGGCCTGTGCAAAAGGGCCTTATAGGGGTATTCCGGTTATAAACAACAAGTTACCCTGTATCCGTAGGGTATGGGGTAACTAGCTGATCGGTGGGTGTCCGACAGCTCGGACGCCCACCGTTTACGAGAACGGGAACCACGAAGTTGCCAGAACACCTCGTTTGAATCGAGCGGCAGGTCGCTCATGCGCACTGCCGCTCCATTCATTCTCTATGGGAGTGTTGGATATAGCCAAGTGCAGTGCTCGGCTTTTTCTGGCCTTGTAATAGAGAATGAATGGAGCGGCAGTGCGCATGAGCGACTTGCCGCTCGGTTAAAACAAGGGGTTCGGGCAACTTTGGGGTCGCCGTTCTCGTAAACGGTGGGGTCTGAGTTGTCGGACACCCACCGATCAGCAAGTTACCCCTTAACCTACAAATAGGGGGTAACGTGTTATAACCGTTATACTCATTTAACACTAACTCCTTTACTGCTGTATAACAGAGCAAGGGGCCAAATTTACTACAATGTGCATTGTATTTATCTAAGCACAACCATAGACAGTCAATGTGGGGGTAGAGAAAGCATTAAAGGGGCATTTCCATTTCAGACATTTATGGAGTAACCAAAGGATGTGACAAAAATGTCTGATGATTGGGGGTCCCACCTATGGCCCCCTCATCCAGATAGAGAACAAATAGAGAGGTAAGATCCACACCTACCAAAAATTTAGGGCACATCCAATGGATATGCCATAGATATCTCAGATAGGAAAACTCCTTTAAACCCTTTTTGGCACAGATATGTTGAGTGTTTTGTCCTCCCCATGCCAAGCGTCTTTGGCTAAAAAAAGCCTTCTGCCAGGGGACACCAGGGAATTTCTGATGTACGCAGAGAACAAGCAAAGAAGACTGCATTATACAGGATAGCAATGTTTAATTCTTCTACGATTAAAATTATTTTCCATTAGTGGATTGTAGCAACATATTTCTGAGCGTCAGTGCCTCACAGAAATATGTGCCCATAGTGAATTATGGGGATGTCGATCTGGTTATAAGAAAACTCTTAATCCAGTCCTAATAATCAATTCTTGGTGTGTAGACACCATAAACCTGAGTTTCTTCCTATATATTAGTGGACAGGCAAGAATGACTAAAGACCTTTAGAGATTTCGGTGATATACACGCAAGCAATACCAATTAAACAGACGCAACCATCAATTAGCTGGGAAGAAACCTCTCTTGTGTAGTCCTCAGTCACACAGTACACAGGGACTGTTACCCTTGACTGCTAATATACAACATAACAAAAAATAAGCCTTATTTACCAAAATAAATAACCTTGTGCAACAAACAATACAGCCCATATGACAAACTACAAATATAAATATTGATCAAAGTCATTCCAATTTCCTGCCTTTTTTTTTAAGGTAAAAACAACTGTCGATAAACACGTGCGATACACCCCAGCATAGCTCAGTAGCTGCGCCATATTCCACAATCATCATGCGACGGCACATGACACATTCTAAATATTGGCGTACAACACAGCAATACGACAGTATCAGTAAGTAAGCTGCATCATATCTTATACAATGAAACCTCATACCCTTACAGACAATTGAGAAGACCACCCAAAATTGCATTGAAAAGTGGTCTTCTGGGGGTGCGGGTGATCTTCTTAAAGAAGATGGGCAGTATGCATAGTATATGGTGGAACTTAAAATCTCCACACTCCAAGGTATTATGCAATAAGTGATATTTTATTTCACATATAGCGAAAAGTAGTAATCCAAAAATAGGTTTTTAACATTTCGGTCTGTACATTCGACCTCTTCCGGACACAGATTACGACCATGGATAAGGATATGCGGCGCTTCCGACCTTGGTCGCTGTTAGGTAAAAACCTATTTTTGGATTACTACTTTTCGCTATATGTGAAATAAAATATCACTTATTGCATAATACCTGGGAGTGCTGAGTTCCCATTTTTTATTCGTTGGCGTGGAAGCCTACTCACGCACCCTTGAAACACGGACTGCTGCGGGATCAAGCAAGAAACTTAAAATCTGTCAAAGGACTTTTAGTCTGGATAAGGGGTGGTCATCTCAAAGAGGTGGTCTTTAGGATTGGTTTCTGTTCACACGTAGTGACCAAAAACATTTGAAAAATACGGAGCTGTTTTCAGGCGAAAACAGCTCCTGATTTTCAGACGTTTTTGTAAGTACTCGCGTTTTTCACGGCCGTTTTTGGAGCTGTTTTTCAATGGAGTCAATGAAAAATGCCTCCAAAAACGTTCCATGAAGTGACCTGCACTTCTTTTGATGAGCCGTCATTTTACGCAACGTATTTTGACAGCGACGCGTAAAATAAAGGCTCGTGGGAACAGAACATCATAATTCCCATTGCAAGCAATGGGCAGATGTCTGTAGGCATAATGGAGCCGTTTTTTCAGGCGAGTGCGTGTGAACATACCCCAAGTGTTCTTGATTACGTCTTCAGCTTTTTGACATAGTATTATTATTAATATATGTATAATGCTGAGGTAGACGATGACTGTGGTACCCGGCATAAGGTGCCATGCAAAGTCACATCATTTTTTTTTTGATCAGTTTTAAAGTCACATCATTTATGTCACGGAATGCCACTTCTACTTTACCCTTTGGTTCATTCATTACTGTCCCGTGACAATCCCACTCCATAGAAACCAATGGAAAGTGAACAGCAAACCTGGAGCTACTTGAGTCACTGATACATGGCTGCAATGCTGGCATGAGAAAAAGATAACCCTACATTGGTTGTCCTATAACAGGGACTAGTGAAGTATACAGTCCCACAGTCCAGTCATGTGTGCCCAGCCTTACACGTCTCACTTACATGGAGAACACACACCAGGAATGGCACTGGACATTACATAGCACAAGCCACCACGTACCATGCTATTACTGGATCCACCCGAGCAATGCACATTTCATACTTACTCCAACTTTTTAAAAGTCTCCTTTCCTCCTGCCACGTAGCATTCTCCGGGCTGCAGATCTTCCAGAGAGGTGACCCTGTGCCCATTTCTTGGAGTGTAAATGTTCCTTACAGCTCCGAAGGGTGCTTGGACCCTGCCAGTCACATCCTTCAGGAAGATGTCAAAAGTGCCCACCCGCTTCTCATGGATCAGCAAGCGGCGGCCACGGTAGAAGGGGTCCCCATTCCTGTAAACATGCACTGCCTTCACTGCAGGCTGCTGGGCGAGGGGGGCTAAACTGCGCCCACCATTGGTTGCAGCTGGTACTGGCTGCATTGTTCCAAGCGATGAATGGGACTGTGATCCTGTAACTGCCTGTCAGTCTCTTCAGTGGTGGCAATATACCAGTGTCTACCTGTTATACACCCTGCAGCATGTAGTGCCCTCTATATTCTATGTCACTCACAGTAGAACATCACTATATACAACCACTGAACTAGCGCCTCCTGTGCCCATTGTACGTACAGCTCTCTATGTGCCTGATGCCTATCACATCACTGGCAGGCCACACACTGCTGGACGGACCAGTGCCACCTGCTGCGCCCTCCTCCTCCTGCCCCCGTCACTGTATTACACACAGCAGCCAGCACTCAGGTCACACAGCCGTCACCTCCCCCTCCCGTTACTACAATTCGGTGTTTCGTGATGCTTTACATGGTCGCCAAGGTAACCGCACAAGACCACGTGATTGTGCCCCGCCCTGCCGTGTCCCTCCACAGCATGCGTGTTCCCGCATACATTGCGCCGCGTACTGGATTCAGATACGTATCGTGTGGTCAGTGACATTCCGACGATTATGGGGAAACATTCCTATACCACGATTAATAATAGTATTATTACTATTAATAGCATTAGTGTTAGTAGTAGTACAATTATTATTAGTATTATATCAGTATTCGAATTATATCTGTATTATTAGAAGTCGTTTTACAATTCTTAGTATTAATACTATTATTAGTATTATAAGCATTGTTACTATTGTTAATGGTATTAGTATAAATATTATCAGTAGTAGCATAGCCACTGCTGCTATTATTACTATTAGTAGTAGTAGTACTAGTAGTATTACTATTTTAAGTAGTATTTTTACTACTATTATTATTAGTATTATTATAAGTAGTAGTATTAGGGTATGTGCACACGCCGTGTTTTCAGACGTTTTTCGGGCCGTAAACGTCCCCAAAAACTGCTGAAAAATCAGAAGCAGAACACCTCCAAACATCTGCCCATTGATTTCAATGGGAAATACGGCGTTCTGTTCCGACGGAGCGTTTTTTACGCCTCGTTTTCCAAAAACGGCACGTAAAAAGAGGCCCGCGAAAAAGAAGTGCATGTCACTTCTTGGGACGTTTTTGGAGCCGTTTTTCATTGACTTTGTAGAAAAACGGCCGTGAAAAACGCCAGTTTGATTAAAAAACGCCTGAAAATCAGGAGCTGTTTTCCCTTGAAAACAGCTCCTGATTTTCAAATGTTTTTTTAGTAAGCGTGTCAACATACCCTTACTATTATTATTATTATTATTATTATTAGAAGTAGTAGTAGTATTTATATTATTAGTGGTATAAGTAGTAATATTATTACTACTACTATTATTATTATTGTTGTTATTATTATTATTATTTATATCATTACTACTATTATTAGTAGTATAATTAATATTAGTAGTTGTATTAGTATTAGGCTGGGTTCACACGAGCACATTAACGTCCGTAATGGACGGACGTATTTCGGCCGGAAGTCCCGGACCGAACACACTGCAGGGAGCCGGGCTCCTAGCATCATAGTTATGTACGACGCTAGGAGTCCCTGCCTCTCCGTGGAACTACTGTCCCGTACTGAAAACATGATTACAGTACGGGACAGTTGTCCGGCAGAGAGGCAGGGACTCCTAGCGTCGTACATAACTATGATGCTAGGAGCCCGGCTCCCTGCACTGTGTTCGGTCCGGGACTTCCGGCCGAAATACGTCCGTCCATTACGGACGTTAATGTGCTCGTGTGAACCCAGCCTTACTATTAGTAGTATTACTGTTGTTGTTATTATTATTATTATTATTAGTAGTAGTAGTAGGAGTAGTAGAATTAATATTAGTAGTTGTATTAGTATTACTATTAGGGTATGTGCACACACACTAATTACGTCCGTAATTGACGGACGTATTTCGTCCGCATGTCCCGGACCGAACACAGTGCAGGGAGCTGGGCTCCTAGCATCATACTTATGTACGATGCTAGGAGTCCCTGCCTCTCCGTGGAACTACTGTCCCGTACTGAAAACATGATTACAGTACGGGACAGTTGTCCTGCAGCGAGGCAGGGACTCCTAGCATCGTACATAAGTATGATGCTAGGAGCCCAGCTCCCTGCACTGTGTTCGGTCCGGGACTTGCGGCCGAAATACGTCCGTCAATTACGGACGTAATTAGTGTGTGTGCACATACCCTTAGGCTGGGTTCACACAACCTATTTTCAGATATAATGGAGGTGTTTTACGCCTCGAATTACGTCTGAAAAAACGGCTCCAATAAGTCGGCAAACATCTGCCCAATACTTTCAATGGGTTTGCCGATGTACTGTGCCGACGACCTGTCATTTTACGCGTCGCTGTCAAAAGACGGCTCGTAAGATTACATCCTCGTCAAAAGAAGTGCAGGACACTTCTTGGGATGTTTTTGGAGCCGTTTTCTCATAGACTCCAATGAAAACAGCTCCAAAAACGGCCGTAAAAAACACTGCAAAAACGCAGCGAAAAACGCGAGTTGCTCAAAAAACGTCTGAAAATCAGGGGCTGTTTTCCCTTGAAAACAGCTCTGTATTTTCAGACGTTTTTGACTCTGCGTGTGCACATACCCTTAGTAGTAGTAGTATTAGTACTAATACTAGTGCAATTACTGTTGTTAGTAGTATTAACTAGTAGTATAATTAATATTAGTAGTTGTATAAGTATTACAATTAGTAGAACAATTAGTAATATTACTATTATTATTATTAGGGCATGCCCAGACGTGGCGGATTTCTTCCGCAACTGTCCGCATCAATGCCGCACAGAATCTGCGTTGCAGATTCTGTTGTGGATCTGCCCAAAATGGGCATTAAATTGATGCGGACTAGCCGCTGCGTATTGATTTGAAAGTACTTCCCTTCTCTCTATCAGTGCAGGATAGAGAGAAGGGACAGCACTTTCCCTAGTGAAAGTAAAAGAATTTCATACATACCGGCCGTTGTCTTGGTGACGCGTCCCTCTTTCGGCATCCAGCCCGACCTCCCTGGATGACGCGGCAGTCCATGTGACCGCTGCAGCCTGTGATTGGCTGCAGCCGTCACTTAGACTGAAACGTCATCCTGGGAAGCCGGACTGGAGGAAGAAGCAGGGAGTTCTCGGTAAGTAGGAACTTCTATTTTTTTTACAGGTTGATGTATATTGTGATCGGAAGTCACTGTCCAGGGTGCAGAAACAGTTACTGCCGATCGCTTAACTCTTTCAGCACCCTGGACAGTGACTATTTCTGACGTCGCCTAGCAACGCTCCCGTAATTACGGGTGCACATACGTAGTCACCCGTAATTATGGGTGCACACACGTAGTCACCCGTAATTACGGGAGCCCCATTGACTTCCTCAGTCTGGCTGTAGACCTAGAAATACATAGGTCCAGCCAGAATGAAGAAATGTCATGTTAAAAAACCAATACGTTCCGCAGCACACATAACATCTACATTACATCTGCGGACTTCATTGCGGAATTTTGAATCTCCATTGAAGTCAATGGAGAAATTCCGCAATGAGTCCGCAACCAGTCCGCCACACGTCCGCAACAACCATTGTATGCTGCGGACACCAAATTCCGCACCGCAGCCTATGCTCCACAGCGGAATTGTCCGCAACGTGCAAACGTACCCTACTAAAAAGCTGTGGAAGGCAGTGGAGAAACGGGTCCGTTGCGGATTTCCGCTGTGGAGTGTCCGCTGCGGAATTCCAGAGCAATTCCGCCACGTCTGGACATGCCCTAATTAGTTGTACTAGTAGGAGTAGTATAATTAAAATTTGTAGTTGTATTAGTATTACTATTAGTAGTATTACTATTATTATTTTATTATTAGTTGTAGTAGTAGTATAATTACTGTTGTTGTTAGTAGTAGTAGTAGTAGTAGTAGTAGTAGTAGTAGTATAATCACTGTTAGTAGTAGTAGTAGTAGTAGTATAATCAATGTGTGTAGTAGTAGTAGTAGTATAATCACTGTTAGTAGTAGTAGTATAATCATTGTTAGTAGTATAATCACTGTTAGTAGTAGTAGTATAATCACTGTTAGTAGTAGTAGTAGTATAATCATTGGTAGTAGTAGTAGTAGTAGTAGTAGTAGTAGTAGTAGTAGTAGTAGTAGTATAATTAATATTAGTGGTTGTATTAGTATTACTATTATTAGTAGTAGTAGTAGGAGTAGTAGAATTAATATTAGTAGTTGTATTAGTATTAGTAGTAGTATTAGTACTAATACTAGTAAAATTACTGTTGTTAGTAGTATTAACTAGTAGTATAATTAATATTAGTAGTTGTATTAGTATTACAATTAGTATAACAATTAGTAGTATTACTATTATTATTATTAGTTGTAGGAGTAGTTTAATTAAAATTTGTAGTTGTATTAGTATTACTATTAGTAGTATTACTATTATTATTTTATTATTAGTTGTAGTAGTAGTATAATCACTGTGTGTAGTAGTAGTAGTAGTAGTAGTAGTAGTAGTATAATCACTGTTAGTAGTAGTAGTAGTAGTATAATCAATGTGTGTAGTAGTAGTAGTATAATCACTGTTAGTAGTAGTAGTATAATCATTGTTAGTAGTATAATCACTGTTAGTAGTAGTAGTATAATCACTGTTAGTAGTAGTAGTAGTATAATCATTGGTAGTAGTAGCAGTAGTAGTAGTAGTAGTAGTAGTAGTAGTAGTATAATTAATATTAGTGGTTGTATTAGTATTACTATTATTAGTAGTAGTAGTAGGAGTAGTAGAATTAATATTAGTAGTTGTATTAGTATTACTATTAGTATTAGTAGTAGTATTAGTACTAATACTAGTGCAATTACTGTTGTTAGTAGTATTAACTAGTAGTATAATTAATATTAGTAGTTGTATTAATATTACAATTAGTATAACAATTAGTAGTATTACTATTATTATTATTAGTTGTAGGAGTAGTTTAATTAAAATTTGTAGTTGTATTAGTATTACTATTAGTAGTATTACTATTATTATTTTATTATTAGTTGTAGTAGTAGTATAATCACTGTGTGTAGTAGTAGTAGTAGTAGTAGTAGTAGTAGTATAATCACTGTTAGTAGTAGTAGTAGTAGTATAATCAATGTGTGTAGTAGTAGTAGTATAATCACTGTTAGTAGTAGTAGTATAATCATTGTTAGTAGTATAATCACTGTTAGTAGTAGTAGTATAATCACTGTTAGTAGTAGTAGTAGTAGTATAATCATTGGTAGTAGTAGTAGTAGTAGTATAATCACTGTTAGTAGTATAATCACTGTTACTAGTAGTAGTAGTAGTAGTATAATCACTGTTAGTAGTAGTAGTAGTAGTAGTATAATCACTGTTGTTGTAGTAGTAGTAGTAGTAGTAGTAGTAGTAGTAGCAGCAGCAGTAGTAGTAGTAGTAGTAGTAGTAGTAGTAGTAGCAGCAGCAGCAGTAGTAGTAGTATAATCACTGTTAGTAGTAGTAGTATAATCACTGTTAGTGGTAGTAGGAGCATAATCACTGTTAGTAGTAGTATAATCACTGTTAGTAGTAGTAGTATAATCACTGTTGTTGTAGTAGTAGTAGTAGTAGTAGTAGTAGTAGTATAATCACTGTTGTTGTTGTAGTAGTAGTAGTAGTAGTAGTAGTAGTAGTAGTAGTAGTAGCAGCAGTAGTAGTAGCAGCAGTAGTAGTAGTAGTATAATCACTGTTAGTAGTAGTAGTATAATCACAGTTAGTGGTAGTAGGAGCATAATCACTGTTAGTAGTAGTATAATCACTGTTAGTAGTAGTAGTAGTAGTAGTAGTAGTAGTAGTAGTAGTAGTAGTAGTAGTAGTAGTAGTAGTAGTATAATCACTGTTAGTAGTAGTAGTATAATCACTGTTAGTAGTAGTATAATCACTGTTAGTAGTAGTATAATCACTGTTAGTAGTAGTAGTAGCAGTAGTAGTAGTAGTAGTAGTAGTAGTAGTAGTATAATCACTGTTAGTAGTAGTAGTATAATCACTGTTAGTAGTAGTAGTATAATCACTGTTAGTAGTAGTAGTATAATCACTGTTAGTAGTAGTATAATCACTGTTGTTAGTAGTAGTAGTAGTATTATAATCACTGTTAGTAGTAGTAGTAGTAGTAGTAGTAGTAGAATAATCACTGTTAGTAGTAGTATAATCATTGTTAGCAGTAGTAGCAGCAGCAGTAGTAGTAGTAGTATAATCATAGTTAGTAGTAGTAGTAGTAGTAGTATAATCACTGAAAGTAGTAGTAGCAGTAGTAGTAGTATAATCACTGTTAGTAGTAGTAGTATAATCACTGTTAGTAGTAGTATAACCACTGTTAGTAGTAGTAGCAGTAGTAGTAGTAGTATAATCACTATTAGTAGTAGTATAATTACTGTTAGTAGTAGAAGTAGTAGTAGTAGTAGTATAATCACTATTAGTAGTAGTAGTAGTATTATAATCACAGTTAGTAGTAGTGGTAGTAGTATAATCACTGTTAGCAGCAGTAGTAGTAGTAGTAGTATAATCAGTTAGTAGTAGTAGTAGTATAATCAGTTAGTAGTAGTAGTATAATCACTGTTAGCAGCAGTAGTATAATCACAGTTAGTAGTAGTAGTATAATCACAGTTAGTAGTAGTATAATCACAGTTAGTAGTATAATCACTGTTAGTAGTAGTAGTAGTAGTAGTAGTAGTAGTAGTAGTAGTAGTAGTAGTAGTATAATCACAGTTAGTAGTATAATCACTGTTAGTAGTAGTAGCAGTAGTAGTAGTAGTAGTAGTAGTAGTAGTATAATCACAGTTAGTAGTAGTAGTATAATCACAGTTAGAAGTAGTAGTATAATTACAGTTAGTAGTAGTAGTAGTATAATTACTGTTAGTAGTAGTAGTATAATCACTGTTAGTAGTAGTAGTGTAGTCACTGTTAGTAGTAGTAGTAGTAGCAGCAGCAGTAGTAGTAGTAGTAGTAGTAGTATAAGCACCGTTAGTAGTAGCAGTAGTAGTAGTAGTAGTATAAGCACAGTTAGTAGTAGCAGTAGTAGTAGTAGTTGTAGTAGTAGTAGTAGTAGTAGTAGTAGTAGTAGTAGTAGTATAATCACAGTTAGTAGTAGTAGTAGTATAATCACTGGTAGTAGTAGTAGTAGTAGTCACTGGCGTAGCTATAGGGGTCGCAGTGGTCGCAATTGCGACCGGGCCCGAAGCCAGGGGGGCCCACGGCCCCCCGCACCACATCAATAAAAAGTTACTATAGTAACTCGGGCCGCGGGCCCCTGTTACTATAGTAACAGAGTGTACTTACCTTCCTGGTTCCGGATCGCAGCGGAGGTCCTGACGTCAAGCTCTGTGCGCAGCGCATGACGTCACAGCGCTATGCGCCGCGCACAGCATCGAGACGACAGAACTACCGCCGCGGCTGAAGAGGAAGGTAAGATTAGGCCTGACTGGCGGGGTCCGACTCCCGGGACCCGCCAATCAGCTGTTTTGAAGGTCCGCAGCACTCATACGAGAGCTACTCCCCTTCATTCCGGTCACTTCATTGCGGTCACACTGTGAATCCGTGTCGGCGATTCACAGTGTGAGCGAGTAGTCAAATGAAGGGGAAGCAGCTCTCGTACGAGTGCTGCGGCCCCTTCAAAAAAGCTGATTGGCGGGTCCCGGGAGACGGACCCCGACACATCAGCTATTGATGGCCTATCCTGTGGATAGGCCATCAATGTTTAGGGACTGCACAACCCCTAAGCCTACGATGTAGCAGGCTTAGGGGGCCCATGAGACAGGATCACAGATTGTGTAATCCTGTTTGCTGGGCCCTGTATCTAAGCCAATCACATTGTAGGCTTAGATACATGGCCCATGCGTGATCCTGTCTGCTGGGCCCTGTATCTAAGCCAATCACATGGTAGGCTTAGATACATGGCCCATGCGTGATCCTGTCTGCTGGGCCCTGTATCTAAGCCAATCACATGGTAGGCTTAGATACATGGCCCATGTTTGAGCCTGTCTGATGGGCCCTGTATATAAGCCTACCACACTGTCGGTTTAGATACAGGACCCCAGCACACAGTAATCTTATACTGTATAAGATTACTGTCTGCTGGACCCTGTATCTAAGCCTACCTTGTGGTAGGCTTAGATACAGGGTCCCACAGACAGTATCACACATGGGGTGGTAGGTGCCACTGTTTTTGGCCTTCCCCAGCCTAATACTACCAGCCTGCGGCCGCCCCGCTGCCTGACTGTCACTGCAGATGGTCGGGTACTGGTTCGTACCCGGCTCTTCCCAGTACCCCTGGTGGCGGTGGGTACCGGGGTAATAATGGGGGGTTAGTGTTGGCCTTTGCACCTGCTAACATTAAGCCCCGCCTTAGTAATGGAGGTTGTCAATCAGCCAGCGGCCATTACTAAGGCGGTGATAATAAAGTTTAAAAAGATACAAGCGCATAGAAAAAATATTTTATTGTAATAAAAAAACACAACCCTCATTAACCATTTTATTGAGAATAAAAAAAACGCCGTCATTGAAGTCCTCGAATCCGAAGTCCAACAACCGAACCTGTAAAAAAACACAAACACACAAAAATAATCAGTAACACATAAAGAAGCAAAATTATTATTCTTACCTTTCCTGGGTCCAACGATGGAGCCGCAATGTCAGCGAGCTGAGCCCTGTATCGAATCCTATCACGTGTGATACTGTCTGCTGAACCCTGTATCTAATCCTATCATGTGTGATACTGTCTGCTGGTCCACTGTATCTAATCCTATCATGTGTGATACTGTCTGCTGAGCCACTGTATCTACTGTCTTCTGAGCCACTGTATCTAATCCTATCATGTGTGGTACTGTCTGCTGAGCCACTGTATCTAATCCTATCATGTGTGATACTGTCTGCTGAGTCATTGTATCTAATCCTATCATGTGTGATACTGTCTGCTGGGCCACTGCATCTAATCCTATTATGTATGATACTGTCTGCTCAGCCACTGTATCTAATCCTATCATGTGTGATACTGTCTGCTGAGCCACTGTATCTAATCCTATCATGTGTGATACTGTCTGCTGAGCCAATGTATCTAATCCTATCCATAGTTTATAGGGTCGTAGCGCTATAGATATGTTATGCTGTCTCCTATACACACATTTTTTTTGGGCGGACACATATGTATTGGGGCTATTTCCCCTGACATTTTAAGCCCTGAGGGTATGTTCACACGGCAGCGTCCGTTACGGCTGAAATTACGGTGCTGTTTTCAGGAGAAAACAGCACCGTAATTTCAGCCGTAAAGGCATGTGCAGACGTCTTTCGCTGCGTCCATTACGGACGTAATTGGAGCTGTTTTTCCATGGAGTCCATGGAAAACGGCTCCATTTACGTCTGAAGAAGTGACAGGCACTTCTTTGACACGGGCGTCTTTTTTACGCGCCGCCTTTTGACAGCGGCGCGTAAAAAAAATGACCGTCGGCACAGAACATCGTAAGACCCATACACATGAATGGGCAGATGTTTGCCAACGCTTTTGAGCCGCATTTTCGGACGTAATTCAATGCTAAAACGCCCGAATTACATCCGTAAATAGGGTGTGTGAACCCAGCCTTAGTGACGCCCCGGCTGCTAGTGCTGCATTGTTGGGTCACTTAGGAGACCCAGCGATGCAGCTGAAAGCTGCGGACCGTCGGCCATGAGGAGTTTGCGGGAGGGGGGGCCCAATAAGAACTTTTGCATCGGGGCCCATGAGCCTTTAGCTACGCCCCTGGTAGTAGTAGTAGTAGTAGTAGTAGTAGTAGTAGTAGTAGTAGTATAATTACTGTTAGTAGTAGTAGTAGTATAATCACTGTTAGTAGTAGTAGTAGTAGTAGTATAATTACTGTTATTAGTAGTAATATTTATTTGTTTATTTTAAAGTTATTTTGGGTCTTACAATATCAAATAGTTTTTAGCTATTTTACAGATTTTCTAGTGATTCTTGAGTCTTTTTTTGTGACAGAACTTTAGTTTTATTTTTGTTTTGCTCCGTAAATATGTGACACACATTTCTCTTCCTAAGTGCATGTGCAGATGTGGCGGAATTGCTGTTTAATTCCATTTTTTCCATTGTTTTCTATACCTTTTTAGGTAACTCAGTTTAGACGTTGCGGAAAATAACAGTGCAGGATCTAGGCTGCGGTGCAGAATTTTTATTCCGCAGCATGCATGGCCGCCAACGGAGAAGCAGCGGATTTTCACTGCAGATTTCAGCCTTTGCAATGCATAAACTGAAATCTGCGGCAAGTCCATAGTGATATCCGCAACTTCTGAATTACCTGTCAAACATGTAAATGTTGCTGCAGATTCGTTTCTTTGCGTAATTGCCACGAATTTGCACCAACCTTTGCAGCGGAAAAATTCCGCCACGTATGAACATGCCCTAACACTACCTCATGTAGCATCAATTGTGGATATGAACTTATTAGCATAACATTTCTATAATATTTTATTTAACATTAGATTATTATTTCTTTCTTTTTTGTAACATCTACTTGCGCTTTGTAACTAACAGTTTCTGGAATGTCTACAAAACACACAATGATCCATCCAGCAGACCAACGGACTTCACTTTACTGCGGCTGCAACCCCCTCCCCCCTACTGAGTTTAATAACGGGGGTTAAACATTAAATAGGACGTGCTTACAGCTACACATTACACTGCATGCAGCCTGTCTGAAGATTTTTGAGGGATCATTAAAGTATTCACACAATTCTATTACCACCTATACAATAAAAAGTTTATTATATCAATATGTCAATTTATCTGACTTCCTTTATTATTTAGTACATTTTATTACAATATTACACTTTCACCGCTACGGTTCTGTTTACTCCTCGTTTTGTCCCCTACATTTGGTGTATATGTTGGGAATACAATACAATATACTTTTTTTTTCTTGCAGGATTGCCTTGTACTAAAAGCGTAGTTGACTACGCATTTCATTACAGTTAGGCTGGATTCACACGAACGTGGCGTTTTTGCGCGCGTGAAAAACGCAGCATTTTGGTTGCGTGGTAGTTGCGTGTGGCATCCGTTAGGGCTGCGTGATTGCGTATTTTACGCGCGTATGGCATGCGTTTTTTACGCACGTCAAAACAACGGAGGGTGGAGTAATGGAGAGGGCAGCCTACAAAAAGACACCTTCTCCAACACCTGCTTGATGTGAGCACATGTTCGCATCAAGTTTGCACCTTGCAAACTACTTTTGGCCGTGTTGGGTGTTTTTTGGGGTTTTTACAGTTGAAAAAGCTACACTATGCCCTTGACTCCGCTGGGCCGTGTGCTGATATCATGGATGGTTTCTCAGAGATTTGGTGAGCGCCGACCCATGCTTCAGGAGGGAACCCGGAGAAGAGGGAGGATTTGGGTTCATCCACTTGTGGCCCAGCGCACCTCCAAAGGCCATTTTCATACTCTATATGATGACCTTCGCAGCCACCCCGAGAAATTTCGGACGTTTTACCGCATGTCTGTGTCGACTTTTGATATTCTGCTGGACCTGATTTGCACAGGAATAACCTACCAGGACACAAATATGCGGCGCTGCATTTCGCCCGAGGAGCGACTCCTTGTGACGTTGAGGTATGTGTGTTTTAAACAATTGCAGCTTACAGGATGGTGTGTGGTTGTCATGTCCTACATCACGTTTATTTGTGTGTTGTGTTTTTGCATCTCGCCCATGTAGATTTCTAGCTACCGGAAACAGCTATCATTCGTTACATTTCGAATTCCTTCTTGGAGTGAGCACAATTTCGGGCATTGTGACAGGCACCTGTGTTGTGTTGTGGCTGCGATTGAAGGCCACAGTGATGCCTCAGCCCACGACAGACCACTGGCTTTCGATTTCTGCCGACTTTATCACCACCACCCAATTTCCAAATTGTATTGGTGCTCTAGACGGGAAGCATATTCGGGTCAAGAAGCCCCCCCACTCAGGATCCCGATTCTATAAGGGCATGACCACACGTGGCGGATTTCCTCCGCAACTGTCCGCATCAATGCCGCACAGAATCTGCGTTGCAGATTCTGCTGCGGATCTGCACAAAATGTGCAGTAAATTGATGCGGACTAGCTGCTGCGGACTGCGGGAAAAGTGCTTCCCTTCTCCCTATCAGTGCAGGATAAAGAGAAGGGACAGCACTTTCCCTAGTGAAAGTAAACGAATTTCATACTTACCGGCCGTTGTCTTGGTGACGCGTCCCTCTTTCGGCATCCAGCCCGACCTCCCTGGATGACGCGGCAGTCCATGTGACCGCTGCAGCCTGTTATTGGCCTGTGATTGGCTGCAGCCGTCACTTAGACTGAAACGTCATCCTGGGAAGCCGGACTGGAGACAGAAGCAGGGAGTTCTCGGTAAGTATGAACTTATATTTTTTTACAGGTTGCTGTATATTGTGATCGGTAGTCACTGTCCAGGGTGCAGAAACAGTTACTGCCGATCGCTTAACTCTTTCAGCACCCTGGACAGTGACTATTTACTGACGTCTCCTAGCAACGCTCCCGTCATTACGGGAGCCCCATTGACTTCCTCAGTCTGGCTGTAGACCTAGAAATACATAGGTCCAGCCAGAATGAAGAAATGTCAAGTTAAAAAAGCAAGACGGATCCGCAGCAAACATAACATGTGCATGACAGCTGCGGACTTCATTGCGGAAATTAGAATCTCCATTGAAGTCAATGGAGAAATTCCGCCATGAGTCCGCCACTGCTCCGCAACAGACAGAGCATGCTGCGGACACCAAATTCCGCTCCGCAGCCTATGCTCCGCAGCGGAATTTTACGCCTCGTCTAAACGAACACTGCTAAATTAAAGTGTAAGTCAATGGACAAACGGCTCCGCTGCGGATTAACGCTGCGGAGTGTCCGCAGCGGAATTTAAGTGAAATTCCGCCACGTGTGAACCCAGCCTAACTACAAACAGTTTTTTTCCATCGTCTTGTTGGCCTTGTCCGACAGCAATTATTGTTTTACCATTGTACATATAGGGTCCTATGGAAGCTCAGCTGATGCCCGCATATTTCGTACATCCAGGATGGGCCATCGTTTGATGTGCAATCTACTTTCCGTGCCGGCGCCGAACCACCTGCCTGGCTCGCGAGGACCACCAGTCCCTTATGTGATCGTGGCAGATGAGGGTTTTGGACTCACAAGTCAAGTAATGCGCCCATTTGCTCGAAGAGGCTTGGATGACCGCCGGCGCATATTCAATTACCGGCTTAGCAGAGCACGCCGATGTGTGAAATGTGCATTTGGCATAATGTCCTCCAAATGGCGTGTTTTTCTCACCACCATGCAACTGACGCCGCAAAATGTCACCTGTGTCATACAAGCGTGTGTCGTGCTTCATAATTTTTGTTGCATACATGACGCCGGTTGTGATGCCGAATATATTCGGCAAAATGTTTCCACATCAACCGTTCCGCAGCAAATTCCACTTGGAAGGGCTCAAACATCTGGGATTCGAGTACGCGACATATTTGCACATTATTTTGACAGCCCCGATGGAGCTGTGGCATGGCAGGAGGATGTTCTGTGAGGGCTGTCCTAGTGTAGATTAGTGGCCCACTGTAGCATTTTTAAGTTAAATTTGTTGTTATTTGGGGAGGGGATATTTTGATTAGGGACTCGCAAGACATGAGGACCCTTGACGTGGGTTGCGAGCTTATATCTTTGGTGGTTTTTCTTTTCAGTTTGAATGTCCTCTAGACGAATTATCTTGGGAGGCAGATTGGCTTAGGCCATGTTCACTAATCCCAAGGCAAAATACATTTGTTCGACATTTCTCACACCACTGCAATGCAGGCGAGCACAATATGAGGAATGGAGGAAAACCACCAAAGACACACTAATACCTCAATCATGGCATGCTACAATCTTGCTCCATCGGCATAATGTTTGAACATTACCTAAAAGAATCTTTTGTGGAACCTGGGTTCCACCACATAGATGGAGGCAAACACATCAAATCTTACTTGCAAACAGAAAAACAATTTAATCTGTAATTTCGAATGGTAACTTTTAACAGAAACCAGCAGGCATCCAAAAATAGAAAACGCACCAACATGATGCTACATTAACAAACTGGGACTTCAATGTTTACATCACCACATCGAGCCAGCCGTAATCGGCCTACACACATCTATAAATCATGATACCTCTGTGATGGCGACTGATGGCTCTGCATTTCAGCACCACTATACTGTCCCTGGGCCTGCTGAGGATGTTCCTCAACAGCATAGTGGTGCTGATACAGAGGGTTAAACCCTGCCGGGGGGCCCTGGCCAAAGGGAGGCTGGGGTCTGACGTAGGGGGTGAAAGGGCGCTCCCGAGGCACCACATGACCAGGTGACATTATGCTCACCATCGGCCGTTGGTACTGTGGCCGTGGAAAGGTGTGTGCAGGCTGGGAAGGGAGAGGTGCAGTAGAGGGCACCAAATCCTCAGGCAATCCACGCCATTGCTCTATTACCTGGAAGCACTGGCGTGGATTGTTAGGAGGAGTGGCAGAGTCAATTATAGCAAGGATGGCCCCTTGGACGCGTGCCATCCGGTAGTCCGGGACACGCCGGAGTAGCGGCGCTATGGTACGGCCAAAAGCGTCACATCCATCCTCCTCCAAACAGCGCCGAAGATACTCCAGGACTCTCGAGTCCACGTTGGCACCTGCTGTGGCAACCTGGGTGCTACGGCGTCTGGCTGGTGGCGTCCGGGGATTGTCCACGTCCCGTGGCAGCTGGGGTTGGCTGCTTAACTGGGTGGCTGCTTGTGTTTGCGTGAGCTCGGGGGTCAAGGGCAGCACGGGATGTTGTTCCGTGACCAGCTGCGACTCCACATGGCCAGCCTCCTCCTCGGTGTCATTGAGATTATCACTGCATCTGCCAGAAACATTTTGCGTTACTCCTTTTAACATGTCCACAAGGGCCAAACAGCTTTTTAGGCCGATTATACAGTGAACACACACGTCATCAAGGTACAGTCAGTACTTACGGCCGCATCTCCATAATGTCCTTGAGGAACATCAGTTGTTTCATATATATGTAGGGGCGTTTTTTGGACGCCCCATCCCCACTTCGCCCTCTGCTTCCAAATTCCCTCCTGAACTGATCCCGACAGCTCCTCCACCGTGTTTTAACATCATCAACTGGACATAGGAACAGGAAACAGACAAAAAAAGGAGACCATATGACCTAACTGAAAACTGCACTTGTCCGAAACGTCGCTAAACTTTCAACACAACTAAACATTAAACACTTGCCTAATGATGCAGTGACACACCCGCGACCAAGCACAGTACAAACATGTGAAACACAAGGATATACACTACAGCATGGCCAATTGCATTAGCATCAATAGAGATCTGCGCTTACCTATGCTTTTGCGGTCTCTTGTGGTGCTTTTATCCCACTCGTGTCCGAAGAGGCTCTGCGCGACCTCATCCCAGCCAACCTCCTTGCCCGTGCGGTCGTGGTAGGCCTCTGCGTTGGTGTTCCACAACTGGGGTCTGTCATGGACCAAGCAGATAAGTTTTTCAACATCGCACGCACGTGGCATTGCAGCAGATGTCGGTTGGAACTGTGCGCATGTGCTCAGAAAGTGAAAAGCCACTTCCTGGTTTGTACTTGTTTTGTCTAGTTTGGTCAACTCATTTACATAGACTTAACAAGTGTTGCGTGAAAAACGCTGTGCGTACGAAGGTGCTTCCGTGTGCCGTGCGTTGTTTTCACGCACCCATTGACTTCAATGGGTGCGTGATGCGTTGAAAACGCAGAATCAACGGACATGTCGTGACTTTTTTGCAACGGAGCAACGCAGCGCAAAAATCACGCACATGTCTGCACGGCCCCATAGACTAATATAGGTCCGTGCAACGCGCGTGAAAATCACGCGCGTTGCACGGACGTATTTCACGTTCGTCTGAATAAAGCCTTAACAAACAAAAATACCTGAACCTATGCCAAAAGTCCTATCTATTCATATCTTAGGGTATGTGGACACACAAACTAAAAAACTTCTGAAAATACAGACTGTTTTCAAGGAAAAACAGCCCCTGATTTTCAGACATTTTTTAAGCCACTCACAATTTTCGCAGCATTTTTTATGGCTGTTTTTGGAGCTATTTCTCAATAGAGTCCATGAAAAATGGCTGCAAAAATGGCTCAAAGAGTGACATGCATTTCTTTTTCGCGGCCGTTTTTAAAGACGTGAAAAAAATAGTCAGTCGGAACAGAATGCCGTTTTCTCATTGCAATCAATGGGCAGATGTTTGGAGGCGTTCTGCTTCCTATTTTTCGGCCGATTTTCCGCCGTTTACGGCACGAAAAACGGCCGAAAATAGTCCGTGTGAACATACCCTATGGCCTAAAGGTTGGGTGGATTTTCCAATGTATATACATACATTGAAAAATCACTATCTACAAAGGGGTGTGTCGCATTATCTATAGGGGGGCCATGTGGCACTGTGGCATTATCTACAGGAAGCAGTGTGTGGCAATATCTACAGTCAGCAGTGTGTGGCAATAACTACAGGGAGCAATGTTTGACACTCTCTACGGGGGGCAGTGTGGAGCACCATCTACAAGGGGCCCTGAGTGTGGCACTATCTACGCTGGTTTTTACACTACCAGTAGTGGTCAGCACATATCGCCTAGCCCTAGTGATAAAGTGAGACATCACCTGCTTGTAAACAACCGGATAACCAGAGACAGATACTGGCCACCATAGTAGTTATCAGCCAAACCAGTGAAGGAAATTTTTGTTCATTTATTTGTATGCAGAAATTCTGGAAATAAAATCACTAACTACACCCACCAGATAAACCACGCCTCCAAAAGACACCACACCCTAAGGGCATGTTCACACGTGGCAGAATTTTTACGCTGCAAATGTTGGTGCAGATTTTGGGCAATTACGCAACGAATCTGCAGCAACATTTGCATATTTGACAGGTAATTCAGATGTTGCAGATATGACAGATTTCAGTTTTTGCATTGCAAAGGCTGAAATCTGCAGTGAAATTCCTCTGCTTCTCTGCAATGGAATGACCATGCTGCGGAGGGAAAATCTGCACCACAGCCTAAGTAATTTTCTGCAACGTCTGTACTAACTTTCCTAAAAATGTATAGGAAGAAATTAAAAAAACAACCGCTGCAGAAGTCCACTGCGGACTGTCCGCAGCGGAATTCCACAGCAATTCCGCCATGTCTGAACGTGCCCTAAGGGTATGTTTACACGCTTAGCAAAAAACGTCTGAAAATACGGAGCTGTTTTCAAAGGAAAACAGCTCCTGATTTTCAGAGGTTTTTTAAGCCACTAGCGATTTTCGCTGCGTTTTTTATGGCAGTTTTTGGAGCTGTTTTCAATAGAGTCTATGAAAAACGGCTCCAGGAAGTGACCTGCACTTCTTTTTCGTGGCCGTTTTTTTACGCGGCCGTTTTTCAAAATGGCCGCGTAAAAAACGGCCCGTTGGAACATGACGCCGTTTTTCCCATTGAAATCAATGGGCAGATGTTTGGAGGCGTTTCGTTTACTGGCCGACACCCGGCCAAAAATAGGCCGTGTGTACATACCCTAAGTGTCCCTGGAGAAAAATAAAAAAATGTTGGCAACTATGGTGTTACTATCTGATGGGGCCCTGTATCTAAGCTTATCATATGTGATACTGTCTGCAGTGGCCATGTATCTAAGCCTATCATGTGTTAGTGTATGTTCACACGGCTTATTTTCGGCAGTTTTTCAGGCCGTAAACGGCAGAAGAATCGGAAGCAGAACGCTTCCAAACATCTGCCCATTGATTTCAATGGGAAAAACAGCGTTCTGTTCCGACGGGGTATTTTTTTACGTGGCCATTTTGAAAAACGGCCGCGTAAAAGAAAGCAGCGGAAATGAAGTGCATGTCACTTCTTGAGCCATTTTTTGAGCCATTTTTCATTGACACTATAGAAAAACAGCTCCAAGAATGGCCGTAAAAAACGCTGCGAAAAACACGAGTTTGATTAAAAAAAGTCTGAAAATCAGGAGCTGTTTTCCCTTGAAAGCAGTTCCGTATTTTGAGTCGTTTTTGATTTTGTGTGTGCACATACCCAAATACTAACTGCTTGGGCCATGTATCTAAACCTATCTTGTGCGATACTGACTGCTGTGGCCCTGTATCGAAGCCTGTCTCATGGGATACTGTCTGCTGATGCCCTGTATCTAAGCCTATCATGTGTAATACTAACCGCTTGGGCCCTGTATCTAAGCCTATGACGTGTAATACTGTGTGTTGGGGCCCTGTATCTAAGCCTATCATCAGGGCTGGCTCCAGGATTATGTGGGCCCTTGGGCGACACAGACTTAGTGGGCCCCTTTGCGGGGGACTCACGGCGGCAGTAAAATGCCAAAAATCGTCACTTTGTGCCCCCTATAGACGTTAGGCCCTGTTTATGCCCCCATATATAAGTTAAGCCACCAGTTTGTACCACCATAAATTTAGTGCCCTCTGTAGATAGTGACACACAGCCCCCCCCCCCTCCCAGGTATTGCCACACAGCCCCCTCCTCCCAGGTAGTTCAACACAGCTCCTGACGTCACTGTCTATATATGGACAATGTTATCAGGGGCAACCCCAGATCCATAGTCCCGGGCAGAGCACTACTAGCACTTTGCCTGGGAGTGGCGTAGCTAAAGGCTCATGGTCCCTGGGGCAAGAATTCAGCTTAGGCCCCCCCTACACAACACTACCAGCCTCCTGTGCACGCCTATGCCCAGCTGCCTTGCCTGACAGACCCCATGAATGCCCCCACAGTATAATGCCCCATAGCTGCCCCCACAGTATAATGACCCCCCATAGCTGCCCCCCACACAGTATAATACCAAACCATAGCTGCCCCCCACACAGTATAATTCCCCCATAGCTGACCACCAAAGTATAATGCTCCCCATAGTTGCCCCCACACAGTGTAATGCTCCCCATAACTTCCCCCACACAGTATAATGCCCCCATAGCTTCCCCCCACACCGTATAATGCCCTCCATAGCTGACCACCACAGTATAATGCCCCCCATAGCTGCTCCCACAGTATAAATCCAACACACAGTATAATGCCCCCATAGCTGCCCCCACACAGTATAATGCCCCCCATAGCTGACCACCACAGTATAATGCTCCCCATAGGTGCCCCACACCGTATAATGCCCCCCATAGCTGCCCCATGCAGTATAATGCCCCCCATAGCTGCACCATACAGTATAATGCCCTCCATAGCTGCACCATACAGTATAATGCCCCATACAGTATAATGCCCTCCATAGATGTCCCATACAGTATAATGCCCCCCATACAGTATAATACCTCCCCACGGCTGTCCCATACAGTATAATTCCCCCATACTGTATAATACCCCCTCAGCAGCTACAATATGACCCCCCCTCCCATACCTAGTATAATGCCCCCATATGTACCTAATTTAAAAATAATAACATAATTACTTACCTACCGCCGTTCCCACAATGTGTGGAGGATCCTTCTTCTCTGCACTACGCTGTGAGTGACTTGTCGTAGACAGGCGCGATGTAGAGACGTCACTACCTCGCGCCTGCCTGTGCCGAGCTGCTCATGACACAGTGAATGCTGGAGCGAGGCTCCAGCATTCAACCCAACTGAATCTGTGTCTTGTGGACGCAGGCTCAGTTGGAGGCGGGACCAGGGTGGTCAGGCTGGGACACTGCTCTGGTCCTGGCATCGCTGTCCATATTCACTGTCTATATATGGACAGTGATGTCAGGGGCTTTCCCAGAGACGGAGTCCCGGAGCAGAGCCGCTAGCGTTCTGCCTGGGACTACTCTCCTTCTTACATCACTGTCCATATACGGACAGTGATGCTTTAACGATGGCAGCATCAGCACCCGGCGGCCGAGTGGGCCCCCCCAAGTGGAGTGGGCCCCGGCACTTGCCCGGGTTTGCCGGGTGCTGACTCCGGCCCTGCCTATCATGTGTGATAGTGTCTTCTGGGGCCAAGTATCTAAGCTTATGATGTATGATACGGTCTCCTGGAGCCCTGTATCTAAGCCTATAACGTGTTATACTATATGTTGGGGCCCTGTATCTGAGCCTATGTTCGACACACATTTAGTACCTATTCACAGGTATTGCAGCCTTTTCTCCCATTGAAGTGAATAAAACCATTTTTGTGAAACAAAAAGTGATTTAATTTTTACTGTAATCTTTTTTTATTTTCTTTTCATAAACTATATTTAACTGTTTTACTTTTAATTTTTTTTGTCCCATTAGGGGACTTCCCTTTGCGAACTACTGATTGCAGATATAATGCTTTGGTATACTTAGAATACCAAAGCGTTATTGCCTGTCAGTGTAAAACTGATAGGCAATCTATTAGGCTATGCCTCGGGCATGGCCTAATAGGCAGTTGCTGAAGGCAGACGTGGGGGCCTTTGTTAGGCCTCTGGCTGCCATGGAAACCCATTGGCGCCCCACAATCTCGTCGCGGGTTTGCGTCTTCTCAGGCACAATTATTTTCCCAGTACAGTATTTAGAGGCATTAAACAGCACTGAAGGTACAGTAATGGGGGCACCTATACTGCTGGTAGTAGCAGGATGGTCATTTGCGTTGCTATAGAGGTTGGGAATGGGTAGCAGCAGCGAGGGGCCAAAAATGTCTGGGAAGCAATCTCCAGTCATTGGGAGATGTTGTCTTGGCGGTCTTCGGGTATTAACCCTTTCATTGCCCTAGACCACCATGGATTTTGGCACAACCCCTTCACTACCGTAAAGAACCAGTAATTCTGGCTTTACTGATTTACAACCCTAGACCACTATGGATGCTGGCATTAACCTATTAACTACTGTAGACCCCCAGGGATCTTTACATTAACTCCTTTATTATCCCAGATAACCAGAGATCCTTGCTTTAGCTCCCTCCCTTCCCAAAACTACCAGGGATGCTGGCATTAAACCTTTTCACCAGCCTAGATTACCAGGGACGTTGGCATTAAATCTTTTACTAGTCTAGACCATCAGGTACGCTGACATTAATATTTTCAATATACTAGACAAGCAGGGATGATGGTATTATCAACTTCACTACCCTAGACCACCACATTTACCCAAACCACCTGTTTGGGTAAGATATTTAAGTTATGTTAGCTACCTATGTCTCAGCAGGAAGAAAGTAATTTAAGTCTCCTGCTAATGTGCCTTCCATATACTTAAATGGACACTAACTTTTCAAACAACTTATACCTGATACAAAAAAAACATTGTAAGTTACTTACTGCTACATTTTCATTGTTTTATCCATGAAAATTCTGTGTGAAGTTACTGCCACTAGGTGTCTCATTTCCTGTAATCTGTTGTTCACCTCTTGTTGTCATGTACTGGCTGACAATAGTTACAGACAGGCTCGTATTTGCCACTAGGCACTGGAGTGCAGTGCCTAGGGTGTTCAGCAGGGGGTGGCGGCTACAGGATTGTTAATTTCTATATTTTTTTCTGAAAAAATTAACTTTGAGACCTGACCGAACGGCGGTCAGATAACTCACAGGGCAGGAGGGGGGTGGCTACCCCAGCGCTCCTAAGACATGCCCTCTGTTCATAAATTGGACAGAACTACTCACATGAGCAGCTATAGCCAATCCAAGAAAAGTTGAAGTGTCTCAGATTCAGGACCCGCACAGAGGAGGCAGGAGCAGACGACGCAAGAGGAGAGGAGGAAGCTCCGCCCACAGCCCATCCTGAAAGAAAACTGTGAGGAAGGAGATGGTGAGTGCTTAATCTGTCTGCTGTTTGTGCCTCTATATGTCTCTGTGTTTATATGTGTATAAGTTCCTGTATGTGTGTATATGTGTCTCTGTGTGTGTATTTGTGGGTCTAAATGCCTATATATGTGTCTGTATGTGCATATATTTCTGTGTGTGCATCTACTACTGTCACAGCTATGGGGTATGTGGACTCACTAGGCTGCTCTGCCGTAGCAGAGTAGCAGCTAGCCAAACAATAGTCAATAACAGTCTCCAGGACAACAGTACCTGGATAGATGATTTGGAAAACACTTGGCGTGGCAGACACTAGGTGTAGTACACACGTGGCATAGCAGACACTTGGCACAGATGACAATTGGCACAGATGAAACTCACGACTCCGACACTAGGTTACGCACTGGAACAAACACAATTATTGGATACGGAATGTTAGGAAGCGTCTGTGTCTTTAACCCCTTAATGACCAGGCCATTTTGCACGTTAATGACCAAGGATTATTTTTTGTTTTTTCACGGTCGCATTCCAAGAGTCGTAACTTTTTTTTTATTCCGTCGACATAGTCGTATAAGGGCTTGTTTTTTGCGGGACGAGTTGTATTTTGAAATTGTACCATTTTTAGATGCTTATAATATATTGATTAACTTTTATTAACGTTATTTTAGGAGAGAATTGAAAATAAGCAGCTATTCCAGCATTAATTTTCTATTTTCACGTTATAAATTTACGCCGTTTACTATGCAGCGTAAATGACATGTTAACTTTATTCTATGGGTCGACATGATTATGGGGATACCAAATATGTAAAGGTTTTATATGTTTTCCTATGTTTGCACAATAAAAAGCCTTTTAGAAAAAAATATTTTGGGGTACATAGGACTTATAGATTAACTTTTATTTTATTTTTTATGGGGGGAATGGGAGAAAAGAGAGAATTTTGCTGTTGTTTTTTGCGGTTTTTTTGGACACTGTTCATCCGGCGGTTTAATTAATGTGTTCATTTTATTGGTCAAGTTGTTACGATCGCGGGGATACCATATATGTGTATGTGTGATTTGTTTTGACACTTTTACTAAATAAAACCACTTTTTGGGCAAAAAAAGTAGTTTTATTTGATTTTGACTGTAATTTTTTTTTTTTTTTCCACAAACTTTATTTAACTGATTGACATTTCTTTTTTAAGTCCCACCAGGGGACTTCACTATGCGATCTACTGATCGCATATATAATGCTTTGGTATACTTAGTATACCAAAGCATTATTGCCTGTCAGTGTAAAACTGACAGGCAACCTGTTAGGTCATGCCTCCGGCATCGCCTAGCAGGCATTTGCTGAAGGCCGACCTGGGGGTCTTTGTTAGGCCCCCGGCTGTCATTGAAACCCAACGGCGACCCGCGATTTGTTTGCGGGGCTGCCGATGGGGTGACAGAGGGACCTCCCTCCCTCTGTCAAACACATTAGATGTCGCTGTCACTATTGACAGCGGCATTTAATGGGTTAAACTTCCGGAATCGGAGCATGCTTCGATTCCGGCAGTTGCAGCAGGAGCCAGGCTGTGTATAACAGCCGTGCTCCTGCCGCTGATCGCGTGGGTACAGTGACAGTACCCGCGCCATCACAGGACGGATATATCCGTCCTCCTGCGCGAACTAGCAGCTGCAGAGGACGGATATGTCCGTCCTTCGGCGTTAAGGGGTTAAGATCCCACTTCTCTGTCTTCTTCCTGTCAGGTGTAAGGTGGGGTATTTATACCTGGCCTCCTCCCTCTATGTTTGCTTGTGAATTCTTCTCCTTTCTTAGGTGTGGTGATCAAGCTCTCATTTACTCTGTGCCCTGGACTTAAAGAGGCTCTGTCACCACATTATAAATGCCCTATCTTCTACATAAGGAGATGGGCGCTATAATGTAGGTGACAGCAGTGCTTTTTATTTAGAAAAACGATCTATTTTTACCACTTTATGAGCGATTTTTAGCTTTATGCTAATTAGTTTCTTAATGCCCAAGTGGGCGTGTTTTTACTTTAGACCAAGTGGGCGTTGTACAGAGGAGTGTATGATGCTGACCAATCAGTGACCAATCAGTGTCATGCCCTCCTCTCCAGTCATTTACACTGCACTAGCGATATAGCTATGTCGTTATGTGCAGCTACATACACAAACACTAACATTACTACAATGTCCTGATAATGAATATACATTACCTCCAGCCTGGACGTGATGTGTATTCAGAATCCTGACATGTCTGAATCTTTTCTGTGAGATTTCCAGCAAGACAAACGAAATCTCGTTTTAAATGACAGTTTACATCGTAATCTACGCTTGCCTTGCTGTAAATATCACACAGACGCTACACAAATGTCAGGATTCTGAATAGACATCATGTCCTGGCTGGAGGTAATGTATATTCACTGTCAGGACACTTGAGTAACGTTATAATGTGTTTATGTGGCTGCACATAGCGATATAGCTATATCGCTATGTGCTGTGTAAATGAATAGAGAGGAGTGCATGACGCTGATTGGTCAGTGTCATGCACTTCTCTCCACAACGCCCACTTGGTCAAAAAGTAAAACACGCCCACTTGTCCATTAAGAAACTCATTAGCATAAATCTAAAATAGGTCATAACTCTGTCAAAAATTATCGTTTTTTCTAAATAAAAAATGCTGCTGTAATCTACATTACATTGCCGATCATATTATGTACAAGATAACCCCTTGTTTACCGATTTTGATTATCTGTTCCCGGCTGGTTTTGACCTCTGCTGTACCTGATTTCCACTAGCTCTGTTTTAGACTTTCTGTTTACCCTCTGGCTGTCTGGTTACCAGTTCAGGTATAGCCTGCTTTGCACCCCTTATACAACACTGAACTCTGTTAGAACAACCTGGGTTCTGTGCAGAAAAAAACATCCTGACATGCGGTGAGCTCTAGCGAATACCACAGAGTAGCCTTAGATTCTGTCGTTCAGAGTTGTGACTCATATGGGGTTGCGATTTTATTTGCACGCTTACTTCAGTCAGTCTCCAGCAGCCTTTTCAGAATTGCGCAACAAGTGATTACATAACAGGGGATACTGGATAAAGGAAACGGGGACATTGGATACAGGATACAACCAATGTTCCCTCTAATTCTTGGCAGCTCCTGAGCGGGAAGTTAGGGAGCAGGGAAGGTCTCCATCAATGGTGGGCGATCTGATGACCAAAAGTAATACCCCCAGTAAACGCTAGTATATCATACTAGATACGAGAATAAGAAAACTTATGTTAAATTAGTTTTAATTAGTTCTTAAAATACTACAATATTACAAGTCCAGCAGTAAAATAGACGACAGTTATAAACACCAATTATAGGCATCAATGTAAGAATCCTTCATTACACCACTGTCCTTATAGAAAGCGCCACACAGACCCCCCTGTAGATAGCGCCACACAGACCCACCTGTAGATAGCGCCACACTGACCCACCAGTAGATAGCGCCACACAGACCCCCCCAGTAGATAGCGCCACACAGACCCATGTAGATCCTACCCCATATTGATACTGTATATACTGCCACACAGACCCCCCCCTTGTATATACTGCCACAAAGCCCCCCTTGTATATACTGCCACACAGACCCCCCCCCCTTGTATATACTGCCACATAGCCCCCCTTGTATATACTGCCACACAGCCCCCCTTGTATATACTGCCACACAGCCCCCTTGTATATACTGCCACACAGTCCCCTTGTATATACTGCCACACAGCCCACCTTGTATATACTACCACACAGACCCCTTATATATACTGCCACACAGCCCCCCTTGAATATACTTCCACACAGCCCCCCTTGTGTATACTGCCACACAGCCCCCCTTATAGATAGCCACACACAGCCCCCCCTTGTAGATAGCCACACACAGCCCCCTTGTAGATAGACACACACACAGCCCCCACCTTGTAGATAGCCACACACAGCCTCCCCTTGTAGATAGCCACACACAGCCCCCCCTTGTAGATAGCCACACACAACCCCCTTATAGATAGCCACACACAGCCCCCCTTGTAGATAGACACACACAGCCCCCACCTTGTAGATAGCCACACACAGCCCCCACCTTGTAGATAGCCACACACAGCCCCCACCTTGTAGATAGCCACACACAGCCCCCCCCTTGCAGGGGCGTAACTAGGAAAAACTGGGCCCCATAGCAAACTTTTGACTGGGGCCCCCCTCCCCTGGGTGTCACACAACCCCTCCCTTGTGGATAGTGCCTTTTTTACAGCCCCCCTGTAGATAACGCCATACAGCCCCCCTGTAGATAACGCCATACAGCCCCCCTGTAGATAACGCCATGCAGCCCCCCCTGTAGAGAACACAATACAGCCCCCTCTGTAGATAACGCCATACAGCCCCCTCTGTAGATAGCGCCATACAGACCCCCTGTAGATAACGCCATACAGACCCCCCTGTAGATAGCACCATACAGCCCCCCTGTAGATAACGCCATACAGACCCCCTGTAGAGAACTCCATACAGACCCCCCTGTAGATAACGCCATACAGACCCCCTGTAGATAATGCCATACAGACCCCCCCTGTAGATAACGCCATACAGCCCCCCTGTAGATAACGCCATACAGCCCCCTTTGTAGATATCTACAGAGGGGGTCTGTATGGCGTTATCTACAGGGGGGCTGTATGGCGTTATCTACATGGGGGCTGTATAGCGTTATCTACAGAGTGGTCTGTATGGCGTTATCTACAGGGGGTCTGTATGGCGCTATCTACAGAGGGGGCTGTATGGCGCTATCTACAGAGGGGGCTGTATGACGCTATCTACAGGGGGTCTGTATGGCGTTATCTACAGGGGGGTCTGTATGGAGTTCTCTACAGAGGGGGCTGTATGGAGTTCTCTACAGTGGGGGCTGTATGGCGCTATCTACAGGGGGGCTGTATGGCGCTATCTACAGAGGGGGCTGTATGGAGTTCTCTACAGGGTGGCTGTATGGCGCTATCTACAGGGGGGCTGTATGGAGTTCTCTACAGGGGGATGTATGGCGTTATCTACAGGGGGGGCATTATAGCGTTACCTAAAGGGGGTCTGTATAGCGTTATCTACAGTGGGGGCTGTATGGCGTTATCTACAGAGGGGGCTGTATAGCGTTATCTACAGAGGGGGCTGTATAGCGTTACCTACAGGGGGCTGTATAGCGTTACCTACAGTGGGGGCTGTATGGCGTTATCTACAGAGGGGGCTGTATGGTCACAGCCCCCCCTGTAGGTAATGCTATAAAACCCCCCTGTAGGTAATGCTATACAGCCCCCCCTGTAGGTAATGCTATACAGCCCACCTGTAGGTAACGCTATACAGCCCCCCCTGTAGGTAACGCCATACAGCCCCCCTGTAGGTAACGCCATACAGCCCCCCCCTGTAGGTAACGCTATACAGCCCCCCCCTGTAGGTAACGCCATGCAGCACCAACCCCCCCAAAAAAATATGACCTACAGTGTGTCCTACAAAAGACATGTATCCCCTATCCACAGGATAGGGAGAACGGGGGACCGAAAGTCACCTGAAGTTCTCCATGACTAACCTCTGACTTCCGGCGTCTGTGCAGCTCAATAAAAATTAAGGAGCGCTGGTCACGCATGCGCACAAGCGCGATCGGCGCTCCATTCATTTCTACGGAGCTGCCGACACAGACCCCGGAAGTCCGAGGTTTGTGATGGAGAACTTCAGGGGACTTTCAGTCCCCCATTCTCCCTATCAATGCCAGCGATCACACATGTATCCCCTGTCCTGTGGATAGGGGATACATGTCTTTTGTTTAATGGCAGAGCGGGGAGATACCTCCCTGCTCTGCCGTAGTGTTCAGTGGTGTCACGCTGTAGCAGCCATAGCGGCTGCTAGCGGAGCCTCCGGCCATGGTGGGGGCCCGTGCCAGCGGGCGACACGGGCCCCCTCATGCCGCGGGCCCCGTAGTAGCCGCTACGGCTGCTATAGCGGTAGTTACGCCACTGCCCCCTTGTAGATAGCCACACACAGCCCACCCTCCATGTAGAGAGCCACACAGAGCCCCCCTTGTAGATAACCACACACAGTCCCCTTGTACGGTAGATAGCTACACACAGCCCCCCCTTGTAGATAGCCACACACCACCAACACCCCTTGTAGATAGCTACACACAGCCCCCCCTTGTAGATAGCCACACACCACCAACACCCCTTGTAGATAGGTACACACAGCCCACCTTGTAGATAGCCACACACAGCCCCCTTCTAGATAGCGTCCCCCATTCCCTTGTAAGTAGCGACGCACAGCCTCCCCCCTTCCCTTGTACTTAGAGCGAACAGAGCGGAGAGCAGTAGCCTACAGCTACAACTCTCCGCTCTGCCTGACATGACTCACCGTCAGGAGGAGGTGGTCATTTTGTCTGGGGTCGGTCACGGCACAGGACTGAACCGGTTCAGTCACCTGCCCTTATGTCAGGTGCCTGTATTGGTCCACTCCCGGCACCGACCTCACCTGTCAGTGGCCCGCCTGCAGATTTTCACTTGTCAGCGGACGGCCTGCATGCCGTCTCTGATAATCTGGGCTATCTCTTCCCTCTCTCACCTTCTGGGAGTTCTAAATGGGTGGTCGCTCCGTGAAGGTGAGTGAGGGAGGAGGTCGAGAAACTTCCGCCCGCTACACTGACAGTGCGCGGGCTTTAAAGTTCAGTGAGCAGCCGCGCACCTTATAGGGAACATTGGATACAACTAAGGGACCATTTGAAAAAACTAACACAGGCAGACACATCAACGCTCAGGCAAGGACAGGAAGGGCAGAGCCCTTTCTAAGGTCCAGGATGTATAGCGATTGGCTAGGGAACTTTTGCACGGTGTGGGCGCTGGCCCTTTAAGGCCGGGAACGAGTGCGCGCACGCTACAGAATTCAGTGAGGGAGCTGCAGCTGCGTTTGCCGGCGTCTATGGACAGGGAGACCCCGGTATGAAGCGTACCCCACCGTACGCCCCCCCTACTTAGGTTCAGAGCGTAAGAGGAACTTCTTGATGAGAGCTGGGGCATCAATGTTCTCTTCTGGCTCCCAAGACCTCTCCTCAGGAACAAACCCTTTCCAGTCCACCAGATAGAAAGTCTTTCCTCTTACTCTCTTGAAGTCCAGGATTTCCTTTACCTCAAAGATGTCAGAAGAACTACTGGGAGAAACTGTAGAACCAGGAGATTTGCTGTAATGGTTCATGAGCACAGGCTTTAAGAGAGATACATGGAACTAGTTAGGGTTTTTTGTGAGTAGGAGGCAGCCGAAGCTTATAGGACACAGGCTTTATTTGTTGTAACAGCTCGAAGGGGCCGAGGAACCTGGGAGCGAATTTGTGGGAAGGGATCTGTCACGAAGCGGGTTAGTGGACCCACTAGGCCGTACCGCCGCAGCGGGGAGGCAGCTGGCCAAACAACAGGACACCCCAGAAATACAATGTCCCGCACAAGGGTACCTGAATAGTCCAGATGGTGGCCGCAGCTCTGGCACAGATGAGATGGGTGCAGCAGATGGCGCCAAACGTGGCGGATGACACAGGAGCCGCAAGTTGCGCCAGACGTGGCGGATTCCTCCGGACGTGGCAGATAACACAGGATGTGGCGGATTCCTCCGGACGTGGCAGATGACACAGGACGTGGCGGATTCCTCTAGACGTGGCGGATTCCTCCAGAAATGGCAGATTCCTCCAGACGTGGCAGGTGACACAGGACGTGGCGGATTCCTCCAGTTTTGGCAGATTCCTCTGGACGTGGCAGATGACACAGGAAGTGGCGGATGACACAGGACGTGGCGGATTCCTCCGGACGTGGCAGATTCCTCTGGACGTGGCAGATGACACAGGATGTGGCAGATTCCTCTGGACGTGGCACGACTAGATACTAGGGCAAAGCACGGAAACAGGAACGGGGAACAAGGTACGGGTAACAACAGGAACGGGAAACACTAAGGGACCATTTGCAAGACAGACTGGGAAAACTAACAACGCTCAGGCATCGAACTAGGGGGCTGGACCACTCTTATAGCCCAGGGTACTCACGGGTCAAAGGTCGTTCAAGATGTCCGGTGCGCGCGCTGCCCCTTTAAGAGCGGGGACGAGCGTGCGCGCACACCCTGCGGGCTCCGGCGAAGGTGAGTGGATGCAAGCGCTGGCGTCTCCTGAGGTGGAGGCTGGGGCCAGCGCTTGCCGACTCGTGGCTGCAGCTGTCAGCGGGAGGCTGGAGCTGACAGCCCGCAGCCACGGACGTTACAGTATCCCCCCTCTTACGCCCCCTCTTCTTGGGATCGGAGCGAGAGAGAAACTTCTTTAGAAGAGTAGGGGCATTGAGGTTCTCCTCTGGCTTCCAGGACCTCTCTTCGGGACCAAACCCCCTCCAATCCACCAAATACAAGGTCTTTCCTCTCACTCTCTTGGTGTCCAAGATCTCCTTTACCTCAAAGATGTCCGAGGAGCCGCTGGGAGCAACCGCAGGGCTGGGAGTATTGGAATAGCGGTTTAGGATCACAGGCTTCAGGAGGGAGACGTGGAAGGAGTTGGGAATCCTGAGGGTAGGAGGCAGCCGAAGCTTGTAGGCGACAGGGTTGATCTGCTGCAGGACCTCGAATGGGACAAGGAACCTGGGAGCGAACTTGTATGAAGGCACCTTCAAGCGAATGTTCCGAGAGGACAGCCAGACTTTAGTCCCCGGAAGATACTGAGGCGGCTCTTTTCTCTTAATATCTGCCTTTCGCTTCATGCGATCTACTGCCAGCAAAATAGAGGACCGGGTCTGTTGCCAGATTTGCAGGAAGTCCCCATATGCAGAGTCAGCAGCGGGAACCTGAGATGAAGTTGACACAGGGAGAGGAACTCTGGGATGTTGACTGTACACGATGTGAAACGGAGTGGAAGTGGTGGACTCACTTGTGTGGTTGTTGTAAGAAAATTCGGCCCATGGTAGAAGCTGTACCCAGTTATCGTGCTGTGAAGAGATGAAATGGCGGAGATAATTTTTCATGATCTGGTTGATCCTCTCAACTTGCCCATTGGATTGGGGGTGATAGGCAGAGGAAAAGTCCAATCTCACATCCAGGAGTTTACAGAGGGCTCTCCAGAACTTAGAGGTAAACTGAACCCCCCGGTCGGACACAATGTGAAGAGGCAAGCCATGCAAGCGGAAGATGTGCTGAATGAAGAGACTTGCCAGACGAGGAGCAGAAGGTAGGCCGGTCAGCGGGATAAAATGAGCCATCTTAGAGAACCGGTCCACCACCACCCAGACTGTGTTACATCCTGCTGAGGGGGGAAGGTCTGTGAAGAAGTCCATCGCAATGTGCTGCCAGGGGGCATTGGGTACAGGCAGAGGTTGAAGCAGGCCGGCAGGCTTGGAGTGAGTCACTTTGTTAGAGGCACACACCGTGCAAGCAGAGACAAAGTCCAGAACATCCTTAGGTAGCGTGGACCACCAAAAGTGACAAGCAATTAGGTCTCGGGTTTTATGGACACCGGCGTGCCTAGCAAGTTTAGAACTATGTCCCCAGCGGAGAATTCTACTCCTGTCCGCCAACCGAACAAAAGTCCTCCCAGGAGGGATGTCTCTAACCTGCAGAGGATTAGCAGTGACGATGCAGGACGGGTCTATGATGGTCTGGAGGGACTCCGTGTCTTCCGTCTCAAACGATCTGGACAGGGCATCGGCCCTCACATTCTTGTCTGCGGGACGGTAGTGGAGCGCAAACAGAAAACGGGTGAAGAACAGCGACCACCTGGCTTGACGAGGATTAAGTCTTTGAGCGGACTGAAGGTAAGTGAGGTTCTTGTGGTCGGTGAAGATCAGGATGGGGTGAGCAGCGCCCTCCAGAAGATGTCTCCACTCCTCCAGAGACAATTTGATGGCCAGCAGCTCCCGATCGCCAATGGAATAATTGCGCTCAGCAGAAGAAAACAGTCTAGAGTAGTAGCCACATACTACTGCCTTTCCTTTGGAGCTCCTCTGGAACAGGAGTGCACCTGCACCGACAGAGGAAGCGTCCACTTCCAGTGAGAACTGCTGAGATACGTTAGGATGATGGAGGATCGAGGCTGAAGTGAAGGCACTCTTCAGGCTATTAAATGCAGACTCTGCCTCTGGAGTCCACACTTTGGCGTTCACACCCTTCTTGGTAAGGGTCGAGATGGGAGACGTCAGAGAAGAGAAGTTAGGAATAAACTGCCGGTAGAAATTGGCGAATCCCAGGAACCGCTGTATGGCCCTTAAGCCTTGGGGACGTGGCCACTCCAGGACTAGCCTTCACTTTCTCAGGATCCATCTTGAGGCCTTGATCCGAGATGATGTAGCCCAGGAAGGGCAGAGAACTCTTCTCAAAGACGCACTTCTCCAGCTTGGCGTATAAATGATTCTCCCTCAATCGTAGTAGAACCTGACGAACATGCCTCCGATGAGTCGTCTGATCTGGGGAGAAAATTAAAATATCATCGAGATAAACAACAACACAGACATAGAGTAGATCTCGGAAGATGTCGTTAACGAACTCCTGAAACACTGCGGGAGCGTTACACAGTCCGAAGGGCATCACCAGGTATTCGTAGTGCCCGTCCCGGGTGTTAAATGCCGTCTTCCATTCGTCACCCCGGCGAATCCGGACTAGATTGTAAGCCCGACGCAGGTCTAGCTTAGAAAAAATTTTGGCCCCTCGTATGCGATCAAATAGCTCAGAGATGAGTGGCAACGGGTATTTGTTCTTGACTGTGATCAGGTTGAGGCCCCTGTAGTCAATGCAGGGACGAAGGGATCCATCCTTCTTTTTAACGAAGAAGAATCCAGCCCCGGCCGGGGAGGAAGATTTTCGTATAAAACCCCTCTCCAGATTCTCCTTTATATAGGCCGACATGGATAGAGACTCAGGCAGGGAGAGAGGATATACCCGTCCACGGGGAAGAGAGGCATTAGGAACCAGTTCAATGGGGCAGTCATAGGTGCGATGTGGAGGCAGCGTCTCAGCCTCCTTTTTGCTGAAAACATCTGCATACTGAGCAAAATGGGGAGGCAGTCCCGACAGCGACTGAGGCAGAGAAGGCTTGACCGGATGGATCTGCAGCAGACAACGACCATGGCACTTGGAGCCCCATTGGAGAACCTCTCCAGAATTCCAGTCCAGGACTGGGGCATGTAGTCGAAGCCAAGGCAGGCCCAGCAGAACAGGATTGATGGCTTTGGGCAAAACAAGGAACGAAATAAATTCAGAATGAAGTACTCCAACCTGGAGCTTCAACGGCTTGGTTCTAGAGGTAATGGGATCAGGCAGAGGCAGTCCATTAACTGAGGCAACAGCCAAAGATATCTCCAGGGGAACTGTGGGCAGCTGAAGATGATCCACTAGCTCTTTCTGGATGAAATTTGCAGCAGAGCCAGAGTCAAGATAGGTAGAGACTTGATGCGTCCTGTCGCCGGATACCAGGGTCACAGGAATAGTCAGTTTGGAAGCGAATCCTCTGTTAGATTCTGTTCCACCTAGTGTTGTCTCTCCAACCAATCCCAGGCAATGGGGTCTCTCCGGCCTCTGGGGGCACAGACGCACAACATGGCCTCCATGGCCGCAATACAAACAAAGTCCAGAAGTGCGTCTGTGTTGTCTCTCCTGGGTAGACAATTTAACATAATTACTCTGCATCGGGTACTCTGGTGGGACGACTGAGGAGGATTGCGGGACAGCAGAATCCAGCCTGGGAAGTTCTCTTCCCCGGAGAACCTCTTGGGAACGTTCCCGGATCCTCATGTCGACACGGGAGGCGAGTAGGATAAGATCGTCCAGGGTAGATGGCAGATCGCGAGCAGCCAGCTCGTCCTTGATCCCTGAAGACAGTCCCTGCCAGAATGTAGCCACCAAAGCCTCGTTGTTCCAGGTCAATTCAGCAGCCAGGATACGGAACTGAATGGCATACTCGCCCACGGAGAGGTCTCCCTGGTGTAGGGTCAGCAAGGATGCAGCAGCCGAAGAAACTCTCCCAGGTTCCTCAAAGATCGAGCGGAAGGTCTGTAAGAAGCACTGCAAGTCCCGGGTCTCTGGTCCCTGATGTTCCCACAGAGGATTGGCCCATGCCAGGGCTTTGCCGGTAAGGAGAGAGATGATAAAGGCGATCCTGACGTCATCCGAACAGAAGGACCTGGCATGTAGTCTGAAATGGATCAGGCACGGATTCAAAAATCCCCTGCAGGACCTCGGATCTCCGTCATAGCGTGGAGGTAGCGGCAATAAACACAGGGGGTTGGTACCGGTACAGACAGGAAGTGTAGCAGGCGGAACCGCAGGAACGGGTGCGGTGATGACTGTGGACGGAGCAAGCAGCCGATGGGCTATGGCGTTCACCGACAGGAGGAGCTGGTCTTGTCGTGACTGGAGATCCTCCATCTCAGCCAGCATGGCTTGTGTAGACAACGTCGCAGGTTGACAAGCGGGGTCCATGGCCTGAGCGTACTGTCATGAAGCGGGTTAGTGGACCCACTAGGCCGTACCGCCGCAGCGGGGAGGCAGCTGGCCAAACAACAGGACACCCCAGAAATACAATGTCCCGCACAAGGGTACCTGAATAGTCCAGATGGTGGCCGCAGCTCTGGCACAGATGAGATGGGTGCAGCAGATGGCGCCAAACGTGGCGGATGACACAGGAGCCGCAAGTTGCGCCAGACGTGGCGGATTCCTCCGGAAGTGGCAGATAACACAGGACGTGGCGGATTCCTCTAGACGTGGCGGATTCCTCCAGACGTGGCAGATTCCTCCAGACGTGGCAGATAACACAGGACGTGGCGGATTCCTCCAGACGTGGCAGATTCCTCTGGACGTGGCAGATGACACAGGACGTGGCGGATTCCTCCGGACGTGGAAGATTCCTCTGGACGTGGCAGATGACACAGGACGTGGCAGATTCCTCTGGACGTGGCACGACTAGATACTAGGGCAAAGCACGGAAACAGGAACGGGGAACAAGGTACGGGTAACAACAGGAACGGGAAACACTAAGGGACCATTTGCAAGACAGACTGGGAAAACTAACAACGCTCAGGCATCGAACTAGGGCGCTGGACCCCTCTTATAGCCCAGGGTACTCACGGGTCAAAGGTCGTTCAAGATGTCCGGTGCGCGCGCTGCCCCTTTAAGAGCGGGGACGAGCATGCGCGCACACCCTGCGGGCTCCGGCGAAGGTGAGTGGATGCAAGCGCTGGCGTCTCCTGAGGAGGAGGCTGGGGCCAGCGCTTGCCGACTCGTGGCTGCGGCTGTCAGCGGGAGGCTGGAGCTGACAGCCCGCAGCCACGGACGTTACAGGATCTTCAGACGAATGTTCTTTGAAATGAGCCAGTCCTTGATTCCGGGGAGAAACTGAGGAGGAACCCTTCTCTTCTTATCGGCATATGCTTTCATGCGATCAACTGCCTAAAGAATCTCGGACTTGGTTTGCTGCCAGATGTGAAGAAAAGTCCCGAATGATGAATACTTGGCTGCAGGCACTTGAGACATAGTTGGCACGGGAAGAGGAACTCATGGGTGCTGAATGTATACAATGTAGAATGGAGAGGAAGCAGTAGACTCACTTGAATGGTTATTGTATGAGAATTCTGCCCAAGGCAGAAGCTGTACCCAATTGTCATGTTGGATAGAGACATAATGACGGAGATAATTCTCTAGTATTTGTTTGATCCTTTTCACTTGACCTTTAGACTGTGGGTGATCGGCAGAAGAAAAGTCCAGTTTCACATCTTAAAGGTTACACTGGGCTCTCCGGAATTTAGACATGAACTGTATACCCCAGTCAGAAACAATATGAAGAGGTAGTCCTTTTAGACAAAAGATGTGTTGAATGAACAGATCTGCCAGATGAGGAGCTGAAGGAAGGCCCGTTAAAGGGAATGTGTAGCGAATTAAACCTTTTTTTTTTTAAGTAAGTTACTTATTTCTATTATATTTTTTACGTTTTTTGCTGTATTTTTTTTTTCTTCCACATGGTGGAAAGTATTAAAAATTAAATAATAATTTGACATGTTTTCCTATGTTGGCCACCAGAGGGAGCACTTCCCAGAATTACAGCAAGGTGAATGAGGCAAAGCAACCTGACTCACAGCTACCGAAAATGTGGGAGGGAATCTCACCCCCCCCCCTCCTACAAGCCAGGAAAAGGTGTCTTCAAATTGCTAAGCAGTGTCCGGCTGCCATTTTGGGAGTGATTCTGCAACTGGCAGAAGCTATAGGACACACCAATAGGCTACGGGTATGTTCACACGCTTACTAAACAAAGGGAAAACAGCTCCTGATTTTCAGCCATTTTCTAATCAAACTCGCGTTTTTGGCTGCGTTTTTTTACGGACGTTTTTGGAGCTATTTTTCTATAGAGTCAATGAGAAACGGCTCCAAAAACGTCCCAAGAAGTGATATGCACTTCTTTTTGCCGGGCGTCTTTTTACGTGCCGTTTTTGGAAAACGGCCGCGTAAAAAACGGCCCGTCTAAACAGAACGCCGTATTTCCCATTGAAACAAAAAACCGGCTGAAAACACTGCGTGTGAACATACCCTTAGAATGATTAAAGTGAAGTGAATGAGTTTTCAGTTGACCGGTTCGCACGGCGTGTATTTTTTTGCGCATTTTACGTGCCAAAAACCGCATAAAAAAATGCTTGATTACACTTGATTTTGCATGTTTGGGAGGATTTGTGTGTGTGTGGGGTGGGGGTGCTTACAGCTGATTCTTCAAAACAGCTGATAAGCGGCTATGAAGTATCAGCGGCGCCCGTGCATATTCCGCTCTAATACACACACACACAGCACTGCTACACACATACACAGTCAGCACTGCTACATACATACACACACACACACACACACACACACTCAGCACTGCTACACAATAACACTCAGCTCTGCTACACAGACACCATCTCAGCTATGCTACACAGACACACACACTCAGCACTTCTACATACAGACACACAGCACTACTACACACACACACACACACACACACACACACATACACACACAGTCAGCACTGGTACATACAGACACACACACACACACACACACACCCAGCACAGCTATATACATACACACACTCAGCACTGCTACATACATACATACATACACAGACACACACACTCAGCACTGCTACATACATACACACACACTCAGCACTGCTACATACATACACACACACACACTCAGCACTGCAACATACATACATACATACACACACACACACACACTCAGCGCTGCTACATACATACACGCACTCAGCTCTGCTACACAGACACACACACTCAGCTTCACTACACAGACACACACAGCACTGCTACACAGACACACACACTCAGCTCTGCTACACAGACACACACTCAGGCCTACTACACAAATACACACACTCAGCACTGCTACATACACACACACACACACACACTCAGCACTGCTACATACAGACACACACAGCCACACAGTCAGCACTACTACATACATACACACACAATCAGCACTGCTACATACCTACACACACACTCAGCACTTCTACATATATACACACACATTCAGCACTGCTACATACATACACAAACACTCAGCTCTGCTACAAAGACACACACACTCAGCACTGCTACACAGACACACACACTCCGCTCAGGGGGGGGGCCAGGGGCGTTGGGGGTCACGAGAGCGGGGGTCTGTGAGAGAAGGACAGACAGAGAAACACACTCAGCTCTACTACATCTGACAAGCTTAGCTCCGCACACCGTCCACACTGACAATACATCTAGCAACAGGGGGGCCGCGGGGGGGGGGGCGTCGGGGGTCATGAGAGCGGGGGTCTGTGAGAGAGAGAGGGACAGACAGAGACACTCACCTTACCTGCAGTGCAGCTGGTCTTCATAATGGCACCTGCTATCTCCCTACAAACAGCTTCTCTGCTGTGTGACTCTAACTTGCGTCTGCACAGTACAGAGCCAGATAGCAGAAGCAATGAATGGGAGCCGTTCATTGACTCCTATGCATTCTGCTGCTGTATTCCATCTCTGTATGTGTCGTTAGTCGACACATACAGAGATGAAGAAAAAAAATGGCAGCCCCCATAGAGAAGTAAAAGTATGAATACATTAAAAAGTGACAACACAAATAAATAAACATTTTGTTTACATTATATTAAAAGCAATATAATAATAAAAAAAAAATCATGACACCTTCCCTTTAAAGGAACAAAATGTGCCATCTTGGAGAAACGCTCCACTACTACCCAGATCATAGTACATCCAGCAGCAGTGATAAAGTCCATAGCAGTGTGTTGCCAGGGAGCATCAGGCACCGGTAGAGTCCCTGCCTCGCTGCGAGACAACTGTCCCGTACTCTAATCATGTTTTCAGTACGGGACAGTAGTTCCATGGAGAGGCAGGGACTCTTAGCATCGTACATAACTATGATGCTAGGAGCCCAGCTCCCTGCAGTGTGTTCGGTCCGGGATTTGCGGCCGAAATACGTTCCGTCCTTTACGGACCGAACATGCTCGTGTGAATCCAGCCTAAGAGAATTGCAGGCACAGCTATTCCATAATATATGCAGATTATCAGGATTGTCCCTTTTATAAGTGAGCGTGATCACACGTAGCAGCTAAGGGACAATCCTGATAATCCGTATATATTATAGAATAACTGTGCCTGCAATTCCCCTATGTAAAAAAGTTGTGTCTTGGTATTTTTTTTAGATAAGTGAAATGCATGTACAACTAATTCCTTAATTACTCCTAAAAATAAGGAAATCGTGACTTGCGGACGAAATACGTTCCGTCCTTTACGGACCGAACATGCTCGTGTGAATCCAGCCTTATGTATAAAAATTGTGTCTTGGTGGGTTTTTTATAGATAAGGGAATTACATGCACAGTAATTCCTTAATTAATCCGATTACTAAGCAGGCTAAAAAAAACAGTATCTACTCTTTGTATATAAGTCTTCGCTCACATCTGCGTAAGGGTATGTTCACACGGCGGGGCTCCGTAACGGCTGAAATTACGGGGATGTTTCAGCCTGAAAACATCCCCGTAATTTCAGCCGTACCGGCATGTGCAGGCGCTTGAACGCCGCGTCAATTACGGCCGTAATTAGCGCTGCTATTCATTGGAGTCAATGAATAGCGGCTCCAATTACGGCCAAAGAAGTGACAGGTCACTTCTTTGACGCGGGCGTCTATTTACGCGCCGTCATTTGACAGCGGCGCGTAAATATACGCCTCGTGTGAACAGACAAACGTCTGCCCATTGCTTTCAATGGGCAGATGTTTGTCAGCGCTATTGAGGCGCTATTTTCGGGCGTAATTCGGGGCAAAAACGCCCGATTTACGTCCGTAAATAGGCCGTGTGAACATACCCTCAGGGCTCCGTTCCGTCGGAGCTTTCCGTCGGATCGGAGCCCTGACTGACACAAACTGAAACCGTAGGTTTCTGTTTCCCTCACCATTGATTTCAATAGTGACGGATCTGGTGCCAATGGTTTCAGTTTGACTCCGTTGTGCAAGGGTTCAGTCGTTTTGACGGGATGAATACCGTAGTCGACGGAAGGCTCCGTCGGAACGGAGCCCTGACGCAGATGTGAACATAACCTTAGATAGTCTCCCTCCTCTCTATATATCTGACAGGAGAGAGACTGTCTATTGTAAATAGAGGAGACAGAGACAGAAACTGAAACAGCCTCTCTCCTTTGTTTCTATTAGACAGCCTCTATCTCAGTCTCCTGAGTGTGGGATTTTCCTCCCTAAGGCTATGTTCACACGGAGTATTTTGGGGGAGGAATATCTGCCTCAAAGTTCCAAACGGAATTTTGAGGCAGATATTCCTCCCCCAAAATACTCCGTGTGAACAGCAATTATCGCGCCGTTTTTCACCCGCGGCCATTGAGCGCCGCGGCGAGATATACGCTTTCTCCTGCCTCCCATTGAAGTCAATGGGAGGTCGGAGGCGGAAGCGCCCGAAGATAGGGCATGTCGCTTCTTTTTCCCGCGAGGCAGTTTTACTGCTCGCGGGAAAAAGACGCCGACGCCTCCCATTGAAATCAATGGGAGGCGTTCTCGGGCCGTTTCTGCCGAGTTTTGCGACGCGGTTTCCGCGTCAAAAAACTCGGCAAAAGACCCCGTGTGAACATAGCCTAAAGCTGCCACTGCTTAGTTAATTGTCACATACCCAGGAAGGTAAGTACGATAATTGTTTTGCCTTTTTATTTATTAGTGTTAGGGGAGATTCACACGAACGTTGCGTTTTTGCGCGCGCAAACAACGCAGCGTTTTGCGAGCGCAAAAACCATTTGACAGCTGCGTGTGTCATGCGTGTCTGATGCGCGGCTGCGTGATTTTCGCGCAGCCGGCATCATAGAGATGAGGCTTGTCAACGCCCGTCACTGTCCAAGGTGCTGAAAGAGCTAAATCTTTCAGCACCCTCGACAGTGAATGCCGAACACAACAGCGAAAAACCTGTACAAAAAAAAGATAAAGTTCCTACTTACCGAGAACTTCCCGGCCGTTGCCTTGGTGACGCGTCCTTGGTGACGCGTCCTTGGTGACGCGCCTCTCTTGACATCGGGCCCCACCTCCCTGGATGACGCAGCAGTCCAAGTGACCGCTGCAGCCTGTGATTGGCTGCAGCCTGTGCTTGGCCTGTGATTGGCTGGAGCTGTCACTTGAACTGAAGTGTCATCCCGGGAGGTCGGACTGCAGGAAGGAGACAGGAGTAATCGGTAAGTTAGAACTTCGGGTTTTTTTTACAGGTTAATGTATTTTGGGATCGCAAGTCACTGTCCATGGTGCTGAAACAGTTTAACTCTTTCAGCACCATGGACAGTGACTATCTCCTGACGTCGCGTACCGATAATTTTTTTGCCGGGATCGGCCAAAACGAGTTTGGCCGAACCCGGTGAAGTTCGGTACGCAAAGACACTCCGTTTGGATGTTCGGAAACAGAAAAGCACGTGGTGCTTTTCGGTTTTCATTCATCCTTTTCACTGCTGTTGCGCGAATCACGCTCGTCCCACGGAAGTGCTTCCGTGTGGTGCGCGTGATTTTCACGCACCCATTGACTTCAATGGGTGCGTGATGCGCGAAATACGCAGAGTTATTGAACCTGTCGCGCATTTTGCGCAGCAGACAAACGCTGCGCAAAAAGCACGGACTGTCTGTACTGCCCCATAGACTTGTATTGGTCCATGCGTGCCGCGTGAAAACCACGCGGCCCGCACGGACCGAATACACGCTCGTGTGAATCCCCCCTTAGGCCTCATGCACACGACCGTAAAAACTCCAGTTATTACGGGTCGTAATTACGACCCATAATAACGGGCTCATAGACTTCTATTGGCGACGGGTGCCTTCCCGTTTTCTCACGGGAAGGTGCCCGTGAAAAAGATAGAACATGTCCTATTTCAGGCCGTAATAACGGCACGGACAGTCCATAGAAGTCTATGGAGCTCTCGTAATGACGGGTGGCTACATGTGTGCACCCGTCATTACGGCAGCGTTGCTAAGCGACGTCAGTAAATAGTCACTGTCCAGGGAGCTGAAAGAGTTAACTGATCGGCAGTAACTCTTTCAGCACCCTGGACAGTGACTACCGATCAGTATAAACCTGTAAAAAATAACCATAAAAGACGTTCATACTTACCGAGAACTTCCTGCTTCCTCCAGTCCTGTCTCCCGCCCGTTGCCTTGGTGACGCGTCCCTCTCGACATCCGGCCCGAGGTCCTGGATGACGTTTCAGGCCATGTGACCGCTGCAGCCAATCACAGGTCAATCACAGGCTGCAGCGGTCACATGGACTGCCGCATCATCCAGGGAGGTCAGGCTGGATGTGAAGAGAGGGACGCGTCACCAAGACAACGGCCGGGTAAGTATGAATTTCTTTAACTTCTATTACAGAAAGGGCTGTCCCTTCTCTCTATCCTGCACTGATAGAGAGAAGGGGCTGCCGATGAGTGCAGTGCTATTTTGCCGCCAAAAACGTGCCCATAAATACGGGTGGAATACGGGTGACACCGGACCCATATTTACGGGCACGGGTTCGTAAATACTGGTGCAAAACGGGTCGAATACGTGTGACACTGGACCCGTATTTACGCCAGTATTTAAGGGTGGGAAAAAATACGATCGTGTGCATGAGGCCTTACTAATGGGTTTTTTTGTGTTTATTTTTTGTGTTTTTTTATAGGTTCAGTTGTTGGACTACTTCGGATTCAAGGACTACTTCGATGATGGCGAACCAGGAGCACTGGGAAAAGACGGGTATGATTCAGTACCCAACCACCTGCAGTAATGGTCAGCAACTGGGGCGACCACTATACCCCCAAAAAATAGAGGAATCACAGTTTTTTTTCCATTCCACCCTGCAAAGAAATTAATTCCAGTTTCCCACTACATTATATGGTACAATAAATGATGCCATGAAAATCCAAACTTGTCCTGCAGAAAACAAGCTCTCATACGGCTATATCGATGGAAAAATAAAGTTATGGCTTTTGGAAGGTGGGGAGAAAAAAACGAAAGTGAAAATCCGAAAAATGGCTGCGGCAGGAAAGGGTTAAACTTTTTTTAAAACAGAGAGACTGCCATCTGCAGGACAAAATAAACAGTTTTACACAGTAAATAGTGAATAGAGAAATAGTAAATAGTCATTTGATACATGTGTATGTCTGGTTATACATGCTGTAACCATTCTCTCCCACGCAGATAATATTTATTCTCTATAAAAATTAATAGGCAGTGGTATTCAATGTATTGTCAGCAAGCTCTAATTTTATCAATGATATTATCCATTATGACAATATGCTATTTTCCACAGTGTCATTGCTAGTAAAGTCACCCATTTGTATCGATTTTATCAATGGTCATGCTATCCAGGGCCAGTTTTAGACAAAGTGTGGCCCTGAACAAAGTTAAAAGTGGAGCACTAAATGCTGCAATATTGTATCAATAATGCAGTCTATTCAGAAGGCAGTGTGCAGGGAACTGCATCGCTGATTTCTAGTGCGTCCAGGAGTGTTGCAAGCAGGGGCTTAGCTAAAGGCTCATGGGCTCCGATGCAAAGGTTCTTCTTGGGCCCCCCCAAAAAAAATTGTCATGGCCGTCGGCCCGCAGCTGCATCACTGGGTCTCCTAAGTGACCCAACAATGCAGCAATAGCAGCACAGGACGTCACTAAGGGCTTGAATCTTCAGGGGAAATAGTCCCAATACACCCCCCCCCCCCCCCAAAAAAATGTGTGTGCGTGTATGTATATGTGTATATAGGAGACAGCATATCTATAACACTACGACCCTATAGCTATGGTTAACATTAGATACATTGGCTCAGTAGACAGTATCACACATGATAGGATTAGATATAGGGCCCAGCTCGCTGACATTGCTACTCCAGCGCTGGACCCAGGAAAGGTAAGTATAAGAATTGTTTTGCTTTTTTATGTGTTACTAATTATTTTTGAGTTTTTGTGTTTTTTTACAAGTTCGGTTGTTGGACTACTTCGGATTCGAGGACTACTTCGATAACGATGTTTTTTTTATTCTCAATAAAATGGTCAATGAGGGTTGTGTGGGATTTTTATTTCAATTAAATATTTTTTTTATGTCTTTTTATTTTTCTAAACTTTCTTATTACCGCCTCAGTAATGGCTGCTGGCTGATTGACAACGTCCATTACTAAGGCGGGGCTTAATGTTAGAAATGAAGAGGTTAACACTAACCCTCATTATTACCCCGGTACTCATCGCCACCAGGGTTATCGGGAAAAGCCGGTACGATCCAGTATCCAACCATCTGTAGTGATGGAGTGGCACTGGCATGGCCGCAGGCTGGTATTACTAGGCTGGGAAAGCCCAAAAACAGTGGCCTTTCCCACCCTGGTAATGCTAGCCTGCTGCTGCCATATTGTATTTGGCTGGTTATACAAAAAGGGGAACCCCACATCGTTCTTTCGAATTTTTATTTTTTTAACCATGGTTCCCCCCATTTTTCATAACCAGCCAGATACAACACAGCAGCAGCAGCCTAGCATTACCAGGGTGGGAAGGACCACAGTGTTTGGCCTTTCCCAGCCTGATAATACCAGCCTGCAGCCGCCCCAGTACCCGACCGTCATTGCAGATGGTCGGGGACTGGATCGTACCCAATATCCCTGGGGGCTTGTGGGTATCGGGGTAATAACGGGGGTTAGTGTTAGCCTTTTTCTCCGGCTAACACTAAGCCCCGCCTCAGTAATGGACGCTGTCAATCAGTCAGCGGCCATTACTAAGGCAGTAGTAATAAATTTAAAAAAAAATACAGACATAAAAAATAGGTTTATTGAAATTTAAAAAAACACAATAATAATAACAAAAAAAAGCCATCATCGAAGTAGTCCTCGAATCTGACATAGTCCAACAAACGAACCTGTAAAAAAACACAAACACAAAAGAAAAACATTAGTAAGGGCCTGTTCACCTCACCACTGCCCTTCCGTTGACGGGTTCCGTCGGATGTCTCCGACTGGTAACCCCTCAACGAAAAGGCAAACTGAAACCTCAGTATCCGTTTCCCTCACCATTGATTTCAATGGTGACGGAAACATTGCTAAATGTTTCTGTTTGTCACCGTTGTGACAGGGTTCCGTTGTTCTTGACACAACCAATAGCGCAGTTGACCTCCACACCTTTACCCCATCTTCTAAACAAACTTGTTGTCACGGCTATGGGTGTGTGGACCCACTAGGCTGCTCCACCGTAGCGGAGTAGAAGCTGGCCAAACAGTGAATAATAGTCTTTAGGATAAGAGTATCTGGATAAAAGCTTAGGCATGGGGTAGCAGACGTTTGATGTAGTAGTTGTTTGGTGTAGCAGACGTTTGATGTAGCAGACACTTGGCACATATGACACGCTCGACTCCGACACTAGGCTTCACAATGGAACAAACACAATTACTGGATACGGGAACACGGGATACAGGATATAACTAAGGAACCATTTGCAATAACGAACATGGGCAGACACAAAAACGCTCAGGCAAGGAGGAAGAGGGCAGAGAGCTTTTTATACAGCAGGGTGAGTAGGGATTGGATAGGGAGCTTTTTGTAGGTGCGCGTGCTGGCCCTTTAAGGCATCCTAATCAGATCAGTGGAACAGAGTGGCCGCATGTGCTGGCATCTCCGAGGAGGGAAACACCGGCTGGAGCACATCGGTCTGCGGTAGCAGCCGCTGGCGGGTAAGTGATGACGGCGGACTGCGACCGCAACCATAATACTCGTAATCCACAGTGCCCCAAATGGTAATAATGATCCCTTAGTGCTTTACACAGTAAAAGTGCTCCATCAGTAACTTTGCCCCCTTTGTACCCCCAGACACAGCCCCCTGTAGATAGTGCCACACACAGCCCCCTGTAGATAGTGCCACACACAGCCCCCTGTAGATAGTGCCACACACACAGCCCCCTTGTAGATAGTGCCAGCCCCAGCCCCCTTGTAGATAGTGCCACATTCAGCCCCCCTTGTAGATAATGCCACACACAGCCTCACTTGAAGATAGTGCCACACACAGCCCCCTTTGTTCATCATGCCACACACAGCCCCCCTCGTAGATCGTGCCACACACAGCCCCTTTTAGATCGTGCCACACACAGCCCCCTTGTAGATTGTGCCACACACAGCCCCCCTTGTAGATTGTGTTAGACACAGTCCTCCTTTTAGATAGCACCACACAGCCTCCCTTGTAGTTAGTGCCACTCCCCCCTTGTCGATAGTGCCACACCCCTCTTGTAGATAGTGCCACACTCCCCTTGTAGATAGTGCCACACAGCCCCCCTTGTAGAAAGTGCAATCCCCCCACCTTTTGTAGATAGTGCCACACAACCCCCTTGTAAATATTGCCACACAGCCCCATGTAGATAATGCTATACAGTCCCTCCTGTAGAGTGCCACACACACCCTCTTGAAGATAGTCCCACACAGCCCCCCCCAATTGCCACACAGCCCACCTTGTAGATAGCGTCACACCCCCTTGTATATAGCACCACACAGCCCCCCTTGTGGAAAGTGCCACCCCCCCCCCACCTTTTGTAGATAGTGCCACACAACCCCTCTTGTAGATAGGGCCACACAGCCCCCCTGTAGATAATGCTATACAGTCCCTCCTGTAGAGTGCCACACACACCCTCTTGTAAATAGTGCCACACCCCCTTGTAGATAGAGCCACACACAGCCCCCTTGTAGATAGTGCCACACAGCCCCCTTGTAGATAGTGCCACACAACACCTGGTAGATAGTGCCACACAGCCCCCCTTGTAGATAGTGCCACACAGCCTCCCACTCTTGTAGATTGTGCCACCCAGCCCCACGAACAAAAATTGTACGCACCCAGCCTCGTTCCTGTGACAGACGGAGTTTCTCCACAGCCTCGAGACGCGTTTGCGTAGGCCGGCGCCATCTAGTGACGTCGCCGGGATTCTGTCCCAGCGTCTTATAGGCTGCAGGCCTAATGTGGCCTGTTGCCTAGTGAATGTAGTATTGAATTAAGTAGCCTAGTGAGTATAGTATTCATTAGTATCTGAGTCCTGAGGACGCAGATACAATTGAAAGTGGCAGTCGCTAGTGCTTGCGACGCCACTGGGCATGAGGGAGCCCGTGCCACCCGGCCCATAAATGTTATGTGCCGGGCGGAATGGGCCCCATCACGCCGTGGGCCTGTTGCTATAGTGGTAGTTCTGCCACTTAGCAGAGGGCCCTGGGAGGATGGGGGCTTTGTGAAATTGCCAAGTTTGCCCCCCTAATGCCAGCCCTGATGCTATCTTCATTATGCATAGATTTATATTGTGTTGTAGAATCAATTATTAAAGGGGCAACCTCATCAAGACAACCCCTTTTGAATTGAAGCCTGTCCAGTGATCAACTGATCACTGCGGGTCCGACTTCTGAAACCCCTGACAAACAGCTGCTTTTGCCTGAATCACTGTAGGGGAAATGTAGCATTACATACTGAAGCTGGGACCCCCTATCTGACATCCATATGATCTAAAGGGGTTGTCATGGTGAGACTGCATCTTTAACTATATCAACCATTATTAAGATGTCATCCATAATGTCACTAGTTATCACAAACAATGCTTTTGCTTATTGTGCTGTCATTAATCATACACTCCACTTTCAATATTATCCATTGTTATGCAATTTTTTATATCAATCTTTCATCATCACTTTATTTATTGATTTTTTTCAGAAGTTATTGTATTTTGATAGCACCAGTAATGTCTCTAGATATTTAAAAGCCCCTGTGATGACTCTAGATATTGGATAGCACCAGTGATGTCTCTAGGTATTGGATAGCACCAGTGATGTCTCCTGATATTTGATAGCACCAGTGATTTCTCTAAATATTTGATAGCACCAGTAATGTCTCTAGATATTTAAAAGCACCAGTGATGTCTTTAGATATTTGATAGCACCAGTGATGTCTCTAGATATTTGATAGCACCATTGATGTCTCCTGATATTTGATAGCACCAGTGATTTCTCTAGATATTTGATAGCACCAGTAATGTCTCTAGATATTTAAAAGCACCAGTGATGTCTCTTGATATTGGATAGCACCAGTGATTTCTCTAGATATTTGATAGCACCAGTGATGTCTCCTGATATTTGATAGCACCAGTGATTTCTCTAGATATTTGATAGCACCAGTGATTTCTCTAAATATTTGATAGCACCAGTAATGTCTCTAGATATTTAAAAGCACCAGTGATGTCTTTAGATATTTCATAGCACCAGTGATGTCTCTAGATATTTGATAGCACCATTGATGTCTCCTGATATTTGATAGCACCAGTTATGTCTCTAGATATTTGATAGCACCAGTGATGTCCCTAGATATTTGATAAAACCAGTGATGACCGAGGTGCCTTAGAATTAGAGCGGATATGATACATATGTTCTGGCGATGTCCAAGATTAATAAGATACTGAGAACAGGTGGGTCAGGTTTTGGGAGCAGTTTTTGGGATCCCGTTTTCGTTAAATATTAAAAACAGTATGTTGGGTACTGATTTGGGACTGGAGGGCGATTTACAACAGAAATTAGTTTGCTTGAAAGGTTTTCTTTGGGCTCGTAGAGTAATTGCCTCAAATTGGATATCATCTAAGACCCCATCAGTGGATGCATGGAAGAAATTAATGAATAGGACAGCGGTGTGTTATAGAGTGGAAAGTAATACAACGAGAACTGCAGGTGATCCGTGGACCCTTTGGAGAGTTTATTTAGGTTTGTGCACATGAATTAACCCCTTAACGACCGGCGTATAGTGTTTTTACGTTGGACGTTTAGGGTAGTTCTAATGAAGTGTTGGCTTTTCACGTCGGCACTTGAGAAGAACTTTTATGTCATCGTGCGTGGTGCTGTTAAAACCCGGGCTGTTAGTAACAGCCTCGGGCTTCAGGGCACCGATCGGAGACCACTAGCAGTGGTCTCCGATCATATTTAACCCCTCAGATGTGGTGCTGAATAGCAAGTGCCGCATCTGAGTGGTTTGGGAGGGAAGGGGCCGCATCGGAGCAGTTTCGGGAGGATCTCTTGAAGTCCGGGCTGCTGGTAACAGCCTCGGGCTTCAGGGCAATGATCGGAGACCACTAGCAGTGGTCTGCGATCAGTTTTAACCCCTCAGATGCGGCACTCAATAGCAAGTGCCGCATCTGAGTGGTTTGGGAGGGAGGGGGCCGCATCGGAGCGGTTTTCCCGGTCATCGGGTAATCTGCTTCTGAAGCCAAGGCTGTTAAGAACAGCCTTGGCTTTAGAGTGATGATCAGAGACCAATAACAGTGGTCTCCGTTCATGTGATCACTGTGAGAACCATTCACAGTGATCACCAAATGAAAACGAAGTGTTTCTCCTACCTGACTCTGTCTCTCCTCACACTCTCTGTATGAGAAGAGACAGGGAGAGAATTTTACTGTGACACCAAAGACACAAAATTACAATAAATCTAATATATAAACTTTATATAAACTTCAATTGTATACCTAGGCTAGGGTTATCCTTAGGGCACGTTCACACGTGGCGGAGTTATTCCGCTGCAAATGTTGGTGCAGATTTGGGGCATTTACGCAACGAATATGCACCAACATTTGCATATTTGACAGGTAGTTCAGACGTTGGAGAAAACACAGCGGACTTGCCACATATTTCAGTTTTTGCATTGCAAAAGCTGAAATCCGCAGTGAAATTCCGCACCTCAGCCTATGGTCCGCAGCGGAATTTTCCGCAACATCTCAACTAACTTGCCTAAAAATGTATAGAAACAAATGTAAAAAACGGCCGCTGGAGAATTCCACTGCGGACTGTCCGCAGCGGAATTCCACAGCAATTCCCGCCACCTGTGAACGTGCCCTTAGGGTTAGTCTAGGGTTATTCTAGGTTCTATTCTAGAGTTAGTCTAGGGTTAGCCTAGGTTTAGTCTAGGGTTAGCCTAGGATTTTTGTGTAGCGTACGTGTGTGACGTCTGTGTATTTTTTTTGTGCAAAAAAAATAAAGTTAAAAATATATATATGTTCGACATCAGGTTTTTGTGAAGCGTGCTTTTGTGACGTCCGTGTATTTTTGTCTGTAAAAAAAAAAAAAAAGTAAAGAAAAAATAATTACATTTGTCTGCGTGTGCGTCTGGTTACAGTCTTTGTCGTACAATGGCCCATAGACGGTTCACGATGGAAGAGGCATACGCCATGTTAATTTCTGACTCTGATGAAAGTGATACAGAAACCGCGTCCGAGGTAGAGATGTTTTCTACCAGTGATAGGGATGACAGTGATACGCTTTCTGCAATGCAAGCGTCGCTGCAGAGTCCACAAGCACAGGACATGTCGCAGAAGTACCACAAAACATGGCCCACTCTATTCCCCCAGAATATATTGAGTGGGTACCCACAGAGTAATTTTCCCCTAATATCCCAGAATTTATTGCCACACCAGGGATAAATATTAATGTGGAAAATTTTACAGCCCTCGATTTAAAAAAAATATTCATTACAGATGAACTATTGGAGCTGGTTGTTAACCAAACCAATCTGTATGATTGCCAATTCTTTGCTGAAAAGCCAACGTCCTCCTATGCAAAGCAGTGGCACCCCACAAATACTGGCGAACTTAAAAAAAAATTGGGGGTCATCCTCAACATGGGGTTAGTGAAAAAGCCCTCAATCCGGTCATATTGGGCAACAAGCCCTACACATGCCACACCTGTTTTTCCAGCCGTTATGACCAGAAGCAGATATGGGGTGCTAACGCGCTTCCTTCATTTTAACGACAATCACCAGCCCCCCCCCCCCCCATAGTGATCCAGGCCGTGACCTCCTGTATAAAATAAGGCCCCTGATAAAAATTTTGGAGGAGTCATTTATGCCGGTGTACAACCCTGAAAAAAACCTAGCGGTGGATGAATCGCTGATGAGTTACAAAGGCAGGCTCTCATTCCGCCAGTACATCCCCTCAAAGAGAGCAAAATATGGGGTTAAAATCTACAAGCTCTGTGAGAGCGGTACAGGCTACACATCTGCCTTTAGAATCTATGAAGGCAAAGACCGTGATATTACCCACATTATTAACTCATTTACTTTCACACTGTTTTTGTAGGGAGAACCAAAAGGGAGAGCTACTTATTGGATAATGTTTCACTGTAAAAATGCAGCAATACTGTATTTTCTGGAAAAACCTATTTCTTATCTCTTTCCACCTATTAAAAATACTCACTATACCCCTAGATGAATATTAGCAGGACATTTGTACTTGTCAAAATGACCTGCAGTACCACGGCATATATAGCGGGGTTCCCTAAAATCAGCTCTGGCGTAAAAAGGCCTCCAAAAGCCAAAATGGACTCCTTCTATGATATTCCCTATAACAGGTCCATATAATAGATTAGACACACATATTTGGTATCACCGTACACGGGAGAAGCAGCAGAATGTGGAAAGGTGTCACTTTTACCAGTATGTCATATGGTGTTTCGAAATGGCTTAAGAAAAGTGCCACTTTTGTAAAAAAAAAAAGCAATTTACTTTTTTTGGACCAAGTGTAGACAAATTCTGTAAAAAGTGTGAAGGGTTAAAAGGGAAATTGAACCGCTAGAAATAGACTTTAGAGTGTCTAGTTTGTAGAACACAATGTTTTTTTTACCATTATTTGTTGGACTTCAAGTCCATTACCCATACATTACTACCATGGTGTAATAAACGAAATTAAGACATTTTAGTGCGCTATTGAAAAAAGGGGCACTTGTGTTTTATACTATATTTCTGGTCAAAAAAAATAAACTACACCTCCAGGTCAGGTGTCCTTATAATCAGGATAAATGAAAAAATATATTTCAATACATTTGTATGATACAATTACTTTGATTTTCAAACGGTTACATTTTAAATGATGAAAAATCTAAATTTTTCTTTTTTTTCTGTCTTTCCACGGCTATAAAAAAAAGTAACAAAAATGTTACTTATACATATATACCACAAAAAGGAAGCACTGCATGTCCCAAGAAAACAGTGCAAAATTTACATCGATACATAAAACACATACAGAGTTATACTGCGTTACATCTGTAAATAGCAAAACTGCGAAAATTGCTCTGGTCACTTAGGCTGGGTTCACACGAGCATGTTACGTCCGTAATGGACGGAACGTATTTCGGCCGCAAGTCCCGGACCGAACACACTGCAGGGAGCCGGGCTCCTAGCATCATAGTTATGTACGATGCTAGGAGTCCCTGCCTCTCATGGAACTACTGTCCTGTACTGAAAACATGATTACAGTACGGGATAGTTGTCCTGTAGCGAGGCAGGGACTCCTAGCGTCGTACATAACTATGATGCTGCACTGTGTTCGGTCCGGGACTTGCGGCCAAAATACATTCCGTCCATTACGGATGTAACATGCTCGTGTGAACCCAGCCTAATGGGTTCCATCGGGTGTTGTTGGTATCCGTCATGCAACCTTCTCTGATGAAAAAGAATAACGGAAATTGTAGCATAGATGTGAACAGAGCCTAAGTTAAATGACCAAATTAAAAATAATTATTATTTTTATAACTGCTGGAATGATGCAGGGAAGGAACAGAAATAGAAATAATTCGAATTGCTACATGCTACATATTTCTTGCAATGTTTGCCCCTTTAACAACCAGCATCTCTAGGGGAGGGACAAATATTCACCTTTTTTTGTGCTGGCTGCAATGTAAAATGGTCTCCGACAACATGACTCCTACGGAAGAGACAAAATGTGATTACAAGTTTCCCCCCTAGTGACGACATCGAATGACAGCGCTGTAACATTGCTTCCGGATAGGCGACCCATGTGGATTCCTGGAGAGCTCCTGAACTTCTACCGCGTGCGAAGAGGGTCATGCGGTACAACTGGTTGTTGAAGTAAATCGGCGTGGTGCCCGGCTGCCATGGATGTAGCCAGTACGCTTTATAGGCTGGCAGCGGCGGGCAGGAAGTTGCAGCGATACTGTGTGCTGCTCGGACAGTCCAGCACTTTCACCAGTAACTCCGGCTGCTTCCTCCCGCGCCATGGACTTAGGCGGTGGATGACTTGCACGCCGAGATATGCACACCGGCAGCGAAGGACCAGTCCACGCTGCAGTGAGTGTAGTCATGTGACCTGTAATGTATAGAAACACTAAAATGAAAGTATCGTTTGTAGTTAAGTCTGCTACGTGCGGTCTATTGCTCTCTGTGTCAGCCACTACACGCCGGGAGCCCCCAAACTCTTAAATACGGATGCAGCAGAGCTGAGTTTACAGTTAGGGGGTGTGTAGTTTGCCATTGTATACTAGCGGATTATAGAGAACACTACTGAACGCCAGGTTTTTGGTGTTTTCAGAGCTGCTGTAATAGTAATGATATTTCTGACTATACTGTATACAGCTGGTCCATATACTGTACGCATCTCTCCTTTCCCACTTGCGTAGTTCTTTACCATCAGGGGGGTCTACCTGTCCAGAAATGTGTTCCTCGTCTACAAAGCTTTGGGTTATTTTTATTTTATTTTACCTTTTTACCTGTTACCTCTTATGACATGTATGTTTTAGAAAATAATTGTACTACCCAACAATTCTGGAGCATCTTTCCTTAGAATGCTACATGTGCTGTTCCTCAGTTATTCCTCCTAGAAACTTCTGAATAAATTAACAATTGGGGGTGTGTCCCTGCACAGTCTGACAATGTCCAATAAGTCCTGACAAAGTGACTGTAGGGACACGCCCCTTTTACAATTGGGAACGGTAGCACCCAAATGTCAATTTATTCACACATTTCTACGAGGAAAAACAGAGGAACGGCACAACTGAGTTCTAAGATGATATACTCCAGAATTGCTACTTCATGGGGAATACAAGTATTTACTAAAATAGTCACGTCAGGAGAGATGACAGGTCCTCTTTAAAGAGGCTCTGTCACCAGATTTTGCAACCCCTATCTGCTATTGCAGCAGATCGGCGCTGCAATGTAGATTACAGTAACGTTTTTATTTTTAAAAAACGAGCATTTTTGGCCAAGTTATGACCATTTTCGTATTTATGCAAATGAGGCTTGCAAAAGTACAACTGGGCGTGTTGAAAAGTAAAAGTACAACTGGGCGTGTATTATGTGTGTACATCGGGGCGTGTTTACTACTTTTACTAGCTGGGCGTTCTGATGAGAAGTATCATCCACTTCTCTTCAGAACGCCCAGCTTCTGGCAGTGCAGATCTGTGACGTCACTCACAGGTCCTGCATCGTGTCGGCACCAGAGGCTACAGTTGATTCTGCAGCAGCATCAGCGTTTGCAGGTAAGTAGCTACATCGACTTACCTGCAAACGTCGATGCTGCTGCAGAATCATCTGTAGCCTCTGGTGCCGACACGATGCAGGACCTGTGAGTGACGTCACAGCGTGATCTCTGGAGAACACGGCTGTGTCTGCACTGCCAGAAGCTGGGCGTTGTGAAGAGAAGTGGATGACACTTCTATACACAACGCCCAGCTAGTAAAAGTAGTAAACACGCCCCGATGTACGCACATAATACACGCCCAGTTGTACTTTTACTTTTCAACACGCCCAGTTGTACTTTTGCAAGCCTCATTTGCATAAATACGAAAATGGTCATAACTTGGCCAAAAATGCTCGTTTTTTAAAAATAAAAACGTTACTGTAATCTACATTGCAGCGCCGATCTGCTACAATAGCAGATAGGGGCTGCAAAATCTGGTGACAGAGCCTCTTTAAGGTGAAATTTAGAGTTTATCTTTTGACAGCTCCTTTATGACACTGTTCACACTGCATTTTCTGTGTACAAGTCGGGTACCATTGTGAACACTGTGATTTATCAAGTTCTGTTTCCAAGTACCACATCAAGTCCACCTCCCAGACCCAGTTATTTGATGCGTTTGGGCTTCTGCTCGAAATTTGATCCAGAAGAGCAGGCGGTCATGTGTCCATACCCTAGTGGAAGCCTCTCTGGCCTCGCTCCTATTATAGTTTAGCCTATATGTAATGTCTCCGGCGTCTGATTCATGCTTCATTGATAACTTCTCTTGTGATACTGTTTTCAGTCGTCATTCACTGTGTATTTTCTTAGTATAATCTATATGTACTGCCAGGCTACTTAAAAAGACAAATTGGCTACTGGATTAGGCTTACAATCTAAAACCTACAGTATTTTTTTCCTTTTTTGGTTACTTCTATCCCATGTGTTTTAGATACGATATCCCGGCACATACAGTCTGACTCGTCTCAAGCCACCTTAGCCAGTGTTTCTCCAGTATTCTCTGTGGTGAGTTTCAAAGATGGAGTTCTTACATTGATTTCTTTGTCGCCTGTCATTGGTCTGTGTTCAGTTTCATCTGGCGGGTCTGCTTATGTTTGTATTAGTTCCTCTATTTATCAAAAGTGATCTATTCATGAACTCCTCTTCAGAAGAACCCCACGGTTAGGCCACTTTAGACGTGGCAGATTTCGCAAGTAGATAGGGCTTTTTTTGAAAACCCCATTCACACACTTTCTAAAATATCCGCGCAGATTTTGGATCTTCCTGCTGATTTTCAAGTCCGCGGTAGGCCTATTATGTCACAGATTTGCTGCACGTTTCACAGCAAAATCCGCAGTGGAAAAAATGAGTTGTCTACTCTGAATGTAGCCTTAAGGCCTTATAGATGAAGTATTGATTCATGTTTGTTTATGGTCGGAGAAATGAGTGAACTATAAGTGAATTTTGTACTTTTTCCTTTATATATTAAATTGTGTTCCGTATTTACAGATGAAATTCGACAAAGAAGGAAACATATTGTCATTTGGTAAGTACTAGAATACACAACTGCTTACCACGTTTTATAATACACACACTGAAGGAGATTTATCAAAAATATGTAGGTAGTTCAGGATTCGTGTTAGGGCCTGTTTCACATTGGCGTTGGGCTTCCATTTGGCTTACCGTTCAGCTGTTCCGTCAGAGGAACAGACAAACGGGAAGTATTGTTTACTTTTGCATTACCGTTGATTTCAATTGTATTTTTTTTTTGGTTTGTTTTTGTTTGCCTTCGTTTCGCCAGGTTTCCATTTTTTTCATGGAAACCGTATGGCAGCACACTATACTATTGTTTCCGTTAAAAAAATAAAAAAAAACGTAACCTATTGGAACAGAGGCAACCAAAAACACAGAATACCATTGAAATCAATGGTAATGCAAACGGACACTATACTTTCGATTTCTTTCTGTTCCTGAACTGAAGCCCAACGCTGATGTGAACAGGTTCTTAATGACGGTTGACCAAACTATGGGAGTTATGATCGAGGCCAAACTGGTTTTTAGCCAGCTTTCTGGGTAACACACATAACTGGGAACCTGCTGCTTTCCAGTTAGTAAAAATTTTATTAAAAGGGCAATGCAAGAAGAAATTTAATGACGTTCCTTCTGATTTTAGTGGAAAATGCGTGAGCAAAAGTCGCATGTAACCCTTTGCCTAAATTTTAAGTGGGTTGTCCATAAATATAATATACATGCAAAATTCTATGTAGTCATATTCTGAAAAAGGACAACTGACGGCATCTTAAATAAAAAATTCAATGTACTCCTTCAATGTTTACAATAGAAGGACCTGAATATAGTTAGGACTTCTACACTATGAGATGTATATACTCACAGGTAGAGGAACCTGGGTTCACCTTTCATTTTATTTGGACAGAAAGAAAGAAAACGGAATTATATCAGGAATTGGGACTCCAAGCACGAGATCTGAGGTTTCAGCACCTAGTGAGCATGAATTCCAGAAACCACAAGATCATTCTAAGAATGGAGGTGATATTAGCCATGAACATTCTCAGTCTTTGAAAAATGTCAAACATTAATGCATTGGTTATTTACATTTTTTCAAACTGAAAAAAAATATTCCTGCCTTGAGTTTCAAAAATGAGGTTGCTACAGATTTCACCCCAACTGCATTGAAAAAGGTTGAAATCTGCAGTGAACATGCAGGACAAATCGCGTGTGCTGAGGATCTGATTTCCATCCGGAAAATGTTCAGCAGCATGTGGATGAGATTTTTTTTACATTTTTATCCACATGTCTAGCATTTCCATCCTGTGTGGACCTGGTCTTGTTCATAAGGTTAAATGGTTTCCTAACAACATGAATACCGCCAGCGAGATGACAAGGCTTCATTTCACACTCTGTGAGATCTTGCTATGTCACTCGCTGTAGTTAGAGAAGGATTTGGGCACTTCTATCCCCTGTACTTCCCAGTAACGTGGCCACTGTCATATGTGCCGGTACGCACTGGTCGCGTGCATGTGGTATTTGGCTATGTGGCGCTTACAGAAACCTAGGAAAAACACTTGTTTTTCACCTGTAACAGCCACATAGCTAAAAACGCCATCGAAAAATACTCAGGGGACTCTTCTTGTACATGGCATGTGTATGAACCCCTAAACATTTCTGTTAAAATTATTTTTAGTGTCTCTATCTATTAAGATGGACCATATTTAAAAACACCAGATAAGCCCCTTTACTAGATCTCAGCGGGTACAATAGCAGATGATGTGTGTTACTGCAGTATAGAATAAATATATATTTCAGTATCACATCTTGTCATGTAATTTTTAAGTTTAGAAAGGTCAGACGTGAGGTCAGGTGACTGGACTGGTCCATTCCTGTCACAGTACGCCCAAACCTCACTGACCGCTGCTGCCATCGTGCCTTTCCCTCCTTGGCTCCGTCAGCGCGCCCTACTTACTCAAAGTGAGGTCCAAGTGACTTAAAGGCGGTTTTTTTTCATCAAAGAAATTTGATATATCCACAGGATATGTGATAGATGCGGGTCGCACTTCTGGGACCTGCACTGATCTCTAGAATGGGGCCCCTAAACACTGTTCTACCTATTTGTATCATGCTGAAGCATGTGATTTCCGACCATAAAGAAGGAAACAGCGTAGATCGCTGAACTACTCTGTTCCTGTGAGTCTCATAGAACTGAATAGTAGTTGCAGAACAGCGTAGCTCACATTCTGTGCTGCTTCCATAACTGCCATTCACTACTATGGGAGTTAGGGAAACAGCGCAGCTCAGAGAGTTACGCTGTTTTCTACGTGGTCCGAAATCGTCAGGAACACAGAGGTAGAGCTGGGTTTAGGGGACCCCGTTCTGGAGATAGGTGTGGGTCCCAGAGGTGACATTTATGAGGTATCCTGTGGATATGTCATAAATGTCCCTGATGGGAAACCCCCTTTAAGTAAGTCGGAACAACTTACTGCTGCGACCGCTTCTTTTCAAAACTTACCAAAGGGCCGACTGTTCTCCAGACTGACTGACACATCATCAATACCGGCTAATATCACACGCCTCACCAAAGAGAAGCAGCTTCAGCCATCACATTAGGGGTGAGTTCATTAAATGTTTAACCAAATATAGCAGGCTCATTTTTAAGTTGATAATTCTGTACCGCCCACGAATGATGTTATAAATATCCAAATGGCCCTTGGCAGAATAAAGGTTCCCCACCCTTGCCCTATGGGCAGTGTATGCCATTGTATGCCTATACAGTGGCATATGTCGGAGGCTCTTATCAGAGATATACAAATGCATGTGAGTATACAAGGGCCTAAGCTAAATGTTTTTTTTTTTTTTGCTTTTCCCCTACTCTTTTGCAGTTTGTGAAAGCCGTTATCACTTCTGAGTATCTCCTAATATTGGATTATCGGAACCTCCACCTGGAGCAGTGGTTCCTCCGTGAACTTGCACCTCAGTTAGCAGGAGAAGGACAACTAGTTACATACGCTTTACCTTTTGAATTCAGAGCTTTGGAAGCAATTCTGCAGCACAGGGTAGGACATGATGATTTATTGTTCTTTCCAAGTGGCTATGAGCAGATCTGAGGTCAGAGATTGTCAGGCTTGAGAGTCAATGGGAGCCCCTCCAGAGCAGTCAGGGGAGTCTTTGCTTAGACACTTTAGTTCTGATTTATGTCATTGAGCGTGTGAAATTGTTAAAAAAAAGACCACTTTTTGTCTCCTGCATTGTACAAACATTGGCTAGTTGTTCATTTTATCTAAATCTTGATCTCACCCCAGCTCCGAGACGGTTTTATTTAATTACAGAACCACGTAACTAGCAATTCCCTAATATAAGTTTACAATCGGAAAGTCTTCTAGAGGTAAGAGCAGTCTGATAGCAACTCCACAGGGCTGCAGGGAGTTAACATTGCTGTGTATAAGTCGCCATTAGAATGCAAGCGCCACGTACTGCAGCCTGTATTCTCTCAATCCACTGCAAGCACAATTTGTTGTGATGCGCTTTCCAGTATTACAATAGACCATGTTGGCAACATTCTGAAAATAAAGTGTCTCCTGGGGGGGAGGGGGTGCATTTTTTTTTTTTTATGTTCAGTGAGTAAATTTCTCTTAAAGGAACAGTGTCATCACAAATTTTTTTTTAATATGTTAAAGATGTTAGTGCTTTATTAAAAACGTTTATATTTATTTGTGTGTTTGTGTTTTACTTTTTCTTATTTTTACACTTTTTCTTCCCTATGGGGGCTGCCATTTTTTTTTTCCATTTCTGTATGTGTCGATTAACGACACATACAGACATGGAATACGGCAGCCACAGTCCCATAGGGACTGCGAACGGGTCCCGTCCCATCCACTTCTGTGTACGCCGTCTGTGTGGGAACTGCGCATGCGCCGCTCCCACACAGTCCAATTTGAAATGCGCGCCGTCCGGCGCCATTTTCCTGTGGACCGGAAGTCGCGGCCGGACAGTAAGATTACTACTTCCGGTCGCGGCTTCCGGACTTGTGCACTTGGACCAGCGGCAGCAGACGGAGCGGACGGGCCGGAGGGAGCCGCGGCGGCAGGAGCAGGTAAGAGATTTCTATGTATGTTCGTGTTTGTGTGTGTTTACTACTGTATGTAAACCTACTACACTGTGTGTTAGCTCAAAAAATGGCGACACACAGTGTAGGAGGTTAGACCGTTCAAACCCCTCGTTTATCCCGGCACTAGCCAGGATAAAGGAGGGGGGGATTCTCAGAGCTCACTAGAGCGAGTGCTTTTTTCCCAATTTTGCAGCAAAAAGCAATGTGGTTGCTTTACCACATGCAATGCTGCAATTTTGGGAATAGCTCCATCTAGTGACCAGCAATGGGAAATATTATAAATTAGAATCTAATTTATAATATTTCCTGACTCGTGAAAAAAATGTGAACAATGTTTAATCTCCTACACACTAAATGTTTAATTAAAAAAAAACAAAACATGTTTTGCTGGCAACACATTCCCTTTAAAGGGAATGTGTCGCGAATTAAACCTTTTCTTTTTTTTAAGTGTCGTTACTTATTTCTATTATATTTTTTACGTGTTTTGCTGTACTTTTTTTTTTCTTCCACATGGTGGAAAGTATTCAAAGTTAAATAATAATTTGACATGTTTTCCTATGTTGGCCACCAGGGGGGGGGGGCACTTCCCAGAATTGCAGCAAGGTGAATAAGGCAAAGCAACCTGACTCACAGCTGCCGTAAATGTGGGAGGGAATCTCACCCCCCCCCTCCTACAAGCCAGGAAAAGGTGTCTTCAAATTGCTAAGCAGTGTCCGGCAGACATTTAGGGTATGATTCTGCAGCTGGCAGAAGTTATAGGAAACACCAAAAGGCTAAGTGTATGTTCACACGCTTACTAAACAAAGGGAAAACAGCTCCTGATTTTCAGCCATTTTTTAATCAAACTCGCGTTTTTTACGCCCGTTTTTGGAGCTGTTTTTCTATAAAGTCAATGAAAAAAGGTCCCAAGAAGTGATGTGCACTTCATTTTGGCGGGCGTCTTTTTACGTGCCGTTTTTGGGCGGCACCAGAGCGGCGGTCTGTGAGAGAGAGAGTGGGACAGACATAGACACACACACCTTACCTGCAGTGTAGCTGGTCTTCATAATGGCGCCTGCTATCTCCCTGCAAACAGCTGCTCTGCTGTGTGACTGACCTGCGTCTGCGCAGTACAGAGCCAGATAGCAGAGGCAATGGAAGGGAGCTGTTCATTGTGCCCTATGCATTGTGCTGCCGTATTCCATCTCTGTATGTGTCGTTAATCGACACATACAAAGATGAAAAAAGAAAATGGCAGCCCCCATAGAGAAGTAAAAATAAATAAAAAGTACAACACAAAAACACAAATAAATAAAATTTATTTTAATGACATACTAAAAGCAATATTGTGTGTGTGTGTGTGTGTGTGTATGTATATATATATATATATATATCTAAAAAAAATATTTTGCGACACCTTGCCTTTAACTAAAGTGCAATAAAGTAACGTTTTACTCTATGGTAGTTGGTCAATATTTGCTTAGCGGATTGTCTGTAGCAAAGAAAATACATGTCACCCACTTAATTTTAATACAAATGTTTTTCTCCAGATTAGCACCCTGCAAGGGAGACTTCATTTTTTGCAACCTCGTATCCTAGAAACTTTGGAAGCATTGGTAGACCCCAAACTTCTATCTGTAGATAGAAGTAAACTGCACATCCTGCTGCAAAACGGGAAAACGTAAGTCGGTTATATTGAGAGGTGAGAAGGCGTTGCCTTCCGCATTGGACAGGTGGAGGCAGAAAATAACACGTTTTCTCAATGTATTTATTTCATTCTTATATTAGTCTATCTGAATTGGAAACGGATATAAAAGTTTTCAAAGAGGCACTTCTGGAAATTTTGGATGAAGATGAGCTTATAGAAGAGCTGTGTCTGACCAAGATGTCCGATCCCCCAGCGCTGTAAGTGAGAGAATTATTTATATTCCTATTCAACACATTTTTAGATATTTTTGCCACTGAGCCCTCCTGACTGCGGACAATACGATGCACATACAATTGAGTCTTCTTGTCCAAATAATGCAGTGGTGGCGAGAATATAAATGACACTGAATGTGTGTTGCACATTCATTGTATTGTTTTTATGTCAAATGTAATAGTGTTCAATTATTGGAAAAATGTACTATCCTTTTCAGACATTTACAATGAGTTAATACGAAGTCTACATTATAGCTGGAACTTAAACATTACAATACAATGTAGATCAAATAAATATTACAAATCAGTATGTATTAGGATAATCTGAGTATTTATGGCGCATGATATTTTTATCCGCTTATTATCTGTTGGTTACTGATTTGTGAGGCCTTCGTATGATTTTTCTTTTCAGGGAAGAGAGCAGTTCTCGGATAGATCACACAGAAGAAATGGAGCTGCTTCTTGAGAATTATTACAGACAAGCCGAAGACCTGGCAAATGTCGCCAGAGAGTTGCGTGTGCTGATTGATGACTCAGAAAGTGTGATATTTATTAACTTGGACAGGTCCGTTTCCATATTTGCAGTTACTGTTTCAGGATTATTTTGCTGTTTAGGCCGGGGCTACAGAGAGACGTTTTGTAGCGCAACGGATTGATTTTAACTATTGAGTGACCGTTGCCGTTTACAAGATTACATGCAACTCAATGAATTCCTTTCAACTTCAGCTGTAGCTTGGTCGTTAAAATCAATCAGTTGGGCTACAAATCGTCTTCGTGTGGCCCGGGTCTAAAATCACTTCATAAAGATCTGAGTGGCGCTTCTCGGCTAATCAGACAGGAGCCTTCACTAGAGTACAGCGCGCTATTTAACCCCTTAATGACCAGCCTATTTTAGACCTTCATGACCAAGCTATTTTTTACGTTTTTCCATCGTCTCATTCCAAGAGCTATAACGTTTTTATTTTTGCGTCGACATAGCTGTATAAGGTCTTGTTTTTTAGCGGGACAAGTTGTGTTTTTTAATAGCACCATTTTGAGGTACATATGTATTGGTTAACTTTTTTTGGGGGGGGAATAAAAAAAAAATCTGAAATTTCGCCACTCTTTTTTGCGTCCTAAATCGACGCCGTTTACCGTGTGGTATAAATAACACAACTTTATTCAGCGGGTTGTTACGATTGCAACGATACCAAATTTGTATAGTTTTTGTATGTTTTACTACTTTTACACAGTAAAAACTTTTTTTTTTTCAAAATAATTTGTTTTTGTGTCTCCATATTTGAAGAGCCTTTAACTTTTTTTTATTTTTCTGCCGATGCGGTTGTATGAGGGCTTTTTTTTTTGCGGGAAGACTTGTAGTTTTTATTGGTACCATTTTGGACTTTTTGATCACTTTTTAATTACATTTTTTTAAAGTCAGGATTCACAGAAAACAGCAATTTTTCCATCGTTTTTTATTTAATTTTTTATGGAGTTCACCGTGTGGGTTAAGTAATGTAATAGCTTTATAGTCGGGTCCCACTAGGGGACTTTAATATGCGATTTTCCGATCGCTATTATAATACATTGCAGTGTATTTAACACGGACAGGCATCTGCTAGGTCATGCCTCTGGCATGATCTAGTAGGCATTCGCTCCAGGCAGACCTGGGGGTCTTTATTAGGCCCCCGCCTGCCATCGCAGACACAGACACTCGGCGATCTTATCGCCGGGTGTCAGTGGGATGAGAGGGAGCTCCCTCCCTCTCTCCAAAACCACTCAGATGCGGTGCACACTATTGAGCACCGCATCTGAAGGGATAAACGGGTGAGATCGATACTAATATCGATCTCACCTGGTCGAGCAGGGACGCTCCCAGCCCTCAGCTGCCTCTGGCAGCGAGAGCAGGGAGATTTGACAGCTCCCTGCTCTGTTTACTTTATTCTGATGCAGTGCCGTAAAAAGGCGTATGCATCAGAATAAAGCCCGTTAGTGGCCGCCGTGAAAAGGCGTATTGGCGGTCACTAACGGGTTAATGGAGCACTAAATTCCCCATAAGCTTTGTTTTTGGATAAGGTATTTTTTACTTGTGTATTATTATAGATCAGAACCCAGGATTTAGAGTAGGTAGTTGGAGCCTCTTTTGAAGAGCTGTGCCCATAATCTTCTTCTTTTCCAGTCATCGGAATGTGATGATGAGACTCAATTTGCAGCTGACCATGGGAACCTTCTCCCTTTCTCTCTTTGGTCTTATTGGAGTGGCTTTCGGTATGAACTTGGAGTCTACTTTTGAAGAGGTTTGTTGTTTAGTATTTTCTGATTTGTGTACAAATTTATACACACACACACACACACACACACACACACACACACGTGCGCGCGCACTTACTGCGTTAGGGGTGTTAAGTGTCTTCTTAAATTTTTTTCCCATTGTAGGATCCCCAGGTGTTTTGGTTCATTACAGGAGTTATGTTCCTAGGAAGTGGCCTGATCTGGAGACGCTTGCTCTCCTTTCTTGGTAGACATCTGGAGCCATCAAAGCCACCTTCGGTATGTTAATCACCAGGCTAGTTGAAAATACTGCGATTTTTGCATAGTAATATACCATGTTTACTGTATGTGGACAGTCCTAAATCAATTTGGAGCGAATGTCCTAGCATGTGAGGCCTTTATGAAGATACTATAAATATAAAGCCAGTTACAAAAGATATTAGTAGAAGATATTAATATACATAGTTGGACTAGTATAAATATTTTTACAGATAGGGATAGATGGAAATAGAGATCAATATAGCTCGATCTATGTTAGTATATATCATATTTACAGTTTTCTGATCTATTCTTTTTTTCAAGTTCTGGAAAAGGCTATTTCCTTTCAATGGCAGAGCAGATACTACAAATGGACATAAAGTGTAATTTTCCACGTGGGGTCAGAAGACCATGGACATTGAACATACTGGACTGCTGCTGAACTGCGTGACTGTTACAATTCTGGTTATCTGTCCGGTTACTCTTGCAAGGATTGGTGAATCATGTTGTGTGTAGGAATCTTATACAAACCTACTTCGGACCCTATTTTGCATAGGAATGTCCCTGAGCAAACTTATTTACCAGGAGGACATGTATTCATTTGCACCGTACAATATTTTTGGAAGTATATATTTTCTATGAAACCAAATTGCTTTTGTAGAAAATACGTAATTAAAAAATCAGGTTGGACATACCAACTGCATTTTCAAACAAATACTACTTTAAGTAACTGAGTAGTTGCTGTGATTTTTTTTTTTTTGTAGGGGGTTATTCTCTAACAACAGTGTCTCTCGGATGCTAGTCCTCGATTTCATGTACCCCCTCCCCCCCCCGTCCACGCTGTACGATGCTGCTGACAATCTTAAACCAATATTACGCACTTCTGTTAGTCTGTGGGTGAAGTGTTACATCCTCCGGAGCCTAAGGCTACATTCAGGCAAGCGTGTCCGATTTGAGTGAGTGAAAAACAAAGCGTTTTTCCTACGTTTCTTGTGCGTTGCATATTGGCATCAGTGTAATTTGCGTGTGGTATGCGTTTTCACGTCCGTGCAAGCACTTAATTTTTTTTTTTTCATTTCCCTGTTTTTGAATGTATTTGATGCGTGAAACACGGACAGCACACGGATGTCGTCCGTGTGCTGTCCGTGGTTTTCACGCACCCATAGACTGGGTGCGTGAAAAAGCAACAATATAGAACATGCAGTGAGTTCCACGCAACGGACACAGGCTGCGTGAAAAACAACACGTGTGAATGGCCCCATTGAATTGCCTGCGTCCGTGTGCTGTGAGTGATTTCAACGCACACCACACAGACGAGTATTACGCTCGACTGAATGAGCCCTTATTTGGTTCTTATTCCAATTCCTTTGAATACATCACGAAAAATTGTGGCATGTTTCATTGTAAGCATTATTTCTAGTCCCGTATATACGGAACCCAGCGTAACGTTGTGCTGCGGCACATGGAAGCCCTGCAGCTTCGTATTGAGGAGCCACATGGGATGCTGCATGCCACCTAATAGCCTCTGTACCATGTGCATGAGGCCTAAAACTTGCAAAGAACACAAGTAGTTACCCTAATCCTTCGGATGGGTCTTCAATGTGTTCTAGTTGGGGGTTTAAATTTCAGGCCCTCCACTGCTCAACAGAGCAAAGGGGCTATAGATCTGAATTGCAGGGATCATGTCTATGGGCTGTGTCTGGTGCTGCAACTCAGAACCATTTAAGTGATAGTGCAGAGCTGCAGAACCAGACACCAATGGATAGATGAGATTGTTGCTCTGTTGGAACTACAATGCAATGAAAGTTGCAGCTGCTTAATTCTGATCATGTAGGGGTTCCAAGGGGTCACCACCAAGCACATATTGATGGCCTATGCTAACGATAGGCCATAATGTCAATAACAGCCACTTTACAGAAGATTACAGGAGCTCTTACTATCTATGAACCAGATGGGTTTGTGTTATTATGTAAAGTATCTATCTATTGTATATACTTTTACATGTAAATCTATTTTAGATGTAAACTACTTAACTTTGTGAATTTACAAACATACCATTTTGTATATTTATTACATTTGAAAAAAAGGCTTTATGTAAATAGTTTTTAAATGTAACATATTTCTTATGGAGAATGTGAAATAGAGTATGAAAAATAAAGTGTGCTTTGGCTACTGCCATGCCTGTTTGCACCTTTTCTGCCTGCAGTTTTGTAAGATATCTGCTATTACTTGCTGAGTAATCTGAGACAAACTAGTTTCTAGGGTCATACTGCCCGACAACCCCAATTAAAAGGCTATGTTTGTTAGCGTGTATTCATAGCGACCCAGTTTGTCTCAAATGACACGGCGACTGTTCATCTCAATTATGTATTGGTTTTGCGCCATGCGGAGAAGGATAAAGAAAACTGCAGAAGTCGAGCCTTTTTGGTTCCTCATTTCAGCCTCACTGATAGATATTTTTTTTTTTTTTCTAAATTCTGTCCAGGAGAACCTCTAATGGCAAGATAGAAGATTCAATATAAATTCATTTTACTTGTATTTACAAGTGATTTTTGTCTTTTGAAAGTATAAAAGCTTGAGCCTTTTACTGTTTTAGATGAGGATTTTCCTCTACAAGTAGTTCTTCAAATTTTGCTGGTGTTTTATTTCATCGTCATTTTTTTCTTTAAGTTTGTAACATCGCATATGATTTGAGGATCTGTGGCAATTGGAGAACTCAGTCTAGATTGTAAATGTAGAGGCTTCCAGCCAGTCGTGCTTTCCTGGAGCTTCTCACCGCTGCTACCACAATCTGTTTCTGAAACAATTTAATAAGTAAATAAATGTGTCTCTATAACTAAAGTAAATGTCCACCTTTTTATTTATTTTTTAAATCTAAATAGGTCTAGAATGCTGTTTTTTGAATTATGAGATTTCTTTGAGATTAAAGGGTAACTAAACTTTCAGAAAATTTCTGACATGTCATGTCAGAAGTTTTGAAAGGTGGGGTCCGAGCACGGAGACTCCCACCGATCGCTAAAAATGAAGTTGTAGAAGCGCTCGGGTGAGAGCAGAGCAGCTTGATTTCTGATGGGCTTTTTTCGGAATGCTGATGTAACAGTGTATGGACTCAATAGAAAGTTTACGGGCCCGTACACCGTTGCATCCGCTTTCCAAGAAAAGCCGACTAGAAACAAAGCGGCTCAGCGCTTACCAGAGCACTTCTGCTGCTTAGATTGATTGGTGGGGGTCTTCGTGCTCGGACCCCCACCAATCAATACTTCTGACATGTCACTATGATATGTCCAGAAGTTTTCTGAAAGTTTAGTTACCCTTTAAGAGCTCCATTTTCTAATACGGAGCTCCAAATTCCCAGATTCACACAGACATGGCTTAAAGCAGATAGTTGGAATGATTTGTGCAAAATGTATTAAATGGCGCACACCTTTTAATAAATCTGGTGGATTTTAAACAGTCTGAGGGGCAGACTGGAGTAGAGTTGATACACAAATTGCACCATTTTTTAGCTATTCTGCTTAATAAATTTAACTTAAAATCTGTCTCATTGGAGATCACGCCCACTTGTTTCACTTCTTTCCAAATTTGGACAGTGAAAGAGAATAATCAAATAAAATTTTTTTTTGCAAAAGGAAAACTGTATTGTTAAAATAGGCAAATGGAGTAAACTTGCAAATTTTCGATAAGTTTAAACCTAACTGTATTGTTATAGTAATGTAGTATTGTTATAGTAGTTCAAATAAGTAATTGATTAACAATAATTTTTTATTGTATCAAATTTGAAAGTAATGCGGCCCATCAACTTCACATTTTTTCTATGTGCGGCCCATTTACCTGGCCCTAGCCTCACTTTAGAAAGGTCTTTTCATGTCAAACAAGGTGCTGGGAACGGTTTTATAGGGGTAAAACCTGGTAAAGGGTTACCTTTTAAAGAGGCTCGGTCACCACATAAGTGCCCTATCTCCTACATAATCTGATCGGCGCTGTAATGTAGATAACAGTGGTTTTTATTTTGAAAAACGATCATTTTTGAGCAAGTTATAAACCATTTTAGATTTATGCTAATTAGTTTCTTAATAGACAACTGGGCGTTGTAAAGAGAAGTGTATGACGCTGACAATCAGCGTCATACACTTCTCAACGTTCCAGCCCAGCTTCTTTCACTACACACACCGCGTGATCCTGCTGTGAATGACAGCACAGCGTGATCTCGTGAGATCACGCTGTGCTGTCGCTTACTCACACATTAACTTTACCGAAGTGTCTTGAGAGTGAATAGACATTGCCTCCAGCCAGGATGCGATGTCTATTCACACTCCCGACACTTATTGGTAAAGTTTCTGTGGGACTTACACAGCACAGCGTGATCTCGCTGTGAATGACAGCACAGCGTGATCTCGCGAGATCACGCTGTGTGTGCAGTGAAAGAAGCTGGGCTGGAACGATGAAGTGTATGACGCTGATTGGTCAGCGTCCTACACTTCTCTTTACAACGCCCAGTTGGTAAAAAGTTAAAAAACACCCCCACTTGTCTATTAAGAAACTAATTCGCATAAATCTAAAATTGTTCATAACTTGTTCAAAATTGATCGTTTTTTAGAATAAAAACCACTATCGTTATCTACATTACAGCGCCGATCAGATTATGTAGGAGGCACTTATAATCTGGTGACAGAGCCTCTTTAAAGAGAACCTTTCACCTCACCTAACATGTGCAGCATGTTATAGGAAAGGCTTCACAGACCCGGTCCCACGTAAAATTTATTTTTCTAACTACCGCCGTTATTTACATATCGGTGCCATTATATTTGGCGCCCAATATGTAAATAAGCCCCTGAACTGTCAATGGGACGTTTCTAACTAACTAAAAGGCAAGGGGGCATGATGTCTTCGCTCTGATACTGTCCAATCAGCTGCGGACCGTGTCAGGACGGCTTGCGCTGTGTTCCCTCCCGTGAGAACACACACAGACTTGGTGGTTGTGCTGCAGATAGCGTGGGCGTGCACGCGTCTGTGCACAGCCGCTCGTGTGCACGCGTCTTCGCACAGCCGCTCACGCGCACATTGACGGATGTAAGTAGATCTTCTCGTCTCTGCTTCTCGTTCCGCGGCGGCGGGAGTGGTGACGTCGATGTGCGAGCGAATGGCCGTGCGCGCCCACGCTATCTGCAGCACAACCACCAAGTCTGCGTTTGTTCTCGCGGGGCGAACACAGCGCAAGCCGCCCTGACACTGCCCGCAGCTGATTGGACAGTGTCAGAGCGAAGACATCACGCCCCCTTGCCTTTCAGTTAGTTAGAAACGCCCCATTGACAGTTCAGGGGCTTTTTTACATATCGGGCGCCAAATATAACGGCACCGATATGTAGGGAGTTCAATTTTTTTTATGTGGGACCGTGTTTGTGAAGCCTTTGCTATAACATGCTGCACTCCGCTGCACATGTTTGGGGAGGTGAAAGGTTCTCTATAACCAATTCAGGACCAGGCTATTTTGAGCCTTCAGGACCAGACACCGTTTAGCCATTTTTAGCACGCGTTAGTTAAATGGCTATAACTTTCTTATTTGTTGGGCTAACGACATGATTTTTGCGACGTTTTTTCCGTAGACCATGCAGGTTTCTTTTTTATTATCGTTTTTATACACACCTTTTTTTGCTATTTTAGAATTTGTATTCATAAAGTTTGAAAATAATAGTAAAAAAATAAGCTTTTTTACATTTCAGCTATTTTTTTTTGGGTAATATAGTTTTACCCTAATATAGACCTTTTATTTGTGATCGTCATGGTCTACCGTAAATTTTAATACATTACATGTCTATATTAGGGTAATTGGGTCAGCGCTAGCGTTACAACAATGATTGGCGGGAGGGGGAACGTTTTTTTTGGGGGTGGGTATTTTATGTGTATTTATTATAAAAAATAAATTTTGCACTTTACTTTACTATTTTTTTTATTACTATGGACTGTCCCTCAAAAGGTCAAAAAAGACCTTTGGGGAACTTTTATATATATTTTTTCTTTCTTTTACACCAGGCTTTTCCCCTGTAACTGGAGCTGCACAGCAGCCCCAGTTACAGGGGAAATCAGCCCTCTCATAGTGACGATTGTCACTAATAGGGCTGTGCTGGGTCTAGTAAGACCCAGCAGCAGCCTGCCACTAACGGCACCCGGCGATCATGTGACCAGTCATATGATCACCGGGAGGAATAGAGACAGCAGATCAGCCGCTGCTGCTGTTTCTATTCATATACACAGCGTTCATTGAGCGCTGCGTAAAAAGACATCGGAGAAGACATGAGCAGCGAAAGCTGTTCCTATCTTCTCCTCAGGGTCCCCGGCAGTCACTGACAGCCGGAGACCCGACATTCATCTGCCCGATCGCGCGGGCAGCAAGTTAAAACCCAAGCCGTAAAAAGTCTATGGCTCAGGTTTTAAGGACCCTGACCGCTGGCCGTAAAAAACAGCCAGCGGTCGGGAACCAGTTAAAGAGGCTCTGTCACCAGATTCTCAAATCTCTATCTCCTATTGCATGTGATCGGCGCTGCAATGTAGATAACAGTAACGTTTTTGTTTTGTTTTGTTTTTAAAACGTTCATTTTTGGTCAAGTTATGAGCTATTTTATATATATATGCAAATGAGCTTTGAAATGGACAACTGGGCGTGGTTTTTTTTTTCGTATTTCCAACTGGGCGTGTATTGTGTTTGTAACATCTGGGTGTGTTTACTTGTTTTACTAGCTGGGCGTTGTGAATAGAAGTGGATGATGCTGACGAATCAGTGACAAATCAGCATCATCCACTTCTCATCGTTCCCACCCAGCTTCTGGCAGTGCACAGATGTCTATTTGACCATTTGTGAACATTTTCCTAAGAACGGCGTCATGCAGTGCTGACAACCATGATTTCAGCTATGTGTCATTTCTATGAACTATGCAGTAGTTTTGTTAAACTTCTGGTTTATTAGTTGCAGCACGCTGTGAGCCTGGCGTATTCATGAGCTGAGGGATAGCTGCACAACCACCACTGATTCATAACTTTTACTGTGCAGAGAGAAAGCTGTCAATCAGCAGCGGGGGAGCCTGAAGCTCACGGTTAGGGCAGATTCAGACGAAAGTTGCGTTTTTGCACGCGCAAACAACGCAGCGTTTTACGTGCGCAAAAAACACTTGACAGCTGCGTGTGTCATCCGTGTATGATGCGCGGCTGCGTGATTTTCGCGCAGCCGCCATCATAGAGATGAGGCTAGTCGACGCCCGTCACTGTCCAAGGTGCTGAAAGAGCTAACTGATCGGCAGTAACTCTTTCAGCACCCTCGACAGTGAATGGTGAACACAATATCGAGAAACCTGTTAAAAAAAAAAAAAAAAAAAGAAAAAGTTCGTACTTACCGAGAACTTCCCTCCCGGCCGTTGCCTTGGTGACGCGCCTCTCTTGACATCGGGCCCCACCTCCCTGGATGACGCGGCTGTCCATGTGACCGCTGCAGCCTGTGCTTGGCCTGTGATTGGCTGGAGCTGTCACTTGGACTGAATTGTCATCCCGGGAGGTCAGACTGGAGGAAGAAGCCGGGAGTTATCGGTAAGTCAGAACTTCGTTTTTTTTTTTTTTACAGGTTCATGTATATTGGGATCGGAAGTCACTGTCCATGGTGCTGAAACAGTTTAACTCTTTCAGCACCCTGGACAGTGACTTTCTCCTGACGTCGCGTACCGGAATTTTTTTTGCCAGGTTCGGCCAAAACGAGTTTGGCCGAACCCGGTGAAGTTCGGTTCGGTTGTCCGGGTTCGCTCATCTCAAAGACACTCCGTTTGGATGTTTGGAAACAGAAAAGCACGTGGTGCTTTTCTGTTTACATTCATCCTTTTGACAGCTGGTGCGCTGTTTCAGTCGGTTTGCACGGAAGTGCTTCCATGCGACCTGCGTGGTTTTCACGCACCCATTGACTTCAATGGGTGCGTGATGCGCGAAATACGCGGAGATATTGAGCATGTCGCGCTTTTTTCGCAGCTGACAAACGCTGCGCAAAAAGCACGGACTGTCTGTACTGCCCCATAAACTTGTATTGGTCTGTGCGTGGCGCGTGAAAACCACGCGGCCCGCACGGACCCAATACACGTTCGTGTGAATCCCCCCTTACGTCTGAATACAAGTTCACAAGGCTTGCAGCGTACTGCAGCTGGTAGGATATTAGTTCACCAAAACGACTGCATATTTACACACAAATGACAAACTGCTGAAATCAGCACTTTTACTTTTCAACACGCCCAGTTGTACTTTTGCAAGCCTCATTTGCATAAATACGAAAATGGTCATAACTTGGCCAAAAATGCTCGTTTTTTAAAAATAAAAACGTTACTGTAATCTACATTGCAGCGCCGATCTGCTGCAATAGCAGATAGGGGTTGCAAAATCTGGTGACAGAGCCTCTTTAAGTAACCAATCTTCTTCAGCTTTGACTATACAGAATATTTGGAGCTCTGTCAGAAAAACAGAGCACAAACCCTTGCAAATATATATTTTGAAATGGTCTCAGAATTTTTTGACCTAAAGAACAAAGGATCAGTGTGAACAGACCGCTACATATATTTAGATAATTCAAGGTATCACATAAACAGTCAGTATGTTAGGAGTATAATACAATAGTTATGCATTAATAGATGTTTAGAGCATGGGGCACATGTTATATGAGCACAGTTTGGATTCACCTACCTTATGCTTAGATTTGATGGTTGTGACAGTATTTCCAAATCTTGACTTTTCCTGAAAAATGTATTTAGATTAACATACAGATTAAGATAAATCTTTACTGAGTACTAGAGTATTTAGACTTACTTCAGGAGAAACCAGTATGTATTGTGCCTGCAGGAAAAAGAAGATGGTTAGAACGGCGTACACTGTTATTCGTAGAATTAGCCTCCGGCTATTGCTGTATTTGCCACGGATTAATTCTTATCGGAAACAAATTCTCTTTAATCCTTTACAGACTGAATCTAGTAACATTACTAAACCGTGAGCTTTTCTTCTGACTATGTACACCTTTTGAACTTTTTTTTTTATTTTTTTTTTAGTTTATTTATTTTTTCTCTTCATGTCAGTGTTTGGTGCAACTTTCTAAATACATTTTTATTAAAAATTTATTTTTACTTTTTGAGACAAAGCTGCTTTGTGTTCTGTATACAGAGCAGCTGTATCTAGCACTGAATCCTGTATCTGTCAGGTCAGCGGGACTGACGGGCTCAGTGATGGGGTTCTTTTATTGGTACTTTTTTTTTTTTGATCTATGGGTTATACTGTTGAACTTCACTGTACTATGATAAATACAATACCAAATATTAATTTGTCTTTCTGTCCATGGTTTCTTATGAAAAGCAAAAATTAATAAGTGTAATGCCAAGGCGGTAAGGTCACTCATATGGTGATAAAGAGAGAAAGGTAAAGGAGTTGGCACCCACTGGATACAGACAGTTGTGCCACATGCACACGAATTGCTGGAGTAAATGAGTTCCCTGGATGATGGAGATGGCAGATATTTCTATCTACTTCTAGGAATAATTCTGCAATATTGCGCTGGAAATATTTTGTACATCTTTACTTACTGCTCCCATGACTGGGAAGAATGAATAGGACCTCTTATGTTACTTGTATTCGACTAGCAGTGACACTAGTGTGAACACAGGCATAACCGGTCATTAGACCCTCTATTTTAACTCTTTAGTAGAATAATTGAGATTACTGGTTATTGTTGCGAAGTGCGTGAAAATGTGCAGCAATACTGATTCAGAGTAAAATCATCAGCTATTTCATTATTCTCATACCCAGTCATCAGGACATGGTGAAAGCCATGACTTGCATCTTCCTGTTAGCAGTCCTGTAGAGGTGATATTTCCATTATAGATATACACTCGACCTGTCTGGGAACCAAACATTGAGGTAATGCCACCAGTCCTTAGAGGGGAGGTCACAATGATTTCATCTGCAAAGCAAATTAAGAAATAACATCTTCAAAATATTTCCATTCAAATTTAGTTCTATTGGTTCTACCAGTAAAGTGTATTTTCTGCATGATATTAAAAATCCCAAGTAGTTTTCCATTGTACTTCGTTAGGCGAGTGATTGGAAACAGCAGAGAATCTATATACACTATGGGGCGGCGGACCCTACTGAAGTATTGGGTAGACTTGCTTAAAAAGTTTGTGATTTTAAAATGAATGGGAAATTAAAGGTATACTTTAAATACACACAGATTTATTTAATGGGGTGTCCCTTAATGTTTGCCATACAACCAGAGGCGGACAGAGAGAGATCTGTGCTCCTGGGCATTAAATATCGTAGGCCTCTTACCATCTATTATAGCCATGATACACTTGGTTTAGGTTAACACCTTCCTACATTTGGGCCTACTATAACATTCTATTAGATGTCATCTAGCTTCAATCGGACATAATGGTACATTCCTGGTGATCACGCAGGCACAAAATCAGTGCCTGTGAGATCAGCGCGGGAAACTGACAGCCGGACTCCAACACTAATGGCCAGGATCAAAGAAACCTATGATCCTGGCCATTTAATACTTACGCCTGAATTCAGGCGACTAGTATACAGCTGCGTTACGGCTGTTAAAACAATGGCCGTCACACGGATGCATGTTTTTCAATGGGGCCGTTCACACAGCTGTTGTTTCAATGGACCGTGTAAAGGGTCCGTTGAAAAATAGAACATGTCCTGTTTTCTTCCATTATCACGGATCAATCGACTCGTCTATGGGGATCTGTGAAAACAAGACCCGCACAGGTCCAACTCGGACGTGCAAAACGGCAGTTTTTCACATCGGAGTTTGCACTCGTTCGTGTGAATCTGGACGTAAGATGACGTGCCGAGGGTGCATGTTAATGAGTCGGGAGGAATAGCTATCGGCTGAACAAGGCCACCTTTGCTGTAGTTGTTTTGGGTTTGCTTTTTTTTTTATCATGAAATACATTACAAAAACACATTAGTAATGGTCTCTTTTGTTGATAAAATGCGTCGGTACAGAGCAATCCTGTTTCAGCTATACAGAAGTAGTTATAGGTTACAGAGCTCATACACTTTACGTAAGTGCTGGTTTTATGTAATTAGACTTACGTTTATATTATACTTTATTTTCGTTTTTTGACATTTTAATATCTGTTTGCAGTCAGTCAAGGGGAATATTCTAGTTTTATATCCAGCATCTGAAAACACATACTGACCGAATACTTCTCACATTTGAAAGGTGGATACAATTATATCCGATGTAGGCTATCCCCTGAGCTAACCACTACTTTTACATTGTAGCAATCTATCCGGTCAAGAGGGAGATTTGTATTGCTGCTGATGTATTTAGCGTACAGAAAATTGCCTTGACAGGATACAACTATAGCAAACTCTCAGCTGTGACAAGTAAGGCTGGGTTCACACGTAGCATAAATACTGCATATTTTCCGCAATGGATTTCCTTGCAAAAAATCCACAGTGTATTATAGTAGCACCAAAGTTGATGATTTTTGAACAAATGTCATCCACCTGCTGCGTAAAAAACCCGCCGATAAAACCTTCATAGATTGGCCTGGGATTTTTTACGCAGCATGTGGATGAGATTTGTTCAAACCTCATCCACTTTGCTTAAACTGTAATACGCTGCAGAGTTAATGCAATGAAATCCGTTGCGGAAAATCCGTAGTATTTACGCTACGTGTGAACCCGGCCGAATAGGTCTGTATCAGTTTTCATCCAAGAATGTTCCTATTCCCTGATCGCAAACAGAGATCTTGAAATGGTGAGGAATTGAAATACAAAGTATACTATAGAGTTGGAGAACTTTTCATTCTACAATAATCTCATTTATTTGTCTAAAGCCAGAGAACTGCGTCAGTGACATTTGCTAGAAGAATATTTGACACTTCCAGTAATACCAAGACCATCTTCATCCAGGTCACTTAAGTGTAGAGTGGTTCCAAAGCGTGAAAACTCTGTGTCTCCCCTTAGTGTGCCGAGTGGTGCTGGATCAGTCTTTCCTTTCAGTTCATACACCGTTGCTGTGCCTGCGTGCTTCAGTACTCTCGGTATAAACACAACCTTGGGTGTTATGCCTGGAACAATGAAAAAAGAACCAAGGTTGATGCGAAGAAGACATCGTGTCATTTGTGCGACTTCTTCGTCCACTCTACTATTTGATGCAGTATTATTTGCACATGGTCCATGAATAACAGACAGCTGGATTTCCTAACCTACTAACAAGTTATGCAGGTGTTTGGGTCCAAGTAAAACATGATCTATATATTCAGAGGTGGATTTTTATTGCAGAATCACACCAGTGTAGGAAGATCTGATTTTTCTTCTGCTATTTCTCTAAATCTGGGTTTACAAAAATTTCTCCCCAGTCCGGCCAATACCAATATCTGTAAGATCAGTGTGAGTTGGCTATTTATACACAGATATGTTGTTATGCTAGAAGCAATCCCCATCTTCCATATCTTTTTTGATTTTTGGAAAATAAAACCTATAAGGCTTTGTTCACACAGTGCAGATTTGCTGCAGATTTTGCATGCATTTTTTTTAAGCCAAAACCAGAATTGAATCCAGTAAAGTAGACTTATAAGGCCTCATGCACACGACCATGCATTTATGGCCATCTACTATCCGTAATTGCGAATAGTATAAAACACATGCTAACCTATGGCCAACTGTGGTTTCCACGGTCCGTGCATTGCCCGGAGCCTGGACCGCAAAAAATATAGGACAAGTCAACATACGGTCCGCAATTGTGCGGTCTTATGTCTGTACGGTCTGTGATTGCGGACGGCCCGCAGATGACCCCTGCCCGTCCATGCCGTAATCACGGACCGTGCACACCGCTACAGCCATGAGCATTGTGGTTTGGTTCTGTTCCTGGATTTGGCTAAAAATACATGCAAAATCTGCACTGTGTGAACAAGACCTATAGGTGCAATTACCTGGGGTAGATTTTGTTGCACAATTGTCTTCAGTTCTATTTATCTGGATAGAGCTTGCAGAAATCCATGCACCTGCTGCAGAAACATCCACATTCAGATAAATGGAATGGATTTTCAGTCCCAGAAATGTCTGCAACAAAATCTGCCGCATGTGTGACTCCACCCCAGTGGAGTTGTCTTTTTTTTATGTTGTTTACACGCTACAATCATGGTTAAAATGGTGTTTGGCAGATAGCAATTTTTAAGCAGGTCCAGATCAGCTTTCTGGCAGTTGAGACATATTTCAATCTGATCAATTGGTTATTAGTTGTAAAATTATTAGATGCTCAATTCTTGCCCAAGCCCTATGCCATATACCTGCATTATTTTCATCTGAAGGTATGTTCACACGGCTTACTTTTCGGCATATTTTGTAGCGTAGAACACTGGTATTACGCTCTAAAATACACTTGAAATATACCTGGAAATAGTTCCACATTGATTGCAGTGGTAAATATACGGTGTTGTTCATATGAGGCATATTTTTATGCTGCTGAATTCAAACACCACCTCGCAAAAAAAAGAAGTGACATATCACTTTATGATGCATTTTTTAGGCTGATTTTCCATTGACACTACAAAGAAACGTTTAGAAAATACGCTCCCAAAAAACAAAAACTCTTTGAACATGAGTTCGAAAGACGCCTAGATTCAGGGGTTGTTTTCTCTTGAAATCAGTATTTTTCTGCCTCAAACATAAGCCATGTGAACATAGCCTGACTCGTCTCCCTATCTTTGGTGTGTGGCAATGTATAGGCAGGCAGGCAGGCAGGCAGGCTTTCTATTCAATAATCAGGGAAAGCTGGGTGAGAATCCTGTGGGAGCTGTTATTGTGGCCATATTTTTTGTCACCATACTTATTGAAACAGGTGTAACTAAGAAACGAGTGGAAATTTTTTTTAACAGATTTTCAGGAGGAAGTCCCATCACAGCGTGATCTCGCGAGATCACGCTGTGCAGTGAAACAAACTGGGCATGAATGAAGAGAAGTGTATGACGCTGATTGGTCAGCGTCATACACTTTTCTATACAACGCCCACTTGGTGAAAAGACCAAAAACGCCCAGTTGGGCATTTAGAACAAATTTGCATAAAACTAAAAATGATCAGAACTTGGTAAAAAAAAACATTTTTAAAAAAAGAAAAAAACTATCTACATTAAAGCGCCTATTAGATTAGGTAGGAGATAGGGCAGTTATAAACTGGTGACAGGGCCTCTTTAAGTAGCACGTATTCCGTTTTCCGGAAATATGCAGTGAAACCTACTGAAAGTACTAGAATGATTTACATACTTTGTGTGGGTGCACCTATCATCAGAACTCGCTTGCTTTCTCCATTCACAGCCAGAGTCCCACTTGCAAATGATGAGCCCATCTTACTCTGGTCCTACAAAACATTAGCTATTTAATGTTAATATAAAGACCTTTTTTTAAAAATCTGGAACAAAAAATTAGGACATATAATTGATTTCCACATCACCCCTTAGAGATTTTAATAGATGTTAATATCGCTGGCGGGGACTGGAAGTCTAGTGGCATAGGCTTCCTCCATGACGACACGACTCTTTGTCATGTGACCGGCCCCGCTCTACTCTATGTAATCGCTGTAGCAGTAGTACAGTCTCCTGATCAGTGTGACCGGAACGTATATTAGCGAGTGTACTCACATAATTCTGTGAGTGCACTGCTAATACTTTTCAGTCCCCAAATAACCCCTTTAAGCTTCTAAGGCTTTTTCTCTTGACAAGTATGAAACCACAGCTGTTAGGGCAGATTCACACGAGCGTTGCGTTTTTGCGCGCGCAAACAACGCGGCGTTTTGCGAGCGCAAAAAACATTTGACAGCTGCGTGTGTCATGCGTGTCTGATGCGCGGCTGCGTGATTTTCGCGCAGCCGGCATCATAGAGATGAGGCTTGTCGACGCCCGTCACTGTCCAAGGTGCTGAAAGAGCTAAATCTTTCAGCACCCTCGACAGTGAATGCCGAACACAACAGCGAAAAACCTGTAAAAAAAAAAGATAAAGTTCCTACTTACCGAGAACTTCCCGGCCGTTGCCTTGGTGACGCGTCCTTGGTGACGCGCCTCTCTTGACATCGGGCCCCACCTCCCTGGATGACGCGGCAGTCCAAGTGACCGCTGCAGCCTGTGATTGGCTGCAGCCTGTGCTTGGCCTGTGATTGGCTGGAGCTGTCACTTGAACTGAAGTGTCTTCCCGGGAGGTCGGACTGCAGGAAGGAGACAGGAGTAATCGGTAAGTTAGAACTTTGGTTTTTTTTACAGGTTCATGTATTTTGGGATCTCAAGTCACTGTCCATGGTGCTGAAGTTTAACTCTTTCAGCACCATGCACAGTGAATCTCTCCCGACGTCGCGGACCGGAAATTTTTTTGCCGGGTTCGGCCAAAACGAGTTTGGCTGAACCCGGTGAAGTTTGCCTCGGTTGTCGGGGTTCGCTCCTCGCAAAGACACTCCGTTTGGATGCTTGGAAACAGAAAAGCACGTGGTGCTTTTCTGTTTCCATTCATCCTTTTGACAGCTGTTGCGCAAACACGCAGTTCGCACGGAAGAGCTTCCGTGCGACCTGCCTGGTTTTCACGCACCCATTGACTTCAATGGGTGCGTGATGCGTGAAATACGCAGAGTTATTGAACCTGTCGCATATTTTGCGCAGCGAACAAACGCTGCGCAAAATACACGGACTGTGTGTACTGCCCCATAGACTTCTATAGGGCATTGCGTGCCGCGCGAAAACCACGCGGTCTACACGCTGCCAAATCACGCTCGTGTGAATCCCCCCTAAGGCAGTGGAGCAAATAGAACGGTGCCCATACACGTTACAAAATTACGGCAGCCACTATGTGTACAGGCCCCCTCACTGGGAGATTGGGGATCAAGTCAATATATCTGGTTATAAGGAAATTGTAAGCTAAATTGAAGATTTTAATTAACTTGGCCATTAAGCCTGAACAGCTGGGTAGAAACATGCATTTTTAACAAGGTGTTAATGCGATCGTGTGCCGTGTGGCAAAATTACACTTGATATAACTCAAATTGCTGCAGTTCTGAAATGCTGTTATTGCAAAACGCAGCAATTCACAATAAAACGCATACTGTTTTTCCACGCGGTTTTTGCCTTCGCGGCACTCTACTGCAGCATATGAACCCATCCTAACTTGCAGCTTTTTACAAAGGAAACTCTTCCCATCTTTGGGATTCCCATCCTGAATAACAAAAAAAACTATTGAAAACTTTATTTAAAACCCGGCCATACATTACAGGTACAACTCAATGGTTGCATGCTTTCTTTCCAGATGCCAACTTATGTTCATTGGTAATGACTGACAGTAAAATGACCATTATATCTGGAAACTGATATGCTAGATGGTGAGTAGAACTAAGTTCCGGGCAATGAGCTGTGGTTACCCAGTTTAGATGTATCACCAACTTTAATGCAACTCTTACTCAAAATGCTCAACTCTATTTCCTTTAAGGACACTGCTCTCTGTTGGTTTTCTTCCTACCTCTCTGGCCGCTCGTTCAGTGTATCATTTGCTACCGTGTTTCCCCGAAAGTAAGACAGTGTCTTACTTTCTTTTTATCCCCAAAAGCCCCACTATGTCTTACTTTCGGGGTATGTCTTATATTGGAAAAAAATAGTCGAATTATTTTTTTATTTTTTTTCACAAACTTTATTTAACTGTTTTACATTTTTTTTTTTAGTCCCACCAGGGGACTTCACTATGCGATGTGCCGATCGCATATATAATGCTTTGGTATAGTTAGTATACCGAAGCATTATTGCCTGTCAGTGTAAAACTGACAGGCAACCTATTAGGTCATGCCTCCGGCATCGCCTAACAGGCAGATGCTGAAGGCAGACCTGGGGGTCTTTGTTAGACCCCCGGCTGTCATGGAAACCCGACGGCGACCCGCGATTTGTTTGCGGGGGCGCCGATCGGGTGACAGAGGGAGCTCCCCCCTCTGTCAAACACATTAAATGCCGCTGTCACTATTGACAGCGGCATTTAATGGGTTAAACTGCCGGAATCGGCGCGCGCTTCGATTCCGGCAGTTGCAGCAGGAGCCAGGCTGTGTATAACAGCCGTGCTCCTGCCGCTGATCGCGTGGGTACAGTCTCAGTACCCGCGCCATCACAGGACGGATATATCCGTCCTCCTGCGCGAACTAGCAGCTGCTGAGGACGGATATATCCGTCCTTCGGCGTTAAGGAGTTAATACTGTGTGCATTACCGTATTTTAAGCAGGAGGCGGCATTGACAAGTGCAGGGGACGGCGCGGTGACGTATGGAGAGGGGGGCGGCGCGGAAGTGGGCAGGAGGCGGCAATACCCCCGTGTTTCCCCGAAAGTAAGACATATGTCTTACTTTCGGGGTACGGCTTATATTAGCCGACCCCCCTGAAACCCCCGATACGTCTTACAATCGGGGGTGTCTTACTATCGGGGAAACACGGTAGTACTACTTCCGCTTGTTGTTGGGGATGCTCAGGGATCAGTCCTAGGTCCGCTACTCTTTTCTCTCTACAAAACCCCTATTGGACAAATCATCAGAGTTGGCTTCCAGTACCATCTCTACGCTGAGGACACCCAATTATATTCCTCTTCCCATGATATTCCCCTGCTCTGATCCAAAACACTGATGATTGTCTATCTGCTGTCTCTAACATCATGTCCTCTCTCTATTTAAAACTAAGCTTCTTGTGTTCTCACCATCTACTACCCTACCTAAACCGGATGTCTCCATCTCAGTGTGTGGGACTACCATAACTCCTAGGCAGCACGCCCGCTGTCTTGGGGTTACTTTTAAATAAGATCTTTCCTTTACTCCTCACATTTAATCATTTGCAGGCTCCTGTCACCTTCACCTCCAGAATCCGCCTTTTTCTTACTGTGGTAACGGCCAAAACTCTCATTGTTGCTCTGATTCACTCTCGTCTTGACTACTGTAACTCATTACTAATCGGTCTTCTACTCACTAAACTCTCCCCTCTTCAATCTATCCTGAATGTAGCAGGCTTATCTTTCTGACCAACCGCTACACCAACACCTGTACCCTGTGCCAGTCATTGCACTGGTTGCCCATTCCCATTAGAATAAAATGTAAACTTATTACTCTCATCCAATGGCGGATCATCATTAGGGTGTTTTGGGTGGCCACCCAGGGCCCAAGGTGAATCGCGTCAGAAACCGTGACAAAACTGCATTGTGTATGTCCTACAAAAGGGCCTTAAGACATAAGGTCACATGACTTTATCTCTGAACTCTAGTTACTGTTTAGAGACCTGCTGGTCACATGACCGCAGGTCCTAGAACAGCAGCAAGACTCCATAGAGGAGACTAAGGTGAGCTGCTCGGTAAGTATAAGGGGATGGATTTTTAGGGGGTCTGTGGTCTTAGTTTCTGGGGTCTGTATTTAGGGGGTCTGTGTTAGTTTAAGGTGTCTGTATTTAGGGGGTCTTGTCTGGCGTCTATCAGTTTAAGGGGTCTGGGGTCTTTATTAGTTTATGGGGTCTGTATTTAGGGGGCCTGGTCTGGGGTTTGTATTAGTTTAGGGGTCTTTATTTAGGGGTCTGTATTTATTTAGGGTGCTTATTCTGGGGTCTGTATTTGCTTAGGGAGGGTCTGGTCTGGGGTATGTATGTATTCTAGGATCTAGTCTGGGGTCCAAATTTATTAGTCTGAGTAAAAGGGGTTGCCCAGGCACGTGGATAGGTCATCAGTATAAAAAAACGGTCCGTGCCTGGACAACCCATTTAATGTATAGGCCTTGGTGTCTGAATTTGTGTGTTTCTATAGAGGCTGGAAATGGCTGCAGAAGTGAGGGGCAAAGATGTCTCATCAGTAGATGTCCCCATAATGGTCTGCATCAGATCGAGAAGACTAAAGAACGACTTTTGGATTTATAGAGGATCTGTCCCCTCTCCTGACATGTCTGTTGTAGGAAATCCTTGTTATCCACATAAAGTCTTTGTGTACCCAGGACTAATAGACAAATGCGTGTTATCATTCCCATTGTCTAGAGGATGTGTCCTTACACAGTGTGATACAGTCAGCGATGTTTGGAGACTGTATGGACACAGCCCTTTGACAAGGGGAATCGGAACACCCATTTGTTAATGCTCGCACAGAAAGGTGGTGTTCACTATAGAAAGTCCACCATCCAGCAGCACCAGCCAAAATATGGGTGGAAGCACGTCTCAGGAGCCCGATCACAGCTCCTATTCTTCTATAGTCTATAAGAGACAGCACTCCAATTAGTAGTGAAAAAATAGCTTTTTTATTAGCCCTTGTGCGACGTTTCGGCTCTTTACATGGAGCCTTTTTCAAGCATACAGTCAGTGTAAAAACATGTGCAATATATGGAGACCAGACAATTGATCTCATTAGCAAGTGATTAACATAAAATCTAAAAATCGACTAAAAAACAGTCATAGTTTTTCAAAGAAAATATATAAAAACACGTGTCAAAAGGCACATAGTAATCCTCACAACAATTGGGACCACCATGTACTTAGCAATATAAGTGCTGATTAGTGTACACAATAATAAATATTTACAGGTGCAGACAATACACAGTAAATGAAAAACATTAGCCATGTGCTTACCTTGGGTCCATGTGTCCGAGCGCATTTCCGGCACCTTAAAAATGAGCGGCGCTTATCTATGACAAATATTTATGGAGCTGAAACGCTATTTCGCGCATGCGCATAACATCTTTTTGCTGCCAGCCGCGGCCATCTTTGTACAGGAGTGACGATTTATAACGATTGTATAACTTTGAACAGTGCAGACGTAATTGAATGTTTTGAACAGCGCAAACTAAATTAAATTTGACTACCTAGTTAAAGCCATATCAGAATGTTAACAGCCTACTAGATAATCAAATTTGGAATATAAGGCTACCTAAATAACTGACAATATAAGATATTAAGCGCTATTCAGCGCATGCGTGTAAGGTTTATGAGGCCAACAGTGGCCATTTTGGTAAAGGAAACTCGGACAAAGTGTACTATGACACACTCAATAGTCCAAGTATATTTATATAGTTAAAATACTTTATATATATATATATATATATATATATATATATATATATATATATATATATATAAAGGTAATGATCATCTAATTAGTTAATGTTAGTTTTGCCTTTTTGAGAAAAATAAAAAAGATTAATATTTCTTTAGAGGAAAATGCAGAAAAAACGCTGTTCAAACGCACTGTGTGTATACTGTCAAAAAGCAATAGCCCATTGATCTGAAAATTAGACACAAAGATTCAAAGAATTTGTTTATCCAACACATCCTTGTAGCAAATAATTGTAAAATATATATTTTTGAAGACAAGCGCATCTGATATAGTTTACAAGGTAAAGAATACTAATGGACATAATTTTGCATCCCAGAACTATAGATCCAAGGCAAAACACGGTAAGTACTTGATATATTCTTTATCAATGATCTGAAAAATTTAGTTTACGCAGTTTTTACACTAATTCATATACACAGAAGGTATATGACCATCGCATCCCCCCAGTGGGCAAGCAAGTCTCTAAACTACACCATATGTAACAAAGTCAACATTGAGACCAATGGGCTTTAATGTTTGTAATCTCTCTAGCCACTGAAGTTCTTTATATTTAAGTAATTTAATACGGTTCCCTCCCCTACGTGGAAAAGGTACATGATCTATCAAATAAACTTGTATATCTCTTTCCGTATGTCCAGCTTCCGTATAGTGCTTAGATACAGGGAGATCCAAACGTTATTTCCGGAAAATATACCGGTGTTGATTTAACCGTATTTAAAATTCAAGGGAAGTTTCTCCAACATACAGGAGGTGACAAGGACACTCCAAAATGTATACAACATGGTCAGATATACAATTTAAATAAAACCTTATGTCATATGCTCGTTTGGTCTGGGGATGAATAAATTTTGATCCTTCATGTATCAGAGGACAGTTAATACAGTTGAGGCAAGGGTAACAACCTGTATTACTTTTGGTAAAGTAGGTTTGTCTATTAATTCTACCAGGACCTATGTCAGAATGTACTAGTCTATCCTGTAAATTGGGTGATCTACGGTATGAAAATAACGGATTATTCTTAATCTAGGAATGTGTGGTAAACTGTGTCTCAACATGGGCCAATATTTTAATATAATTTTATTAATACTATCACTGTTCTCAGCAAAGGTACTAACAAAGGGTATACGGGCGGGCAATAACCCTCGTGTTTTAGACTTTAAAAGTGTATCCCTCTGTGTAAGCTCCACCTTCAACCTTTGATGTTTGAGAGACATTGTTGGGTAGCCCCTACGAAGAAATTTGTTCTCAATATTCTGGAGTGCCATCAAGTTTACTCTCTACACTAGTAATTCGTTTGACACGAATAAATTGACTAGTAGGGAGACTTTTTATCATAGAACGTGGATGGTTACTATTAAACGTTAACAAATTATTCCTATCTGTCGTTTTAACAAAAAGTTCAGTGGTCAGATTCCCCTCATGAATGTTGATTAATACATCGAGGAATTGAATGGATGTGTCTGAACTAACCAGGGTGAATTTGACCGTGGGGTCAATAGTATTGAGAAAATCATGAAAAAGTTGCAGTTCACTAACGTTACCCGTCCAAATGGGGAAGACGTCGTCATTGTATCGCCACCACCTCAGAACATGGCTGAAGTGGTGGGACACATAGACGAATGTCTCCTCAAGATATCTCATATATGTATTCGCGTACGTGGGGGCCATATTGGACCCCATCGCCGTACCCTGGATTTGAACATAAAAATCATCGCAAAACAAAAAGTAATTATCAGTCAAGATAATATGTAATAGATCAAGAAAGAATTGTTGAGCCACTGTAGTATATCTAGTGTCCCGTAAATATGTACCCATAGCCTGTATCAATTTGTCATGTGTAATTGACGTGTACAAACTCACAACATCAAATGATGCGAGTATAACCTGTTGTTCCTTGGGTATATGCACTGATTTAAGTTTATTCAAGAAATCTGATGTATCCTGAATATAAGAAAAAGCTTCTGTCGAAAAAACCCTCAATATCCTGTCTAAAAAAAATAGCTATATGGCTGGAGATAGAGTCTGTACCAGAGACTATAGGTCGCCCAGGTGGATTAGTCAAAGACTTGTGTATTTTAGGTAACGTGTACAGTACTGGTGTCCTAGGGTTTTCTATAATTAAATATTCAGATGTTTTCTTGTTAATAATACCATCTTGTAAAGCCTTGTCTATGATGTTTTGTATGCGTCTCATAATTTGAACTTTAGGATCACAGGTTAAATTTTTATAGACAGTAGTATCACTCAACTGTCTAAAATTCTCATTTTCATATTGGGTCGTGTCCATGACGACCACAGCACCACCCTTGCCAGCGTGTTTAATGGTGATGTGGTCATCATGGACAAGAGCCTGCAATGCAGCAACATCATCCCTAGTCATATTAGGCTGTTTGAAAGGAATGTTTATACTGATCTTTTTAAGCTGCTCAACATCCCTCTTAACAACAGAAATGAAGGCATCAAGTGCTGGAACATAATTATTTGGCATAAAATTACTTTTGTAGTACAATTTTATATCATCTAGACATATTTCCGAATTTCTTACCCTGGTAGCAGGAATTTGTTCAGCGAACCAACATTTCAATTTTATAGATCGAAAAAAATTGCTCAGATCACTGTCCAACTGGATCCAGTCCGTATGGGACGATGGACAAAATGAAAGTCCTTTATTAAGGACCGATGTTTCCTCAGGACTCAGATTTCTAGATGAGATATTGATCACTAAGTCCTCTTCCTCTGTATAGCTCCTCGTGTCGTCGGTGGTTGTGGTCTCATGGTTCTGGCTCCTCTTTGATCGCTGGTGTCTCCTCCCACCTCTCCTGGTGGGTTTGGAACCAATGTAGGGGTTCCTAAAAAAAGGTGAAGATGGTCTATCCATGACGTGTTGTTTTGATTCCTGAGGTCTCCTTCGTTTCTTTGTGTCATATAATTGACCCAAATTTTTACGCGATTGCATCTTACTACATTAGGGGCATATCATAAGTCTAAGATGATCCCCAGGGGATTGAGGTCTACCCTCAAACCTAATCTATTTTCACAAAGTGATCTTTATTGTAATTGGCTACAACAGCTATCAAACTAATTTTCTCTTGATGTAATTTTGTTGAATATAGAGTATCTCAAACAAGAGATTACCACGGTTACAAAATCAATGGAAGATGCTGACCGCACATTGATCTCCTAATTGGAATGATGATCAACGTGGTAAAAATTCGGGTCAATTATATGACACAAAGATACGAAGGAGACCTCAGGAATCAAAATAACACGTCATGGATAGATCATCTTCACCTTTTTTAGGAACCCCTACATTGGTTCCAAACCCACCAGGAGGGGTGGGAGGAGACACCAGCGATCAAAGAGGAGCCAGAACCATGAGACCACAACCACCGATGACACGAGGAGCTATACAGAGGAAGAGGACTTGGTGATCAATATCTCATCTAGAAATCTGAGTCCTGAGGAAACATCAGTCCTTAATAAAGGACTTTCATTTTGTCCATCGTCCCATACGGACTGGATCCAGTTGGACAGTGATCGGAGCAATTTTTTTTCAATCTATATAATTGAAATGTTGGTTTGCTGAACAAATACCTGCTACCAGGGTAAGAAATTCGGAAATATGTCTGAATGATATAAAATTGTACTACAAAAGTAATTTTATGCCAAATAATGATGTTCCAGCACTTGATGCCTTCATTTCTGTTGTTAAGAGGGATGTTGAGCAGCTTAAAAAGATCAGTATAAACATTCCTTTCAAACAGCCTAATATGACTAGGGATGATGTTGCTGCATTGCAGGATCTTGTCCATGATGACCACATCACCATTAAACCCGCTGACAAGGGTGGTGCTGTGGTCGTCATGGACACGACCCAATATGAAAATGAGATTATTAGACAGTTGAGTGATACTACTGTCTATAAAAAATTAACCTGTGATCCTAAATTTCAAATTATGAGACGCATACAAAACATCATAGACAAGGCTTTACAAGATGGTATTATTGACAAAAAAACATCTGAATATTTAATTAGAGAAAACCCTAGGACACCAGTACTGTACACATTACCTAAAATACACAAGTCTTTGACTAATCCACCTGGGCGACCTATAGTATCGGGTACAGACTCTATCTCCAGCCATATAGCTATTTTTTTAGACAGGATATTGAGGGTTTTTTCGACAGAAGCTTTTTCTTATATTCAGGACACATCAGATTTCTTGAATAAACTTAAATCAGTGCATATACCCAAGGAACAACAGGTTATACTCACATCATTTGATGTTGTGAGTTTGTACACGTCAATTATACATGAAAAATGGATACAGGCTATGGGTACATATTTACGGGACACTAGATATACTACAGTGGCTCAACAATTCTTTCTTGATCTATTACATATTATCTTGACTGATAATTACTTTTTGTTTCGCGATGATTTTTATATTCAAATCCAGGGTACGGCGATGGGGTCCAATGTGGCCCCCACGTACGCAAATACATATATGAGATATCTTGAGAAGACGTTCGTCTATGTGTCCCACCACTTCAGCCATGTTCTGAGGTGGTGGTGATACATTGACGACGTCTTCCTCATTTGGACGGGTAACGTTAGTGAACTGCAACTTTTTCATGATTTTCTCAATACTATTGACCCCACGGTCAAATTCACTCTGGTTAGCTCAGACACATCTATTCAACTCCTCGATGTATTAATCAACATTCATGAGGGGAATCTGACCACTGAACGTTTTGTTAAAACGACAGATAGGAATAATTTGTTAACGTTTAATAGTAACCATCCACGTTCTATGATAAAAAGTCTCCCTACTAGTCAATTTATTTGTGTCAAACGAATTACTAGTTGTAGAGAGTAAACTTGATGGCACTCCAGAATATTGAAACCAAATTTCTTCGTAGGGGCTACCCAACAATGTCTCTCAAACATCAAAGGTTGAAGGTGGAGCTTACACTTTTAAAGTCTAAAACACGAGGGTTATTGCCCGCCCGTATACCCTTTGTTAGTACCTTTGCTGAGAACAGTCATAGTATTAATAAAATTATATTAAAATATTGGCCCATGTTGAGACACAGTTTACCACACATTCCTGAGATTAAGAATAATCCGTTATTTTCATACCGTAGATCACCCAATTTACAGGATAGACTAGTACATTCTGACATAGGTCCTGGTAGAATTAATAGACAAACCTACTTTTCCAAAAGTAATACAGGTTGTTACCCTTGCCTCAACTGTATTAACTGTCCTCTGATACATGAAGGATCAAAATTTATTCATCCCCAGACCAAACGAGCATATGACATAAGGTTTTATTTAAATTGTATATCTGACCATGTTGTATACATGTTGGAGTGTCCTTATCACCTCCTGTATGTTGGAGAAACTTCCCTTGAATTTAAAATACGGTTAAATCAAGACCAGTATACCATCCGGAAAAAACTTTGGATCTCCCTGTATCTAAGCACTATACGGAAGCTGGACATACGGAAAGAGATATACAAGTTTATTTGATAGATCATGTACCTTTTCCACGTAGGGGAGGGAACCGTATTAAATTACTTAAATATAAAGAACTTCAGTGGCTAGAGAGATTACAAACATTAAAGCCCATTGGTCTCAATGTTGACTTTGTTACATATGGTGTAGTTTAGAGACTTGCTTGCCCACTGGGGGGATGCGATGGTCATATACCTTCTGTGTATATGAATTAGTGTAAAAATTGCGTAAACTATTTTTTTTTATCTTTTTCAGATCATTGATAAAGAATATATCAAGTACTTACCGTGTTTTGCCTTGGATTTATAGTTTTGGGGTGCAAAATTATGTCCATTTGTATTCTTTACCTTGTAAACTATATCAGATGCGCTTGTCTTCAAAAATATATATTTTACAATTATTTGCTACAAGGATGTGTTGGATAAACAAATTCTTTGAATCTTTGTGTCTAATTTTCAGATCAATGGGCTATTGCTTTTTGACAGTATACACACAGTGTGTTTGAACAGCGTTTTTTCTGCGTTTTTTCTGCATTTTCCTCTAAAGAAATATTAATCTTTTTTATTTTTCTCAAAAAGGCAAAACTAACATTAACTAATTAGATGATCATTACCTTTATATATAAAGTATTTTAACTATATAAATATACTTGGACTATTGAGTGTGTCATAGTACACCGAGTTAGAGTTTCCTTTACCAAAATGGCCACTGTTGGCCTCATAAACCTTACACGCATGCGCTGAATAGCGCTTTATATCTTATATTGTCAGTTATTTAGGTAGCCTTATATTCCAAATTTGATTATCTAGTAGGCTGTTAACATTCTGATATGGCTTTAACTAGGTAGTCAAATTTAATTTCGTTTGCGCTGTTCAAAACATTCAATTACGTCTGCACTGTTCAAAGTTATACAATAGTTATAAATTTTGACTCCAGCACAAAGATGGCCATGGCTGGCATCAAAGATGTTATGCGCATGCGCGAAATAGCTTTTCAGCTCCATAGATATTTGTCATAGATAAGCGACGCTCATTCTTTAAGGCGCCGGAAATGCGCTCGGACAAATGGACCCAAGGTAAGCACATGGCTAATGTTTTTCATTTACTGTGTATTGTCTGCACCTGTAAACATTTATTATTGTGTACACTAATCAGCACTTATATTGCTAAGTACATGGTGGTCCCAATTGTTGTGAGGATTACGATGTGCCTTTTGACACGTGTTTTTATACTCATATAATTTCTTTTAAAAATTATGACTGTATTTTGATCGATTTTTAGATTATATGTTAATCACTTGCTAATGAGGTAAATTGTCTGGTCTCCATATATTGCATATGTTTTTACACTGACTGTATGCTTGAAAAAGGCTCTATGTAAAGAGCCGAAACGTCGCACAAGGGCTAATAAAAAAGCAATTTTTTCACTACTATGTGGAGTAGAGTTCACTATAGACACGGCAGGGCAGCGGTGAGAAGGGGGGGGCCAAGTTTGTGGAACAGCCCAGGGCCTATGGTCTACTTAATCTGCCACTGCTCTCACCCACAAAGCTCTCCACAGTGCTGTACCTCATTACATCTCCTCCCTCATCTCTGTCTACCACCCTACCCGTGCTCTGCGTTCTGCCAACAACCTTCATAATCCGCACCTACTACTCCCGTCTCCAAGATTTCTCTCGTGCTGCACCAGACAATCAGATTAGTTCCGAACATTCACAGTTTTAAGCGTGCCCTGAAAACACATATTTTTAGACAGGCCTATCACTTTCCCTGATCGGACTCCTTTCCCTGGCCCCACTTTTACATCAGTGGTCAGTACCTGACCCCTTAATTCAGCAGTATCTCCCACACCCCTCACACCCTAATGCACTTCATGTCTGTTACACACAGATACTGACCGGCTCATGCAGCTTTATGTGTACTACCCCATATGTATAATAGGTGGCTGAACCACTGTACTTAACAAGCACTTTTTACATTTTGTGTCTCCCTTATTTTCTCATAGATTGTAAGCTCTTGCGAGCAGTGTCCTCACTCCTCTTGTTTGAATTGTTAATTCGTTTTGTCACTATGTAATGTCTGATATTGTCTGTATATTTTCCCTCTGAATTGTAAAGTGCTGCAGAATATGTTGCCGCTGAACAAATAAAGATTACTATGAGGCCGGATTTACATGAGCTAGTGCGTTTTGTGCGCGCAAAAAATGCTGCGTTTTGCGCGCGCAAAAGGCACTTAACAGCTCCGTGTGTCAGCTGCGTATGATGCGTGGCTGCGTGCTTTTCGCACAGCCGCCATCATTATGACACTCTGTTTGTATGCTTGTAAACAGAAAAGCACGTGGTGCTTTTCTGTTTACATTCATAGTTTTACTGCTGTTGCGTGAATTACGCGCGTCCAACGGAAGCGCTTCCGTGTGGTGCGCGTGATTTTCACGCACCCATTGACTTTAATGGGTGCGTGATGCGCAAGAAACGCAGAAATATAGGACATGTCGTGAGTTTTACGCAGCGGACTCACGCTGCGCAAAAATCACGGACTGTCTGCACGGCCCCATAGACTAACATAGGTCCGTGCAAAGCCTCGTGTAAATCCGCCATAATGCAGTAAAGGAACTTACTTCACTCCCATGCAAAATGAAAGATGTGTTTTTACTTGGTGGGTAGAATCCATAGGTTTTCCCTAAACTTTGTGGATTGTCACAGTAACGTCTGTAAAGAAAAAAAAATTATCCGTATAAAACCTATTGTCAAACACTCATTAAATTAAGGCAGAAAAAGGTAATTATATCCTAAAATGTAAACTGCTATCCCATCAACCATCAGTTATGGACTCTGTCTCTTGTATTATCAGTAGGATTAGACGGCTGCCTAACCGCATTTAAGCCTTGTTCACACAGTGCAGATTTGCTGCAGAGTTTGCATGTATTTTTTAAGCCAAAACCAGCAACGGAACTTAAACAGAAGAAATCTATAAGGGTATGTGCACACGATAACTGCATTTACGTCTGAAAACTCTGAGCTGTTTTCAGGAGAAAACAGCTCCGTAATTTCAGATGTAATTGCTCGTACTCGCGTTTTGTGGGGCGTCCATTACGGACGTAATTTGGAGCTGTTCTTCATTGGATTCAATGAAAAACGGCTCCAATTACGTCCCAAGAAGTGTCCTGCACTTCTTTGACGAGGCTGTTATTTTACAAGCCGTCTTTTGACAGCGACGCGTAAAATGACAGGTCGTCGGCACAGTACATCGGCAAACCCATTGAAATGAATGGGCAGATGTTTGCCGACGTATTGGAGCCGTGTTTTCAGGCGTAATTCGAGGCGTAAAACGCCTCCATTACGCCTGAAAATAGGTCTTGTGAACCCAGCCTAAAGGAAGGCATTATAGGTCTGTTCTCCTGGATCAGATTCTAGTCCGATTCTAGTTCTGCTGCAGATCCGCACTGTGTGAACAAGACTTTATGAAAGCCTATGAGTGGGACTTAGGCTGGATTCACACGAGCGTGGCGTTTTGCGCGCGCAAAAACCACTTGACAGCTCTGTGTGTCATCAGTGTATTATGCGCGGCTGCGTGATTTTCGCGCAGCTGCCATCATAGAGATGAGGCTAGTCGACATCAGTAAATAGTCACTGTCCAGGGTGCTGAAAGAGTTAACTGATCGGCAGTTAACTCTTTCAGCACCCTGGACAGTGAATTCCAATCACAATATCGAGCAACCTGTTAAAAAAAAAAAAAAAAAAGCTGTTCGTACTTACCGAGAACTTCCCTCCCGGCCGTTGCCTTGGTGACACGTCCCTCTCTTGACATCCGGCCCCACCTCCCTGGATGACGCGGCAGTCCATGTGACCGCTGCAGCCTGTGCTTGGCCTGTGATTGGCTGGAGCTGTCACTTGGACTGAATTGTCATCCCGGGAGGTCAGACTGGAGGAAGAAGCCGGGAGTTATCGGTAAGTCAGAACTTCTTTTTTTTTAACACGTTCATGTATATTGTGATCGGAAGTCACTGTCCAGGGTGCTGAAACAGTTTAACTCTTTCAGCACCCTGGACAGTGACTATGTCCTGACGTCGCGTACCCGAATTTTTTTTGCCGGGTTCGGTCAAAACGAGTTCGGCCGAACCCGGTGAAGTTCGGTTCGGTTGTCCGGGTTCGCTCATCTCAAAGACACTCCGTTTGGATGTTTGTAAACAGAAAAGCACGTGGTGCTTTTCTGTTTACATTCAGAGTTTGACAGCTCTTGTGCGAATCACGCAGTTCGCACGGAAGTGCTTCCGTGCGGCATGCGTGGTTTTCACGCTTCCATTGACTTCAATGGGTGCGTGATGCGCGAAAAACGCCGAAAGAACGGACATGTCGTGACTTTTTTTCAGCGGACTCACGCTGAGGAAAAATCACGGACATGTCAGCACGGCCCCATAGACAAATATAGGTCCGTGCAACGCGTGTGCAAATCACGCGCGTTGCACGGACGTTTTTCCCGTTCGTCTGAATAAAGCCTAAGAGTGTATTGTGCTGTATACTTACCACACTCCATGTAGAGTTCCATACTCATTTTCGCATGTACTGATACATTTCTAGAATGTTGTAATTATATATTCGCTTCAATTTCTATAGGAATATAAACTGGTATGGCCAATAATGCTACATGTGGGTTGTTCAGAACAGACATTAAAGAAATACCTCTTGCATGAACTCCAGGTGGGACTTCCAATCACTAGCAATGTTTTACTCTTCTGCTTATGGCTATGAATGGAATAACCAAACCAGGCATAGTCATGTTCCCCAGAAATACTCCAGTCAGCTTCTTCCACATATAAATTGCCTTGGGAAAAACACACACAAGTCACATTACCACTCTATAAAGTAAGCTCAGCTCTGCACCCCAATATAAACTATTGCCAAGCATGTCAGGCCTTGATGTCATATATAAAAATGTATTATAAGTGTGCATTGAATTAAAAATGATGTCAATCACCTTTTGTGAGTCTTGTACGACTTGCATAAAATGCAGCCACCAAACCTCTCTGCTTTCCGCCACCAGGTGCATAAGGTGAACCGACTACTAGGTCTGGCCTCTTGTCTCTATTCACATCAGCAGAGTGTAGGGTCCATCCAAAGTTACAGTATGAAAACTGCAATGTACATAAAATATAGTTTAGTTACTAATAACTAGATGGGACTGTAGATATACAATATTATCATCCACGGAATTATTCCAATTCAGTGTTGTAATGGTTTCATTTTTAAGGATTACTTACTTTGCATTTTATGGTGATATTTGGTAGAGGTAAAAACCCTTTGTCCTTTGACCCATAGTATACATATACAGAACCCTAGAAATCAAGTAATGTTTAGGTGATTCAATTCAGCATAATGTATTCACATGAATTACTGTCTACAAAACTTAACAAAACATGTTGAGGAAAAATAAAGAAATAACCGAAATAAGCCCACAGTATAAGCCTTTATCTTCTCCATGCTTCGGTCAAGTTTTTAGAGAATTTATGTAATGTGAGGTACTTTACAGATTTTTCTGCAAAACGTAATCAATTGTAGTTCCGTAATATGGCTAAGCTCTGTGTGCCTCTGATTTTATACTTTTTATTTATTTTATTTTTCATTTTTATTTCATATTCTATGAGATTACTGAAGAAATAAATCTTGGCCTACTAGATTACCTACTATATAACGGAGATAATCCCCCTAGAGCATTACTTCCAGGGAAGAATATGGTGCTTCATGGAGGCACACCGAGGGACCATGGGCACATCATACAGACCTGTAGGGACTCTGTGATGCGGTACAGGGTCTGTACACGTGGGTGTGCGAGAATGTACCCATAGGCGTACTTTAAGATGTCTATTATGCATGTAATATAAATTTAAATTAATAACTGTAAGTCTGACACACTTATATTTACATTAGGATGATCTACCATAACATTTACTGACATAAACAATTTTCTAGGGTTGTTGGCTTGAAGATAAGGGTTTTGTCTCAGAAATATAAGTAGAGCGTTAGAAAATACAAGCAAAGCGCATCATAGGGCAATATGAATGAAAAGAAGGATGAGGCTGATGCCAGAGAACAATAGCTTGGCTGCTCACCTTGCTGGGCTGTGTGAAGCCACAATAACCCTAGTGAGTGTGTCAGGATTGGTGCTGCATCTCCAAGGTATCGCTTTCTGGTATCGTCAGGGCACACTCCAGCAAAGAGGCAGCAGCAGAGAAAATGAGACAGGAAATACCTGGACATCACTTCCCATCGAGGAGAATGGCAGAAGTAGTCACGTTTAAGACAGTAAATGGATACGTTTCTGTTCACATCTGCATCGAATTCTCCATTTGCAAATACCGTCTTTTTTTTTTTTTTTCTGTCAAAGCGACGGGCACCTCGGAGGAACCTGACAGTCCCCATTATAGCATAACACCTACTAAGATAGTTGGGCTAATACATGCATATAGCAACTCAAGTGACCTGTGTGATATACGAATATGAACACCTATATAAGAAATCACACATGAACCATTATTAGCGAAATAGACAATATTTTATTGAAAGACGAAATTGTTAAAAATAAGTACATTGGCAGTAACATTACCCATAGAAAAAGGATCCCCACATAGGTCGGGTCCCACAGCCATAACTCCCAACGATCCCGGATCCGGCGGGACTGTCCCGGTTTCTCACCGCTGTCCCGCCGTCCCGGGCGGTCTGTAAATGTCCTGCTGGGCGCTGCATCAGAACAGCTGATCGCTGCTGACTGCAGCAGCGATCAGAAGAAGGCAGGAGTCTTACGGCGGTGTTCCCACTGGGATCGATGCTGGCCCGTGAGTGGACCAGTCCAGTCACCTGACCTGTCATCTGACCTCACCGGTCAGGTGACTGGACTGGTTCACTCCCGGACCGGCATCGACACCAGTGAGAACGCCGCTGCAAGACTCCTGCCTTCTTCTGACGGTGAGTGATGGGGCTATTCACACGACCAATTTTTTGACGGCCCGGGAAACCTGGCCATCAAAAAATGGGACATGTCCTATTTTCAGCCGTTTACCCAGCCGCCCGACTCCCATAGAAGTCTATGGGGCCGGGTAATACATGGCCATCACCGGATGTGTCCCGAGTGACGGCCGTGTCTTCCATCGCTCTCTCTCCTCCTCCTCCTCCTCACAGTGCATAGTTCATGTGAGAAGGAGGAGGGTCTTTTTCTGCTCCCTGTAGGAATCTGAATCCCCGATCCCCTGTGGCTGGGGATTCCTCTCCAGGAGAAGTCAGTGACTACACTGTTCATATATGGACATTGAAGTCAGTGACTTCTCCTGGAAGGGGGTGGGAATGGGTGCAACCTACAAGGGGCTGTGTGGCATTACCTACAGGGGGCTGGGTGGCATTACCTGCAGGGGGCTGGGTGGCATTACCTACAGGAGGCTGGGTGGCATTACCTACAGGGGGCTGTGTGGCATTACCTACCAGGGGGGCTGTGGCATTATCTACAGGGGGCTGTGTGTGGCAACAAATTTAAATGAAATTCATCCGATTTTAAAATGGACAGGGAAAAAAACGGATGCAAAACGGGTCAAAATCGACCGTTAAAAACGGCAACACAGCCCGGAAGAGAATCGGAACGGATGCAAAACGGCCGGGAAAAATGGCCCAAAACTGCCGGTTTTATCGGCCGACACTCGGACCGTGTCATGTGAATAAAGCCTATCTCTAACGCTCTCCGCTCTGGCGGCAATGTGGCACCTACAGGGGGACTGTGTGTGGCGCTATCTACAGGAGTGCTGTGTGTGGCGCTATCTACAGGAGGCTGTGTGTGGAGCTATCTACAGGGGGCTGTGTGTGGCATTATCTACAGGGGGGCTGTGTCTGGCACTATGTACAGGGGGGCTGTGTGTGGAGCGATCTACAGGGGGGCCCTGTAGGATGATTTTTCCATTGACCGGTAGCAGAGTTACGAGTTACACAACTGGAAAAAAAAATCCCCATCTTGTAACTCTGCTATCTGTCAATTGAAAAGTCATTTACCACAGGGTCTCCCTCTTGACTTTCATTGTTCTCAGCCTTTTGGTTTGTCCTGCAGCTGCTGCCGTGATGAGCAAATGTTATACCCAAGATAGGAAAAGTAACGTAAAGAAGACATAACCTGATTCATAATATCTGTGATATCCAGACAGTCCAGAGATCCGCAGTGAGAATGTGTGCGTGTTATTTGCAGAAGGATCTGGCTGTGATTTGATGTGTTGATGCGGGATATTGGGTGTGGTTAGGGGGCGTGGCTTAAAAATGTCCCTCTTTTCCAAATTCAAAAGTTGGGAGGTATGCCACAGCCTCTATAGTAAAGTGCAAATAGTGCATGCAATGGACCATAGTTCTGGTCTGTATGCCTCCTAATTGTACCTTTCTGCTGTCTGTTTTTTATATTACTTTGCTTTGGATGGTTTCTATCTATATTCATAATATTACTTATGTACCAGTCTTTGTATGCACTATTTGCACTTTACCATAGAGGCTCTGGGACCCAACCTATGTGGGGATCCTTTTTCTATGGGTAATGTTACTGCCAATGTACTTAATTTTAACGATTTTGTCTTTCAATAAAATATTGTCTATTTTGCTAATAATGGTTCATGTGTGATTTCTTATATAGGTGTTCAGTCCCCATTATAGGTCAATGGGGTCCTTTGGGTGCTGCTGGTGTCCATTGTGCAATGGATCCATCGCAGCGTTGTAACTTCTGTTATTTATGTAAGCAAATGTGAACAGAACCGTAATCATTCTTTGACATGCTGTCATTCTCCACTCCGGGTATTTTTTCTCCTCTATTGCCTCAGAAATGTCAGTGTTTTGGCTTCTTTCATGTTCAATTTGCAGTCTATGGGGATAAAAGCTAAATCTAATCTCTGTACTATAGTCTCATTATCTTATAATACTGTATATACCATATATACTCACTGTATATGTAAGTTGGCTAGACCCAACAGATGGAGCTCCCACAGCCAGATCTAATTGTCCATCAAGATTGAAGTCCAACACTGCCACAGAAGAGCCAAATCTGCCAGCAGACTGTAGAATAAAATTAAATACATTACCTTCTACAATAGAAAAGTTTTACTACATATGCTCATCAATGATAAACTTAGTTTTATGCCTAGGGTATATAAATGTATACTTATTATAGCCATCTATATGGGTGGCCATAAGAAAGTAATCCAACCCTTTGTATGACTGGTCAATGTTATAAATTATAAATTCAGCACCAAAATGTAGGAATCCAACAAATATATAGATATTTATTTATGCTTAAACATATATATCATATTGTGGTGTATATGAAATATAGACAACCCCTTACATTGCTATAGGGTTTGCAGAGAGGGAAGTCCTTGCTGAGGTTGGCACCAACTTTTTCCCTATGGCCAATGCAAAACTATGCATGCCAGGAAGCAAGCCATTTGGATGCTGGTCAACCTATTATTTGTTCCCTGCCACACTGAAAACCTACTGAGTCATGGCAGGGGGAAGGTGGAAAGAAAATAAGCGATGGCCACCCCTGTGCCAGGATAGAGGGAACTGGTTGTATAAGATTTTGGAGATGTTGACATTAGAATACATAGCCATAGAGTAAGTTAGGTACATATCCAAGATCTAATTATCACATAAGATATTCTACATCTTATCACCTCAAAGCCTCTCAGCAATACATCCGCATTTGTATCTAAGTCCATGTTATCAGAAGGAATTCCTGAATCGTTACTGTAGACGATATACACACAGCCGACCTGAACATGGCCCAGAGTGCTGCAGCCTGGGGCTCCAATAACTAAATCCTCCCAGCCATCGTTGTTAAGATCACCTGTGGTGACTGACCTGTGAAAAAAGCATTATGTTAGGGTGTATTCACACATGAAGGTTATGATCAGGTTTTCTGATGCAGTTTTTGAAGGCAAAACCAGGAGTGGATTCAAATAAGAGGAAAAGCCGTTTCTGTCCTTTACTCTTTTTATGCCTTTATGATATTTTAAAAAACCTGAATAAAAGCTGCTTGTGTAAATACACCCAAAGGCTCTTTTTCAGATACCAATTTTAGAAAAACAAAATTCAGGCTATAAGGTGTCCACAAATAAGTGAATTAGTAGTAGAGAAGATACTAGATTCCAATTCACTATAAGGACTCAAATATAATGATCTTTTCTCTTGGCTCAAATACCCACAAAATCTCCCTCAGACCGGAAAAGGAAAAACTAAATTGGGTATGATCCAACAAATACCCTAAATGACATATATAAAGTACAGTTACGTTTACCGCTCAGACGGTGCTGGTAACAGTCCAATATCATTATGGACACTCTCTCCCTGGATTGTGGATTGTCCACTGCATTTTTCTGGGAGAGAGTGTCCATACTGAATGATATTGGACTGTTACCAGCACCGTCTGAGCGGTAAACTTAACTGTACTTTATATCACTATAAGGACTGTTGGCAATCATCTTCCCCCACATTTACCAACATACCCATTAATGATCTTCTCTATTCTTATACATAACACTAACAGACATTTTAACTATTGTATGTATTGTATGGACCGCTTAAACGTCTACAGAGTTTTAAACATTTTTGGTGTTTTTATTTTAGAAGTCACTATAAGGGTATGTTCACACAGAGCGGATACGTTGCGTAAAAATACACAGCATTGGTGTACTTGTTTGCCCTTCATCCTGTTTGCAACATTTTAAATAAAACAAATTAAAAAAATTAATACATAATTCCGACCGAAAAACTGCACAAAGTTGTGATGCAGTTTTTTTGGCCGGAATGTCCACTGCGGAAAACAGCAGGTTTAAAAAAAAAAAGAAGCTTATACTTACCTATAGTCATGCGACGTGCAGCTTGGCCTCCTGGGATCCCGGTTCATCCAATGTGACCCCTGCAGCCTGTGATTGGCTGCAGCAGTCACGTGGGATGAAACGTTATCCCAGGAGGCCAGCCTAGACAGAGAAGCTTAGATATCTGGGTAAGTATAAGCTTTTTTTTATGTCTGCAATTTTTACGGCACAGCTTTTTCGCTGCAAAAAAATCGCAATTCCTGCTATTTATTATGGGTTTTCCCAATGGGGAAAACCCGCAACAAAAAAGCATTGATTCCGAAGCATAAATTGAAATGCTGCGGATTTAAAAAAAATGTACCGCAGGTCAATTTCTAATCGTTTTTTTCTGTGCATTTTATACGCAGCGTGTGGATGAGATTTATTGAAATCTCATCCACTCTGCTGCTACTTTATTACGACCTCGGATTTTCTGCAATAAAATACGTTGTGGAAAATCTTCAGTGTTTTTACACTATTATGTATACTCTATAAGAAACAACTTAAAATATTAAAAATAAAAATATAAATACCTATCACGAAATGTGAAGACATATATAATATACCCACAACTGGATAAATAATGTACAGCACACAATTTGTACCATAGAAATGTTCAAAAACTTTATTGAAATACACATAACAACAATTGGCCATCAAAAAAATATATATAAAATCAATGATACAAGCAATTAAAGACTAGCGTGGAGATACAGCAAGGACATATATAAATAACATGCTAATAAACATAAACATCATGTGATGTGGTACGGTACAATGATCTCAATTCAAGCCCAAATGGGTATACCATAAGCAATATGAAATAGAGCAAGTAAGCCAAATCATATATACCCAAAACAGCTATAACCTCAGTTTAGAAGTGTAGCAGTGAGCAACACATTATCACTGCTTTAGCAGATATAGCGGAGAGTCAGAGAATAATAAGAGCCCTAAAGACCATTACCAACCTGTGGACTGCATGATATGTCCTAAGTATAAGTGTATGACCACCCTAGACGCCCCCTTAAAATATTGCAGTTTTCATACTGGCCAGAATCTACTCACAATCAGTGGTGGATCCCCATAGGTCAATTAAGGGCGGCCGCCCACAATCCACATCTTAGTTTTGTCACGTTTTTGCCGAAAATAGTGGCAAAAACCGCAACAAAATTGAAGGCCCCTGAATACAATTGACATCACTGGCAAGGCAATTCGCCTTTTTTTTTTAATGCAGGTGGTGCGATGACGTCGGAGCGATAACGTCATTGCGCCGCTTGCGTCGTTCCACTAGATGCAGCCAGCTCAGAAGAGACCAGGCCTTCATCATCGGAGAAGAGGACAGTGCTGGAATGGGGACAGGTAAGTGTGCCACTAACTACAAGGGGGTGGCGCTTATATAGGGGGGCTGTGTGGCGCTTTGTTCAAGGGGGGTGCTATCTACAGGGGGGCTCTATTTGGCGTTATCTACAATGGGGTGTGAGTGGCACTGTCTAACGGGGTGTGCGTGGTACTATCTAACTGGGGGCTGTGTGGTGCTATCTATTGGGAGCGTGTGTGGCACTATTTACAGGGGGCTGTGTGTGATGCTATCTACAGAGGCTGTGTGTGACACTATCAACAGGGGGGGTGTGGTGGTATCTGCAGGTGGTGGTGGCGCTATCTACAGGGGGCGGTGTGTGGAACTATCTACAGAGGGCTGTGTATGGCGCTACCTGCAGGGGGCTGTGTGTGGCGTTATCTATAGGGGGCTATGTGGCACTATCTACAGGGGTGTGTGTGTTGTGCTTTCTATATGGGGGTGTGTGTGATGCTATCTATAGGGACTCTGTGGTGCACTACCTACAGAGGTCCGTGTGGCCCTATCTACAGGGGGCTGTGTGTGGCGCTATCTACAGGGGGCTGTGTGTGGCGCTATCTACAGCGGCTGTTTGTGGCGCTATCTACAGGGGCTGGCGCCATCTACGAGGGGGGGGGGTGTGATGCTATCTACAGGGTTTGTGTGGTGCTATCTATAGGGGCTGTGTGTGTGGCACTATCTACAGGGGTTTTATAATAAAATACAATTAATGTTTGGCACTATTTTATTCAGGTGCACAGTGTATGGTGCTATTATATTTAGAGGCAGAGTGTGTGGCACTATGAGAATTGTATCATCGTTTATAGGTGTGGAAAAGTGAGTAGCAAATTCTGCAGAAATGGGTCTTGGCTGGGAGAAGTCGTCGTGAAGTCTGGACTGGGTGCAGAAGAAAAAGGGGGAAAAAATACTAGAATCTGAGAGGTCGTCACCTGTGAGTCACAGGATTTATAGAGAATCTGTCACCTCTCCGGACATGTTTTAGGAAATCCATGTATTTCAGATATCTTAGTGCAGTCCAAGACTGATAGACAAATGTGTGTTACCATTCCCCTTGCAGGAGGACGTGTCACTGCACAGTGTGATACTGTCAGCGATGGTTTGAGACTGTCAGTATGTAGGGACACAGCCCTTTGACAAGGGGAATCGTAAGAACCATTTGTTAATGCTTGCACAAAAAGGTAGTGTTAACAATAGTTACGGTGCGGCAGCGGTGGAGAAGTTAGGCCCAAATTTGGATAACAGCCCATGGCCTATAATCTACTTAATCTGCCGCTGCTCACAATAAACCTACACTTTCCGCCACTTTTATGCTAGTGCTGTGTACACTAGGGGTAGTAGTCATCTCATTATTGTCACAGGCAGGATAATAATAAAATGTAACTGTTAAGGATCTGCCAGGCACAGCTTCTGTATCCACGCCCATAGGTAATCAGTCTGCACCTGCTTCTATGTCTGTGAGACTGACTCCATCTTCCACCACTCAGGATGGCAGGCTTAGGAGTGGGAGAGCCTATCACAGCCTGGCCAGACGGAGCTAGCTCCCGCCCTCTGTCTATTTATACCTGCCTTTCCTGTTCCTCCTTGCTTGTGATTCTTCTCTGTTGGTTTCCTGGCCCTGCTGCAGCTTCTTGAACTACTTGTCCCTGCTTCGTATTGACCCTGGCTTACTGACTACTCTTCTGCTCTGCGTTTGGTACCTCGTACACTCCTGGTTTGACTCGGCTTGTTCACTACTCTCCTGCTCTGCGTTTGGCACCTCGTACTCTCCTGGTTTGACTCGGCTCGTTTACTACTCTTGTTGCTCACGGTGTTGCCGTGGGCAACTGCCCCGTTTCCCTTTGTTCTGTGTTTCCTTGTCTGGTTGTCTGTCGTGCACTTATTGAGTGTAGGGACCGTCGCCCAGTTGTACCTCGTCGCCTAGGGCGGGTCGTTGCAAGTAGGCAGGGACTGAGTGGCGGGTAGATTAGGGCTCACTTGTCTGTTTCCCTATCCCTGTCATTACAGTAACACCTCTATTAGGTAACACCTCTACAATAGGTGATAGACATGGGTCACCTCTTTCTCCCCCTCTCTGCAGTGACTTCTGCCCTTGTCACAGAGCATGCTCAGAACACTTTCCCATTTGTACTTGCTGTAAACCAAATATCCGGAACTGCTGTTGCAGGAACCCCTCTTAAGCATGTAAAGATAATTTTAACTAGTAAAATTGATGTATGTATAAAAAAGTTTATAAATTCCCTTGAACGTATAAAAGTTTATTAACAGCCTGGTTGAGGGGCATAATTTGTATTGTCATTCAATATGATGTCCTGAAAGAAAGTGAATCATTTACACTTACCATCCAAGTCTGGCATATGGTGAGTTCACAAAGTAGGTGGCTGAAGGTGTGTTAATATGGTTTGAATACTGGAATTGAAAGATTTTTTTCATATTGAGAGCTTGGGTGGCACTGGCTATCAGCTGCATTGAGCTCTGAAATGGTGACATGATAATACCTGGTATTAATTTCTATTGTATAGTTCATTTTTTTTTTTAAAGCCATAAGGGTATGTTCACGCGGCTTAGCAAAATACGTCTGAAAATACGGAGCTGTTTTCAGGCGAAAACAGCTCCTGATTTTCAGTTGTTTTTGTAGCAACTCGCGTTTTTCGCGGCGTATTTTATGGACGTTATTGGAGCTGTTTTTCAATGGTGTCAATGAAAAACGGCTCCAAAAACGTCCCAAGAAGTGACATGCACTTCTTTTTCGCGGGCGTCTTTTTAAGCGCCGTAATTTGACAGCGACGCATAAAATTACACCTCATTTGAACAGAACACCGTAAAACCCATTGAAAGCAATGGGCAGTTGTTTGTAGGCGTAATGGAGCCGTTTTTACAGGCGTAATTCGAGGCGTAAAACGCCCGATTTACGTCTGAAAACAGTGCGTGTAAACATACCCTAATACATACAATTGTTAGAAAGGCCAAGAAAGATTGACATATGATAATTTCTATGTTTTTGGACCAGTGAGAAATTTACATCAAAAGGTTTCACAAAGCATTAACTTTTTAACTAGATTAATGAATAATATTGTGATAAACATTATATGACAGGACACAAAACATCAAAGTTACCCACAATGTACCTAGAAAGAACTTTCCAACGTTTCCATTTTTGTGTCGTTTAATAACTAATAAGAGCCAGAGTTTGTAATATGACCATACGTAAAACTGCACATCATAGATTCGAGTTAAATTTTTGGGCTTTTCTAATAATTTTCATACATACACCAAACTTCTTGTCATTAAAGTCTATGCCAACCTTCGCAACCTATTCTTTTTAATGCACCTAAAATAAAAAATAAAACTACTTTTTGTCGTTTTAAGTCTGCAGCTCTTATGCAGACCTATGCACCTCCATGGTAACAAACTACTAATAAACACTGTTTAGTCTGATCCTGTAATCGCATTCTCTACTATCTGTCCGCTACTTTTTGCAAACCGACTGAATGTATATTAGTAAGATGGAAGGAGCAGACGGAAAGGAGTATGACTACAGGATCAGCTACACAGTGTGTTTGTTTGGTTGCTACCATATACTCCTTGGAAACTTCTGCTGCTCATCACCAAGAAGAGACTGAGACATTTGGTGGGTACGAAAGCCCAGAAGGCATCTGCTGTAAATTTGCAGTTGTGCAGCGGGGTTGTCTGTGGATTACTATCTAAAGGAGGTAAGGTCCTCTAATAGAGTATATTGCAAAGAGGATTCTATTAGAACATATTACAATTTAGTTGTATCTGGAGGTACACTTTAAAACTAGGGTAGTCTCAACAGCTGGAAATAGAGCGTAATAACGTTTACCTCCGCCCACTGATTTATTTGGTAATAGACTCCGGATTCTGTTGAGATTATATCCGCCCCCAATGGATTTATAGATGATGATGAATTAAAGTCTCCGTAGAATTCACTGTTCTGTAGTCGTTTTTTTCCTGGTCTATAAAGAAGTAAAAGAATAAAAACATTTAGGCAAAAAGGATAAACTTACTTTAGTGAAGCCAGTAGCACTCTATGCCTTATATTAGTCAAATACGTTGTTTCTCAATGTAAATAAAGAATTGCAGAAATATACAAATACTCAAGTATATCAATTACTTCCTAATTTTTAAACAAAAAGATAAAACTTACCGTTACATTGCATTTGTGCACTAGGCGTAGCCTGATTCACACAAATCATGCCTGACCCACCCCAGTTGCAGCGATATTTTTATTAGGACAAGCTCTGACCGCTTTCTTTTCTTCTGTAGCTGATGTCTGTTCCTTGCTCCTTGTGTTTAGGGACAGTCCACATTAAGTTTTGATACACTTGCCAATGATCTTCCACAACTTGCGGTATATATTCTTGGTATACCACTCCGGGGGCTGAGCAATAAGGTGCATTATCTATTGTATTCTGCTAAGGACCTTGCATTCCTGAGTTCCGTAACTTGCCTATGGTTATTACCATGTCCCTGATCTAAGATGATCCTTCTCCAGGTCCCTTTCCTGTATGTTTCTGGCCCTGACTGGTACTTAACCAAACTGTTTGTCTGGTCCTAAATTGTGGTTCTGACTGTCCTCTGATATTCTTTTTGGCTTTGTCTCTGGGAACTGATCCTGGTGACACCCTCTGGTACCATTCCTGGTCTACTTCTTAGAGTTGCCTACTGTCTGCGTTCCTGATTCTGACTGTTCTGAGATCATGATCTTCCTGTGCCTATAGCAAGGGCCATCAACTGGTGGCATTCCTCATCATAGGGGTAGACTCCAGTCTCATGATAGTCCACACCAATCAAAATAAGTCCAGGAGGTCCATATACAGTGAAGGAAATAAGTATTTGATCCCTTGCTGATTTTGTAAGTTTGCCCACTGTCAAAGACATGAACAGTCTAGATTTTTTAGGCTAGGTTAATTTTACCAGTGAGAGATAGATTATATAAAAAAAAGAAAAGAAAATCACATTGTCAAAATTATATATATTTATTTGCATTGTGCACAGAGAAATAAGTATTTGATCCCGTACCAACCATTAAGAGTTCACCCTCCTCCAGACCAGTTACATGCTCCAAATCAACTTGGTGCATGCATTAAAGATAGCTGTCTTAAATGGTCACCTGTATAAAAGACTCCTGTCCACAGACTCAATTAATCAGTCTGACTCTAACCTCTACAACATGGGCAAGACCAAAGAGCTTTCTAAGGATGTCAGGGACAAGATCATAGACCTGCTTAAGGCTGGAATGGGCTACAAAACCTTAAGTAAGACGCTGGGTGAGAAGGAGACAACTGTTGGTGCAATAGTAAGAAAATGGAAGACATACAAAATGACTGTCAATCGACATCGATCTTGGGCTCCATGCAAAATCTCACCTCGTGGGGTATCCTTGATCCTGAGGAAGGTGAGAGCTCAGCCGAAAACTACACGGGGGAACTTGTTAATGATCTCAAGGCAGCTGGGACCACAGTCACCAAGAAAACCATTGGTAACACATTACGCCGTAATGGATTAAAATCCTGCAGTGCCCGCAAGGTCCCCCTGCTCAAGAAGGCACATGTACAGGCCCGTCTGAAGTTTGCAAATGAACATCTGGATGATTCTGGGAGTGATTGGGAGAAGGTGCTGTGGTCAGATGAGACTAAAATTGAGCTCTTTGGCATTAACTCAACTCGCCGTGTTTGGAGGAAGAGAAATGCTGCCTATGACCCAAAGAACACCGTCCCCACTGTCAAGCATGGAGGTGGAAACATTATGTTTTGGGGGTGTTTCTCTGCTAAGGGCACAGGACTACTTCACCGCATCAATGGGAGAATGGATGGAGCCATGTACCGTCAAATCCTGAGTGACAACCTCCTTCCCTCCACCGGGACATTAAAAATGTCTCGTGGCTGGGTCTTCCAGCACGCCAATGACCCGAAACATACAGCCAAGGCAACAAAGGAGTGGCTCAAAAAGAAGCACATTAAGGTCATGGAGTGGCCTAGCCAGTCTCCAGACCTTAATCCCATCGAAAACTTATGGAGGGAGCTGAAGATCCGAGTTGTCAAGCGACAGCCTCGAAATCTTAATGATTTACTGATGATCTGCAAAGAGGAGTGGGCCAAAATTCCATCTAACATGTGTGCAAACCTCATCATCAACTACAAAAAACGTCTGACTGCTGTGCTTGCCATCAAGGGTTTTGCCACCAAGTATTAAGTCTTGTTTGCCAAAGGGATCAAATACTTATTTCTCTGTGCACAATGCAAATAAATATATATAATTTTGACAATGTGATTTTCTTTTTTTTTTTTATATATAATCTATCTCTCATTGGTAAAATTAACCTAGCCTAAAAATTCTAGACTGTTCATGTATTTGACAGTGGGCAAACTTACAAAATCAGCAAGGGATCAAATACTTATTTCCTTCACTGTATGTGAACGATAACACTAGATCTGTAAACTCTAGAGGACTTCCAAGGCTTTTAAATAAAACACAACTAGGGCTCCAGACTTCATTCAAAGCAAAGTAAAAAAAGTCAATATTATCTCTAGATGCTACTGTTGCCCTTTCTTTTCTTCATTATAGAACAGTACATGTAATAGAAACCCTCTAGTGTAGCCACCTGATCAGTGCGCAGCCTCATAGTGACAAGAGACTGCACATAATATATTCATGCTTTTTTTTATCTGAGTTTTATATGAAATAGATGTTTGGATGCAGTGATATTAAGCTCTCTACTTACAGATTGTAGTCTCTCTTGTGTACTTTGCAATTTATGAAGATAGGATTTTCAGGCATGTAGCAGTCACTAAATAAAATACAGAAAACCATGATTTACGAGATCCAGTCTTTATGCTTTGATCTCCTTGAATATCTATATTTAATGCTATATCACAATGATGAAAATGAATTAACCAAGTCTTATTAAATATACAAGAAAACATACAGTGAAGGAAATAAGTATTTGATCCCTTGCTGATTTTGTAAGTTTGCCCACTGTCAAAGACAGGAACAGTCTAGAAATTTTAGGCTAGGTTAATTTTACCAGTGAGAGATAGATTATATATATAAAAAAAAAAAAAAATCACATAGTCAAAATTATATATATTTATTTGCATTGTGCACAGAGAAATAAGTATTTGATCCACTACCAACCATTAAGAGTTCAGCCTCCTCCAGACCAGTTACACTCTCCAAATCAACTTGGTGCCTGCATTAAAGACAGCTGTCTTAAATGGTCACCTGTATAAAAGACTCCTGTCCACAGACTCAATTAATCAGTCTGACTCTAACCTCTACAACATGGGCAAGACCAAAGAGCTTTCTAAGGATGTCAGGGACAAGATCATAGACCTGCACAAGGCTGGAATGGGCTACAAAACCATAAGTAAGATGCTGGGTGAGAAGGAGACAACTGTTGGTGCAATAGTAAGAAAATGGAAGACATACAAAATGACTGTCAATCGACATCGATCTGGGGCTCCATGCAAAATCTCACCTCGTGGGGTATCCTTTATCCTGAGGAAGGTGAGAGCTCAGCCGAAAACTACACGGGGGGAACTTGTTAATGATCTCAAGGCAGCTGGGACCACAGTCACCAACAAAACCATTGGTAACACATTACGCCGTAATGGATTAAAATCCTGCAGTGCCCGCAAGGTCCCCCTGCTCAAGAAGGCACATGTACAGGCCCGTCTGAAGTTTGCAAATGAACATCTGGATGAGTCTGGGAGTGATTGGGAGAAGGTGCTGTGGTCAGATGAGACTAAAATTGAGCTCTTTGGCATTAGCTCAACTCGCCGTGTTTGGAGGAAGAGAAATGCTGCCTATGACCCAAAGAACACCGTCCCCACAGTCAAGCATGGCGGTAGAAACATTATGTTTTGGGGGTGTTTCTCTGCTAAGGGGACAGGACTACTTCACCGCATCAATAGGAGAATGGATGGAGCCATGTACCGTCAAATCCTGAGTGACAACCTCCTTCCCTCCACCAGGACATTAAAAATGTCTCGTGGCTGGGTCTTCCAGCACGACAATGACCCGAAACATACAGCCAAGGCAACAAAGGAGTGGCTCAAAAAGAAGCACATTAAGGTCATGGAGTGGCCTAGCCAGTCTCCAGACCTTAATCCCATCGAAAACTTATGGAGGGAGCTGAAGATCCGAGTTGCCAAGCGACAGCCTCGAAATCTTAATGATTTACAGATGATCTGCAAAGAGGAGTGGGCCAAAATTCCATCTAACATGTGTGCAAACCTCATCATCAACTACAAAAAACGTCTGACTGCTGTGCTTGCCAACAAGGGTTTTGCCACCAAGTATTAAGTCTTGTTTGCCAAAGGGATCAAATACTTATTTCTCTGTGCACAATGCAAATAAATATATATAATTTTGACAATGTGATTTTCTGTTTTTTTTTAAATATAATCTATCTCTCACTGGTAAAATTAACCTAGCCTAAAAATTCTAGACTGTTCATGTCTTTGACAGTGGGCAAACTTACAAAATCAGCAAGGGATCAAATACTTATTTCCTTCACTGTATATCATTTAAGGAGTATTCCATACATGAACATTAATCACCTATCCATGTGATAGCTGGTATATCTTAGATTGGTGTGGTCCGACCGGCGGAACACTTATAAATACTAGAATAATTGACCCAAGTCCCTTGTCCCTCCCGCCAGTATATCTATGGTGGGGAAGTGTGGTGGCAAAGAATGCTCGGTGACGCTCCATTCAACAAAATAGCTAAGTGAGTGCACTTGGCTGTTTACAATGCTCCCATAGAGTTGTATAGAGCAGCAGTGCGGTCAACCAAATTAACATTTATCACCTATCCCATCAAAATGTTCTTGGCTGGAATACCCCCTTAAGATTTTGTTTCAACCTGAATTAACCAAGAAATAACGTAATATAAAATGTATGACACACCTTGTACCATTTTCTAATAGGAAGCTCATTACATGAAATATGTTTGTCGACCAAGAAGCCATGTCATCTACACCACCAAGAAAATATTCATGGAATCTCTCCACCAGGAAGGGTGATTTTAAAGCATATGTGGAGTAAAGCTGATAAACAGGTAAAAATAATACAATTATTAACCAAGTTCTCTTAGATTGTAATATATATATTTTTTTCTTGTTAAAATTCGAAAATTTGGATAACTGTATGTACCTTGGAAGCAGCCATATATTCCCCATATCTGAAAAATTGAAATGATAACCTATTAAAAAATTATTGTTCATTTACATATATATGTATTTGTAATGACCGGGGGGTAGGGAAACGGACAAATGAGCCCCAATCCACCCGCCACTCTGTCCCCGCCCACCTGCAACGACCCGCCCTAGGCGACGGGGCACAACTGGGCGGCGGTCCCCGCACCCAGCAAGTGCACGACAAACACGACAAACATACAACGGAACACAAGCAAGGGAAAGGGGCAGTTGTCCCCAGCAACACCGCGAGCAACCAGAGTGGTGAACGAGCCGAGTCAAGCCAGGAGTGCGCGAGGCACCAAACGAAGAGCAGAAGAGTAGCCAGCAAGCCAGGGTCTGTATGGAGCAGGAACAAAATAGAAGGAGCTGTAGCTGGGCCAGGAAACCACACGAAAAAGAATAACAAGCAAGGAGGAACAGGAAATGCAGGTATAAATAGACAGAGGGCGGGAGCTAGCTGAGTCTGGCCAGGCTGCGATAGGCTCTCCCACTCCTAAGCCTGCCAGCCTGAGTGGTGGAAGCTGGAGTCAGTCTCACGGATGTAGATTCAGGTGCTGACTGATTAATTAAGGGAGTTAACCCCGAAGCTGTGCCTGGCAGATCCTTTACAGTACCCCCCCCCTTTTATGAGGGGCCACCGGACCCTTTCTAAGTGGACCTGGCTTACTGGGGAAACGCAGGTGGAACCTCCTGACCAATACCCCAGCGTGAACATCCCGGGCGGGTACCCAAGTCCTCTCCTCGGGCCCGTAACCTCTCCAATGGACCAGGTACTGGAGGGAGCCTTGGACCATCTTGCTGTCCACAATCCTGGCCACCTCGAATTCCACCCCCTCAGGGGTGAGGACGGGAACAGGAGGTCTCCTCCAGGGAGCCAAGGACGGGGAGCAGCGTTTAAGGAGGGAGGCATGAAACACGTCGTGTATACGAAAAGACGGGGGTAACTCCAGCCGGAAGGAGACAGGATTGAGGACCTCAATGACCTTATACGGCCCAATAAACCGGGGAGCAAACTTCTTGGACGGAACCTTGAGACGCAAGTTCCTAGACGACAACCACACCAGATCCCTGACCATAAACAGGGGGTTAGCAGAACGTTTTCTATCAGCCTGAGTTTTTTGTACGCTCTGGGACGCCTCTAGGTTCTTCTGAACCTGGGCCCAGACAGTGCACAGTTCCCGATGAACGACCTCTACCTCGGGACTGTTGGAACTACCAGGTGAAACGGAGGAGAACAGTGGATTAAACCCAAAATTACAGAAAAAGGGAGAGACCCCTGACGAGTTACTGACCCGGTTATTAAGGGAAAATTCGGCGAGGGGAATGAATGAGACCCAATCATATTGACAGTCAGAGACAAAACACCTTAAGTATTGTTCTAGAGATTGATTAGTCCACTCCGTTTGACCATTGGTTTCAGGATGGAAGGCAGAGGAGAAGGACAGATCAATCCCCAACTTCATACAGAAGGCTCTCCAAAACAATGAAACAAATTGTACCCCTCTGTCCGAAACAATATTGACAGGGACCCCATGGAGACGCAGGATGTGTTTGACAAACAAGGTAGCCAACGTCTTGGCGTTGGGTAGTTTCTTGAGGGGCACAAAGTGGCACATCTTACTGAAGCGGTCTACCACCACCCACACCACCGACTTGCCTTGGGATGGAGGCAAATCGGTGATAAAATCCATGGAGATATGAGTCCAAGGTCTCTGGGGAATGGGCAACGAACGCAGTAAGCCCGCTGGTCGGGACCTGGGAGTCTTGGACCTAGCACAAACCTCACAAGCGGCGACGTAGGCAACCCAGGCCACCAATAATTTCTGGTAATGAGGTGTATGGTACCCAGGATGCCTGGATGACCAGATAGTGTGGAGTCATGATTTTCCCTAAGTACCCTTAGCCGGAATTGCAGGGGAACAAACAGCTTGTTCTCAGGAAGGTTCCCGGGAGCTGAACCTTGAGCAGCAGCAATTTCAGAGACTAAATCAGAATCGATCGAGGAAATGATTATACCTGGAGGCAAAATACAAGCAGGATCTTCCTCCGAAGGAGGGCTGGCCATGAAGCTACGCGACAGTGCATCAGCCTTAATATTTTTAGACCCAGCCCTATAGGTAACCAAAAAATTGAATCTGGTAAAAAATAATGCCCATCGAGCTTGTCTCGGGTTTAGCCTCCGGGCAGATTCTAGGAAAACCAGATTCTTGTGGTCGGTAAGGACCGTTACCTGGTGTCTAGCCCCCTCCAGGAAGTGGCGCCCCTCTTCAAATGCCCATTTAATGGCTAAGAGTTCGCGATTGCCAATATCATAGTTACTCTCAGTTGGCGAAAACTTCCTGGAGAAGTAGGCACAGGGGCGGAGATGGGTGAGGGACCTGGTACCCTGGGACAAGACAGCCCCCACTCCCACCTCAGATGCGTCAACTTCCACGATAAATGGCTCCATTTGGTTGGGCTGAACCAGCACCGGGGCCGAGATAAAGCACTTCTTAAGGACCTCAAAAGCCTGGACAGCCTCAGGAGGCCAGTGGAGGAGATCAGCACCTTTGCGAGTGAGGTCCGTAAGAGGCTTAGCGATGACCGAGAAGTTAGCAATAAATCTCCTGTAATAATTAGCGAACCCCAAAAAACACTGTAACGCCTTCAGGGAGGCAGGTTGGACCCATTCTGCCACAGCCTGAACCTTGGCGGGGTCCATGCGGAATTCATGAGGAGTGAGGATTTGACCCAAAAATGGTATCTCCTGTACCCCAAACACACATTTTTCGGTTTTGGCAAACAGTTTGTTTTCCCAAAGGACCTGGAGCACCTTCCTGACATGCTCAATGTGGGAGGACCAGTCCTTGGAAAACACCAGTATGTCATCAAGGTACACTACAAGAAATATCCCCAGGTAATTTCTCAAAATCTCATTTATGAAATTCTGGAAGACCGCAGGGGCATTACACAACCCAAAGGGCATGACGAGGTATTCGAAATGGCCTTCGGTCGTGTTAAACGCAGTCTTCCACTCATCCCCCTCTTTGATGCGAATAAGGTTATACGCCCCCCGTAGATCCAATTTAGAGAACCATTGGGCCCCCTGAACCTGATTAAAGAGATCAGGAATCAAAGGAAGGGGATACTGGTTCCTTACCGTGACCTTATTCAGGCTACGGTAGTCAATGCATGGCCTAAGACCACCATCCTTCTTCCCCACGAAGAAGAAGCCAGCACCTACCGGAGAAGAAGAGGGATGAATGTAACCCTTGGCCAGGGATTCCTGGATATACTCTCTCATGGCTTCACGTTCGGGACAAGAAAGATTAAATATCCTACCCTTAGGAAGCTTAGCTCCTGGTACCAATTCGATAGCGCAATCGTATTCTCTATGAGGAGGTAACACTTCGGAGGCCTCCCTAGAGAAAACATCAGCGAAGTCCTGAACAAACTCGGGTAGCGTATTCGCCTCCTCAGGGGGAGAAATAGAATTAACAGAAAAACATGACGTACAACATTCATTACCCCATTTGGTTAGCTCCCCAGTATTCCAGTCAAACGTGGGATTATGCAACTGCAACCAGGGAAGGCCTAGAACCAAATCGTACGATAATCCCTGCATCAACAGTACAGAACATTGCTCCAAATGCATGGAGCCAACAAGGAGTTCAAAAACAGGGGTATGCTGTGTAAAATAACCATTAGCAAGAGGAGTGGAGTCGATACCCACTACCGGGACAAGTTTAGGCAAATCAATCAGAGGCATAGCAAGAGACATAGCAAATTCCACAGACATAATATTAGTAGAGGACCCTGAATCCACGAAGGCAGTGCCGGTAGCAGACCTACCACCAAAAGAGACCTGAAAGGGAAGCAAGATCTTAGTACGTTTCCTATTTACTGGAAATACCTGTGCGCCCAAGTGACCTCCCCGATGATCACTTAGGCGCGGAAGTTCTCTGACTGCATTCTTACACTTAGGACAGTTGTTCACTTGATGCTTGTCATCCCCACAGTAGAAGCAGAGACCATTCTTCCTGCGGAATTCTCTACGTTGTTGGGGGGACACTGAGGCCCCGAGTTGCATAGGTATCTCTGAGTCTTTCCTGGAGGAACGAAGCAACGGAACTTCGGGAGGCATCATGGGGGAGTCGGAGGAGAAAACACATAAACGTTCATGTTGTCGTTCCCTGAGACGTCGGTCAAGTCGTACCGCTAAAGCCATAGCCTGGTCTAGGGAGTCAGAAGAGGGATAGCTAACTAGCAGGTCTTTCAGGGCATTCGACAGACCCAACCTAAACTGGCACCTTAAGGCAGGGTCATTCCACCGAGAAGCTACGCACCACTTCCTAAAGTCAGAGCAATACTCCTCAACAGGTCTCTTACCCTGACGTAAGGTCACCAGCTGACTCTCGGCAAAGGCAGTCCTGTCAGTCTCGTCATAAATAAGTCCGAGAGCAGAAAAGAAACAATCAACGGAGGAAAGTTCAGGGGCGTCAGGAGCCAAGGAGAAGGCCCATTTTTGGGGCCCTTCCTGGAGCCGGGACATAATTATACCCACCCGCTGGCTCTCAGAACCTGAGGAATGAGGCTTTAAACGAAAGTAAAGCCTACAACTCTCCCGAAAGGAGAGAAAAGCCCTCCGGTCCCCTGAGAACCGGTCGGGCAACTTGAAGTGGGGTTCAAGAGGTGCGGTGAGGGGAACTACCAAGGTAGCATCAGGCTGGTTGACCCTCTGAGCCAGGGCCTGGACCTGTAGGGAGAGACCCTGCATTTGCTGAGCCAGGGTCTCACGGGGGTCCATAGTGGTGTCAGGGACCAGGGTAGACTAGGTATGGGCTTGTTATTATGTAATGACCGGGGGGTAGGGAAACGGACAAGTGAGCCCCAATCCACCCGCCACTCTGTCCCCGCCCACCTGCAACGACCCGCCCTAGGCGACGGGGCACAACTGGGCGGCGGTCCCCGCACCCAGCAAGTGCACGACAAACACGACAAACATACAAGGAAACACAAGCAAGGGAAAGGGGCAGTTGCCCACAGCAACACCGCGAGCAACCAGAGCGGCGAACGGGCCGAGTCAAGCCAGGAGTGCGCGAGGCACCAAACGAAGAGCAGAAGAGTAGCCAGCAAGCCAGGGTCTGTATCGAGCAGGAACAAAATAGAAGGAGCTGTAGCTGGGCCAGGAAACCACACGAAAAAGAATAACAAGCAAGGAGGAACAGGAAATGCAGGTATAAATAGACAGAGGGCGGGAGCTAGCTGAGTCTGGCCAGGCTGCGATAGGCTCTCCCACTCCTAAGCCTGCCAGCCTGAGTGGTGGAAGCTGGAGTCAGTCTCAGGGATGTAGATTCAGGTGCTGACTGATTAATTAAGGGAGTTAACCCCGAAGCTGTGCCTGGCAGATCCTTTACAGTATTACTGCAAATATAATATTTAATACTCACAGTTCAACAAAAAGTATGTATGTGCAGTCAGCGATCACACTCTCTGTTATTACTGTCTTGTTATAAAGCTCCTGATATATGTTTAAAAGGTCCTTCACGGGTATATACCTACAGAAGAGCAAAAGAGGATGAGTCATGTCTGTGTGTCACACATTAATGCAACAAACAAACAATATGAGCAACATTTTAGATGCATGAAGCATTGAGATTGGCTTTATAAGCATAATAACAACCTATAAACCAATATTTTGACAACTAAATTCTACAAGGCAAAATTTGACAAAATCCTTCTATTTCTCTGCAGGCAGCTGGGCAGACAGGCTCTACTGGAGGCTTATGGCAAGGTGATTTCTCTGTTGAGCTCTTGGAATTTCTTTGCATGCCTTACATCCACTGATGGTTGGTTTTGTCGGTTACAGTGCTAGTCATCTGAACAAGCGTGTTGGTACAGAGGCCTTTAATGCAGCATTTCTGTAGCTACCACCATCGGCTGGGGAACAGCTATTGAAGCTTGGACTTGAGAGGAGGATACTATACTGGTCACTTGTTGACTAGGCTTATCAGCTGCTACAGGGCCTTCAGCGCTCAAACTCCCTGTAGCGATAACTCCCTCTGGATCATAGGAGCGCAGATGAAGTCATCTCCTTCTTGGGGCAAACCTACTCCCCTTGACCGGGGAACCACCTGGACCTTTGACATAGGCAGCCCTGATCATCTGTTTCTCCCACACCGAACTCTACTGTCTCTTCTTTTCTAAGAGTGTGAGAGTATTTTTGCAGCCAATTCTGCTGTATAGCAGGCCGATGAACAAACACATCAGAGTCATTTTGCCTGATGAAACCGTACTCCTTGTGGTTATCGAAGCACTTTACGGTTCATTGTATTTTGTTGGCGAGGACTTTCTTTTTTGTTTGACCAAGCTGCCGTGTCTTCTGACGACCTGCCACTACCATTGAGCAGTGCCAGGAATGTCTATGTAAAGCCGTTGAGGGATCCCTAATAGGGTGTTCCACCGCAAGGCCCACAACAGTAGTCCCTTCTCATTTGACAGGAGCCATTAGTTTTCTGCGGTCCCTTTTGGCTCGTCATTCCCTGACAAAATATCAAAGCCAGTTTAACCTCCAGCACCATTGTAACAGCCGCTGCCCGCACCCACCGCTGTATACTCACCAGTCCACAGCGTCTTCTGGCTCCAGGCTGGTACCGCGTCTCTCCTCTACTCTGCTCTGCTGACGGCCTCCAGCACTGCCGGTGCTCTCCTTTCGGATCTGTTACTGCTGCTTCTAAGGCATGCGCTGACCCTTCTCATAAAGGGCCATCGCGCACCAAATTCGTACCAGTTTTCCAGGGTATATGAGGGTACCTTCCACATTGCTTAATGCCAGAGCAATTAGGTTCACACTCTAGCTTGCTAGCAGTTATTTAGATATTATCTATTTGGGCATTCTGTTATTGACCCTACCTGAACTTGACTATCCCTGTCGGCTGCCTGCTCTGACCATTTGCCTGTTCATCATGACGACTGTCTGCCAACTGTCCTGATTTATAACTCTGATAACCGTGGGTGAATGCCTTCTGCCTGCCCTGACCTATGCTACAGTTCTGACCTTGCTTTTAATCTGCTTTCTTTGTACCACGCCTGTCCACGTCAGATATTGTCAACAGAGACTACTCTGGGGTAACCACCTGGGGATACTAGAAGCCAAGTCCACATCTCCGTACGGAAGTTAAAGCCCTATGCCAAATCCGTTGGCAACACAGTTGGTTCACACCACCCTCTGTAGACACTGTGATAGTTAAAACTTCTACTGGCCCCGTGACAACCCCTTGAGGCTTGGCTGTGTTTTCTCTGGAGTGGTGGGCACTGCCCCAGTGCTTAAGCTGGCCACTCTCAGCTGTAAGTTTACAAAACTATCTCACAATATCATAGGGACAGCAGGCAGTTTTAATAAAATTTATTTGAAGATAAGTAGCACAACCAAAAAGACCAGTCCTCAAGTTAGGGTCAGGATTTTCAACATCCGCAGGAGGTCTTACCAAGACGTGCTGTGCCAAACTGACTGCAGGATCCACAGCCTGTCCTAGTGTGCCACTATGGGTCTTTAAATATTTACCCTCTGCCACAGCCTTGTTTCAGGGCAGATATCTCCTCTGTTCACACTGATCAAGCAACTCTCTTACACCAGCCCATCTCACGGGGGCTGTAATAAGCCTGTTGCTCTGCAGTACGTGCAGCAGGACCCTATCATATTACACATCATCTCAGTCGCACACACAGACTCACTTCCTGCTGCCAGCTCCCTTTATCTCACTTCCTCCTGGTCTCTACTTCGACAGCGAAATCTAGTGGCGATTGTTAACACTAGAATGCAATGCAATATGGCATATATACACATTATGTACCGGGCAACAAGACAACAAAGCAGTTTCCCAATGACAGTGAGACAGAATTTTTACCTTAAGAGGGTGACATGACATTTACACCCCCCCCCCCATTACACTACTACCTAAGACAACATAACGTGTAAATATACTTGTATATGGTAATAAATACAATAACACAATAATATGTAAGCACTACACTGGGTTCCCTTAAAAACACTCTCTATGGGATCTTATCCACTGACTCCAATTCTTTAAGACATGATTATTTCACTTACCATTTTTTCTCTAAATAATCAAAGTTAATTTCATATTGACCAAGCACATCGCCACCTGCAAGAAAAAAATATATATCTAAAAAGTACCTAGATTTTGGCTCCGAGTTATAATTTAATTTCTACAGTTAGTAATTATAACATAAGATAGTCTCCTTAGAAGTCACTTCGTAACCGGGCTCTATCTAATGTATATCTAATGTTATCTCTTGTATGTTTCTGTCTGCTCGCATTGCCATAGCTCTATCGTGGAAGAAGGCTGTGGTTGATTTTACTTTAGTCAGAAGAAAACTTATGTGGGTCTTAATTAATGAAAAACTCTCAAGTATTCTCTTGAATATATAAAATGATAAATGATGAAATATGGCTCCATGGATCAGGTTTGTTGATTCATAAAGAGTTAGATGACATAAACAACCCATTTCTCCTTCCCCCTCCAACTCTTTAAATTTCTTTCTCTCCTTTTTTTGGGATGATATAGTTGTTGTTGTTGTTATTATTATTATTATTATTATTATTATTATTATTATTATTATTATTATTATACTACTATTTTTCTCGCTGATTTCATGCTTTCTAATTGAGATATTAGAATTTTTCCACACATTTTTCCATTTATATTATATGACAATAAGTCAATTGTGGCAAAATTTGTCTGACAACTCTTTTTGTTTCTTGATTGCCATTTTTGTACAGTTTTTATTACATTTTAATATGTTAATTTAATAAAAATGATAAAACATAAAAAGTGACTTTTTGTTGCTTTTTCTGTTTTCCAAGATTGTCGTGTTTTTGGATGTCGATTGTAAATTTTTAATGCGGAAACAGTTGCGAATTTAGCGCTGCCAACTTTGTGCGCTTTTTTTTCCAACTTTTTGGATCTTCTAAATGTCCTGCAATCTGGTGTTCAAATGTTGGGAGATATAAGATAATTTTTTTCTGTACTTACAATCTTGTGTGAAGCTATAGTAAAATAGAATTGTGAATAAAAGCAAGATAGAAAAAACCCTCAAAATTTAAAAAAATACCAACCAGTTTCCTGCTCATGTGTCTCCAGATTTATGTGAAATAAACATGTCAGTAAGGTTGCTTATACCCACTGCCCATTATATAAAAAAAAAAATGAAGTCTGTTGAACTGAATAAACGTCTAATAAATACTAAATGCAAATTCAGAATTACCAAAATCCCCAGCCTGATGTGCGTCAGCATATGAACCATGAAAATCAATCTGAAGGAAGAATGACAATAAATAATTTCAAATGACAATAATCAATGTATGGCACATAATTGTGGTGTAGTAATTAAATACTTTATTTACTACCAATGTATTCATTTAACACTTTATTTTATGACAGTATTAGAATACAAGTGAAATTACATGTGTATTTCTATATACTTACTTCCCCCATAGCTCTTAGGAAGCCTTGTTCAATGCCCAAGCTGTGCCAACTCACGTCAGCTACCATATGGGAGGCTATGCCAAACAGGAAGGCTACCAGTTTCTGTGTTTCCTGTATCATAGTGAAGAAGAAATATATACGTTTCCATACTGCTGACCTATGGGCACACTGCACAGAATATCTGATGTCATGTCAGACCACATAACGTATGTATAATGGAGCCAAGGTCAGTAAATCAGTGGCATGAAAAAAATAAATATATTGTGGAGTAATACCTCATTCCAGGGCTGTCGATATGTTCTTCTTATGTAATTAACACTAGTCTCCAAGAACGGGGTCCAGTGAGAGTCTTCTGACACATCATGATACCGTCCTACAGACACCACAGGAATCAACATTTTTTTCATGCATTTGGGTGATCATTGATCATGACAGACAACTGATATGGTATTAAAATAGTCATTAACTATTAATCCCTATGGTGTAGTAAAGTCTTTTTATTCTTATATTTTATACTGTTAACTGAGTGGGTAAAGAAAAAATTTAATTTGTCCAATATATTTAACTAGACATAGAAATAAATTCACTGTATTGAATGATGTATATAATTGTGCTCCCACAATATAGAAAATTAGTAAATTCACTGAAGTGACAATTGGGTAAAATATACCTTTTATTATAGTAACTCGCTAAAAACAGGGGTAACACACCACTGTGAAAAAAGCCCCACCGTGTATATTAAAAAATGTATTAAACAATAGACACTGAGTAATTGAGATAAGTATATCTCAGTGTTTGTATAGATATTCACCGGAATCAGCATTTGACCTGGGCACAACAATAGTAGGAGCCCCAAGAACACACCAGGGTCTGTGATCAAACACCGGAGTCTCCTAGTGCTGGGTCCACTACAATGCTACTGTCCCCTATGCAACAATCCCACATACAAAAACGACCCTACGCGTTTCAAATACTCATCCTCAGGGGTCTGTATCTTGGTCACTCTGGCCTAATTACCAGCGATAAATATTCAGCAGCAGGTATTCTGCTGTGCATCACGGAAGGATGCTCGCTGACATCGACGCGAGCATCCTTCCGTGATGCACAGCAGAATACCTGCTGCTGAATATTTATCGCTGGTAATTAGGCCAGAGTGACCAAGATACAGACCCCTGAGGATGAGTATTTGAAACGCGTAGGGTCGTTTTTGTATGTGGGATTGTTGCATAGGGGACAGTAGCATTGTAGTGGACCCAGCACTAGGAGACTCCGGTGTTTGATCACGGACCCTGGTGTGTTCTTGGGGCTCCTACTATTGTTGTGCCCAGGTCAAATGCTGATTCCGGTGAATATCTATACAAACACTGAGATATACTTATCTCAATTACTCAGTGTCTATTGTTTAATACATTTTTTAATATACACGGTGGGGCTTTTTTCACAGTGGTGTGTTACCCCTGTTTTTAGCGAGTTACTATAATAAAAGGTATATTTTACTCAATTGTCACTTCAGTGAATTTAGACATAGAAATAAGATTCATTCAAGAGGTTTTCCAACTAAAGACATTTATGCATATAAATTTGATATCCCATAATGCCTAATTGTGGGGTTATATTGTGGGGCCATGCATCCCAAGAGCGGTGACCCCTGTTATTGGAGACAGGCGCTCAGTTCATGCTCAGTTAGGCTCTATTCACATCTGTGTCGTGGTTTCCATTTATATCGGAATCCATGAGGCAGTGCCGGCTCCGTGAGATGAACCCTATTGTCTTTTTAATGGAGTCTGTTTTGATATAATTTGCGTCAGAGCAGTTAACGTGAATGTGAATAGAGCCTTACTCTCCATTAAAGTTAACAGCTTAAAGATCTCACCTCCTGTCTCGCTATTGGTGGGTGTAACGTCTATGGCCGGGGTCGTCGTTCATACTTACCCCTTGACGGCCCCGGCCATGGACGTCTCTCTTCACGGTGTCAGCTCCCTCCTTAAAGGGCCAGTACGCGTCCAGCTGTCACCCATCAATTATTAGCCCAAATGGCTGCTGGACTATAAAAAGGGGCTCTGCCCACTGGTTCCATGCCTGAGCGTTGTTGTATACCTAAGTTTGTCTTGCAAATGGTCTCCCAGTGTTTTCCAGTTCCCAGTGTTACCCGTTCCTGATGCCTGTACCCTGTATCCCGTCAAGTTGAGTCTTCCGCTGCATCCACGGTACCACCTGCTATGAAAGTCAAGTCCTGCTTCCGCTACTGTCCACATTGCCTCAGGTACCCGATCCGAACTATAGACATTGTTTTGTACCTTGTTGGCCAGCTGCTACCCCGCTACGCGGTATGGCCCAGTGGGTCCACACCCCGCGCCATGACAGTGGGGGTACCAGGGACATTTAGACATTTGTGCCATGAATATCTCTTTTAATATCCAGGGTTATCTATGGAGACAGAACGGCAAGCACCTGTCAGACTCCTCCACGAGCTCCCCCTCGAACTGGGTTTACCTACCAGGGTTCCATGAAGGAGCACAGCTGCAAAGAGCTGTCACCTTTACAGAAAGGATGGCATTTTGATATCAGCCTGATGTTAGTGTCGGAGCTGGAAAGCAGTTAGCAAAACTCAAATAGAAAGTAATACTGACTAAGAATTAAAGAATGCTTTATAAGCCCCAATACCAAGCCTCTTTTGGTAGGAGTACAGGGAACTGCTGCCCTAGGATGCCTCATATATATATAGAGAAATAAGTATTTGATCCCCTACCAACCATTAAGAGTTCAGCCTCCTCCAGACCAGTTACACGCTCCAAATCAACTTGGTGCCTGCATTAAAGACAGCTGTCTTAAATGGTCACCTGTATAAAAGACTCCTGTCCACAGACTCAATTAATCAGTCTGACTCTAACCTCTATAACATGGGCAAGACCAAAGAGCTTTCTAAGGATGTCAGGGACAAGATCATAGACCTGCACAAGGCTGGAATGGGCTACAAAACCATAAGTAAGACGCTGGGTGAGAAGGAGACAACTGTTGGTGCAATAGTAAGAAAATGGAAGACATACAAAATGACTGTCAATCGACATCGATCTGGGGCTCCATTCAAAATCTCACCTCGTGGGGTATCCTTTATCCTGAGGAAGGTGAGAGCTGAGCCGAAAACTACACGGGGGAACTTGTTAATGATCTCAAGGCAGCTGGGACCACAGTCAACAAGAAAACCATTGGTAACACATTACGCCGTAATGGATTAAAATCCTGCAGTGCCCGCAAGGTCCCCCTGCTCAAGAAGGCACATGTACAGGCCCGTCTGAAGTTTGCAAATGAACATCTGGATGATTCTGGGAGTAATTGGGAGAAGGTGCTGTGGTCAGATGAGACTAAAATTGAGCTCTTTGGCATTAACGCAACTCGCCGTGTTTGGAGGAAGAGAAATGCTGCCTATGACCCAAAGAACACCGTCCCCACTGTCAAGCATGGAGGTGGAAACATTATGTTTTGGGGGTGTTTCTCTGCTAAGGGCACAGGACTACTTCACCGCATCAATGGGAGAATGGATGGAGCCATGTACCGTCAAATCCTGAGTGACAACCTCCTTCCCTCCACGAGGACATTAAAAATGGCTCGTGGCTGGGTCTTCCAGCACCACAATGACCCGAAACATACAGCCAAGGCAACAAAGGAGTGGCTCAAAAAGAAGCACATTAAGGTCATGGAGTGGCCTAGCCCGTCTCCAGACCTTAATCCCATCGAAAACTTATGGAGGGAGCTGAAGATCCGAGTTGCCAAGCGACAGCCTCGAAATCTTAATGATTTACAGATGATCTGCAAAGAGGAGTGGGCCAAAATTCCATCTAACATGTGTGCAAACCTCATCATCAACTACAAAAAATGCCTGACTGCTGTGCTTGCCAACAAGGGTTTTGCCATCAAGTATTAAGTCTTGTTTGCCAAAGGGATCAAATACTTATTTCTCTGTGCACAATGCAAATAAATATATATAATTTTGACAATGTGATTTTCTGTTTTTTTTTTAAATATAATCTATCTCTCACTGGTAAAATTAACCTAGCCTAAAAATTCTAGACTGTTCATGTCTTTGACAGTGGGCAAACTTATAAAATCAGCAAGGGATCAAATACTTATTTCCTTCACTGTATATATATATATATATACTAGATTGAGAGATCTGAAAACATGCTCTGTCTAAAGTCTTTGACTGGCTTTATACTGTACAATGAATAATCTCTTACTACTTAGCAATCTTGCTCAGACCACAGAGAACTCTTAGGAGTACTCAAGAAGGCCCCAGATAAATGCTGGATACTCATAAAGAGTATGGGTCCGACATGGACAGTGTAAACGAGCCCCGATTAACAAGACAGCTCCTTTCACAAGAACCTATGTTTGAGGATGAGCGATTGCTCGCCCTCATACATTTCTATCATGTTGGCAGCACATCTCCCTGTTTACACAGGAGGACGTGCTGCCGACAACGATAGTATTTCTTGCAGCATAAACGATACAAACAGCCGTTTACACAGGGCAATGATGGGGAACGAGCATAGCATTCATATGAAAGCTGTTTGCCAAATAATTGGCACATGTAAAAGAGCCTTAAGTTGTGGTCCTCTGGGCACATCCCAGCTTGTGCATATGTTTCATAGCGACCTTACTGTTGCGATGACAACCCTACCAAAATCAAATCATAGTATAAGCTGGGCCACGAGTATTCAGATAGATTTCATGGTCATATACTCACCTTGCCAGCACAGACCCTGATAGAAGGTGTCAGGATAAACACTTCCAGCTTGGAAAGCATCAGGATGTCTCTGTAATAGCTGGTAAAATACTGTATGTATTAAAATATAAGTAACATAGATTAAGTGTAGTTTTGTACACTTAGAAAAATATTGTCAAAAGAGCCAAAAATCCATGATCATTGTGGAGTCTGAAAACCTAGATTTAGCAGTATGGGATCAGATATGTATAATGTGCATGAAAGATTTTGGAAACATACTAAAGCATTATCATTTTGGTTTGATGAGGTTGTCTCACAAATAAGGGGGCTCTTTATATTAACTCTCCGCTCTGCCTAATAGAAGAGGTGTGAAGCACGGACCCTCATCTATGATGTCTATACATCTCTATTCCCTAATATTGCATATGGACAGGGTGTGTCGTGATGGGTCAGTCTCTTTGAGTAGAGAGGAGGCAGAGTGTCATGTGTAGTTACTAGTAGAATATTAGACATAAGTTTATAGCCGGCCACAGCTGATACCCAATAAATTGTTCACCACTAGGTAGCTAGAATTAATTATGGGAGTCAAGTATAAAAACAAGCACTAATGAAAAACTGTGACCTCAATAACTAAGACAGTTAATTTCATGTTCTAGTCTTAATTTTTCCAACTCTGTAAGGCGCAGTGGGAAATACCACTCTGAATGGAAAAAGATTTTATACATGTGCTTATATATAAAGACTAGTGAAAAGCAAAATCGGAAGCTATCATTTTCTCATGCAGGTAAAAAAAAAAAAATGGGGGGGGGGTTCTATGGCCAATTCCACCTCATTTCAACTGCTATTTGGAAATTAATATATTAATACAAGGCCAGTCTTAGTGAAGGGGCGCCAGCGCAATCATCATAGGAGACACCCTTTAAGTGCCCAGTCCACTATAACTAGGGACTCCCCCACAACCTGTCCATAACCTCAGTGAAAGCATTCCCCATCCTCTGCATAGCTTGCGAAAGGAGTTGTCAGCTGATGCCTACCATTACTTGGCGCCACCTGTGTATCAGGAAATAGTGTTTCCTCTCACATGTTGTTCTAATGTAGGGAGCCATTCGAGCTGTTCACTTAGAGTGGTCGGTAGCGGTCCTTGAACTAGCTGGTTAGTGGAGTTTGCGCCCCCCCCCCCCCCTTCAACACTACTCTGAAAATTATTTTATTTTTCTTCGTACTCAATTGAAGAGCTGTTCTGATGGCTTCCAGTCAACACGTGTCAGGAAATAGTTGCTGCTTTCTGTCACATTTGTGGATTTCTAAAGGGCAGGGAAGAATGAGTCATGGCTGCTGGCTCCTCTTTGTATTTTATGTGACAGTACCAGCAGGGGAAGGAAGGAAGATGGTAGGTCCACCTCACCAGCGGACCACCAGAGGATGTACCAGGAATGGTAAGTTATGGGTGTCTTTCTATGTATAATGTGTCGGTGAGTGATTAACCTGACTGACTGTGTGATCATAAGCAGAATAAGCTTTTATCTGACTGAATGGATGTCTCTGACTGTATGAATTTGAATAAGTGTATGCTTGTCCCTGACTGTATAAATGTAAGTAAGCGTATGCCTGTCCCTGACTGCATGAATGTGTGGGGGAACATATGCCTGTTCCTCATTGTATAAGTGAGTGAGTGAGTATATACCTGTCCATGGTTGCTTTCACAAATGAGTAAGTTCATCAGAGTGAGTGAGGGAGCACCTAGCTGTGAGTGGGTGCCTGAATAAGTTAGTACTGTACTGTCAATTATTTGTACGATGTTCACAAGTGTTATTTAGATATTGTATGGCACTACTATTTGCACTCTACATAGTTTTGTTATTTGCGCCATATGTAGCATTATTATTTACATACATATGCCATTTCTGTTTGGCTTTGGTATTTTTGCATAACTGTTTGATATTGTTATTTGCACAGTCTAGTGCACTACTATTCATTGTTTTAAAAATGCTATTTTAGTCCTAGGTCTCATTTACAGAAATCCGATTACAGCGATTTTAAATACAATTTAGTAAATTAAATTTGTAATCAAAATGGTTGTTATTAGCAACTAACTGCTTTTTATTTTAATTTGTTTTCATAAAGAAGCTTTTTATAGGCATATGATTCCATTAAGTGGGCACAGATGTGACTGGTTCTGTTATGTGGGCATTATGGGTGATACAATTATATGGTAGTTTTATTGATTTGTCGGGTGTACAGTACCTGGGGCATAGTCAAATATGTTGGGAACTCTGCACTGGACTATAATATACAATGCATTCATAAAGTCTTCAGACCCTTTTAATTTTTTTGCATTTTCTTATGTTGAGGCCTTGTGCTAAAATAAAAAAATTCAAAGTTTTTCCCCATCATCCTGCACTCAATACCCTATAATGACAAAGTGAAAACAGAATGTTAGTAATCTTTGTTAATTTATTGAAAAGGAAAAACTAAAATATTGCCATTGACATAAGTATGCAGACCCTTTACTCAGTGTTTAGTTGAAGCACCTTTGGCAGCGATAACAGCCTTCAGTCTTCTTGGGTATCTTGGGTATGATGCCACAAGATTTGCACACCTGGATTTGGGGATTTTCGGACATTCTTCTCTGCAGATCCTCTCAAGCTCTGTCAGGTTGTATGGGGACTGTCGGTGGACAGCCATTTTCAGGTCTCTCCAGAGATGTTCGATTGGGTTCCAGTCAAGGCTCTGGCTAGGCTACTCAAGGGCATTTACAGAGTTGTCCCGGCCACTCCCGTGTTGTCTTGGCTGTGTGCTTAGGGTCATTGTCTTGTTGGAAGGAAAACCTTCAGCTCAGTCTGAGGTCCAAAGCACTCTGGAACAGGTTTTCATTAAAAATGTCTCTATACTCCATTCATCTTTCCCTCAACCTTTATTTTGTATAAATTATTTTATTTTCATTTTGACGATTAAGTATAAGATAAGGGAAAGCACAAACATCGGCACGCAGGCCAATAGTAAGTATCATTGCCAGAACGATAGATGTTCAACAGCTTAAGTGTACAAGAAAATTAGACGGCTACAGACCGTCGACATAGCACATTTGCGTAATACCTGAAATACAGTAGTAATAGAAAAAAGTAGAGAAAAACAGAAGGGGAAATAGGAAGGAGAAGGGGGGTATGAGTGATTGAAGTTTAAGAGACAACAATGGCTCTGTATTCTGGCGAAGACTGAAATCGAATACAATGGTACCAGGTCTTGATAAACTTAGAATCATGAATAGGAAGAAGGAAAAAACGGATGGCACTGCTGAACCAGAATCACTTGTATAATCGGAGTGTATCAAATGGTTTTCTTATCTTTGCTGATTGTAGCAGCCAAGTTGCCCGGAGGTGCTCATCGATCAGCACAGCACAATGTAGCTTGAATAAAACGAGCCAATGGCTAATTCCACATCCTGACCGAGATCCAGGAATAAAGAAGTTTGTTGATTATCTGGTGAGTGCCTCGATATCTTCTATCTCGCTTGATAAACTTAGCATGAGTTTCTCTCATAGATGCAGTAAGATCTTCTATTCTCACGATCTCCTGTATTTTACCAAACCACATGGCTATCGATGGAGGGTGGGGTTGTCTACACAACGCGGGAATACAGGCTCTAGTTACATTCACCAGATGGTGAACCACAGAACGCCTGTACGTAGACAACGGAACATCACACAGATGGAGCAGGAAGAAGGCCGGTGAACACGGGAGAGGAAAATCAGTGAATTTTGCGGTGATACACCACGCTACTGACCAGAAGTCAGTCAACTTTGGACATTCCCAAAAGGTGTGTAAAATCGTGCCTACATGGTCTCCCCATCTCCAACACAGCGGGGAGACCACAGGTATCATGGCATGCAATCTGGAAAGCACTCTATACCAACGTGACAGGATCTTAAACCCAGCTTCCTGGAATCTACTAGCCATGGAAAATGTATGAGTCATTGTAAACAACAATCCTAGTGTTCAGAGGTAAGAATTATGCCTAAGTCTTTTTCCCAACTTACCAAATAGGAGGGTGTAGAGAGATTGGATGGGGAGTTTAGAAGGACATAAAGTCAGGATAGCGTATGACGTATCGTGTCCGTGCAAAGAAGTTCAAAAGGGTTCTTGTCTCAGGAGTATTCTGAGGGGTTCGGCAATGACGTGAGAAAGTGTCGTAGTTGAGTGACCTGCCATGATGTAAAGGAGTGAGGGTCTGACAGAGATGCTAACAGTTGACTAAACTTCCAATTACCATCCTGTATGAAATGCACGGCATGACCCTTACCAGCCATCAGCCGGCGCTGGAAGGGACCTCACTCTCCTCCAGGGGGAACACAGGATTGCCAAAGATAGGGAACAATGGGAAAGGGGACGGAGAAATTTCTTTCCGAGAAAAGATTTGTGATGCAACCGCCAAGGTGGGCCCAATAGTCGGATGCGTCTGTGCAGACAAGGGTATGTGTTTGCCTAGCCAGGGAAGTATCTGCAGTGGAGAATCAATGAAGTTCTGCTCCATGGAAACCCATAGTTTAACCTCACTATGCTTACACCAGTCCAGCATTCGTGATAAATGTGAGCCCTGATGATATGAGGCAAAGTCTGGTAGGCCAACACCGCCCTCACACTTAGCACGGAAAAGCATAGAATGGGCAATACGGGCCGGTTTCCCTACCCAGATGAATCTGCGTAGCATGGATAACAATGTTTGGAAGAAGGGACTAGGGATGTGGACAGGTAGCACTTGGAACAGGTACAAAATCCGAGGAAATATGTTCATTTTAAGACAGAACACCGACCAAACCAGGTAAACGTGCCCGTCGTCCAGGATTCTGGATCACACTTTATGCGTTGAAGAAGTGGAGGGTAGTTCACCGCATAAAGGTGAGACAGATCACTGGTAAGCAGGACACCCAAATATTTGAGAGAGTCCCTGGCCCATTTAAAGGAGCAAGACTCAGACAAATCCTCTACAAGAGATTGTGACAAAGAGATATTGAGAGCCTCTGTATTTTGATAATTAATTTTAAAGTTGGATAGTATCGAGTATCTATTCAGCTCCGCCATCAGGTTAGGCAATGAAATCCTGGTGGAGGTAAGAAAGAAGAGCAAATCATCTGCATATGCTGCAACTTTGTGGGATGTCCCCCCTAGAGGAACGCCCATTATATCTTGGTTGGAGCGCACATGACATAAGAAGGGCTCCAGGCATAAAATAAATATTGAAGGGGACAAAGGACACCCTTGCCTTGTGCCATTCAAGTTAACAACCGGGGAGGAGAAATGACCATTAGCCTTAATCCGGGCAGAGGGAGAGGAATAGAGACTCGATATCCATTGCATCATATGAGTGCCTAGTCCGATATACCGCAGGGTCGCTAGCATGATGTCACAATTGACCCTGTCAAATGCTTTTTCCGCATCCGTGGACAGAAAGAAAGTGGGCATGGCAGAGGCAGTAGCCTGATAGTTTAAATTTATAGCCCTAGTGGTATTATCTCGTGCTTCCCGCAGAGGCATAAAATCCACCTGGTCTTTATGGATAACATTTTGTAAAAGGGGGATCAGCCTATACGCCAAGATGTTAGCAAACAGCTTAAGATCCACATTCAATAATAAAATGGGACGATAGTTTTGACAAAGGGAAGGATCCTTCCCCTCCTTGGGTATCACCATAATGTAAGCACGGAGTGTGTCCTGGGGAAGAACACTCCCTGCAGTAAGTGAATTGAAGGCTTGCAGAAAATTAGGAGAAAGAAGGCCAGCGCAGGCCTTGTAATATTGCAAGGGTAGGCCATCAGGACCTGGAGCCTTCCCTGACAAAGAATCCTTTAGTGCCCACAACAACTCTTCTGAGGAGATAGGAGCCTCTAGAGCAGCCTGGAGGTAGGACTCAATCCTCTCCAACTGGCTCTTCCCATCGGAAGCTGAGGGGGACTGAGGGAGATTATATAGAGAATGGTAAGAAGGACAAAAGGCTTCAGTGATGTCATGGGGAAGATGCAGACGCTGATTATGAGAGGTGTTGATATAAGGAATGTATGTACGAGAGCGAGTTTTCCCAAGTGCCCGAGCAAGGGTCCTACCTGGTTTATTACTAAATTCATAAAAATGCCACCTGCATTTAGCTAATGAGGCCCTGGGTTTAGAAAGACAAAGCGATCGCACCTGCTCCCTCAGCTGCCCCAGCTCTGCCCAGATATCCCGGTCCAAGGAGGTATTGTGGGATATGTATTCAGGATAAGTGATCTGACAAGTGTGCCACACATTCCTTTTTGAGTCTGGAACAAATTTAAATGAATGAGCCCCTAACACACTTATGTGCCTCCCAAATGCAAAGGGGGTCAGCGTCCAGGGAGACATTAATAGAAAATATTACCTTAGATCTCTATGTATATCTGTTAATACCACTGTACTGTAGGAGCGATTCATTCAAGCTCCATTTCCAGGGATGAGGATGGTCCATAGGGAAGGAGAGATTAAGTGTAATGAGGACATGACCAGAAAAAGTAATATAGTCTATAGTTGCCCATGAGAGGCACGATAAATGCGTGTGGCAGACAAAAAATTGTCTTTCCTGGAATACGAGTTATGGGGGGGCGAGAAAAATGTATAATCCTTCACCGACGGAAACAGGAGACGCCATACGTCAACCAGTTGATGTTCTTGCAATAACCGATGTATACGACGATGAGCGGACCTAGAGAAGGCAGAGTGTCCTCGAGGAGTCTAAGAGAGGTTCTAGGGGCACGTTCACGTCACCACCCAATATTAGAGTGCCCTCCAGAAAGTCATCCAATTTCGTCAGGACCCTTTCTAAAAAGGCAACCTGACCAGAGTTAGGGAAGTAAAACGAGGCCAGTGTAGTCAATGTGTTGGCTAGCCTGCAATTCATGAAGAGATATCTACCCGCTCCATCAGTGCGAGTCTCTACATGCTCCCACGGAATACAGCGTGAGATTAGGAAGGAGACGCCTTTCGTCTTGGAGTCCGGGGACGCGCAATGGTAACCATCCGGAAAATTGGCATCCGTGAGTTTCGGTATACAGTCAGCACGAAAATGAGTCTCCCGAAGGAAGGCCATCTGTGCTTTTTTCCTCCACAGGAGATGGAGAATGGAGGATTTTTTCTCTGGTATATTCAAACCCTGTGCATTAAGGGAAACAATAGTAATGTTAGACATGCTGGAGGGGGACAGGGAAGAGAGGGAGGGGAAAAGAAAGAAGCAAGAAAAGGGAAAGTCCCCTGGGAAGAGGTAGAAGGACCAGAAAATAAAAACAGCACACTACAACTATAAGCGGAGTTCAAAACTCCTAGAAACACTTTGTGCGTTGTGTCTCCCCAGGAAGAAAAAAAACTTCAAACAGAGATACAAAAGCACGGAACCCTAGTGGGGAACGAAGAATGACAGCGATGCAAAAAATATAAACAGTGCAACTATTCAATTATACTCTACTAGACTCCGGACCCAACCAGCTAAATGAGGAGTGGATGTCCAGTCCCACAGACCAGGAACCCCCCACCACTGTCTATCCTATAGGGCCTCCCAGCTCTGATTCAACCCCTGCGGGACCTAGTGCAACAGTAGTAACATTAGTAGCGAGGGTGCAGCAGTCAGGTGGAGCAAAAGGTAAGTATCATAACAAGAGCCAACGTGTGTCGTCCCTGAACACTAGAATAGATGGGACTCAGGAACCCAATGGCTAACATATCTATCCTGGCTAATCTCACAGTACGATCGCACTGGGGTGGGGGAGACTCAGGACAGAGAGAAGGTCATTAAAGTAGAATCTCATGGAGAGACAAGCACACCCCTGGGAACAGAAATATACTGGGGTGCAATAATAATAGCCCCCGCCCCAATATACAAGGCATTACACCCTGATCAGCCCTCAAAAGTGACAGGCACATCCTAGTATCTAAACTGCCAGGGGAGGGAAACAACAGGCAACGTAGACCGAGGGCACTCGATACAGCAACCACTCCATACAAACAGTATGTGGAAGATCAGTCTCTGCGCAAGGAACGCCTCTCCGGTGTCCGCATCTCGGCTGCACTAACTCTGGGACCGGGCGAGGTCGAGCGAGCCGGGTCTGGAAAAGGACCACCTGGGGAAGAGCGATGCTGGCAGTTCAGTCCAATGAGGTAGCCGAACTGAAGGGATCTCCAGGAAACTAAATGCCTCCTTTAAGTCTTTCAGGGGATCTAACAGCAAAAGAATGGCCCAGTTTTCTGAGAACGATGTGGAAGGGGTGACCCCATCTGTACGTTGCACCAGCTGCCTTGGCAGCCTCCAATAAGGGGCGTAGAGCTCTTCAAATATACAGCGTTACTCTGGATACATCAGGCAGGATGGTAACCTCTGAACCATTATAAGGCACTGCACCTTTCTCCCATGCTCTCCTTGCAATGTCTTCCTTCTGTTTGTAGAAATGCACTCTGCATGTGACATCTCGCCTGATTCTGGTAAGCCCCTTAATTTCAGACTGTTCCATCATCAAGGTGCAAGGAGAAATCTCTCATTTGGGTAGAGTGTTTTTCCAATGTCTGGGAAAGAACCAAAATGTCCATAGAGTCATTGGAATGTTGGCGTTCCAAAGTCACAACACGCTCAGTGAGAGCACGAACCTCAAGGTTAACTGTGTGAATGGCCTTGTCATGTTTTTCCTCGAGGTGTGAAAGCCGCAAGTCTAGGTCGGACTTCTTAGGTAAGGCCGACACCATTTCCCAAAGCGTCATCAAAGTCTGTTCCATGGGGGGGGTGGACCCGGAGTGACGACCGGCTGTTGTTCTCTTCCAACAATAAGGGGAGAGGGGGAACCTCTGAGGATGGCAGGGGTCCCTTGACTGAGCTGGGATAGGTCCTCAGAGATAGGCAGCTGTGAGGCAGCCTCCTTCAACCTTGACCAGTCTCCCTGTACCAGCTGCTGAAAAACACCCCCACAGCATGATGCTGCCACCAACATGCTTCACTGTAGGGATGGTACTGGGCAGGTGATGAGCAGTGCCTGGTTTCCTCCAGACATGATCCTCAGAATTGAGGCCAAAAAGTTCAATCTTGGTTTCATCAGACCATAGAATCTTGTTTCTAACAGTCTGAGAGTGCTTTAGGTGCTTTTTTGCAAACTCCAGGCGGCTTTTATGTGTCTTTTACTGAGGAGAGGCTTCTTTCTGGGGTAAAGCCTAGACCAGTGGAGTAGAGCAGTGATGGTTGACCTTCTAGAAGTTTCTCCCTTCTGCACAACGGATCTTTGGAGCTCAGCCAGAGTGACCATTGGATTCATGATCACCTCTCTTATGAGGCCACCCCCATTACTTAGTTTGCTGGGGCGGCTAGCTCTAGGAAGAGTCCTGGTTGTTCCAAACTTCTTGCATTTAAGAATTATGGAGGCCACTATCGGGTATTGAGTGCAGAATGATGGGGAAAAACTTGAATTTTGTTTATTTTAGCACATAACATAACAAAATGTGAAAAAAGTGAAAGGGTATGAAGACTTTCCGTATGCACTGTAACTGCTATGCTATTGCATGCGGTTTTGCAGTACAAACAGTTGTGTTTCTGTACGTAGATTAGCCACATTCAATCCGGCCAACCTGTTTGTGGCTATTCAAAGCTGTTTTCGAAACCCACGTTAAAAATGGATGTCACTATTTTTTTTCAGTGAGACGGTTTGCAATTCCGCTCACTGTAAAGTTCCAAACACAATGAGAGGCTATTAACAAACAGAGGTCATGCTGATTCCGATGTAGAAAACGGATTGGCATTAGCGGGAATTTTTTGCCGTGTGAACAAGTCCTAATGGTTTTTGGAGGAGAGTGGGTAGACTGCAGACATTGTACTGACATTGTAAGATTGTAACTGTACCTCTCTGTAATTCACTTTTCCCTCTTCTTCATTAAAATACTCCAGACCTCTGTGAGCTGTTAAAAAAAAAAAAAAAAAAAAGGTTTCCTAAAAACGAATACTATGACAGAGCAAAACTCTCATGACAATTAGGGTACGTTCACACGGCTTATTTTAAGCCGTTTTTTGGGCCGTAAACGGCTGAAAAATCGGAAGCAGAATGCCTCCAAACATCTGCCCATTGATATCAATGGGAAAATGGCGTTTTCAAAACGCCCGTGTAAAAAAACAGCCACGAAAAAGAAGTGAATGTCACTTTTTGGGCCGTTTTTGGAGCCGTTTTTCATTGACTCCATAGAAAAACAGCTCCAAAAACGGCCATAAAAAATGCAGCGAAAATCGCGAGTGGCTTAAAAAACGTGTGAAAATCAGGAGCTGTTTTCCCCTGAAAACAGCACAGTATTTTGAGACGTTTTTTACTTTGCGTGTGCACATACCCTTACAATCTATGCCCTTTAGCAAACCATTGTAGTAAAAGAGAAATGTAAAAATCCCACACAACATTAATAATAAATGTTAGATCATTACGGGTTCAACTGCTGAGACCCCACCAATCACTATACCGTGAAACCCTTGTCTTTCAGTCCTCCGCATGTTGATGGCATCGGTGGAGAGAAGTTTTATGTAGAGATAGCACGGAATCCAAGATACCAGTCCATGCAACAGAGCACTGTGATCAACCTCTCTAAGGCTGGGTTCACACGACCTATTTTCAGGCGTAAACGAGGCGTATTATGCCTCGTTTTACGCCTGAAAATAGGGCTACAATACGTCGGCAAACATCTGCCCATTCATTTGAATGGGTTTGCCGACGTACTGTGCAGACGACCTGTAATTTACGCGTCGTCGTTTGACAGCTGTCAAACGACGACTCGTAAATGGACTGCCTCGGCAAAGAAGTGCAGGGCACTTCTTTGCCACGTAATTTGAGCTGTTCTTCATTGAACTCAATGAAGCACAGCTCAAGATTTACGAGCGTCTCAGACGGCTCGCAAAATGCGAGGAGGAGCATTTACGTGTGAAACGAGGCAGCTGTTAACAGTCTGTCTTTTCACACGTAAATGCCTCTCATCGTGTGAACATACCCTAACAAAGCAGAAGTACCAATACTCTAAAAAAAAACTACTTTTATCTCAAGCAAGGTTCATGGAAACTACTAATGACGGATAAGTAGAATCACATCACAACCAATCCCATCGAAAGTCACAGCAACATCATTAAAAAATCGGTTTAATTGATTTTGGGGCTAAACTGAAAAGCAACATGCACCACAAAACCCATGGCCTACGTCAGTTACTTTAATGATATACTTATCATGTGCACAGAAGTGTTTTCTAGCCTTTTTGATACTAGAGAGAAAATAATTAAATAGCACCTCACTTTCTCTCCATATTGGAGATGAGATGGACTATAAATCTGGCAAAATTCTGCCTTCTTTTACTCATTGAAGGTTACTTCATAATAGTCCAATGCTTTGCTCTTAGCCATTCTTGGATGTTTTTAGCTGTGTGTTTGGGTCATTATCCTGTTTGAGGACCCATGACCAGTGCCGCACCTGCCATGAGGCGAGGTGAGCCGACAGCCTCAGGCGGCGCCACCTAGCTGAAAATGGGGGGCGGCATCAGTGGTGTAACTATCGCGGTAGCAGTCATAGCGGCTGCTACGGGGCCCGTGGCTTGAGGGGGCCCGTTCCGCTAGCCGACACGCCCCCCCATATGCCCGGTGATGCCGCTAGCAGACGTTATGGCTGCTACTGCTGTAGCGACGCTACTACGGGGCCCGCACCGCCGAGCCTCTAACATTTATGGGCCGGGCGACATGGGCCCCCTCATGCCCGGAGGGGACCCGGTGCTAGCGACAGCCACCCCGTCTTGCAGTAATTGTACTTGCGTCTATATATATAGAAGATCCAAACATAGGAGCAGCACTGTGTCAATAGCCAGAAACGGTTGGTGCTAGCTTCCAAATATCAAGGAGTGACGAGCTCCTCATGCATATATCCAAGAAAAAGAGACTGGAAGCAGCACTCAGCAAAAAAATGTGAATTTATTCACCCAACACAGCAACGTTTCACTTCCTCCATGGAAGCATTTTCAAGCTTGAAAATGCTTGAAAATGCTTCCATGGAGGAAGTGAAACGTTGCTGTGTTGGGTGAATAAATTCACATTTTTTTGCTGAGTGCTGCTTCCAGTCTCTTTTTCTTGCGTCTATATATATATATATATATATATATATATATGTACTGAGCTTGGTTCTGGTGTTTTATATATGTACTGAGGTTTGTTCTAGTGCTGTATATGTATATGTACTGAGCTTTGTTCTGGTGTTGTAATTATGTATGAGCTTGGATCTAGTGCTGTATATATATGTATGAACTTGGTTCTGGTGCTGTATATATGTCAGAGCTTGGTTCTAGTACTGTATTTATGTACTGAGCTTGGTTGTGGTACTGTGTGTGCATATATATATGTATGTATATATATATATATATATATATATATATATATATATATATATATATATATACACAAAAAATAAAAATTCCAGCAACACCGGTACAGCATGGGTGCAAGCCCTAGGAACTAGACCAAGTTTCCACCTATACAAACTTCAAGAAATAGGCAGCACTCCGTAGTATGGTGAAAAAAAGAGGGTACTTTATTGCCCCATGGCGTTGAGGAAACGCTAGTGTTTAATATTTCCTCTAAGGTACTGTCTGAACCTCAGAAATTGCTCCTGAACAAGGGACTTTCGTTTTGTCCTTCTTCTTTGACCGATTGGTTTCAGTTTGAGACCGACCTAGTCAGATTTTTTTAGAGCGATTAAATTAAAATGTTGGTTCTCAGATAAAACTGTGCCTGAACATAATGTTAATTCTGAATTAGATCTTAGACAACTAGGTTTTACCAAAGGGAGTAAATTTATACCTCCTATTAATATGTCTGTTATAGATGCTTTTATTACAGCTGTTAAAGAGACTCTGTCACCACATTATAAGTGCCCTGTCTCCTATATAAGGAGATCGGCGCTGTAATGTAGGTGACAGTAATGCTTTTTATTTAAAAAACCGATCTTTTTTCACAACGTTAGGAGCAATTTTAGTTTATGCTAATGAGCTTTCTTAATGCCCAAGTGGGCGTACTTTTACTTTCGACCAAGTGGACGTTGTACAGAGGAGTGCATGACGCTGACCAATCAGCATCATGCCCTCCTCTCCATTCATTTACACTGCACTAGCGATATAGTTATATCACTATGTGCAGCTACATACACAAACCCTAACATTACTACAGTGTCCTGATAATGTATACACATGACCATCCAGCCTGGACGTCATGTGTTCTCAGAATCCTGACACTTCTGACTCTTTTTTGTGAGATTCCGGCAAGTGAAACCAAATCTCGTTTATCTCCGTGATCTCGCGAGATTTCGTATCCGTTGCTGGAATCTCACAGAAAAGAGTCAGAAGTGTCAGGATTCTGAGTACACATGACGTCCAGGCTGGATTTAATGTGTATTCATTATCAGGACACTGTAGTAATGTTAGGGCTTGTGTATGTAGCTGCACATAGTGATATAACTATATCGCTAGTGCAGTGTAAATGAATGGAGAGAAGTGCATGATGCTGATTGGTCAGCATCATGCACTCCTCTGTACAACGCCCACTTGGTCAAAAGTAAAAGTACGCCCACTTGGGCATTAAGAAAGCTCATTAGCATAAACCAAAATCGCTCCTAACGTTGTGAAAAAAGATCGGTTTTTTAAATAAAAAGCATTACTGTCACCTACATTACAGCGCCCATCTCCTTATGTAGGAGATAGGGCACTTATAATGTGGTGACAGAGTCTCTTTAAGGGGGATATTCAAGCAATCAATTTAACGTTAGAGGAATCAAAAGCATTAGAGGAACTAGCTATGGATACTAGTATTACTATAAAACCTGCGGACAAAGGTGGAGCAGTGGTTGTGATGGATACCTCATCATACCTAAGAGAGATTAGGAGACAGTTAGATGATACCCTAATATATAAAAGTATTAATTATGATCCCAAATTCGAAATTAGTAGAGAGATTAAAAACATTCTGACTGAGGCTATTACGGGTGGCATTATAGATAACAAGTTGGCCGAATATTTGATTGTAGATCAACCCAGAACCCCGGTATTATATACACTCCCAAAAATACATATGTCCCTTGTGGACCCTCCGGGTCGCCCTATTGTTTCTGGGACTGATTCCATTTTTTGCCATATTGCGATATTTTTAGACAGAATTTTGAGAACTTACGCCACTAGGGCCGCTTCATATATCAGGGACACATCTGATTTTCTTAAAAAACTTGAGGGTGTTAATTTACCATCAGACAAAACAATGAGATTGGTATCCTTTGATGTTACCAATCTTTACACGGTCATAGATCATACTAGGGGCCTATATGCTGTAAAAAAATGTCTTGACACCTCCGAATTTACCCCGGAATGTTGCACATTTCTTCTACAGTTATTGAATGTAATCTTGAGAAGGAATTATTTCTTATTTGGTGACAATTTTTATCTCCAACTACAAGGGACTGCGATGGGGTCCAACATTGCTCCCACCTATGCCAATATATTTATGCACTCATTGGAAGAATAATTCATCTATGTATCCCACCACTTTGAACATATTGTCAGGTGGTGGCGATATATAGATGACATCTTTGTGATTTGGTCAGGTGATTGTGAGACACTTCATGAATTTTTTACTATTCTTAATTCTTTTAATGACAAGGTTATATTTACGATGACACACTCAGATACAGACATCCAATTTTTAGATGTCTTGGTGAAAATCAAGGATAATGTTTTCAGTACCGAATTGTATACAAAACCCACAGACTGTAATAATTAACTTTTATACAGTAGCAATCATCCCCGTAAGATGATAGAAAGCTTGCCTATCAGTCAACTTATGAGGGTTAAAAGAATAGTTAGTGACAGTGATACCACCAACAGAACCCTTGACACCATGATAACACGATTTCGTACCCGGGGTTACCCAGTGAGATTGCTAAACAAGCATAGATCTAAACTTGAACAGTTCAACAGGGAGAATCTACTTAGACCTAGGGGAAACTAGATCTAACATGGATCGCATTCCCTTTGTTTCTACATTTACAGATCAGAGCATTGTTATATCTAAAGTTATCAGGCGTCAATGGCCTATGTTGCGAAACTGCTTGACAAATGTTCCTGAATTTACGAACTACCCTCTATTTTCTTATCGTAGATCAAAAAGTCTGAGAGATAAATTGGTGAAGGCGGATTTGGGTTCTCTCAAACCAGACAGACAGACATACCTGATAAAACCGAAATTGGGTTGTTTCCCATGTCTGAGCTGTATTAACTGTAACCTCATGGTAAAAGGCTCTACTTTTACACATCCCACTACTAAAAAAATCTTTCACATCCGTCATTTTCTTACATGCAATACTGATTTTGTTGTGTATGTTTTACAATGCCCTTGTCTCTTATTATATGTTGGTGAAACCACACTTGACCTAAAAACTAGGCTAAACCAACATAGATATACCATTTGTAAAAAACGTCAGGATCTACCTGTTTCTAAACATTTTTCAGATATGGGTCATAGTGAATATCAATTAAGATTTTGGATCCTAGATCACATTCCCCCTCTTAGACGAGGTGGAAATAGGACCAAGTTGCTGAAGACAAGAGAATTGCAATGGATAAGTAGGCTTTATACCCTCAAACCTAATGGTCTCAATGTGGACTTTTCACTTAGTGGATTGGTGTAGTTGTAATTCCCTCTTTTCCGCTGTTCTCCATCTATATTGGTTGTTAACATGATCATCAGTATAAATACGTGTTTTATTACTTGAGATACTAATTTATACTTTGCCTTTTTCCAGATAATCCTCGCATCAATTTTCGAGATCACTTCTGGATATTTGAACCATCACGGATTTTTAAATACATAATAAATATTTTTGCAAAATTCTAAATTGTGCTGTTTATAGTTCCTGGGCATCATGGGATTCCATTTAATGTAGTTTAACTGGTTGCCGACACAGGTCGAGTATGCTCGTCCTGAGCGGCGAGCACTCCGCGCATTAGGACGAGCATACTTGTCCTGTGTGACAGCCGTCTGTGCGCGTCTGTGCGCGCGATCGAGAGCGGGGCAATGGCTGTAATACACAGCCACGGCCCCGCTCTGACAGCGGAGAGAAGAGAAACATCTTCTCTCCGCCGTTAAAGCTGATTGCGGCGTTCAAAGAGGGGGGACTGCACATTGATCGCGTCACAGAAAATAACTGTGAAGCGATCAAAGCCCACAACTCATATGGGCAAACAGCCCAGGGTCCATTGAAGAACCCCAGGGCTGTCTGAACATATTTCCTGTTGTTAGGGCATACTGAGGTATGCCCTAACAACTGCCTGTGTACGATCAGTAACAGGCTAATGTACTGGCATATAGATCTATGCCAGTACATTACAGTTACAAAATCAAAATGATAAATCCCTTTATGGGATTAAAAAAAAAAGTTCAATGAATGTAAAAAAAATTAATGATAAATAAATAAATAAAAAGTAAAAAAAATACACAGAAACACAAATTTTTTATAATAAATAAACTTTTTAAAATATAAGTCCCAAAACATGAAATAATATAGACATATTTGGTATCGCCACGACCGTAACAACCTGTACAACAAACGTATAACATTATTTATGATGATCGGTGTATGGTGTAAAAAAAATAATATTAAAACTGCAGCGGAACTGCTTTTTTTCTGCATTTTCGCCAAAATAAAAATGTATAGAAATGAAACAATAATGTATTTGTACCAAAAAATGATACCTACATAAAGTACAACTCGTCCCGCAAAAAACAAAGTCTTATACAACTACGTCGTACAAAAAATAAAAGAGTTATGAGCGTCGGGATGCAAAGAGGGAAATGTAAAAAAATTGCTCTGTCCTCAAGGCCAAAATTGGCCGTGTCCTTAAGGGGTTAATAGTATTTACTTCTGAGGTGCCTGAATTAGGTGTCTTACAGTTTGACAGATGCCAGTGTCTCTACTAATGTTCTGCAGTCATGACACGCATTTAGGGTTGCAGACCTCTATTTATTAAAATAATGTACTTTTTAGGAGCTTGAGGTGACATTAAGGCACATGGATGAGTGATATATCTATGGTGCCTAGGTCTCCCTTTTTGGTTGATGGCAGTGGATGTTTATAGAATATTCACTGACCATTTTCCCACTCCACTTCTCTTATTTATAGCAAATTGAGAGGTTTTCGCTGACCTATTTCCCTCTCCTACGAGACGTCACATATGTGTTGACATTTAGACAGTTCAAATTGAGTACACTTATGCTCGTAATCATGCTGGATTTTCACCATCCTCAGGCACTACAGTAATATTCCCCTTTCACTCACTGTATAATAGATATTAATTTATATACTTTAATTATCTGACTTTCAGTCTTTGATCTCTGGATATACCAGCGTAATTCACTTTATTTACCTGTTCCCATTTACAAGATGGCTGCATCCGCGTTTTCACCGTAGTGCGCATGCGCGGCTGCATCCGGATATCCCTGATGCCGTGAATGTGATGGAACTATTGACGCATGCGCAGTAGCGCTCTCTGCTTGCCATAATGGCGGCGCCGTGAACAGGGTGATTCCAGGAGGTGATTCTCTTTTAATTATTTTAAATACACACACCGATCTTGCACAGATGTTTAGATTTAACTTTATTGGATATTTTAGCTAGAATGTTATCTCTACGATGTATGTTCTATATTATCCATCATATTTCATGGGAACCTGTCCGGTAGTTTTAACCACTTGAGCCGCCACCAGGTAATTATAGACCAGTAAGCTTAACATCCATCGTGGGGAAAATGTTTGAGGGGCTATTGAGGGACTATATACAGGATTATGTGACAATAAATAGCATTATAAGTGACAGCCAGCACGGTTTTACTAAGGACAGAAGTTGTCAAACTAACCTAATCTGTTTTTATGAAGAGGTGAGCAGAAGTCTAGACAGAGGGGCCGCTGTGGATTTAGTGTTTTTGGACTTTGCAAAGGCATTTGACACTGTCCCCCACAGACGCCTAATGGGTAAATTAAGGACTATAGGTTTAGAAAATATCGTTTGTAATTGGATTGAGAATTGGCTCAAGGACCGTATCCAGAGAGTTGTGGTCAATGATTCCTACTCTGAATGGTCCCCGGTAATAAGTGGTGTACCCCAGGGTTCAGTGCTGGGACCACTATTATTCAACTTATTTATTAATTATATAGAGGAAGGGATTAATAGCACTATTTCTATTTTTGCAGATGACACCAAGCTATGTAATATAGTTCAGACTATGGAAGATGTTCATGAATTACAGGCAGATTTAAACAAACTAAGTGTTTGGGCGTCCACTTGGCAGATGAAGTTTAATGTAGATAAATGTAAAGTTATGCATCTGGGTACCAACAACCTGCATGCATCATATGTCCTAGGGGGAGCTACACTGGCGGATTCACTTGTTGAGAAGGATCTGGGTGTACTTGTAAATCATAAACTCAATAACAGCATGCAGTGTCAATCAGCTGCTTCAAAGGCCAGCAGGATATTGTGGTGTATTAAAAGAGGCATGGACTCGCGGGACAGGGATGTAATATTACCACTTTACAAAGCATTAGTGAGGCCTCATCTAGAATATGCAGTCCAGTTCTGGGCTCCAGTTCATAGAAAGGATGCCCTGGAGTTGGAAAAAATACAAAGAAGAGCAACGAAGCTAATTAGGGGCATGGAGAATTTAAGTTATGAGGAAAGATTGAAAGAATTAAACCTATTTAGCCTTGAAAAAAGACGACTAAGGGGGGACATGATTAACTTATATAAATATATTAATGGCGCATACAAAAAATATGGTGAAATCCTGTTCCTTGTAATACCCCCTCAAAAAACAAGGGGGCACTCCCTCCGTCTGGAGAAAAAAAGGTTCAACCTGCAGAGGCGACAAGGCTTCTTTACATTGAGAACTGTGAATCTATGGAATAGTCTACCGCAGGAGCTGGTCACAGCAGGGACAGTAGATGGCTTTAAAAAAGGGTTAGATAATTTCCTAGAACAAAAAAATATTAGCTCCTATGTGTAGACATTTTTTCCTTCCCTTTTCCCTTCCCTTGGTTGAACTTGATGGACATGTGTCTTTTTTCAGCCGTACTAACTATGTAACTATGTAACTATGTAACCATGTGGTAATACATGACCTGACAATATTCTCCTGTATGTTTTTTCTCAGATGCAGCAAAATCTTTAAAATCCACTTTTAAAACGGTGCACACGATATGCTAATTACTCATTAAAGGGTCCTGGGGCGGTGCTGCTATCCTGACGAGTCACATAGTCCTGCCTCCAAACCAAACTTTCCATGTTTGATTGACATCCCCTGGCTTATATAACTTTCTAGGGAGCTGTATTGCACTATCTACAAGGGGGAGGTGGGGTTGCTATCTACAAGTGGGGTGTGACACTGTTTATAGGTGGGGCTGTATAGCACTGTCTACAGGGGGGCTGTATGGCACATTCTACACGGGGCACTATCTATGAGGGGGGCTGCTTGTGGCACCTGGGGCCCCAGTCTAGAGTTTTGTCTGCCTGCTATGGGGCCCAGTCTTTCGCCCCTGGGCGGCATTTTGAACCAGGGAAGGACCGGGCGGAGGGGGCATGCCTTATTTTACTTACCTGACGTGCCGCATGATGGTGCCCATCTGTAAGAACACTCCTCCTCCTCTCTGACGCTGTACGCAGCACGCGCCGCCAGAGAGGAGCAGGTCTGCAGAAGGAGCGGTCGAGTGCTCTCTCCTCAAGAAGAGGAGTGACGAGATGCACGATGCACGAGGTCAGCGGTGGCCTGTATTAAAAACTGAGCGCCACTTACAGCGCTCACACTCCTGCCTTCACTAATTTAAAAGGTGTTGGTCGGCCGTAGCTGGGGGACCGGGGACCAGGGAGTATTCTGCAAGGGAGGTCTGGGCATTTTACTGACAGCCAAGGGCTCTATGAGGGGGGAATAATCCACCCCATAGAGCCCTCACGTTATTATAATGGAAGGATAGTGGGATGCAGGGGAGGGGCGGTCTGTGCATCTGACTTACTGCAGAGGGCTCTATAGGGGGGAGTATTCTGTCCCCCTTTAGAGCAGTCAGTCGGATGCTCAGACCCCCTAACCTTTCAGTATGGTAACTAGTGAGGGCTCTATGGGGGGATTATTCCCCCCTATAGAGCCCTCTGCTGTAAGTAAAACGCCCAAATCCCCCTTGCAATATACTCCCGGCTCCCCAGCATCGGCCGACCCCTTTTAAATTAGTAGGGGCAGGATCGAGCTGTTACCGATCACATCTAAGTTCATAACTTAGATGTGATCGATAATAGGTGACCTAATGTATTCAGGTCTCAGCACTAGATACAGCTGCTCTGTATACAGGATACAAAGCAGCTGTATCTCAAAAAGTACAAATCATTTTCAATAAAAGGTAATTAAAACTTGCACCAATCACATTGATAGATATATTTATATATATATATATATATATATATATATATATATATATAATGATGGGGGTAGGGAAACAGACAAGTGAGCCCTAATCTACCCGCCACTCAGTCCCTGCCTACTTGCAACGACCCGCCCTAGGCGACGGGGTACAACTCGGCGACGGTCCCTACGCTCAATAAGTGCACGACAGACAAACAGACAAGGGTACACAGAAGCAAGGGAAAAGGAGCAGTTGCCCACGGCAACACCGTGAGCAACAAGAGTGGTGAACGAGCCGAGTTAAACCAGGAGTGTACGAGGTACCAAACGCAGAGCAGGAGAGTAGTGAACAAGCCGAGTCAAACCAGGAGTGTACGAGGTACCAAACGCAGAGCAGGAGATTAGTCAGTAAGCCAGGGTCAATATGAAGCAGGGTCAAATAGTTCAAGAAGCTGCAGCAGGGCCAGGAAACCAAACGATAAGAATCACAAGCAAGGAGGAACAGGAAAGGCAGGTATAAATAGACAGAGGGCGGGAGCTAGCTCCGTCTGGCCAGGCTGTGATAGGCTCTCCCACTCCTAAGCCTGCCATCCTGAGTGAAGATGGAGTCAGTCTCACAGACAAAGAAGCAGGTGCAGACTGATTACCTATGGGCGTAGACACAGAAGCTGAGCCTGGCAGATCCTTAACAATATATATATATATTTAAAAAAAAGTTTTTAAAGGTGTACGTAGCCTTTAAACTGTAACTAAACTTTTATCATGTCATAGTGACATGTCAGAAGTTTGAATTGGTGGGGGACCGAGCACTGAGACCCCCACCGATCGCTAAAACGAAGCAGCTGAAGTGCTCGTGTGAGCGCTCAGCTGCTTCATGTCTGTTCGCCTATTTCCGGAAATAAATGTATTGGTGTACGGACCCAATACAAAGTCTATGAGCCCATACACAGATACATTTATTTACGGAAAAAGCCCAACAGACACGAATGCTTCAGCTGCTTCGTTCTAGCGATTGGTGGGGGTCTCCGTGCTCGAACCCCACCAATCCAAACTTCTGACATGTCACTATGAGATGTCAGAGGTTTGTCGAACGTTTAGCTACACTTTAAGCTTTTTTTCAATAAAATGGTTAAAGTGGATTGTGTGGAAGAGTTATTTCAATAAAACTTTTTTTTATGTGTCAGTTTTTTAATACTTCATTACCGCCTTAGTAATGGCAGCTGTCTGATTGAGAGCGTCCATTACTAAGAAGGGGCTTAGTGTTAGCCAGTAAAAAGGCTAGCACTAACCCCCTATTATTACCCCGCTACCCACCACAACCAGGAGTACCGGGAAGAGCTGGGTACAATCCAGTACCCGACAATCTGAAGTGAAGGGTACTGGGGTGGCCGCAGGCTAGTACTATCAGGCTAGGAAGGGCCAAAAACCATGGCCCTTCCCACCCTGGTGATGCTAGGCTGCTGCTACTTTATTGTATCTGCCTGGTTAAGAAAAATGGAGGGGATCTCACATTATTTTTTTTTCAATTTATTTAAAAAAAATGAGGTGGGGTTCCCCCTATTTTTCATAACCAGCCAGATACAATAAAGCAGCTGCAGCCTAGAATCACCAGGGTGGGAAGGGCCACGTTTTTTGGCCCTTCCCAGCCTGATAAATCCAGCCAGCAGTCGCCCCGCTGCCTAACCGTTGTTTCAGATGGCCAGGCACTGAATCGTACTCGACTCTTCCCGGTATCCCTGGCGGCAGTGGGAACCGGGGTAATAATAGGGGTTAGTGATAGCCTTGCTACTGGCTAATGCTAAGCCCCAGCTTTAGTAATTGAACGCTGTCAATCAGACAGCAGCCATTACTAAGGCCATAATAAAGTATTAAAAAAAAACAGACATAAGATTTATTTTTTACTGAAATCAAAACTCCCACATGCAACCCTCTTTCACCATTTTATTTTTTTTTTTAAAGTAGATCATTGAAGTAGACCAATGAATCTACGACATAGTCCAAACGGTCCAGCGGAACCTACCAAAAAAAAGTTAGCAGTATAAAATGTAAAAAAACTTAAATTTGCCACAATAGAAACCCCTGCTCCTCCATTTGCTCTTGTAGGCCACAGCCTGGTTTAGACCTGAGGCCTGCAAGAAATCGGGAGCACGCTGATGACGTCAACTGCCCAGCACGATGATGTCACTGCATCATGCCGACCACGCCGGGCCACTGAACTCAGTTAAAAATCATAAGTCAATTAGGTAATAAAAAGGGGGCATAGAAGATGTGTTAAACCATTTTCAGTGATAATGCTGCGTTGCTGATCTATGATACTAAAGTAATACAGTAAGAAGAGTTCTTTAAATCTTTTCTATACATTAATCAGCACTTTACAAATAAACAACAAATGTTTTCCTATTTTAAATTTTTTTTATATATTGCGTGTTTGTTGTGTAAAGCTAGTAATGAGAAAACTCAGATAGATTTGGGGGGGGGGGGTGTCTTTTTATAGTTCGCCTCAGGCAGCAGAGGGGCTAGGTTCACCCCTGCCCATGGCCTGTGACTGAGACCAAGCTTTCTGACACTGGGCAGCACATTTCGCTCCAGAATGCCTTGATAGTCTTGAGATTTCATTTTACCCTGCACAGATTCAAGACACCCTGTGCCATTTGCAGCAAGCAGCCCCAAAACATAACCGAGCCTCCTCCATGTTTCACAGTAGGTACAATGTTCTTTTCTTTGTATGCTGCACTTTTTAAGGGTTACAATAATTTTTGTCCAGCAAATCATAAAAAAGTGAGACCTGAATTTGCCAAAATGCATATTGACAAGCCACAAAGCTTCTGGGAGAATGTCCTTTGGACAGATGAGACAAAACTGGAGTTTTTTGGCAAGTCACATCAGCTCTATGTTCACAGACGCAAAAATGAAGCATACAAAGAAAAGAACATTGTACCTAAAATTAAAATATTGTACCTGTAAATTAAAATGTATTATTACTTTTCTCAGTTTCAAGCTATTTCAGTGACCATTGTGGGTTTTTCTTTCTTTAAAGCGTAGCTAAACTTTCACACAAAAAAAAATTTAAACTGCTATTATGTCCCTCAATTTTTTTTCACTTCAAAGTACCTTTTTTGCAGCTTTTTTCCTTGTGAAACCGTTCACATTTATTTTCTCACACTTCCCGATTCTGGCCAGTTGCTAGGGATGTGTCTTACCATGTGTGATGTTTGCCAGTACTGTATGCAATATTCAATCTGCCCATAGTTCCCATCATGCAGCTTAACAGGTCTGGCCCCCCCTCCCTGTCCCATATTCCCCCTGTCCACAGCACTGTAGCCGGACAGTACCAGAGCGCAGGGAGGGGAATGACAGCTCTGCTACTGAAGCGCCTCTCACACACACTATAGTCCGGACAGTACCAGAGCGCAGGGAGGGGAATGACAGCTCTGCTACTGAAGCGCCTCTCACACACACTATAGTCCGGACAGTAACAGAGCGCAGGGAGGGGAATGACAGCTCTGCTACTGAAGCACCTCTCATACACACTATAGTCCGGACAGTAGCAGAGCGCAGGGAGGGGAATGACAGCACAACATCATGCACGGCGCACATAACGTTGTGACGCCATGACGCGGAAGTCGTCAGGACCCGCGCTGTGCTTGGACCAACTCAGAAGGGACGTTGGTAAGTATACTGTCGGTGAAAGACGCAGGATTTTTAAAGGGGGGTTTCCAAATGCATACTTTTCAAACTAATTTATTTTCATTTCCCAAACTCTAAAATCTTGTAAAAAGCCTTCCCAGAAGATTCGTAGCTGTTTTAGCTGCAAAGGGAGACCAACTCCATATTAATGCGTCTGTACTAGAATGGGATGCCATAAAAGCTGCTGTAGGTGTAATGTGTAGGTGTAGCGTGTAGGTGTAATGTGTAGGTGTCCTAACACTTTTGTCCATATAGTGTAGTTGCAATTGGGCTCCTGCATAACAACCCCAGGGTCGAAAATTGTAGCTTTTGGGCGCAATTCAAAATCTGTAATAGCGCCCCCATCTACCTTGTCCTATTTATAATATTGGTGTCTTCTTATGCAGCCAGGGTCTAGGTGCAATTACTTTCTTTATACCACCCTAATAACATCTCTGTAATACACTGGAAATGCAAAACTCTGTACTTGACATAAAATATTCTCCAAAGGATGACAACTGTCTCCTCATGACTTGTATTAATGTGATTCTTAGATATTAACATATTCACTGATAACCACCCGACTTACCTATCTCTATATGTGTCGAAATACCGCATGGCTCACTCAGCTGTAAGTAAAGTGAGAGGATCATATATAACGCAGGGTAAGGCGCCATGCTTTCCACGAGCTGGTATGAGTGAGATCTCTTTCGAATGTGTTAGGATAACCTTTGGAGTTTGCTGTCCTCCTCCTGTGGGTACAGTACTATTGACACAAAAGTTAAACTGTCAGTTATACACTTTGTTAACATGTTTTTGGTTTTAGTTTGTGAAGGATCTTAGGATTTTGACTTACAGTATATAGAAGACCACCAAATATACTATATGGGACAAGCTTTAGGCAGGTGATACTTTTCATTGCAGTGAGAAGAGGCTGGCTGCAGTGAACGTGGATATTTGACTGTAAATTTAGGGAGATGTCTGGATATTTGATCACTTTTGTACATAATTGGTAAGTCTTGGAATATTTGGGAATGATATTAGCAGCTCTGTCTTCCCCGGTTTTAATATGAAACTCTTTTCAGAATAAAATAGCCTCCATAGTGTGGATTCACAATTGGTGTAATATTTGTAGTGGAAATTTATACCATTTATGCCTATGGGTGGAAAAAAAATACGCAAGACTGAAGAATTTCATTATAGACTTCAATGATGTATGAAATTCTGCACCGAAATCCGCAACACAAACCAGCAGCGAATACAAAAAAAAGTGACCCTGCAGAGGTAGTCATAGCTGTCAATGCAATTAACGCTGCAGCCCCTTCATACCTGGCGCCCTCCTCCAGAACAATCCCAGGGGCGCAGGCAGGGGGGTTTCCAGTTGCCCAGCAACACCTCTGTGACCAGGGCCGGATTATCATTGGAGCTCCCTGCCCTGCTAGTCCCCCTGCGGTCCCCGCTCGCTGGGGAGACCCTCTCATACAATTAACAGTGCTGGTGAGGGAAGGAAACCATCTGTTCCCTTCCCCGCCCTTTGGTGCTTTTCTTGTGATGCTGGTAAAGTCATTGCGCCACCTGTGTCGTTTCGCTGGGGAAGACCTGGTCGGAATAAAGCAGGAGGACAGCGTGAGAAAGGCAACAGGTGAGTGTGCTTGTTGTGAGGTGGAGCACCACTGGCGTAGCTATAGGGGTTGCAGCGGTCGCAATTGCGAACAGGCCCCGAAGCCAGGGGGGCCCACGGCCCCCCGCACCACAACAATAAAAAGTTACTATAGTAACTCGGGCCGCGGGCCCCTGTTACTACAGTAACATACTTTACTTACCTTCCTGGTTCCGGATCGCAGCGGAGGTCCTGACGTCAGGCGCTGTGCGCAGCGCATGACGTCACAGCGCTATGCGCCGTGCACAGCATCGAGACGACAGAACTCCCACCGCGGCCGAAGAGGAAGGTAAGGTTAGCCCTGACTGGCGGGGTCCGACTCCCGGGACCCGCCAATCAGCTGTTTTGAAGGGGCCGCAGCACTCGGAGAGCTGCTCCCCTTCATTCCTGTCACTTCATTCCGGTCACACTGTGAATCCGTGTCGGCGATTCACAGTGTGAGCGAGTAGTGAAATGAAGGGGAAGCAGCTCTCGTACGAGTGCTGCGGCCCCTTCAAAACAGCTGATTTGCGGGTCCCGAGAGACACATCAGCTATTGATGGCCTATCCTGAGGATAGGCCATCAATGTTTAGGGACTGTACAACCCCTAAGCCTACGATGTAGCAGGCTTAGGGGGCCCATGAGCCAGGATCACAGATTGTGTGATCCTGTCTGCTGGGCCCTGTATCTAAGCCAATCACATGGTAGGCTTAGATACATGGCCCATGCGTGATCCTGTCTGCTGGGCCCTGTATCTAAGCCAATCACATGGTAGGCTTAGATACATGGCCCATGCGTGATCCTGTCTGCTGGGCCCTGTATCTAAGCCAATCACATGATAGGCTTAGATACATGGCCCATGCGTGATCCTGTCAGCTGGGCCCTGTATCTAAGCCAATCACATGGTAGGCTCAGATACATGGCCCATGTGTGATCCTGTCTGATGGGCCCTGTATCTAAGCCAATCACATGGTAGGCTTAGATACATGGCCCATGTGTGATCCTGTCTGCTGGGCCCTGTATCTAAGCCAATCACATGGTAGGCTTAGATACATTGCCCATGCGTGATCCTGTCAGCTGGGCCCTGTATCTAAGCCAATCACATGGTAGGCTTAGATACATGGCCCATGTGTGATCCTGTCTGATGGGCCCTGTATCTAAGCCAATCACATGGTAGGCTTAGATACATGGCCCATGTGTGATCCTGTCTGATGGGCCCTGTATATAAGCCTACCACACTGTAGGTTTAGATATAGGGCCCCAGCACACAGTAATCTTATACTGTATAAGATCAGCATTGTGAGAAACTAGACATGGACCGCACAATCCACAGTATATACGTTGATCTGAGTGATCTTATATACTGTATAAGATTACTGTCTGCTGGACCCTGTATCTAAGCCTACCTTGTGGTAGGCTTAGATACAGGGTCCCACAGACAGTATCACACATGGGCCCTGTATCTAAGCCTAACACACGTGTTACTAATCATTTTTTGTGTGTTTTCTTACAGGTTCGGTCGTTGGACTACGTCGGATTTCAGGACTACTTCGATGACAGCTTTTTTTTTTATTATCAATAAAATGGTTAATGAGGGCTGTGTGGGTTTTTTTTTTATTTCAATAAAATATTTTTTCTATGTCTTTGTGGTTTTTTTTAAACTATATTACTACCGCCTTAGTAATGGCCGCCGGCTGATTGACAGCATCCATTGCTAAGGCGGGGCTTAGTATTAGCCGATGCAGAGGCTAACACTAACCCCCATTATTACCCCGGTACCCACCGCCACCAGCTGGGAAGAGCCGGGTACGATCCAGTACCTGACCATCTGTAGTGATGGTCGGCCACTGGGGTGGCCGCAGGCTGGTATTATCAGGATGGGAAAGGCCAAAAACAGTGGCCCTTCCCACCCTGGTAATGCTAGGCTGCTGCTGCTTTATTGTATCTGGCTGGTTATGAAAAATGGGGACCCCACATCATTTAAAAAAAATTAAAAATAAAAATAATTGGAAAGAACGATGTCGGGTCCCCCCCCCAATTTTCATAACCAGCCAGATACAACACAGCAGCAGCAGGCAGCATTACAAGGGTGAGAAGGGCCACTGTTTTTGGCCTTCCCCAGCCTAATACTACCAGCCTGCGGCCACCCTGGTGCCTGCCCGTCACTACAGATGGTCGGGTACTGGTTCGTACCCAGCTCTTCCCAGTACCCCTGGTGGCGGTGTGTACCGGGGTAATAATGGGGGTTAGTGTAGCCTCTGCATCGGCTAACATTAAGCCCCGCCTTAGTAATGGAGGTTGTCAATCAGCCAGCGGCCATTACTAAGGCGGTGATAATAAAGTCTAAAAAGATACAAGCACATAGAAAAAATATTTTATTGAAATAAAAAAACACAACCCTCATTAACCATTTTATTGAGAATAAAAAAAACGCCGTCATTGAAGTCCTCGAATCCGAAGTCCAACAACCGAACCTGTAAAAAAAACACAAACACACAAAAATAATCAGTAACACAAAGAAGCAAAATTATTATTCTTACCTATCCTGGGTCCAGCGCTGGAGACGCAATGTCAGCGAGCTGGGCCCTGTATCTAATCCAATCATGTGTGATACTGTCTGCTGGGCCCTGTATCTAATCCGATCATGTGTGATACTGTCTGCTGAGCTGTGTATCTAATCCAATCATGTGTGATACTGTCTGCTGAGCTGTGTATCTAATCCAATCATGTGTGATACTGTCTGCTGGGCCCTGTATCTAATCGTATCTTGTGTGATACTGTCTGCTGGGCCCTATATCTAATCCGATCATGTGTGATACTGTCTGCTGAGCCACTGTATCTAATCCTATCATGTGTGATACTGCCTTCTGAGCCACTGTTCTAATCCTATCATGTGTGGTACTGTCTGCTGAGCCACTTTATCTAATCCTATCATGTGTGGTACTGTCTGCTGAGCCACTGTATCTAATCCTATCATGTGTGATACTGTCTGCTGGGCCACTGTATCTAATCCTATCATGTGTGATACTGCCTTCTGAGCCACTGTATCTAATCCTATCATGTGTGATACTGTGTGCTGAGCCACTGTATCTAATCCTATCCATAGTTTTTAGGGTCGTAGTGCTATAGATATGCTATGCTGTCTCATATACACACTTTTTTTTGGGGGGACACATATGTATTGGGGCTATTTCCCTGACATTTTAAGCCCTGAGGGTATGTTCACATGGCAGCGTCCGTTACGGCTGAAATTCAGGAGAAAACAGCACCGTAATTTCAGCCGTAATGGCATGTGCAGGCGTCTTTCGCTGCGTCCATTACGGACATAATTGGAGCTGTTTTTCTATGGAGTCCATGGAAAACGGCTCCATTTACGTCTGAAGAAGTGACAGGCACTTCTTTGACGCGGGCGTCTTTTTTACGTGCCGCCTTTTGACAGCGGCGCGTAAAAAAAAATGAGCGTCGGCACAGAACATCGTAAGACCTATTCAAATGAATGGGCAGATGTTTGCCAACGCTTTTGAGCCGCATTTTCGGACGTAATTCAATGCTAAAACGCCCGAATTACGTCCGTAAATTGGGTGTGTGAACCCAGCCTTAGTGACGCCCCGGCTGCTAGTGCTGCATTGTTGGGTCACTTAGGAGACCCAGCGATGCAGCTGAAAGCTGCGGACCGTCGGCCATGAGAAGTTTGCGGGGGGGGGGGCCCAGTAAGAATTTTTGCATCGGGGCTCATGAGCCTTTAGCTACGCCCCTGTGGAGCACATTCTACAGGGGCACTGTGGCACTCATGGCCACAGCTAAAGGCTCATGGGCCTGATGCAAAAGTTCTTACTGCCCCCCCCACAACTTCTCATGGTCCGCAGCTTTCAGTTGCATCAATGGGTCTCCTAAGTGACTCAACAATGCAGCACTAGCAGCCAGGGGCGTCACTAAGGACTTAAATTGTCAAGAGAAATAGGCCCAATACATGTCCCCCCCAAGAAAATGTGTGTGTGTGTGTGTGTGTGTGTGTATGTATGTATGTGTGTGTGTGTGTGTGTGTGTGTGTGTGTGTGTGTGTGTGTGTGTGTGTGTGTATATATAGGAGACAGCATATCTATAGAACTACGACCCTATAACCTATGGATAGGAATAGATACAGTGGCTCGGCAGACAGTATCACACATGGTTGTATTAGATACACAGCACCGCAGACAGTATCACACATGATAGGATTAGATACAGTGGCTCAGTAGATGGTATCACACATGATAGGATTAGATATAGGGTCCAGCTCGCTGACATTGCGGCTCCAGCGCTGGACCCAGGAAAGGTAAGAATAATAATTGTTTTGCTTCTTTATCTGTTACTAATTATTTTTGTGTGTTAGTGTTATAGTACAGGTTCAGTCATTGAACTACGTCGGATTCGAGGACTACTTCAATGACAGCATTTTTTTTAGGGTATGTTCACACGGCCGTAAACGTAAGCGGCCGAAAAATCGGAATCAGAACGCCTCCAAACATCTGCCCATTGATTGCAATGGGAAAAACAGCGTTCTGTTCCGATGGGCCATTTTTTTACGCGGCCGTTTTGAAAAACAGCCGTGTAAAAAAATGACCGAAAAAAAAAGCAGGAGACTTCTTGGGACGTTTTTGGAGCCGTTTTTTATTGACTCTATTGAAAACAGCTCCAAAAACGGCCGTAAAAAACGCTGCAAAAAACACAGTGAACATTTCGAGTGGCTTAAAAAACGTCTGAAAATCAGGAGCTGTTTTCCCTTGAAAACAGCTCCGTATTTTCAGACATTTTTTAACTCAGCGTGTGAACATACCCTTATTCTCAATAAAATGGTTAATGAGGGTTGTATGTGTTTTTTTAATTCAATAAAATATTTTTTCTATATCCTTGTATTTTTTTAAACTTGAGGGTATGTGCACACACAAACTCAAAAACTTCTGAAAATACAGAGCACTTTCCAAGGGAAAACAACCCCTGATTTTCAGACATTTTTTAAGCCACTCGCGATTTTCGCAGCGTTTTTTACAGCCGTTTTTGGATCTGTTTTCTATAGAGTCTATGAAAAACGGCTCCAAAAACGTCCCAAGAAGTGACCTGACCTTCTATTTCGCGGCCGTATTTACGCGGTAGTTTTTCAAAACGGCCGCGTAAAAAACCAGCCCGTCAGAACACAGTTTTTCCCATTGAAATCAATGGGCAGATGTTTGGAGGCGTTCTGCTTCCGACTTTTCGGGCATGTTTAGGGCCCAAAAAAACGGCCGAAAATAGGCCGTGTGAACACACCCTTATTATTACCACCTTAGTAATAGCTGCTGGCTGATTGACAGCGTCCATTACTAAGGCGGGGCTTAATGTTATGCTGGTGCAGGGGCTAACACTAACCCCCGTTATTACCCTGGTACCCACCGCCATCAGGGGTACTGGGAAGAGATGGGTACGAACCAGTACCCGACCAGCTGTAGCGATGGTCGAGCACTGGGGCGGCCGCAGGCTGGTATTATCAGGCTGGGGAACGCCAAAAACAGTGTCCATCCCACCCTGGTAATGCTAGGCTGCTGCTGCTGTGTTGTATCTGGCCGGCTATGAAAATTGGGGGGACCCAACATCGTTCTTATTATTATTCTCTTTTTTTAAAATGACGTGGGTTTTTCATAACCAGCCAGATACAATAAAGCAACATGCTGCTTTACCGGGGGGTGGGGGGGGTGCGCAGTTTCTGGCCTTTCCCAGTCTAATAATACCAGCCCACAGCCGCCCCAGTATCCGTCAATCACTATAGATGGTCAAAGTACTGGATCGTATCTGGCTCTTCCCGGCACCCCTGGTGACGGTGGGTACCGGGGTAATAATGGGGGTTAGTGTTAGCCTCTGCACCGGCTAACACTAAGCCCCGCCTTAGTAATGGACGCTGTCAATCAGTCAGCGGATATTACTAAGGCATAGAAAAAATATTTTATTGAAATAAAAAAAAAACACACAACTCTCATTAACCATTTTATTGATAATAAAAAAAGCCATTATCAAAGTAGTCCTCGAATCCGATGTAGTCCAACATCCGAAACTGTAAAAAAACACAAACACAAAAAAAACTATTAGTAACACATGTGGTAGGCTTAAATACAGGGCCTATGTTTGATGCTGTCTGTTGGACCCTGTATCTAAGCCTACCACAAGGTAGGCTTAGATACAGGGTCCAGCAGGGAGTAATCTTATACAATATAAGATTACTGTCTGCTGGAGCCTTGTATCTAAGCCTACCATGTGGTAGGCTTAGATACAGGGTCCAACAGACATTATCACATATGGGCCCTGTATCTAAGCTTACCATGTGGTTATGTAAGATGCTTGGATACAGGGCCCCAGCAGACACTAATCTTATACAGTATAAGATTACGGTCTGCTGGGGCCCTGTATATAAGCCTACCGTGTGGTAGGCTTATATACAGGGTCCATCAGACAGGATCCCACATGGGCCCTGTATCTAAGCCTAACATGTGATTGGCTTAGATACAGGGCCCAGCAGACAGCATCACACAATCTGTGATCCTGTCTCATGGGCCCTCTAAGCCTGCTACATCGTAGGCTTAAAGGGGTTGTCCAGTCCCTAAACAATGATTGTCTATCTTCAGGATAGGCCATCAGCTATCTGATTGGTCGGAGTCCGACTCCCGGAACCCCGCCAATCAGCTGTTTTGAAGTGGACGCAGCGCTCGTACGAGAGCTGCGTCCCCTTCATTTCCCTCACTTGCTCACACTGGGGGGTCGCCGACACGGATTCACAGTGTGAGCAAGTGAACGGAATGAAGGGGTAGCAGCTCTCGTACGAGCGCTGCGGCCCCTTCAAAACAGCTGATTGGCGGGGTCCTGGGAGTCGGACCTCGACCTACCAGCTTCAGCAGACAGGGATATTAATCTTACCCTCCTCTTCAGCCACAGGGTCAGGATGTTGCGCGCGGCGCACAGCGCTGTGACGTCAGGACCTCCACTGCGCTCCGGAGTCAGGTGGGTAAGTACTGTCAGTTACTATAGTAACAGGGGCCCGTGGCCCCAGTTACTACAGTAACTTTTTATTGATGTGGTGCGGGGGGGAGCACGGGCCCCATGGCTTCGGGGCCTGGTAGCAATTGCCACCCCTATAGCTACGCCACTGGTGGCACTATCTACATCTGTGGCATGATCTACAGGGGCACTGTGGCACCATATACAGGGGTAGGTGACGCTATCCAAATCTGTGGCATTATCTACAGGAGCACTGTGGCACTATCTACATAGGCACTGTGGCATTATCTACAGGGGGCAGTGTGTAGCACTATCTACAGGGGGCAGTATGTAGTTCTATCTACATGGGCACTGTGGCATTATCTACAGGGGGCAGTGTGTAACAATATACAGAGCTGAGTGTTTGCCACTATCTACATGGGCAGTGTGGAACTATCTACATGGGCACTGTGGCATTATGTAGAGGAAGCATTGTGGCACTATCTTCATGGAGAACTTTGTGGCACTATCTACAGGGGCACTGTGTGGCACTATCTACAGGGGGCACCGGGTGGCACTATCTACAGGTGGCACTATCTACAGTGCACTGTGGCATTATGCACAGGAAGTACTGTGGCACTATCTACAGAGCACTTTGTGGCACTATCTACATGGGGCACTCTGTGGCACTATCTACAGAAGAGACTATATACAGCGGGCAGTATTTCGCACTATCTACATGGGACTAATGGCACTATCTACAGGGAGCATACAGGGGGCACTAAGTGTGGCACTATCTACGCTGATTTTTATGCTATGAGCACATATCCACTAGCCTAGCCCTTCATATTAGAGCTTGTAATATAAAGGGCTAGGCTGACGGATTCGTGCAGACCAATACTCGTAGCATAAAAACCAGAGGGCAGCGGGAGGGTGGCAAAAATAACTTTGTTTAAAGAGGCTCTGTCACCAGATTCTGCAACCCCTATCTGCTATTGCAGCAGATCGGCGCTGCAATATAGATTACAGTAACGTTTTTATTTTTAAAAAACGAGCATTTTTGGTTAGCAGGTAAGTCGATGTAGCTACTTACCTGCAAACGCTGATGCTGCTGCAGAATCAACTGTAGCCTCTGGTGCCGATGTGGCCGACACGATGCAGGACCTGTGAGTGACGTCACAGATCTGCACTGCCAGAAGCTGGGCGTTCTGAAGAGAAGTGGATGATACTTCTCATCAGAGCGCCCAGCTAGTAAAAGTATTAAAAACGCCCCGATGTACGCACATAATACACACCCACTTGGACTTTTGCAAGCCTCATTTGCATAACTACAAAAATGGTCATAACTTGGCCAAAAATGCTCGTTTTTTAAAAATAAAAACGTTACTGTAATCTACATTGCAGCGCCGATCTGCTGCAATAGCAGATAGGGGTTGCAGAATCTGGTGACAGAGCCTCTTTAAATAGTATGCATTTGGAAACTCCCCTTTAAAAATCCTGCATTTGCCCCTGAATCCTGTTGCCGTTCCAGCGTTCCAGTCCCCTGTTGTCATCTTTCCAAATTGTGCACTGCAATCTCAGACTTACTTATTCAGAGTTTTCTTCTGAGACATCCTCCACCCTCCACTTCCCACCGATGGACCAGCGCCGATAACTCAGAGCGCCGAGGATGTCATCGGAGGGTAAAGGAGAGAGGGGGCGTGTCTCAGACTTCCTAGAAACGCTGTATAGGGAAAGTCTGAGACTGCGGCGGACATTTAGGAACGATGATAACAGGAACTGCGGCAGGATCCTTCAGGAAGAGGGCACCGGGTATGATGACTCTGCATTTGCAATGTATAGTCACATTTTTATTTTTGATTGGAGGATCACTTTAATTTTAGAGATTGGTCAACAGCATCTCCTCTGTAATAAACAATGTGTAAATTAAACACTAACTTATATTTACCCCAAAAGGTGTCTAAAGACACTAGAATTCGTTCTGCATAAAACACAAGGTCTCATATTAACAAAACATTGGCATAAAAAAGGGTTATGCCTATTGGAGGCAGAGATGGAAAAATTGTTAGGGTGCTAATTAAAAATTGGCTAGTCTTTAAGGGGTTACAGTGATTGGACTGCTAGTCATTACTGATATGATATTAGAATATTTGCTTGCTGCAAACGTTCAACTGATCTCATCAAGGTCGTTCATCTCGGCTCTGTTGCCTTCTTTGTGGACATTATGGCCTCCCACAACTAGATGGCGACAATAATGCAAACTAGTCGATTCTGAAGGAAGCTCTTCAGAAGAGAGAGAACTGTGAGAAGTCGAGAGTGACTGGAGGAGGGCAATGATTGGACGGGAATGACTGGATGAGGGCGATGATTGGAGGACGGTGATCACAGGAATACAGTTATTGGGGCGGAGGAGAACGTCTACCGGAGAACGCTGATTGGAGGAGAGCGCAGACCGGAGACCGCTAATTGGATGAGGCAATTTATGCCTTTTTCTATCTGCTGTCACAGAATGCGCAGCAATTGCTGCACGGCGTCCTGCTGCCAGTAGCTCTTGTTATCGGGCGGATATAGTTCTAAAGGTGCGGGCAGCGGTAATTGGCCGCGCTGGGGTCGTATATGTTACCCTTGTAATTGCACTGCACCGGCGCTGTTTTACGTGATCTAGCTGCTCATTTTACGACGACAGGATTATTGTACTGTGACAATCATAATATATTGCCACCTTTGCACACCGTGCGTTGTATTGCGCGTTATCAATGATTTATCTGGCTGAGTTCTTGGCAGATGAACATCTAGAATAATGATTGCTGTTTATTGTATTACTTAGTTAATGGTTGCTGTGACTTCGCATTCCAGTGACCGACCTTTCAGCTCAGAGAGGGAATGTCTGGCATTCTAAGACTTCCATGTAGGATGGCATCCACCTGTGCCTCATCATTGCCCGCTTCTCTATTGCGCTCTGCCGCTTATGTTGGGGGCTCATGGCTACAATCTTCTGACTCCGCGACTTTCCCAGTTTTGGATCCCGCAACCGGTAAAGAACTCGTCCAGGTTGCAGATTGTGGACCTAAAGAATGTCGGGAAGCAGTGAAAGCCGCAGCCAAAGCCTTTCAGTCCTGGAAAGATGTGTCCAGTAAGGTGAGTCTTGCTCGCCATAAGGGTATGTTCACACACAAAACGAAAAACGGCTGTAAAATACGGAGCTGTTTCAAGGGAAAACCGCCTCCGATTTTCAATAATCAAACATTTTTTGATGCGTTTTTTGTGGACGATTTTTGGAGCTGTTTTTTTATTGACACAATGAAAAATGGCTTAAGAAGTGACATGCATTTCTTTTACAGGGGCGTTGTTTTACGTGCCATTTTTTTCGAATGTCACCTAAAAAAACGACCCATCGGAACCAAACAACGTTTTTTCCATTGAAATCAATCAGCAAATGTTTGGAGGCGTTCAGCTTGCGTTTTTCAGGGTGTTTACGGCCCGAAACACAGCTGAAAATCAGCCGTGTGAACATACCCTCAAGGATACGACGTTTGTTTATGGCGCTTACTATGTTTCTGATACCAAAAAGATGGGAAATTATTGGTTAAAAATCATTAGGAAATATTAGCAGAATTTTTTTTAAAGTGTAGCTAAACTAGGGATGTCACGATACCAGAATTTGGACTTCGATAACGATACTTTCTGTAGTATTGCGATTTCGATACCAAATCTATACTTTGCCAACAGTAATAAAAAAAAAATCTTACATTTTCTGATGTGAGGCGCGAGGTGTTATTGAATTTTGAACGTGCCTCACATTAATAGTAATTAACCCCATCCTGTTTCTCATTCATAATGGGTTAATGTGTAAGGTACATGACGGGGTTAATTACTATTTGGCTATGTTCACACGGAGTATTGTGCCGAGTTTTTGGACGCGGAAACCGCGTCGCAAAAACGGGCCGAAAACGCCTCCCATTGATTTCAATGGGAGGCGTCGGCGTCTTTTTCCCGCGAGCAGTAAAACTGCCTCGCGGGAAAAAGAAGCGACATGCCCTATCTTCGGGCGCTTCTGCCTCTGACCTCCCATTGACTTCAATGGGAGGCAGAGAAAGCGTATTTCGCGCTGTTTTATGCCCGCGGCGCTCAATGGCCGCGGGCGAAAAACGGCGCGAAAATCGGCGTGCAGGGAGAGGAATATCTGCCTCAAACTTCCAAACGGAATTTTGAGGCAGATATTCCTCCTGCAAAATACCTTGTGTGAACATAGCCTTAATGTGAGGCACATGGAGGTTAAAGAGGCTCTGTCACCAGATTTTGCAACCCCTATCTGCTATTGCAGCAGATAGGCGCTGCAATGTAGATTACAGTAACGTTTTTTATTTTAAAAAAACGAGCATTTTTGGCCAAGTTATGACCATTTTTGTAGTTATGCAAATGAGGCTTGCAAAAGTCCAAGTGGGTGTGTTTAAAAGTAAAAGTCCAAGTGGGTGTGTATTATGTGCGTACATCGGGGCGTTTTTAATACTTTTACTAGCTGGGCGCTCTGATGAGAAGTAACATCCTCTTCTCTTCAGAACGCCCAGCTTGTGACAGTGCAGATCTGTGACGTCACTCACAGGTCCTGCATCGTGACGGCCACATCGGCAGCAGAGGCTACAGTTGATTCTGCAGCAGCATCAGCGTTTGTAGGTAAGTCGATCTTACCTGCAAACGCTGATGCTGCTGCAGAATCAACTGTAGCCTCTGGTGCCGATGTGGCCGTCACAATGCAGGACCTGTGAGTGACGTCACAGATCTGCACTGTCAGAAGCTGGGCGTTCTGAAGAGAAGAGGATGTTACTTCTCTTCACAGCGCCCAGCTAGTAAAAGTATTAAAAACGCCCCGATATACGCACATAATACACGCCCACTTGGACTTTTACTTTTAAACACACCCACTTGGACTTTTGCAAGCCTCATTTGCATAATTACAAAAATGGTCATAACTTGGCCAAAAATGCTCGTTTTTTAAAAATAAAAACGTTACTGTAATCTACATTGCAGCGCCTATCTGCTGCAATAGCAGATAGGGGTTGCAAAATCTGGTGACAGAGCCTCTTTAAATTCATCACACCTTGTGCCCCACAATAATAAGTGATAGAAAGCAGTTTTTATTTTATTTTTTTACAGCGTACACATCATAAATGATGCAAAAAAAATTGTTGTGCAGGTTATTACGGCCGCGCCAATACTGAATGTGTGTATATTTTATGTATTGACTTGTTTTAATGTTTATTTTAAAAATAGTGTGTGTATTTTTTTATTTATTTAACATTACTTTGTGTTTACTTTTATTTTTAAACTTTAATGTACTGACATATATCAGATATATGCCAGTACATTAGCCTGTGTAAGGATAGTACACAGGCAGTTGTTAGGACATACCTAAGTATGCCATAACAGGAGATATGGTAAGACAGCCCTGGGGTCCTTCAATGGACCCTGGGCTGTCTGCCCATATATGGTATGTCCCTCAAACGCGCCACAGGAATTCCCTGTGACGCGATCCAAAGGGCATCCCCCCTGAATGCTGCAGTCCGCTTTGATCGCAGCATTCAGGGGAATAGCGGCGGAGATGAGTGGTTTCTCTGATCTCCGCTGTAATACAGCCATTGCCCCGCTCCTGACATTAAGTGCGCGCGCGGTCAGCATGAGGTGATGCGGTCGGCGCTGCACTAATGAGCGGCGGAGCAGGCACTGAAGACAGAACATGGGTGTTTTGCAGAGTGCTCGCAATGTTCTGTCTTCAGTGCCGCAGCTCATTTGTACAGCGCTGCCCGCATCGTATCATCCTGACGGCACGCACTTGTCAGGACTCAGGCCGCACAGCTCCGTATCGTAATACATGAAACAACGGTATCGAACCGTTTGGGGATGCAGAGTATCGAAACAGTATCGAAGTTTCGATGCATCGTGCATCCCTAAGTTAAACATTTGACTAACTTCTGTCATGTCATAGTGACATGTCAGAAGTTTGTATTGGTGGGGGTCCGAGCACTGAGACCCCCACGAATCGCTAGAACGAATTAGCTGAAGCCCTTGTGCGAGCGCTCAGCTGCTTCCGGCTTTTTCCGGAAATAAATGTATAGTGTACGGACTCAATAGAAAGTCTATGAGCCCATACTCCGATACATCGGCTTTCCGGAAAAAGCCTAACAGACACGAAGCGGCTGAGCGCTCACACGAGTGCTTCAGCTGCTTCGTTCCAGCGATTGGTGGGGGTCTCCGTGCTCGGACCCCCACCAATACAAACTTCTGACATGTCACTATGACATGACAGAAGTTAGTCAAATGTTTAACTTGGGGATGCACGATGCATCGAAACTTCGATACTGTTTCGCTACTCTGCATCCCCACCAATCATGTCAGAAGTTTGTCAAACGTTTAGCTACACTTTAAGTAATCCTGTGCTGATAAAAAAAAACCTGCATATTTTCAATGTAAATTATTGCACCCATGGCCAGGAAAGAAAAAAAATCACTAATGAATATTGCTTATCGTGCTGAATTTGTCAGGAAACTGTTTTATTTTGTAGATGTTCGGCCTGTCTCTAAGTTGGCTCATGCATGGCATCTCGATGTGTGTTTATCTGCTGGCACCCACTTCTTTCATGGCCAGGACCAAAACCATGTGATTCACCTGATCAGCTGGACCATCAGTCATTGGCATTTTATGGCCTGTCCTGTTGGCATAGGAAAGTCTGACTACAAATTCTATTCATCCGCTATGAGTAATATTTGTTATGGGACAGCTGAACTGGTTCCCAGAAGTGTTGCCACTCTGTAATAAATTTGGTGTCCGTTTCCTACTATTTATCACTGCATAACCAGTCCGAAATGCTTTTCACAAAAATGCACCCTCCAAAATAATGACAAATAATGTTTTAAAGGGTAAATGTCACATCCAAACGTGTAGCATTAGAAGTGCATGTATCGTAATCCCAAACCCAAATATTATTACTATTTTTGCACTCCACTTAGAAAGTGACCACTTAAATGTCTTTAATTCTTCTATTCCAGGATTGTGCCGTCAGGAGTTAATGTAACATACTCAGACGTTACTATTGCTATATCCATATTTGTAAACAAATTTTTTACCGGTGCTGAATTTGTGTTTTTTTTTTCTTTAGGAACGAAGCATTCTCTTGCGTAAGTGGTATGACCTGATGATGCAGAACAAAGATGAGCTTGCTCGAATTATCACAGCAGAAAATGTAAGTAAAACTTTTCATTCCCAAAATTGTGGGTTCTGCATGCTGTGACCTATGGACAATCTTCCTTGGGTTCACTGCTTAGAGGAACTTGAAGAATACTAGAGAAAGTATTGAAGCGTAGAATTTAGAGAATGTTTTGGTCACCTAGGTTGGTGTCACATTGCAGGTTCACACACTTCCGTTTTTCCAGCATGGTTATTTTTCAGGCACTTGGGTAGTTGGACCAGCTTCACATCTCATTATTGCGCTACGTTTAGCATGTACGTCAAGAAAGGACCCGGCATCTGCGCTAAACGTGCACGTAGGACTTCATAACCCAATGGAGGCCTGAAAAGTGTCCTTTTGGCCTATGTTGGTCGTTCGTTCTTTTTTTTTTTTTTTTTTTTTAAGGTATGGAATTGCGTAGTAAGCTACTCTATTCACTAAAACAATATAGTGCAAAAAAAACATCTACCGCACACTATACGTTTTTGTTTTTTTTTAACTCGGGGAGCCTTTTGGTGACGTATGCGACTGTATGGCATACGTTTAACATATACGCCGTGGGCTTTTTAATAGTTTTTCATCACCTTTCCATTAAACAGATGCCATTGTAGCCTATGGGTGATGGATGCATTAAATAGATGCCTAATAGTGGCATCAGTCACCCATAGACTAAAATGGCATCCGTTTAACGGATATATCATGAACTGTCATGACCTCAGTTCATGACGTATTTGTTTAACGTATACTATCGCAGTCTATGGTGATGGATGCATCCGTCACATCCTATGTTTTACGTCTGTGATTTTGCCGATGTATATGTCAAACATAGGCTATTTAATATGATGTGAACTAGGCCTAATAGAGTGAATGTTCTCCCCTGCCACACTGCCCGCTTTACCCACCATTGCTTGACACTTGTCTCTGCCACTAGTCTAATTTTTCCTCCATAACGGAATGTGCAAAGCATTCAAGTTGCAGTTCTCTGGTTGGTATACAGTCCTGGCCAAAAGTTTTGAGACTGACCAAAATTTTGCTGCTTCAGTTTTTATAGTGGCAATTTGCATTAACTCTAGATTATTATGAAAAGTGATCAGATGAATTGAAATTAATTGTAAAGTCATTCCTTGCCATGGAAATTAACTTAATCACAAAAACCTAATTTCCACTGCATTTAAGCCCTGTCACAAAATGACCTGCTAACATCATTTGGCTGAGTTCACACGAGCATGTTACGTCCGTAATGGACGGAACGTATTTCGGCCGCAAGTCCCGGACCGAACACACTGCAGGGAGCTGGGCTCCTAGCATCATAGTTATGTACGACGCTAGGAGTCCCTGCCTCGCTGCAGTACAACTGTCCTGTACTGTAATCTTGTTTTCCAGTACATCCCTCATGACCACTACAGGAGGAGGTTGCCCTATTGACCTCTGTAGGGACAGGAAGACAGAGCGGTTAAAAGGCCCCTCCCACCACCCCTTGCCAGTGTTCTTCCTGTCCCCACAGGGTCAGGAGCAGAGAGACGTCGCTCCTGTATTGTGCAGGAAAAGAAACTCGGGCAGGGGGCAAGATCGGGGGGTCCGTGCACTCCACCTTCTCTTCCCCCTAAAGCCCAGGCTAACACCCCTCGAACGAGGGGTCCCTTAGCTCCCACCCTGAGACACCTACCGGAGGAATCCTAGGCAGGGTTCGGGTAGTGTGTGGGGGCTGGGGATTCCCAAGCAGGCTTCGGCCTGGCCGCGGACCAGGCGGGGACCGGCAGCTCCATAGACGTGGACGCACTGGCAGGGATCCTCGCTGCGCCGCATAGCAAGCCTCAGTCGCCGGCTATGGCGGCTGCACTACAAGGAAAAACGAATAGCCGACCAGAAATGACGTCGGGCTACTTCCGGTCCGCGGCCATCTTGGAAGGCGGGAAATTCAAACGACCGCATTTAAAGGGACACGCACAGGTATGTAGTTAGAGCTGATAACTCTAACTTGGATTATTTTCGTGGATTGCATATTGCATTGCCTGTTACCTGTCGCGGTATGGAACTTCCTCGTCCTGATGGAACTCCAGATATGTCCCAGGGTCACGTGAGTCTCACCCTTGGGGTAAGGGTTATGACTCCTTATGTATGTACACCATACTTTACCGATCTTCGGTTTTCTCTAGGATAAAGATTCCTCTCAGAGACAAACTGATAAAAAGAAGGTTAAAAAATGTGCGACTTGTGCAAAAAAATTGCCAGAATCACATAGGAAACAATTGTGTCAGGATTGTATTGCAAAAATACTAAAGGAGGAACAACCAACGTTCATGTCCGAACTTAGGGCTATGATTCATGAAGAAGTGGGTCAGTCAGTAGCCTCCCTCGCCCCTCCTCGAGAAACTCCCTCCCACTCCCGGTCAAAAAGACCACGGATGGAAGTGGATCAAAAATATAGTCCCCCCTCTCAGGGGTCTGACTCGGAGCAGGAGTGTTATTACCTATCAGAGGGTGAGTTAGAAGAAGGAGAGGAACTCTTGCCTTCAACTTCTTCCACTCAAGAGAAAAAAAAATTCTTCTCTTCCGAGATGTCTGATACCTTAATTCAAGCAATACGGGAAACCATGGATATTCCCGAAGAAGACCAACCACATACCATCCAGGATGAGATGTTTGGAGGTCTAACGGAAAAGAAAACAAAGGTTTTTCCGGTAAACGAAAACCTCAAAATAATGGTGACAACTGAATGGGAAGGCTCTTCATTTCAAGAGCTTTTAAAAACAGACTTCTCTTTTGATCCAGAAGACACTAAACCTTGGGATGAGATCCCAAAAGTAGATGTCCCAGTAGCCAGGGTTGCTAAAAAAAACGCAATCCCATTTGAAGATTCCTCTCAGTTGAAGGACGCCATGGACCGAAAGGCAGACGGGCTACCGAAAAGAGCGTGGGAATCTTCCTCTGCTTTGATCTCGACTAATATCGCGGCCACATCAGTAGCAAGAGCAATGTTTTTATATGGTTAAACCAGCTAGAGACACATTTGATGATGAAGACATCACGACAAGATCTATTAGAATCTCTACCCTTACTAAAAATGGCAACCGGATTCTTGGTAGACGCTTCAGCGGAATCTATTAGATTTGCTGCCAGGAATGGGGCTCTCTCGAATGCTGCTAGAAGAGCATTATGGCTCAAAATGTGGTCAGGAGATACGAAGTCCAAGAACAAATTGTGTTCTATCCTGTTTACAGGGTCTCTGATGTTCGGTCCTCTCCTCGATAACATGCTGGAGAATGCAGCAGATAGAAAAAAGGGGTTTCCTGAAGAGAAACCAAAAAAACCCCCTCCGTTTGGGAAGTTTCGCCAACAGAGGGATCCTACCTTACAGAACTAAAGCGGGAAAGGGAAGTCCGGTCGCTGGAGTTACCCCAAAGGGAAAAGGGGTAGAGGATATCTCCTTAACCCAAATAATTCATTCCAGCCCTCAAATCAATGACGCCAAGAGCATAGGAGGAAGACTCCTACAATTTTATCCCAAATGGTCGAGAATAACCCAGAACCCCTGGGTTCTAAAGATCATAGAAGAGGGTTACAAAATAGAATTTTCCTCCATTCCTCCAGAAAAATTTCTAATAACCCAGTACCAAGCAAAAGACCTTCATCAGATCCTTATCCAGGACGTCCAGAAACTAATCAAATTGAGAGCCATTTCTCCAGTTCCCCACAACGAAATATGCAAAGGCCACTATTCAAAAATCTTCCTAGTCAAAAAACCAAACGGTTCCTACAGGACAATAATCAACTTGAAGGTCCCAAACAAATGGATGATATATCGAAAATTCAAGATCGACTATTCCTCTAATAAGGGAAGAGGCATCAATGTGTACGATCGATTTAAAGGATGCGTATTATCACGTTCCTATCCACCCCACGTACCAGAGATTCCTCAGATTCGCAATTCAGGACGGTCCTTCCATTCTCCATTTCGTCTGCCTACCTTTCGGCATTTCCTCCGCCCCCAGAATTTTTACAAAAATTATGGCAGAGATCATGGCATTCATAAGAAGTCAGGGCATAGTAATTATCCCATATCTAGACGACTTCTTGTTGACTGCAGATACTCCGTCTATCTTAGACAGTCATCGGTCACAGGTTCTTTCCCTACTACAGGAATTGGGATGGATAATCAACTTTCAGAAGTCGAGTCTTCCTCTCCAAAAACAGAAGGTCTTCTTAGGAGTACTGCTAGACTCCTCCCTTCAACATTCCTTCCTCCCAAGAGAGAAACAAATACTCCTACTGGCAGAAGTAAGGAAATTTTGGGGGAAAGACGCCTGTTCCATAAGGGAATGTATGCGGATGTTGGGAATGATGACGTCTTGCATCCAATCTATTCCATGGAGCCAATTTCACTCCAGACCCTTACAGAATCTGATCTTGTCCCAGTGGGATCGAAAACAGAACTCCCTGAATTCAAATTTCCGAGACTGTGAAATCATCCCTCCTGGGGTGGCTCTGCACAAACAACATAGACAAGGGAGTCCCCTGGAGAACTTCTCCTTATGTAGTGATTACCACAGATGCCAGCAAACACGGCTGGGGGTCGGTAATCCAAGACCAGCACTTTCAGGGCACATGGCCTGTTCAAATGAAGATGATGTCCTCAAACTTCAGAGAACTAAAAGCCGTATGGGAGACACTTATAAGAGCTTCACCCATCATAAAAGGGAAGCATATAAGAATTTTATCGGACAACACGACAGCGGTGTCCTTTCTTCGCCATCAAGGGGGAACAAGACACACGCTTCTTCAGGCCCTCTATACACAAATTTTCAGTTGGGCAGAAGAAAATGTCCTATCAGTCTCTGCAGTCCACCTAAAAGGCTCAGAGAACCTATCAGCAGATTTCCTGAGTTGGGAAAAAATAGACCCTGGAGAATGGTCCCTAAACAGGGAAGTCTTTCTGTCCTTAACCCGAAGGTGGGGCTATCCACAAATAGACCTGTTTGCCACGAGGAAAAACTCCCAGGTAGAGACATTCTTCTCCCTAAATCTCAGAGACAACCAATTGGGAGTAGATGCATTGTCCCAACCCTGGGGCATGGATCTGGCCTATGCCTTTCCTCCGTTTCCTCTAATACCAATGGTATTAAGAAAAATCCAGGAAGATTTGACAAAGCTCATCATTATTCTTCCCTATTGGCCAAAAGAAGTTGGTTTCCAATCGTAAAATACCTAGCGTTGGAAGAACCTATCATGCTCCCAGTCAGAAAGAATCTTCTCTCCCAGGGTCCCTTATTCTTCCAGGGAATAGAAACTCTGAAATTATCAGCCTGGATCCTGAAAGGCAGATCTTGAGGAACCACGGTCTGTCAGATGAGGTAATTTCAACTATCTTATCAAGTCATAAAGAAGTTACCTCGAAAATCTATCAAAAAATTTGGAAGAAATTCTGCTCCTGGTATGGAGACCCAGGACCAGACCCCTTTTCTCCCAACATTGCGAAAATCCTAGATTTTTTACAATCTGGATTCAAAAAAGGGCTTAGTCCTAGTACCTTAAAAGTACAGATTTCAGCCGTAGGAATTTTTTTTAATACTCCCCTGACTGAACATCGGTGGATCAGAAGATTCACTCAAGCGGTCTCTAAACTGAAACCTTCCCTAAAGAAATCAGTTCCTACCTGGGATTTGAATGTGGTGTTAACGACTCTTTGTGATCCCCCCTTTGTGCCGCTCGACACAATTAGTATGCATTTTTTAACTCTAAAAGCTGCATTCTTAGTCGCTATTACTTCAGCAAGAAGGATTGGAGAAATCCAATCTCTGTCAGTCATAGAACCGTACCTAAAAGTACAAGAGGATAAGATCATCCTAAAGCTGGATCCCTCCTTTATTCCAAAGGTATCTACTGCTTTCCATAGAGAACAAGAAATAATTCTACCTTCCTTTTATCCAGATCCAAAAAACCAACAAGAAGAAAAATTCCATTGCCTGGATGTCAGGCGAACAATTCTTCAGTATCTGGATAGAACCTCCTCCTGGAGACAAGATAAAAATCTATTTGTCCTGTTTGGGGGAAAGCATAGAGGAAAGAAAGGCTCTCTAGCGAGATTTGTAAAAACTACCATACAAGAAGCCTACAAGTCCCAAGGACTATGTGCCCCACAAGGCATCAGAGCCCATTCAACGAGGGCAGTTTCGGCATCCTGGGCAGAAAGAAGAGAAGCCTCTATGGACCAAATCTGCAGAGCTGCCACTTGGTCAAGCCATCATATGTTTTGCAAACATTATAGGCTCGATGTTCTGTCCGATACGGATTTAAGTTTTGGACGGAAAGTCCTTCAATCCGTAGTCCCGCCCTGAGCATTATAATCTGGTATTGCTCCTGTAGTGCTGTCATGAGGGATGTACTGGAAAATAGCAATTAGACCTACCGGTAATTGTATTTCCAGGAATCCATCATGACCGCACTCTTACATTCCCTCCCTTATTGAATTCTGATTTGTGCAATTAACATGTCAGTTATTATCCCTAGAAATAAAATCGGGTTGCATCCATCCTGGTGTAGTAATTGAAAAACACTGGCAAGGGGTGGTGGGAGGGGCCTTTTAACCTCTCTGTCTTCCTGTCCCTACAGAGGTAAATAGGGCAACCTCCTCCTGTAGTGTTGTCATGATGGATTCCTGGAAATACAATTACCGGTAGGTCTAATTGCTATTTTCAGTACGGGACAGTAGTTCCACGGAGAGGCAGGGACTCCTAGCATCGTACATAACTATGATGCTAGAAGCCCGGCTCCCTGCAGTGTGTGTGGTCCGGGACTTGTAGCCGAAATACGTTCCGTTCTTTACAGACGTAACATGCTCGTGTGAACCCAGCCTTTTAGTGATCTTCCTGTTCGCTCAGTAGAAAGTGTTAACGAGGACAAGGCAACTGATATCACTCTGTCATTGATTATAAGAGCAGACTGGTTGTTTTAAAAGGGGGGATGGTGGTTGAAATAATTGTCGTCTTCTGTTAACCATGGTTACCTTCAAGGAAACATGTGCAGTCATGATTTATTTTACAAGGACATTGCCCCTAAATCAACCATTTATCGGATCATCAAAAACTTAATGAAGAGAGGTTCAATTGCTGTGGGCTTCAGGGCGCCGAAGATCGTCCAGCAAGTGCCAGGACCATCTTTTAAAGAGGATTCAGCTACGTGATCGGTTCAACACCAGTGCAGAGCATGCTCAGGAATGGTAGCTGGCAGGTGTCAATGCATCTGCACGCACAGTGAGGTGAAGTCTTTTGGAGGCTGGGCTGGTGTCAAGAAGGACAGCAAAGAAGCCACTTCTCTCCAAGAAAAACATCAAGGACAGATTAATATTCTGCAGGAAGTAAAGGGATTGAACTGCAGAGGACTGGGGTAAAGTTACTTTCTCTGAGGCCCCCTTCAGAGTGTTTGGGACATCTGGAAGAAGATATGTCCGGAGAAGGAAAGGTGAGCGTTACCATGAGTCCTGCGTCATGCCAACAGTAAAGCATCCTGAGACCATTCATGTGTGGGGTTGCTTTTCATCCAAGGCAGTGGGCTCACAGACCATTTTGCCTAAGGACACTTCCAAGAATAAAGAATGGTATCTAAACCTCTTCCAAGAGCAACTTCTCCCAATGATCCAGGAGCAATTTGGTGAAGAACAATGCTTGTTACCTATTCACCTATGACCGCAACCCTGGAGAGATGTCCCATCCGCTGGACAGGAAACCTGAGGATATAAAATGGACACACCTCTCCACACACCCAGTCAGGTTTCCTGTCCTCCGGATGGAAGATTCTCCTGAGGAAAATACACTTCTCCCGGGATTGCAGACCCCCTAGCAAGACTTACCTTATTCCACTAGGGGTGCTCTGGAAAGGTATAAGTCTCCCTCTTGGGAGTAACCTTAGCCTGGGATAGGTACTCCTCCCTCCTCTCCCGGTCCATCGTCCCCCTCCTGCTGCAAAGCAGGATGGTGGTTTAAGGTCCACAGGGCGGGCCTTCCTCTGGTGGGGAGCGGATCCCCGGGGCTCGTTCGGCTTGGAAGGGGCCGGACCAGACCCAGCGTTGGCGGCTTTCCGGCGCTCTCACTGGCATGTCCGGTCGCCGCGACGCATCACTTCCGGGCGCGTCCAACACTCCAGGGGGGGAGTTCCGGTGGCCCACGTGGGGAGGAGGTGCTCCAGCATCCGGAGCGAGGGCCTCCCAGCCGATCCTTGGCCTATTTTAGGCCAGAAACAACAGGAGCTCGTTCTTCAGTCTTATTCTGCCATGGAGTCGCCAGGAGAAGCACCAGGACGCACTGAACGCTCGGATGCCAAGTCCTCCAGTCCGGTACTTGAGGATGCCAGGAGTGGGGTAAGAGGAAAACCTCTCCCTTACCTAATACTGTTCCCCTTTCTCTTGTGCATATGTTTAGGCCAGGGATTGTCCTAGGAAAAAGCAGGATAAGGCCCATAACAAGGAATGTGCGATATGTAAAAAGAAACTCGCATCTTCCTATAACAAAAGACTCAGAAATGTCTAGATAATATTATATCGGATTCCACAAATTTAGCCACAAGCATTAAGGACAGCCAGGGCGACTATGATTATAGACGACCCCAAAGAACCACGGTCCATCCAGGACGCTATGTTTCAAGGGCTAGGACCTAAAAAGAATAGAACCTTCCCCATCCATAGGAACATATCTATCCTTATTAAAAAAGAATGTAAAGCTCCCGATAAAAAGACAAGCATTCCCAAGTTTCTCAAAAGGAAGTATCCCTTTGAGGAGGACGCATGCAGGGACTGGGATACCCTATGGATAGAAAGGCCGAATTCTACCTTAAGAGAACCTGGGAAGACTCTACGGGGGGTTTCAAACCAGCCATTGCAGCCACCTGCGTGGCCAGATCCCTGAAAGTGTGGCTCACACAACTGGAGGTACATCTGAAAGACAAGACCCCTCGGGATCAAATCTTAGCCTCCCTCCCAACACTTTCTAAAGCAGCAGACTTCTTGGCAGACGCCTCAGTAGACGCGGTACGCCATTCCACCAGATCAGCGGCCCTGGCGAATTCAGCTAGACTAGCTATCTGGCTAAAGACCTGGAAGGGGGACACCGGATCCAAAGGGAAGCTGTGCGCTATCCTCTGTTCAGGAGATTTCCTTTTCGGGCCCCCACTTGATGACCTGCTGGAAAAGGCATCAGACAGTAAAAAGGGGTTCCCGGCACAAACAAGGCCAACAAGAGAGTCCTTTCGTCCCAGAGGGCCAAGTAACAAAAGAGCAGGGTACGCTAACCCTAGGGCACAGGACTTTAGACCATTGAGATTTCCTAGAAAAAACAAGTCCTTTCTTTTCAGGCCCCAGAAGGACCCTAAAAATAGGGACCAACAATGACGCCAAGGGGGCAGTGGGGGGTCGCCTTTCCCTGTTTCTCAAAGATTGGCGGAAGATTTCAGCAAATCCTTGGATTCTGGGAATCATGAAAACGGGGTACATACTAGAGTTCACAACCCTCCCCCCAGACAGATTCCTTCCTACGAGGGACCCAGTCCAACAAAAGATCCTAGAAATAGAAGTTCTGTCACTTATAAAAAAAAAAAAGAGGTCCTAATCCAGGTTCCAGACACAGAGATAGGTCGGGGCTTTTATTCCCCCCTCTTCCTAGTGAACAAACCAGGAGGAAAACACAGGGTCATTATAAACCTAAAAAAACTGAGCTGCTATCTGACCTACAAAAAATTCTGCATGGAGAGTATCACGTCAACTATAAACCTCCTCTCCAGAGACTGCGTGATGGCCTCAATAGACCTAGAGGATGCCTATTATCACGTACCCATATGTCATCGTCATCAAAAGTATCTAAGGGTATCAGTAACACTCAACGGGTCCGTATGCCACCTACAATACAGAGCCCTCCCCTTCGGCATCTCTCAAGCCCCAAGGGTATTTTCCAAGCTGATAGCGGAAATGACGTCCTACATCAGGATGAACGACATTCTCCTGATTTCAATATCTAGACGACTTCCTGGTGGTAGCAGAAATAGTTCCAACTCTGACCCTACACATACAGATAGTCCGGGACATACTGACAAAATTAGGATGGAACATAAATTAAAAAAAAATCGAATCTAAATCCATCGAAAAGATGTATATTCTTAGGAACCCTGCTGGATTCCTCCAAACAGATGACCTTCCTCCCAGAAGAAAATATCGGGCCCCTGATGGACAGGATATCAGAGATCTACCTGAGCCATACGACATCTTTCAGGGAAGCTATGTCAGTCTTAGGACTCATGACATCATGCATCCCAGCCGTACTATGGGCTCACTTCAAGTCCAGACCACTGCAGTGGGACATCCTAGACCAATGGGACAGGAGCAGTTTCTCCTTGGACCAACCCTTTCACATCTCTTCCACAGCAAGACTGTCCCTCAGATGGTGGCTAAGCAGGGAAAATCTCACAAGGGGTATTCCATGGAGGTTAACCCCTACTCTCAATATGAACACAGATGCGAGTCCATTACGACTCCTCTTTTCTTCAGGGTCAGTGGGACCAGCAGACCGCTCTCAGATCCTCCAACTTCAGGGAACTAGCAGCAGTTCTTCAGGCCCTGAGGGGATCCATACAGGCAATTTCAGGTCAGCATCTAAAGATCTATTCGGACAACACAACTACAGTATCCTATATAAACCGGCAAGGGGGTACGAGATCGGCCTCGCTGATGGGCCTAGCCACACAGATATTTTCTCTGGCAGAACACCACCTGCTGACTCTATCAGCCGTTCATCTCAGAGGGAAGGACAACCTGGTGGCAGATTTCCTAAGCCGGGAAAGGCTTCACCAATCAGAATGGTGCCTGAACACCACAGTATTTCAGGAGATCATCCTCAGATGGGGAACCCCATCAATAGATCTGTTCGCATCCAAAAGAAACAGAAAAGCCCAGAGGTTCTTCTCCCTAAATCCCTCAGACCACCCAACCGCAATAGACGCACTCTCCCAGTGCTGGAGTCTAGAGAGGGGCTACGCCTCCCCCCCCTCCCCCCCCCTGATGAACCTCCTAGCAAGAGTTTTAAAAAAGGTCAGAGAAGACAGGGCCAGCGTGATACTGATAGCCCCCTTCTGGCCAAAGAGACCATGGTTCACGTGGCTAAGAAAAATATCGTCACACCAACCATGGGTTCTTCCAAACAGGCCAGATCTTCTATATCAGGGCCCAGTATTACACCCCGACATTCAGAAGCTCCACTTGACCGCATGGAAACTGAAAGGATAATCCTTAGGCAGAGAGGATTTTCAGAATCCGTCGTCATCACCCTACTAGCCAGTAGGAAACTGATTACCTCAAGAATATATCTGAGGTCATGGAACGCATTCTTAAACTTTGCAGGCAGGGATATTAATCCTTTAACCAAACCAGATATTCCCCTAATATTGGATTTTCTCCAGGCGGGACTAAATAAAAACCTTCGGCCTACTACATTAAAGGTTCAGATTTCTGCTTTAAGTTCCTTTTTCAATTTTAAATTCGCAGAACACCCCTGGATCAAAAGATTTCTAGCGGCCGCCTGCAGACTTAAACCACAGATAAGGTCCCCAGTTCCTCCCTGGGACTTAAACCTCGTTCTCCAGGCTTTGATAAAACCACCCTTTGAACCCATACTCTATTTCCTTGAAGATCCTAACTTTCAAAATGACCTTTTTATTAGCCATTACATCAGCCCGTAGAGTGAGCGAGATCCAGGCCCTCTCTGTCCTTCCTCCACATACCCTACTGCTAGATGATGATGGAGTCATCTTAAAAACCCTACCAGAATTCCTTCCTAAAGTGGTTTCACCCATTCACCTAAACCAAGACATTGTCCTTCCCTCCTTTTGTGACTCCCCAAAGAATCAGAGGGAACAACAGTTTAACTGCCTAGATGTAAAAATATGTCTAGTCCAGTACCTAAAGCTTACGCAAGATCTGAGATCACAAAACTTGTTTATCCAGTTTCAGGGTCACAACAAGGGTTCAGCGGCCAGCAAAGCTACCATAGCAAGGTGGATCAAGCAGGTCATATGGCTAGCCTACATAAATCAAACACTCAAACCCCCAGAATTCTTCGGGGCACACTCCACTAGGGCCGTATCCACTTCATGGGCAGAAAGAGCAGATGCATCCCTAGACCAAATATGTAAGGCTGCCACATGGAGTTCTCCTCACACCTTCTTTAAACACTACAGATTACAACTACACACAGCTTCTGACTTGGCCTTCGGTAGGAAGGTACTACAAGCTGTGGTCCCACCCTAAAAATATTGATTTCTATTTTACATCTCCAGGGGTGCTGTCATAGGTGAATAGGTAAAAGATCGATTACTTACCGGTAATCTGTTTTTCAAGAACCTATGACACCACCCTGCTGTTACCCTCCCATGTCTGTAGTGGATGACCCTCATAAATTGGATCGCTACCTTTTAATTTGAGCATCCCTGTAAATATTGTACATATTAAGGTGTGAGGGACTTTCACAAAAAAAAACACACATATATAAACTAAACTACTTCTCATTCTGAGTTCTTCCTAAAGACTGGGTGTGTGGAGAGGTGTGTCCATTTTTATATCCTCAGGTTTCCTGTCCAGCGGATGGGACGTCTCTCAGGGGTGCTTTCATAGGTTCTTGAAAAACAGATTACCGGTAAGTAATCGATCTTTTCCAGCAGGATGGAGCACCATGCCACGAGGCAAAAGTGATAACGAAGTGGCTCGGTGAACAAAACATTCACATTTTAGGTCTGTGGCCAGGAAACTCCCCAGATCTCCATCTTATTGAGATCTTGTGGTCAATCCTCAAAAAGCAGGTGGACAAAAGAAAAAAAACACAGAAATTGTGATAAACTCCAAGCACTGATTAGGCAAGAATGGATGGCCTTCAGTCAGGATTTGGCCCAGAAGTTGATATCCAGCATGTCAGGGCGAATTGCAGAAGTCTTGAAAAAGAAGGGTCAACGCTGTAAATATTGAGTCTTTGCATAAACTTGATGTATTTGTTAAAGTTTAAAAACTTATGTAATGCCTATAATTGTACTTCAGTATACAATAGAAATATCTGACTAAAAGATCTGAACACTGAAGCAGCAAACTTTTGTGAAAAACTAAAATTTGTGTCTGTTATTTTGGTCAGGACTGGAGTAACTTTACCTAGTGACTACTTAAACTCTATTCTGCATAAAAAAAGTTTCTAAAAACATTTAGTACCAACAGCTCCAATTTTAGAACCATTAAATATCATATTCAATTTATGAAACATAGGGGGGCGTGGCCAGCAGTCGATGGCGCCGGTCGCATAAACTGAGAGCTCCGCGCCCTGCCACGCAGATCCAGCAGCCTACAGCGGGGAAAGGTGCCTCATATGGGGAAAAAAAGACCCCAAGGGTCTAGACTCACCCCTGCAGCACAGCACCAGGTCGCCGCCGCTCCACCAACGATCGACGGCTACTTTCTTCGGCGGCAAGCCACGCCGCTCCCTCAGCCGCAGCCATCTTGGACAGCCTCGTGTCAGAAGGAAGGGGAGATGTCCGAGCAGGGAGAGGAGACAGTGCCCCACGTACAGGGTAAGCTGAATAGCCGGATGGCTAAAGTTCACCCTCCCAGCTCCCCTAAGCTGTCCTCCACCTCGTCCTGTGAACAGCAGGGAAGGGGGTCCCCTATCCCAGGAGCAATGGAGGCCAGGCCACGAGGAGCATCAGCTCAGTCAGAGGCCCCAGTACACCTGCTTGAACCACCAATGTCACAGCCCTCAGCACAAATGGCCCTACAGATTTGGCCTGCACCTAAACCCCAACGGCCCACGATCCAGCAGCCGGGGAGGAGAGACGATCTGGGGGATACACCATCTTTGACCCCCTATGCCCAGGCCCCTGCATATGCCTCAGATTCTGACCTGGAGGATTCAGCCTCACTTCCTTCAGATGTGCCCCCTATGTGGAGGGAATGTTTCTCACAGTTGCCCACTAAAGAGGACTTTAAGAGTATGATACAAGAAGTGAAGGCAGCTTTTCGTTCAGAATTGGCGGGGGTGTCGCAGCATATACAGCAGATTGCTACGAGGGTGGAGGCTTTAGAAGATGACCACGATGCCACTAGGCGCCATGTTTCTGTGATACAGTCTTCAGTGTCCTCCCAGCTGGCGTCCATTAGAGATATGCAACTGCATCTAGAGGATTTGGATAACAGAGGTCGCCGTCATAATATAAGGATAAGGGGCATACCGGAGCCCTCGGGGTCTGAAGATCTTCCCATCGTGTTAGAGACTATCTTTAACGACCTTTTGGGTGCACCCCCGTCTAATCGGATACCGCTTGACAGAGCGCATAGAGCACTGAAACCAAAATCCATTACATCTCAGCCCAGAGATATCATCTGCTGTGTCCAGGATTTCCGCACTAAGGAGGACATTATGCTTAAAGCCCGTCAGCGTAAAGACCTGGAGTATGCCGGTGTGCCGATTCAGTTATTCCCGGATCTCTCCTGGATTACGTTACAGAAAAGACGTCTGCTTCGTCCACTTCTCGCAGCCCTACGGGACCACAATATTATTTATCGATGGGGGTTTCCGTTCTCCCTTACAGCCCGAAGAGATGGTGTTTCTGCAACCCTGAGGTACCCAGGGGATTTGCCTCATTTCTGTGACTCCCTTGGTATACCAACGCCCAAGATGCAGAATTGGGAGACTCCTTTGCCGCCTTCGTCTCCACCTCCAGTCTGGCAGTCGGTCCGAAATAAGCGGAGGACCTCTCCAAGACGACAGTCTACCCGAAGTTCACCAAGACCTGATTTGAATTGATTGACGCTGCGCAGATACACGGCACCTCCGTAATATATGTGAAGGAGCCTGGTCACCCATACCAGCTGCTCCCTTCGCCAGTTGCACTATCCTAGGCTAAAAATGCATTTAGGATTATATTTCTGATTTTATGTTGTTTCGCTTTAATTCGTTAACGTAAATTGTGGCAGGGCGCGATTGCCCGGGATACACTTGGCTCTTTCACCCCCTTTTTGTTTTTTCTCGGCCTGTACGTATTTATACGTACTTTTGTACTAGGTTCCTCGACTGTTGAGACCCGACCTCCTTTTTTGATAGGGGTAATTTGTTTTGCAGTTCTCCCTCTGTTTTTAGAGAGAGTTGCAAAGGGTAATATTGTATTACCAGTTTTCTTTTGCTTTAATATCACCCGCCCCAGGGTATAGTATTCTCCCTGGTAGTATTTTCTGAGTGTGTTTGAAATTCATTGATCTCATGCATTTCTCTTTGTTCTCACTGCAGATATGTGTATTGTCTCCCTGGTACGTCTTTACCCCAGTGTCTTTCCCTCCCCTCCTACTTTCATCCGAAATAACACTTGAGACGACAGTGAATCCTCCAAGAACCTCCAAGGTAGAAGGACGCCGTAGAACACTGCTTGCTTTGAAACCGACATGGGACTGGCCCCGACATAACTGTGAGCTGTATACATCCGCACTTTCCACATCATTCTTTGCTCTTTCATACATCTTTGACCATGGTTAAATTTGTCACACTTAATGTCAAGGGTCTCAACTCCAATGTGAAGAGACGCTTGCTTCTCAGGGAGTTGAAATCGCTTGGAGCGGAAGTTGCTTTTCTGCAGGAAACACACTTAGATTCATCCGGAACTTTCCAATTTGCCCGAGGGGCGTATCCTGCTGTGTACTCTGCCTCGTCAGGTCGCAAAAGGGAGGGGGTGGCCATTTTGATAGCAGCTTCCTGCCCCATACAAGTTCACACCTCACATCTAGATCCGAAAGGCAGATATGTTATAATAGAGGGGACTTTGCTTGGACAGCCCATCGTTTTATGTAACGTTTACTCTCCTAATACCGCACAGATTCCATTCCTACGTAGACTCCTTTCTAAACTCCAGAAGCTTCCTAGGGGGGCATGGCTGGTGGGAGGAGATTTTAATGTCCCGTTCTCCACGTCCATGGATAGGGTCTCTCTTACACACGCTACTCCGACGCCCACCCTTACAGGACTTTCTACACGTTTTAGGCAACTAATTAGAGAGCACCAGCTCTATGATTTGTGGCGAGTGGATCACCCAGGTGATAGGTCCTATACCTTCTTCTCCCATACGCACAGCACTCATACACGCTTAGATTACTTTTTTGGTAATGTCCCTGCCCTCCGTGCGCTCCAGGGGGCGAATATAGACCCCATCTCTTGGTCAGATCACGCACCAGTTTCTGTGTCCCTACAGATAGGGAAACCAAATACGAGAGTATGTCATTGGCGCTTAAACGAAACTTTGATTAAGTCCCCTTCTCTTAGGGACAGCCTGGCCGGGCATATGCGGGAATTTTATGCACTTAATGAGGGATCGGTTCCTTCAGTATCCACTCTTTGGGAGGCGCATAAGGCGGTGATGAGAGGGCAATGCATAGTAATGGGATCTAGATTGAAAAGAGACTCTCGGGCCAAGCGGGTGGCTCTCCATCGGACAATTACTAAGTTGGAGAGAGAAATGGGGATTAAACCGGCGGTCCCGACACTACGGAAATTGATAGAGGCTAGAGCACAACTCAAGGACTTAGCTATGAAGGGGGTAGAAAAGTCATTACTATACACAAAAAGGAAATATTACGACAAAGGTAATAAGGCGCACTCGCTTCTGGCCAGACTATTGCGGGATCAGGCGACTGTTCGTACTCCACAGGCGGTTCGGGATAAGGCGGGCATACTCCAGCATCACCCAGACACGATAGCCACACTTTTTCATGACTATTATAAATCCTTATACCACCTGCCAAATACCTTACCACCTGATCCGGCTCGTCGGAGGGAAACGCTGCAAGCATATCTCTCTTCCTGTGCTCTCCCTAAACTGAAAGATGAGGAGCTTTCATCCCTGAATGCCCCGATCTCTGCGGAGGAATTGTTTGATATATTGAAGGACCTCCCTAGTGGTAAGGCCCCTGGACCAGATGGCTTTACATATGGGTATTATAAGACCTTTGCAGAGATCTTGGTTCCACGGATGGCTTCGTTATTTAATGAATTCCTACAGGGTTCTCCCATCCCTCAAACATTCCTGCATTCTCATATCACGCTGATCCCTAAACCGGGTAGAGACCACGCAGAGTGCTCCAATTACAGACCCATAGCCCTTCTGAATTCGGATCTAAAAATTTTCACCCGTCTTCTAGCTAATAGACTCAATGTTTGGCTCCCTTCTTTGATTCACAAAGACCAAGTGGGCTTTGTGCCTCTTAGGCAAGGAGGAGACAACACACGAAGGGCCCTTGACCTCATTGATGCCCTCCAAAAGCAAAAGGAATCGGCGATCCTTCTTAGTCTAGATGCAGAGAAGGCGTTTGACCGCTTGGGATGGCCATTTATGTTCGAAACTCTAAATTCATTTGGGATTTCGGGCCCTTATTTGACAGCACTGCGTGGTCTCTACTCCAAACCAACAGCGGCAATTAAACTCCCACACTCCACCTCCCCTCCGTTTCAAATCTGGAATGGTACACGTCAGGGGTGTCCCCTATCCCCACTTTTATTTGTGCTATGCATAGAACCTTTAGCAGCTCAAATACGGAAATCCAGGGATATAGCGGGGGTCCAGATACAAGATAAAGAGTTTAAGGTTTCCCTGTTTGCAGATGACGTCCTCTTGACTATCACTAAACCTCATACCTCCCTCCCTAACCTTACTACAGTTCTCCGTAGGTATGGGAGGCTGTCAGGATATAAAACTAATACATCTAAAACGGAAGCGCTCCCTCTTAATGTTCCACACCAGGAGCTCCAGCTACTCAAACACAACTACACCTACAACTGGAAGGAAACCTCCCTGACTTATTTAGGAGTTCAACTCACTCCCTCCTATACGTCGGTTTACAAGGCTAATTTCCCCTCTCTGTTTGTAGAGCTACGTCAGCTAATGGCCAGGTGGGATCCTCTTCCCATGTCATTTTTTGGGCGCATAGCAGCGGTCAAAATGACCTTGCTCCCTAAATTACTGTACTACTTTGAGACTTTGCCGGTAGCAGTACCTATGAAGGAATTGCGGGCTATGCAGTCTTCTATCCTCAGGTTCATATGGCACTCCGGCAGACATCGAATTCCGAAATCAGTTTTATTATCGGGTCGATCTGCGGGTGGGCTATCGGTCCCTGATGTGGTGAAGTACTACTGGGCGGCACACCTCCGTCGCATACCCAGCTGGGTGTCTTTAAGGGCGTACAATAAATGGACCGAAATAGAGAAGCTATGGATGGCCCCGGTCCACCCAAACTCCCTGTTATGGGGTGACCCACTAGTAATGCCGACTGCATCTTTATTGGGTCCCATGAGATTTCAAAGGGAGGTGTGGGAAACCTGTAAAAACCGCTTCCATTTGGCATCGGGTTGCCCGCCCTTGACTTCGGTACTCTACACTCCCACTATCCCGGGGGGCACTACCTCCCGAATAGTCCGATTGTGGACGGGAATTGAGGTATTTCACCTGGCTGATATGGTTGATCCCCACACGCAAGAGCTTCACCCGTTTTCATACTTTCAAAAACATCATAATATTCCCTCCGCTGCGTTCTTTCACTATCTTCAGGTTAGACATTACATGCAGCAAACTTTTAGATCCACGCGGGTTACTGCACCTACAAGCTTCAAAAGGTTATGTCGGTATGCTACCACCACTAGGGGGCTTATCTCAGCCATTTATGCATTATTGCTATCCCCGGAGGGTTCCCCTCCGCCTGGGCATAGATACATGTTGAAGTGGGAGGCCTTACTGAATAAATCCATCCCGCTCTCATTGTGGCAGATTATTTGGTCGCAAGCAGCTAAAACCTCCATCTGCACTGCATATAAGGAAAACCAATATAAAATCCTTATGTTTTGGTACCATACCCCTGCCTTTCTGCATAGCTTCAATCCGGGTATTCCGTCGGATTGCTGGCGATGTAGAGGTCAGAGAGGTGATCTGTTCCATATTTTCTGGAGCTGTTCACTGGTACAACAGTATTGGTTGGAAGTTAAGAACTTGGCATTGGCGGTGTTGCAGCAGGATATTCCCTTAGACCCTCTTCATTACCTCCTAAATGTTCCCCCTAGGTCTTTGGGGAAATCACCAGCTCGACTCTTTCGACACTTTCTTACAGCCGCTAAGACGTTGATAGCATGGAAATGGAGACAGACAACCCCTCCCTCCCACATCGACTTAGTAACTAGAATTAGGGAAATACGTACAATGGAGCATATGACGGCCTCTATTGACAATGAACTGGACAGGTTCAAAGTGGTGTGGGACCCGTGGGACAAGTATTGGATACAGGGAACTCAAGATTAGGTGGTAGGTGGAGCTCCGACTATCCCCCCCCTCCTCACCCCCTTAAACCCCTGTGTTTTTTCCCAGATGTTTTGTCTGTCTATTGAAAGTTACTGTCTTACTATGTGAATTGCATGGCCCTTCATGCTGCTCTAAGTTATATGTATATTGTTGAAAAATTTTCAATAAAAACACAGTTGAAACCAATTTATGAAACATAAATGGAAAACATTGTTAATTTTTTACATGCTGTTAAAATTAAAATAAATGATCCAGCTAAGTTTTGACATTTGCCTACATAGTATGGTGCCACCTGGAGTTCAAAGTGTAAATCAATGTACATGTCAACCTAATTAGCTAAGTTCTGCTGGATACACACTCCGTCACTCTCCCCACAGCCAGCTTTCTGCATAGTGATCCTCTGTTCACTGCAGAACAGCCAATAGAAATGGCTTTCTGCCTTCTTGTCAGGGAAGGAGCAGTGCCTCTGCAGTAACATGACAGTATAACTGAGAAGACTTCTGCAGGGGAAGTAAGCAGGGGCTATATCATCCACTGCCAGAGGGAGAAGGAGACTGATTCTGCTTAGAGTCCCTTCTCCAGCAGCACAGATTAGCAACAGCACCAAAAAAGATACAGGGAAGCATCAAAAAATGCTAAAAAGGGTATTTTTTGTTTTTTAATGCTAGAAACACTGCAAATTACTCTAAAGTCAGTCTGTCATCACATTCTTCGCCTCCAAAACTGCTAACACCGTTTATATAGGGAAGGATAATAGTTTTTCAAATATACCTATGTTGTCCAAGTAATCCCATCGTGAAACATAAAGAACTGCTTTTATTCCTCCAGCACCACATCCAAAGAAGATCTTACATGTAAACTAATATCCTGTTTTGATCCCATTTCAAACCCTCTGTTTTGATTTCTTCATAAGCTCACCATAAATACATGTTTGTGTCTATCTTCTAGGGAAAACCGATAAAAGAAGCACTTGGAGAAATAGTCTATGCTGCAGGATTTCTAGAGTGGTTTTCAGAAGAGGCGCGTCGCATATATGGAGATGTGATTTCTGTGCCCATGAAAGACCGACGAGCTGTAGTCCTCAAACAACCAGTTGGAGTTGCCTCTATTATAACCCCAGTGAGTGGTAAACCCCATTTAGAATCTATCCTAAAGTTTGCAACTGATTATAATTTGGGAATGTTTTCTTACCAAAATATCAGCTATTCGGAGTGAGGAAAGGCCATTGAGGATATTTTTAGGATATTGTCAGGCTTTCTGGAAGCAGGCATTGTTTTGGATTTTGGATATTATTCCATTGGTGGCCCTGCCTGCCCTGATATTATAGTCCATATCAAGCAGGTATTTTGGGAGACATATTTTGGCACATGTCAATTAAAATATTTGTTGTTATATCCCTTTTTCTCAAGCTAAAGAAAGCGGAGAACGTTCAATGGGAGAGCATAACACTGGGCATGTTGAAATCAAACATGCCCGATCCTTGTTTCTCCTTACAAGCCCTCATATGCATTAGATTGCTGGAGTGTCCCAATATTTATCTAATGTGTATGGCCAGCATTAAGGCCCTTTTACACGGGCAGATGATCGGGCGAACAAGGACGTTTTGGAATGCTCGTTCTCGATCATTGTCCTGTGTAACGTGCCCAGTGTTTGCTTGTTTAGTGGCTGATCGCATCTTTTATGCATGAATTAAAATCATAAGTTTTTGGCAGCACATCTCCCCATGTAAGCATGGATGTCCTACCGAAAATGACACTGTATGTGCCTGAATGATTGCACTAAGGATCATTTGGTCACATATAGCAACAATAGTTGCTCCAAGTAAAATGAGCACCGATCAACTCTCTATATTGTGGATCTGCGTTTGTTACAGGCAGAAAACCTGCCAGGGTAAGAGGACCCTAACGGGCCTTTTACACCTGCCGATATTTGGCCGGTGCAGAGAGCGCCAATCAATGAGACATCGTTGATTAGCGCTCGTTGGCTCCTGTCACATGGAGCTATGTATGGGGACGAGCGGTCGTTACTCAATCGCTCGTCCCCATACCTTATCATGTCAGCAGCAGGGAGATGTGCTGCCGGAAACGATATTTCACTTTTTTTAAAATTCTATGATCAGCGTTTGCTATTTCATCTGCTGATCACTGTCCTGTTTACATAGGGAAATTATCGGCAACGAGCGTTCTATGAATGCTTGTCTGCCTGATAATCGCCCAGTGTAAAAGGGCCTTTACTTATTTATATAATCTACAAAGAACATTAACATACAGTACATGACTTTTACCAGCCCTTGTAAGGTTTTTAGGTTTCGTGCTCCCTTTAAAACACTATCAGGAGTGTTACGTTATGGCCTTTTGCATGTCAGTCATCCGTGTATCTCGTTGATAGTCTTGGAAGAAGCAATTTTTTGTGCTGTTAGTCAGTTTGTCCATTTCAAGGTTTCATTTGAGAGTAGCCTCAGTATTTGCTTTGACATATTCAGTCCGTTATATCTTGTAACCTGGAGGATCCATTGACTTCAGTATAAAAGACTCGGGGGTGGGGGGGGGCCCTCCTGGAGGTATTTGGTTGCTTGACTACAAGAGTCTTGAAATTTGTTCACACCGTGCCAGAAAATACTAAAATAATAATTTCCTACAGATAGTCCTATACTATATATTGTATATCTTCAGTGAGAACATCATTGCGGTCTAGCTACACAGGGACTGTACTTTGCGGATAGGAAAAATGGATATATAATGGTCATTGCAGTTCTAAAAAAACGTGGTCATATTCAATACCTTAATGTTCGGAGAGAAGAGTCACTAACTGAGCAATGAAAGACTCTACTTGATCCATACAAGTAATTTCTTTCTTCTGCTTTTCTCCATACTAGTGGAATTTCCCCAGTGCCATGATCACCAGGAAGGTGGGTGCTGCCCTAGCTGCTGGTTGTACAGTTGTAGTGAAGCCAGCAGAAGATACCCCATTGTCTGCCTTGGCACTTGCAGAGGTAAATATTTAATGTAAAGGTTTATTATTTCTATTGGGAAAGTAACTTGGCAAATAAAAGTTCTGCTGCAGTAATGCCTCTCTGGTATTTTTTTTATAGCTGGCTCACCAGGCTGGGATCCCGGCGGGAGTATATAATGTAGTGCCTTGTTCCCGGGAGAAGGCTCCAGCAGTTGGAGAAGTTCTCTGCACAGATCCATCTGTAGCTAAAATCTCTTTTACTGGGTCCACTGCAACAGGAAAGGTACATATGTCTAAAGCAAAGTGATAATGTGATTGTTTTATACATTCGGAATAGACACTAAATACAGGTAGAGAAGTTGTATAGCATTCTCCATTGCCCTAACCCAGCAGACGTTAAGTTGACATTTTTGTAATTGACCACTATGAAAAGTGCATATTACATTTTGTAATACGTCATATAACTTTATCATGGCGTTTTCTTTTCATGTTTTGCTATAAATAGGATTAGAGGGCAGACACCTTCACCCGGCATTGTGCGCTGCATGCATGGTGATAAACTGATTGCTGGGTGGCATTTTTGAGAGAAGGTGGTGTTTTACGGAGACACCACCTTTTAAAAGTTAGAGATTACTTTAAGAATCGCCCTTTCCATTGGCGTCGTGTAATCCTCACATATTAGTTGCTTAACTCGGCAGATTGCTGAGGGTTTCATTGGCACCCACTGAGGATGGCTTATCAGGAGCTAAACCCGCTAAAAACTAGGGTATTATTTAACCGTACTAGTCAACACACAACCGCCTTTTAACTTTTGTAACCCATCAATCAGACAGGTCATAGAAGTGATCTAGGTGAGGGTCCGACCTTACTGTTGCTGAGAATGAGGGGCCAGAGAACTGGACAAGCATACATTGTCCCCCTTCCATGTAGATGAACGGGAGAGTCCGAAACAGCCGAATGCGATCATTCAGGTTATAAAAGTATAACAAGGGTTTATCGTAAAACACCTTTTAACTTCTACTTTTTTCTTAAATGTAGAGACTTTGTTGCCTTAATTGATTTTCATGCAGTCTACCCATATACTAGAAACTAGTGGTGTATATACGTTTGTCCCTTGTATTCGGCCAGTTCTTTTTTTACCTGATCAGTACACAAGTGATGGAAAAGTCGTGCACTTTGTACACCTCAATCTTGTTCATAGCCAGACAGGGAAATGTTGTACGCAACGTTTTTCTGTCCAGCTCGGAGGACGTTGTCCGATGTTGGCCTTAGTACGGCAGTGCATGCAGTATCATCAGAGTGAGTGGGCACTGGCTTCAGAAACTGTGCATTCTGACTCCCATAAAGGGCTTTCCGGTTTTATGTAAATAAAAGGTAATCCTTGTATAAGGCTTCGTTCACATCTGCGTCAGGGCTCTGTTCTGATGTTTCTTCAGAGATTTCCGTCAGAACGGAGCCATGACTGACGTAAACGGAAACCATAGGTTTCCATCACCATTGATTTCAATGGTGACGGATCAGGTGCCAATGGTTTCCGCTTGTCCCCGTTATGCAAGGGTCCCGTCACTTTGACGGAATCAATAGCGCAGTGGACTACGCTATTCCGTCAAAACGATGGAACCCTTGCACAATGGAGACGAGCAGAAACCTTTGGCACCGGATCCGTCACCATTGAAATCAACGATGATGGAAAGCTAAAGTTTCCGTTTGTGTTAGTTACGGCTCCTTTCGAACGGAAAGCTCAGGCGGAACAGATCCCTGACGCAGATGTGAACGAAGCCTAAGTGAAAGGTTTCACCTCTTTCTAATCTATTGTCTTTGAATTCCTCACCATTTTCAAGATATTAGTTTGCCGTCAGTGAATGAGAACACTCTCTTGTTTACATTGCGAGGCAGCAAATCTGTACATCAGAGAAAATCCTACAATTGTATCCAGTACAGGCAATGACCTGTGAGCTACACACACAAGAAGCTGCACAAATCCCTCTGGTGGTTTGCTACAATGTATCACCCTAGAGTCCAGGTTTGCAATGTGGTTTTTTGCCACACATCTTGTACAGGTGAAGCACATGGTTCACACTACAGGTAATTCATAGCTGATTGATGTATGACTGACCACAATTATTCCTGTGTGCAGATTCTGCTTCGATATGCAGCCGACTCGGTGAAGCGGGTGTCCATGGAGCTGGGTGGACATGCTCCATTCATTGTTTTTGACAGTGCTGATGTTGATAAAGCTGCTGCTGGAGCGCTTGCATCTAAATTTCGCAATTCTGGGCAGGTAATGAAGTTCTGTAACGTAACATGTGATTGTTTGTCTTCCTATTGAGAGGGAAACCTGGTTAAATGTGCAGGAAAAAAAGCGGCAAAGGAGGATTCAAATGAGTTGCATGTTTTCAATCACACCCATCTGAAGCACATGACATCCTGCTAGTTTTTCATTCTGTATGTAATCCGATCTCCCGTCTGGTGGCCCCAAGGTCTGTTCTAGTCGGTCTATTAATTTCTATGGGAGTTACGGAAGCAGCCGAGCTGTATCTTAGAATACAGGATTTAGAATTTTAGCATGATTGGTCGATCATGTCACCTAAAATGCTATGCTGAATCTGATTGGTCAGTGCCTTGACTGCAGCTCCAGCCTTTAGTCTCATTCAGACACAAGACGACTTCACTTCTAAATAAAAGTTGCTGAAAAATTATTACTATAACGGAAAGTTTAGGAATTATTTCCTTGTACACAAATACCAATTACACCCAATACACTTGAAAGAAAATCTTTAGCAGAGAAACCATAGTCCCCTAACGGAAGCTAGTACATTTAGGAAATAATTCATTCGGGTATTGTTTTTAGGAACCCTAAGGCTGGATTCACATGAGCACATTACGTCCGTAATTGACAGACATATTTTGGCCGCAAGTCCGAAATGCTAGGAGTCCCTGCCTCTCCATGGAACTACTGTCCCGTACTGAAAACATGATTACAGTACGGGACAGTTGTCCGGCAGCGAGGCAGGGACTCCTAGCGTCGTACATAACTATGATGCTAGGAGCCCGGCTCCCTGCACTGTGTTCGGTCCGGGACTTGCGGCCGAAATACGTTCCGTCCATTACGGATGTAACATGCTCGTGTGAATCCAGCCTTACAGATAGTTACAATGGAATTTTTTTTTTTCTGCAGTTTCCCTTTAACTGGATGGTGACCACTAATGTATTTTTAATATTTGCATATAGTTGCAGTGTTTGTTTTTAGAACGGTTTTTATATTTCCTTCGATTTTCATTTATTAATTATATAAATAATAAATTGGTTGCCCTCTCTGGACGAGAACTTTTCATTTTTTTTTAAATGTTTTTGTTGAACATATTTTGAAAGGGGGGAAAAAAAAAAAACACCACCCCCAAGGCAGACATAAATATGAAGCGGAAGGGGGCGGGGGAAAGAAAAAAGGGAAAATAAATAGGAAAGCTGCAGATCGTGATCAGTTTGTATATCTATGTATTACATGGATGTCGATTGACTTCATTTATGCTGCAGGATAAATTAAGCAGCTGGTTACCGTGGCTATAACCCCCCCCCCCCCCCTCCCCCATCAACCACTTCCAGGGTTAGCTTTCCTGTCTGGTGAAGCAGACCAACAGCCGTTGTACATGGGTTGTCCATAGTATACATTTTATATTCGAGCCACAGTAGTTGTGCAATGCTGACACTACACTTCTTCCTTCTAGACTTGTGTATGTACAAACAAATTCCTGGTTCAGAAAGGAATACATGACACCTTTGTGAAAAAGCTATCCGCACTAATGGGAAAGGAACTGCGTGTTGGAAATGGATTTGATGAAGGTGTGACCCAGGGACCCCTCATTAATGCGAAAGCTGTGGACAAGGTAATGGTCTACTGGTAATGGTCTACTGGTAATGGTCTACTGGTAATGGTCTACTGGTAATGGTCTACTAGTAATGGTCTACTGGGTGCAGAAGATACATGTGATATGATGCAATGTATCACTATCAGAAGCAGAACAAGCTCGATCATGAATATTTTCTTATAGAAAGCTGCTATGCAGAGTAGTTTATATCCAGACTTCTACAAAGCATGACTGACTTGGATATACTAGTCCTTCTCAATGAATTAGAATATCATCAAAAAGTTAATTTATTTCAGTAATTCAATTCAAAAAGTGAAACTCCTATTATATCGATTCATTACACACAGAGTGATCTATTTCCAGCATTTTTTTATTTTAATGTTGATTATGGCTAACATGTAATGAAAACCCCAAATTTTGTCTCAAAAAATTAGAATATTATATAAGCCCAATTTCAGAAATGATTTTTAATACCGAAATGTTGGCCTACTGAAAAGTATGTACAGTATATGCCCTCAATACTTGGTCGGGGCTCCTTCTGCACGAATTACTGCATCAATGCGGCGTGGCATGGAGGCGATCAGCCTGTGGCACTGCTGAGGTGTTATGGAAGCCCAGGTTGCTTTGATGGCGTCCTTCAGCTCGTCTGCATTGTTGGGTTGGGTTGGGTGTCTCATCTTCCTCTTGACAATACCCCATAGATTCCCTATGGGGTTTAGGTCAGGTGAGTTTTCTTGCCAATCAAGCGCAGTGATACTGTGGTTATTAAACTAGGTATTGGTACTTTTGGCATTGTGGGCAGGCGCCAAGTCCTGCTGGAAAATGAAATCAGCATCTCCATAAAGCTTGTCAGCAGAGGGAAGCATGAAGTGCTCTAATTTCCTGGTAGACGCTGTGCTGATTCTGGACTTGATATAACACCGTGGACCAACACCAGCAGATGACATGGCTCCCCAAACCATCACTGACACTGGAAACTTCACACTGGACTGCAAGAGACTTGGATTGATTCCTCTCTACTCTTCCTCCAGACTCTGGGACCGAGATTTCCAAATGAAATGCAAAATGTACTTTCATCTGAAAACAGGACTTTGGACACTGAGCAACAGTGTTGGTCCACTGTGTTATATCCAGTCCAGATTCAGCGCAGCCGTCTAGCAGGAAATTTTAGAGCACTTCATGCTGCCCTCTGCTGACAAGCTTTATGGAGATGCTTGTTTCATTTTCCAGCAGGACTTGGCACCTGCCCACACTGCCAAAAGTACCAATACCTGGTTTATTAACCACAGTATCACTGCGCTTGATTGGCCAGAAAACTCACCTGACCTAAACCCCATAGGGAATCTATGGGGTATTGTCAAGAGGAAGATGAGAGACACCAGACCCAACAATGCAGACGAGCTGAAGGCCGATATCAAAGCAACCTGGGCCTCCATAACACCTCAGCAGTGCCACAGGCTGATCGCCTCCATGCCACGCTGCATTGATGCAGTAATTCATGCAAAAGGAGCCCCAACCAAGTATTGACTGCATATACTGTACATACTTTTCAGTAGGCCAACATTTCAGTATTAAAAATCATTTTTGAAATTGGGCTTATATAACCTAATTTTCTGAGACACTAAATTTTGGGTTTTCATTAACTGTTAGCCATAATCATCAGCATTAAAAGAAAAAAATGCAGGAAATAGATCACACTGTGTGTAATGAATCTATATAATATGAGTTTCACTTTTTGAAATAAATGAACTTTTTGATGATATTCTAATTCATTGAGCAGGACTAGTATATGTTTGTAGGAATATAAAAGGTGTCCTGGCAGTCTCTGCTGGCTCTCTTTTCTATTTTAGACTGATATCTGTATATTTAAATTTTAAAATGATTTTATTGTCAAACACAAATCTGCTATTGATGTATCTGTAGGTGGAACTCCATGTAAAAGATGCAGTGTCTCAAGGAGCTCGAATTGAAGCTGGAGGCAAAAGATCCGAGGTTGGAAAGCACTTCTATGAGCCAACCTTGCTGAGCAGTGTTACCACGCAGATGCTTTGCGCTAGGGAAGAAACGTTTGGACCTCTAGCGCCTGTCATCAAGTAAGAAAGCATTTCATTGTGTTCTTTTTCCATACCAAAAGAAAAAACCCTTTGGTCCCAGGTTGCTAGTTCTAGAATAATCATTCTAATAACATGGAATCTCGTGAACAATTCCTCCACTGGATTGTAATTTATTAAAAGAAGGCAATCTATTACATTGTAGGTCTGCTTTAGCTACAAATAAATGGGGGCACCATTTACTGGCAGCCTGGCACCATTTTTCCCTATGGCCCTGTAAGTTTGTTGCTATATCGGTCAATTCCGTAATATACATACCTACCAGCCTTTGGCTTCCTGCAACCAATCAACAGGCTGCAGACAGTTTTATGACAGTCTGTCGACTACTGTCCATAAAAAACTGAATTCCATAATTTATTTTCTCGCTCAGAGGAAGCCATAGGGATTTTATTTCCCCCATTGCTGGCCCCCACTAGATGAAGACCACTCCGGTTAGGGACCCCCTTCTTTTAGTTAGAAGGGGAGCCACTGCAGAAGCTCTTGCTATGGAGGACTTTTCAAGGCCACATATTCATGGTCATCCATTTATTTTAATGGGTGACTTGTAATGCAATATTTTCCCAGCAAAAAAAAAAAAGGATGTGGCCACCCACAGCTTTCCCCCACAATAACAGCTGGCCAATGGGGGTTAAAGCAACCAGACCTGTGACGGTCAGCTTATAGCCGACAGGTGCTTTTATAAAGGGTGTTCTCCATATCGAAAAACCCCTTTTTAAGGGATTGCCTGTTTAGGACAACCCCAAATTATAGTCCCTATTAGGGCATATGCGCAACCCTGCTCAAGATCACATCTACTAGCCACAGTGGAGGGCAAGTACAAAGAGAGGCTCTCACACTTGCAGACTCCTTGCAACCATTTATTACATGGTCGCAGTCACACTGTAATACTACATTTTCTGCAGGGAAAATGTGCAGGCGCCAGCAGCTTTCCCCAGTGATGAGAGCTGATTGTGGGGTGATTCAGCAGTCAGATCTTCTAAACGCCAGACGGGATGCATTTCAAAAGGTCTGTCATGGTCCGTCCTAAGGAATAGCAGCTCTTTAATACCCTGATAGCAGTGCTGTCTTCATTTTGTCCTGGCACAGGGCTTAAACACTGTACTTACTTGGGACTTCTCTATTTCCAGTCAATCCCCCCCCCCCCATCCTTGACATCCTGTTCTTTCTTCTTAAGATCCGTATAGACTGTCTGTCACTGGGGCAGCTGTGTCGGCACCAGGGGAATTAGCATGAGGATTATATTTGCAGTTAAAAATATTTGTACTCCCTATCTGGTCTCTTTCATGTTCTGCTAGTACACTAAGGAAAAAAAGAAAGTAATAGAGATAAAAATATAACCAAATGATGGCGGTGAAGTGAAGAGAATAACTGTGATAGGAATCAACGAGAATTGGTAAAGAAAAGCAACGCAATTGTTCATGCGAACTAGTGCTCGTATTACCCGAAATCTGATATAACTTTCCAAGAAAATGGTTAACAAATTCCATACATCTGTAAAATATCCTGGTTTAAAAATAAGTTCTATGTTTGTAACCTGCTCAGGGTAATGAATGTGTGCTATAGTCATTGACAATATCTTTTCATCTCTCTCTTTATACCAGGTTTGAAACTCCGGAGGAAGCTATTGCAATTGCCAATTCAGCCAATGTAGGCTTAGCAGGTATGCTCCAATTTATAGAAAGAAAACCTTTATCTGTAGACCTTGGTAAAGATATAGACGGGTCGAAAACTATACCGATTAGTCTCCCGCTATCACTATATCAATACATAGAGTTACTCGGCTATAAAAGTGCTGCTGTAGAACCTCTTCCAGAGGCCAGGGCTTTTATGTCACAACGTCCATCAGTTTTAGCAGTGATTAGCACCCTTGTGGATATTCACACCTCTAATATAATGTGTATATATTTATATATGTAGACACAAAAATAATTTATATACGTGTATTGATTTCCTGCATTAGTAGGGAATTATGTGTTCTGCATATCTTCTCTATATAACTTCGACACAAATATGTTTGTATCTGTATGCAGGTTACTTCTACTCCCAAGATCCAGCTCAAATTTGGCGAGTGGCTGAACGTCTCGAAGTTGGCATGGTGGGGGTTAATGAAGGATTGATGTCTTCTGTTGAGTGTCCATTTGGTGGAGTGAAACAGTCAGGCCTTGGAAGAGAAGGATCTAAATATGGCATTGATGAGTATCTAGACGTTAAATATGTTTGTTTCGGAGGTCTATAACAAGATATAGTATGGCAGTAGCACTACACTGTTAAGTCAGTGGGTCTTGTGGAACTATAGAAAACCTGTAAAGTTCCTCTAGTGAATATATCACTAGGATGTACATCTGACTTGTTAACCTGACTGTAGGTCACTTGTATATTACCAGAAATTATTGTCTGAGCCTAATGTATCAAAACTGCCTGAGAAAAACTGAACTCCGAGTCCATAAACTCAAGCCAAAGTTCTCAATTGTTGCTACAAGCAACAAGGCTTCTTTTTTCCTGTGAAAAAGTTGTTGTATGTTACTTAACCTGATTGGTTGTGAGGTTTCCTGAGTCTATAAACCATAGTTAGTTCAGAGGTTTTAACAGAATTTATAGTAGACACTTATAATCCGAAATCGGTTTGCTATCAACGCTGCTCATCGCGCTTTAGCAAAATATGATTTGGAAAATTAAAGGGAATATCCAACCCTTTAAAACCATCTTTTGTTTTTTATGTAAATTGGCTCAAATTTGTGTGCTGATTAATTTCCTAACATACGTTTATAGTGGTTGGAGCTCAGTTTTTCTAAAACGGTGCGCAAATGCCCTGAGTTAAATAATAACATTCAGACTGCCTGCAGCCACCACTAGGGGGAGCTTACAAAGTAACACATTTAAACTGTATACATTAAGCTCCCCACAGTGCCAGCTACATGCAACCAGAATTTTACCATTTAATGCTATGTCTATGCAGAGAATTCGGAGCTTTGTATCAGAAAAATGGATAGATCTAAAATTAATTCGCACAAAATGTTGGACCTAGAAGCGACATGTTAAAATTCACCAACTTCATTTTAGGTATCTTCTTTATTCACACCAGGGCCTTAAGTGGCAAATGAGCCTATCTCATATTGTGTTCCCATATCTGCTTTAACTTGTGTTGCAGTGGACTAGCTCCGCTACTCTATCATAATTCTGTTTTTTGTTACTTTGTGTCTAAAGCAAGAAAGCTTTGATTTAGTGAAGAGTTGTCAATATGTTTTTGATACTTAGGTTTCGTTCACATCTGCGCTAGGGCTCCGTTCCGTCTGAGCTTTCCGTCGGAATGGAACCCTGACAGACACAAATGGAAACCATAGGTTTCCATCACCATTGATTTCAATGGTGACTGATCCTGTGCCAATGGTATCAGTTTGTCTCCGGTGTGCGAGGGTTCCGTCGTTTTGACAGAATCCATACCGTAGTCGACTGGGAACGGAAACCTATGGTTTCTGTTTGTCTGTCAGGGCTCCGTTCCGACGGAAAGCCCAGTCGGAACGGAGCCCTAGCGCAGATGTGAACGAAGCCTTAAACTACTTACGTACAAACCAAGTAAAAATAGTATTTAGACGTGGTTTTTCCTCGTGCAACTGAATGTCTACATGTTCGTGTGCCAAATAACTATGTTCTTTCAAGTCAGTTAAAGTCTATCCGATATAAGAAAGCGATAAAATGCTTGTCTGATGCCAAAAAAGTGGGGATTGGCTGGAAGAAAAGCACAAATACAAATTTTGGAGGTTCTACTCTACAGATATATATGGATTAATGTTAAGTGTAGTGGTATGACACCCCGACGTGGAAACCCTTTATCAGTGGAAATACATAGGCCCAAAAACCCCACTGGTTATGCTGAGAGCAGATGTGATCACCAAGCATAATTATGTTTTGGTATTTGGTGGTCATCATTGGTATTCAAAGTATGGATCCTGGTGATCAGTGGTCATCTTCTAGGTCATGTTGGTCAAGGGTAAAGTAAACATTGGAAGGTCAACCAAATTCTGTCAGATCTCTGTAATAACTGACAGCGGAGCAGGTTACTCGTGTAGCAGACACTGAAGTATCCCATACTGTAGAGCTTCTTGGAGTACTTTTTTATAAACAGTCTGGTAGTTACTGTATAGGTAAACTATCTTAAGTCCCATATTTTACTCATTTGTAGCACGGTTTTCATTTTCAGCAGTTTTGAACATTAAAGTATGATTACATTTCTATAATAATCTTTTTTCCTTGCTATTGACTGTATACAACCATGATCTCACCACCAGCACACCATATATTCATCCTGAATCAATTAGTACAAACCTGTTTGTCATATACAAGTAAATTATTTTTCTGCATGGCACTTCTAGCTGAAAAAGAGATCATTATAAATGTGACTGCACTGCTTATTGAGAGACAGACGTATGTTTAGCTATGGTCTAAAAATGTCTTCATGTCTGAAAATTGTTGTAAATTGACTAATTTTTGAACTGACCTTTGTGGTACTTGTGGGAATGTCATCCAGTAGGACTTTATCATGATAATAAAATAGTGTTTGATAATATCTGAGTTTCCTGTATTTATTTATGTCTTTCTTTTAACAAATGTTTAACTTATGAAAAGTTGAATAAACAAGCAGAATACAAAATTGGTAGCTTTGAAGAGGTGCATGAAAGGTTGACAGGTAAGATCATGCCTAGCTACCTGGAGCAGCAATAAACTGTCAAATACCTGTAGAAAGGGAAGAGTCAGTAAGTAACAAAATAAGAAAAATAAAAAAATAATGGGGCAGGGTGAGTGGGCTCCTATGAGCCTATAAGGGAAACGTTTCTAGCGTAAGCTGTAGGTGGGTGTAAGCGATTTTCAGGTTTTAAAAAAAAAATGTATTGTTGGTATCCATAAGGACGCTCGTAAGTTCTTCATTAATAAAAAATTTATCTAGATTTTACCTCCCCAAAGAGGACAGAGGGCTGTTTCCAGGCACCTGCAATGGTCTGCTCAGCAGCTAGAAATATAAATAAGAGCCTAAATTAGGGGCTGCTTTAAAATGGAGGAGGGCTTCCCATTTATTTTTTGATCTTGTGTCCCTTTCAATGTGAGTTTGATGGTTTATGGTACTAATCGTGACCTTGTCCAAAAAAAATGAGTTTATAACTTTTGCCACTTTTATGTGGCTTCAGATTATATTCATTGTACATATCATTCTGCCACTGTGCCCCTCCATTTCAGAAGCCATGTTTTGTGCCTACTGACCATTGAGTTGCAAAAGTGAAATTTCTGTATCCTAAATTAAGTTTAAAGGCTATGTAAACCTTTGATGGACATTTTTTTTTTTTTTTTTAAATAAACCAGTCAGTGTGTTTGGTGTAAATTTATAATTCGTCTATTCTAACGTAAAAAATATTTTTTATAAGAATGAATTAAAAAGTTACACCAAACACAGACTGAACGGTTTATTAAAAAAAAAATGCCCATCAAAGGTTTATGTAGCATTTAACCCCTTGACGCATTATCACGTACATGTACGTGAAAAGTGTCATATGGAAGCCGCTCATGGGCTAAGCGCCCTCCATATCCTAGGGGGACTAATAGATGGTGTGGAAAAAAAAAATATATATATATATATATATATATATATATATATATATATATATATATATATAATGTGTGTGTATGTTCAAAAAAATAAAACCTTTTTTCCTCTAAAGTGATGTTTAACATAAACCCAGTAAAAAACAAAATATGTAAATTGCCAAGATCGCTGTTTTTTTGGTAACCTTAGCTCGCAAAAAAATTTAATAAAAAGGGATCAGTTGTACGTACCAAAAAAATGTACCAGTAAAAACTACAGCTTGTCCCGCAAAAAAATAAGCCCTCACACCACTCAATCAACGGAAAAATAAAACCGTTATGGCTCTCAGATTATGGTGAAGCTAAACTATTTATTTATTTTTAACGGTTTTGTTTTGTTTTTTTAAAAAGTAGTAAGAAAAAAAACGATACATTTTTGGTATCACCGTAATCATATTGAGCCGCAGAATAAAGTTACGTTTTAATTTTTACAGCAAAAAACAATGTAGGAATTGCTGTTTTTTTCCAATTTCAGCCTGCATATTATTTTTTTTCAGTTTCCCACTACATTATATGGTACTTTTAAATGGTGCCATTAGAAACTACAACTCCTCCTGCAAACAATAAGCCCTCACGCCGCTCCATTGATGGAAAAACTAAAAAGTTATGGCTCTTGGAACACGGGGAGTGAAAAACCAAAAAATTAAAAACGGCTCAGTCCTTAAAAGGTTAAAGACCGTAAATGAGCTTTACTATGTGCAACAAAAATAAAATGACTGAAATTTTAAACTGTGGCCAAAAGTATGTGTACACCTGACCATCACACCTATATGAGCTTGTTGGGCACCCCAGTCTTAAACTGTAGGCATTGACATTGAGTTGGGCCCATTATGTGGCTAAAACGGCCTCCACCCTTTGGAGAAGTTCCATGAGATTTTGGAGTGTCTGGGAATTTGAGCCCATTCAGCCATGAAAGATTGACAGGTAAGATAATGGATGGATGAGAAGGTCTGGTCCGCAGTTAGCATTCCAAATTGTCCCAAATGTGTTGTGTGATCATGGTCCGGGGCTCTGTGCAGCCACTTGTGTTCATCATCCACATTGCACTCTTCACACCATGTCTTTTATGGACCCCACTTTGTGAACAGGGCACAGTCATGTTGGAACTGGAAATAGCCATCCCCAAACTGTTCTTGCAAAGTTAGAAGCCTACAAATGTCTTTGTATGCTGTATCATTAACATTACCCTTCACAGGAAATAAGGGACCTAGCCCAAACCCTAAAAAACCTCCTCCGAGTATTCTCCTTCAGCATGCGGGCAGAGAATGGGCATTCAGTTCTTTGGAAATTACAGAAACAGCCGAGCTCGCTTGCTCTTAAACCTTTCTCTAATGTTCAGATTTAGAAATGAGACACCAGAGCCTCAAAATTGTTAACAGTACAAACTTTTACATAATTATTCAAAAACATCATTAATTTCAGCAAGTATTTCCCTGTGACTACACTTCAGGTACTGTATATACATTGTAGAGCTAGTATAGATCTTTACATGGATGTAGTGGTGGTAATATGATCATAAATATTGTATCATATAATATCCCAACAATCACCTGTAAAAGTACAATACTAGGTTAGAAGATCAACAATAAAATATTAGATAACTCAGATTACTGTATGCTTTAAAAAAAAGAAAGCCTCATCAGTCCAGACTTCAACATCCAACAAATCTTCAGATCCAGTATTCCTGGTTAGCAATATAACGTCTGTAAAAAATCCAAGGTGGTATGTACAGGATATGGCTGAGGTAAAGTTGGTTTATGTGATGTCACGTTCTCGCACTCATGGTCTCTCATCCTGTAAGCTTTTTATGTGTCCGTATTGTTTACAGATCTCCAAAGGTTTTTACGCAGGACGATATTATTACAGACATAATATAGGAAAGTCGCTTCTATTCTCAGAAGCTGCTAATTTCTGTAAAAAAAAATTCTAACTCCCAGAAAACGCATTTAATGATTACAGAGAACATAATGTAAGACTTAAAATAATTTAGAGATGTCTGTAAAATGAGTAATTTTACAATAATGACTTAAAGGCATGTCCACCTATAAGCAACATTTTACACTTTGTATATATAGATGTAACGCCATACAGCCCTCCCCCTGTAGAGAACGCCATACAGCCCTCCCCCTGTAGAGAACGCCATACAGCCCTCCCCCTGTAGAGAACGCCATACAGCCCTCCCCCTGTAGAGAACGCCATACAGCCCTCCCCCTGTAGAGAACGCCATACAGCCCTCCCCCTGTAGAGAACGCCATACAGCCCTCCCCCTGTAGAGAACGCCATACAGCCCTCCCCCTGTAGAGAACGCCATACAGCCCTCCCCCTGTAGAGAACGCCATACAGCCCTCCCCCTGTAGAGAACGCCATACAGCCCTCCCCCTGTAGAGAACGCCATACAGCCCTCCCCCTGTAGAGAACGCCATACAGCCCTCCCCTGTAGATAACGTCATACAGCCCTCCCCCTAGGGGATGCATGTTTTTTGTAGGAACAACCCCTTCAGTGGCGTCACGCTGTAGCAGCCATAGCGGCTGCCAGCAGAGCCTCCGCCCATGGGGGGGGGGGGCGGCACAGGCCCCCTCATGCTGCGGGCCCCGCAGATGCTATGGCGGTAGTTACGCCACTGGTTTACAGAACGCTCCAGCCCGATAATTGCCCCGTGTGAACAGGGAAATGATCAGCCAATGAACGAGCAAACGCTGGTTCATCGGCTGCTTGTATAGTTTTAAATGCCTAAACTATTATCGTTGTCCGCAGCACATCTCCCTGTGTAAACCGGGAGATGCGCTGCCGACATGATAAAACATATGGGGACGAGCGATCTGAGTAACGAGCGGTTGTCCCCATGTTGCCATGTCCCCATGTGAAAGGAGCAAACTAGCGCCGATCAACGAGCTGTCTCGTTGATTGGCACTCATTTACGCTGCCCACGTCAGGCCGTGTAATATCGCCCTTAGTTTCTCCTATACCATGTTACTGTTTAGTGCTGGGTGTAAAGTGAAAATCTCCGTACAGACATTGAGCCAATAAGGAATGATGCAAGATTTTCTCTCTAACCTGCAGAAGTGTGAGAGCAGCTCCGCGCTGTAACCCTGGAACAATGCTGGATAAGTAATGCAACGTTTTTACTAAGTCACTCAACATTTTAAGTAGTGTTTAGGTTTGCAGCGGCAGATTTCTGCCCACAATGACCGGTAATTGACGATATAACACGTCATTCAGCACTCATTAAATGCCCTTTAAATGGCCAATGCAAACTGTGTAGGAGACAAACGATTGTTAATACAATCGTTCGGTCCCCATATTGTGGGCAGCATATCCCCTGTTTACACAAGGAGATGTGCTGCCGACAACCATGATTTTATAGGCTGCATAAAATCTGTGATTTGCTCGTTTGCCAGCTGATCGCTGCCCTGTTTACACAGGCCGATGATCAGGAAAGAGCGTTTGTACGAATGCCCGATCATTGGCTTGTGTAAATGGGCCTTAAATCTATATGGAAATTGTCAAATGATGTTCAAAGGTAGACATTCACTTTAATCTGTAAGTGATGAAACTGTAAACATTTACCGCCTCGATTTTGGTCATATATTTTTCTGCAAAATCCATTTATTTTTTTCATTGACCTGCTCATCTGCATTTCGAGCTGAAATTAAAAGGAGCACCGTTTTTGAGGGCACCGCTGGAAATATTTTTGGGGTTATCCTGGCCAACTTTATCACGACTGAAAATAGTGTCTTGTTCACTGTCAAACTCAGACTCTGAAACCATGAGGCTGGAGTTATGTTCTGTGCTTCTGTGTTTTATACCTGTGAAATAGATTACAGGATCATACGTCAGTGCCAGTACTGCCTACATGTAACTATAACCTAAATACACAATCTTCAGCCAAGTTGCCCTCAGAATGATCAGTAGAGAACGTGATCTATATCACTTCTGTAAAACCTGTCATCAATAAACATACGGTAATGTACTGGTTCTATGGACCGTGGTGGTGGCTAGCTCTATTTCTTATATAAATTGCTATATAGGGCAGCTCGGAACGCCCAAAATCCTAGGCAGAGAAGAATCACACTCGTCAGGTGCAGCTTTTTGGCTGATGACGGATCCTTAATCTCTACTTATCACATGATTGGAAAAAAGATGGACGTGACAAGTGATAAATAGGGTTTAAGCCTCCACTCCGGTTTCCTCTATAGAGCTGTATTATCCAGAGATGTACTAGGTTTTCCCAAATGACCTCTACATATAAAAATAGTTTACTACTCACCATACTTGGGTCTTAATGCCATTCTTTCTTGCTCATCAAAATTATCCAGGATTGTATATTTTGTTTTCTTCCGTATTTTCGTTCTTTTGCGGCTAATGTTAAACAGTACAAAGGGAATTGAAAACATAAATGATGTGCATGTATCACACTAAGAATAATCTGATTTAGGCTGCATTTACATGTACAGTTCTTGTAATGATTTTGAGGCTTAGGGTAGTTTACAACAGTGTACAAATTGTTTAAGTTGGTAGATGTCAATTTATAAAATTCTTATTCACACAATTCAGTTTCTTCTGCAGTTTTGAGACCATTTTAGGACATGCTATATTTTGATACAAATTATTGGGGTATTATTTTCTCTATTGATGAGGGCCTATACTAATTTTAAGATTATTCACAAAAATACTTTAATATTTTTTCTGGTTTAATAAAAACGTTAAGAGGAATGTCTCAAGTAATTTAAGTTTACCTCCATTAAAATGTAAGCCAGTAGAAGAGAAATAATGTGTTTGTTATTTTTAATGACTTCACTGGGGGTGGCCATATTGGAGATATACACTTCCTGTATTATCTGTATGGACAGTAGAGCAGAGTGTGTTCTTTAAAGCAACTAAAATGAATGGGAGTCCATTAAGAGAGAAATGTCATAGATTATTACAGTCTCCAGAAAGTGATGAAGTAGAGCCCAGAGACCAGGGAGTGACAGGGGAGATGTATACAGAGCCGCATCTGTGTGTATAGTTTATCTTTTCTGCCTTATCGAGCCATTATACAGCAGTACAATAGAGCTGTCATTAACTTGCCGACCCTCTTTTGAGGTGACTGTGCTCATTCTGTCCCAGTTTATACAGCACTGCAGAAAGCTTTAGCCTATTTTGACCGCTCCAGTGGCCAGTGTGAAAATGGCAACGTTTGAAGATTTTTTTTTTATGTGAATAGTACCAAAAAAACAAAACACACAGACTATAAAAAAAAATGTGATATATTGTTTCAAATAAAAAACAGGTTTAAATAATATGTAATTTTCTGAATATACCACTGAAGTCTTTTCCTTCCATGCGGTTTACCTTTTGTAGCAACACATGCAGACCCATGTTAGTCCCATTAGGAAGGCAACTAAGGCAAATGTTAGTACAATGATGTAAAGAACACTCCATTCTGTAAAACAAGATATTTTAAGAAGACATTATAAGAGACACTATCACTTTAATGATATTATATTAAGGAGGCTCTGTCACCAGATTATACGTGCCCTATATCCTACATAACGGTGTAATGCAGATAACAGTAGTTTTTATTTAGAAAAACAATAAATTTTGACAATGTTATGACCTATTTTAGATTTATGCTAATGATTACTTAATGCCCAACTGGGCGTTTTATAGCTTTTGACCAAGTTAGCGTTGAATGGAGAGAAGTGTATGACGCTGATTGGTCAGCGTCATACACTTCTCTTTACATGTACTCGGCACATAGTGATCTTGCGAGATCACGGTGTGCTGTCACTTACTCACATATTAACTTTACTGAAGTGTCTTGAGAGTGAATAGACATCACCTCCAGCCAGGACGAGATGTCTATTCACAATCCCAACACTTCAGTAACGTTTGTGTGTCACTTACTCTCACAGCACATCGAGATCACACTGTGCTGTCATTTACAGCGTGATCTCGCGAGATCACGCTTGCTGTCATTAAGTCCCACACAAACGTTACCGAAGTGTCGGGAGTGTTAATAGACATGGCGTCCTGGCTGGAGGTGATGTCTATTCACTGTCAAGACACTTCAGTAAAGTTAATGTGTGAGTAAATGACAGCACATCGTGATCTCGCAAGATCACTATGTGCTGAGTACATGAATGGAGAGAAGTGTATGACGCTGACTGGTCGGCGTCATGCACTTCTCTTCACAATGCCCACTTGGTCAAAAGCTAAAAAAACGCCCAGTTGGCGTCATGGTTCGGCTTCAACTGCAAAGGGGAGTCATTTCCTCAACCTGTTGCAGGAAAATGTTATGGGTCAGTTTGTGGAAGACCCGACTAGAGGTGAAGCTCTGTTGGATCTGGTCATTTCTAATAATGCACAGCTTGTTGGGAACGTCAATGTTTGTGAAAACCTCGGTAACAGTGATCACAATATAGTTACATTTTACATATACTGTAAAAAACAAACACCGGCTGGGAGGGCAAAAACACTTAATTTTAAGAAGGCCAATTTCCCCAGGATGAGGGCTGAAATTCAGGATATAGACTGGGAAGAACTAATGTCAAATAATGGTATAAATGATAAATGGGAGATTTTCAAATCTACTTTGGGTAATTATAGTGCAAAATTTATTCCTATAGGTAACAAGTATAAACGACAAAAATTAAACCCCACATGGCTTACACCTTCTGTAAAAAGGGCAATACATGACAAAAAAAGGGCATTTGAAAAGTACAAATCTGAGGGTACAGCTGTAGCCTTTGTAAATTATAAAGAGCTTAATAAAATCTGTAAAAAGGTAATAAAATCAGCAAAAATACAAAATGAAAGGCAGGTGGCCAAGGATAGTAAAACAAATCCCAAAAAATTCTTCAAGTATATAAATGGAAAAATGCCAAAGTCTGAACATGTAGGACCCCTAGATAGTGGTAATGGGGAGTTGGTCACAGGGGATTAAGAGAAGACAGAGTTACTCAATGGGTTCTTCAGCTCTGTATATACAACAGAAGAAAGAGCAGCTGATGTAGCCGGTGCCAGTGCTGTTAATATATCAGTTGATATACTGAATTGGATGAATGTAGATATGGTGCAAGCTAAATTAAATAAAATAAACATACACAAGGCCCCGGGACCAGATGGGTTACACCCTAGAGTTCTTAAGGACCTTAGTTCAGTTATTTCTGTCCCCCTCTTCATAATATTTAGAGATTCTCTAGTGACTGGTATAGTGCCAAGGGACTGGCGCAGGGCAAATGTGGTGCCTATTTTCAAAAAGGGCTCTAGGTCTTCCCCGGGTAATTATAGACCAGTAAGCTTAACATCCATCGTGGGGAAAATGTTTGAGGGGCTATTGAGGGACTATATACAGGATTATGTGACAAAAAATAGTATTATAAGTGACAGCCAGCACGGTTTTACGAAGGACAGAAGCTGTCAAACCAACCTGATTTGTTTTTATGAAGAGGTGACAGAGGGGCCGCTGTGGATATAGTGTTTTTGGACATTGCAAAGGCATTTGACACTGTCCCTCATAGACGTCTAATGGGTAAATTAAGGACTATAGGTTTAGAAAATATAGTTTGGAATTGGATTGAGAATTGGTTGAGAGTTGTTGGAAATGATTCCTACTCTGAATGCTCCCCGGTTATAAGTGGTGTACCACAGTGTTCAGTGCTGGGACCACTATTATTCAACTTATTTATTAATGATATAGAGGATGGGATTAAAAGCACTATTTCTATTTTTGAAGATGACACCAAGCTATGTAGTAATGTTCAGTCTATAGAAGATGTTCGTGAATTGCAAGCGGATTTGGAAGTGTTTGGGCGTCCACTTGGCAAATGAAGTTTAATGTAGATAAATGTAAAGTTATGCACCTGGGTACCAACAACCTGCATGCATCATATGTCCTAGAGGGAGCTACACTGGGGGATTCACTTGTTGAGAAGGATCTGGGTATACTTGTAAATCATAAACTAAATAACAGTATGCAGTGTCAATCAGCTGCTTCAAAAGCCAGCAGGATATTGTTGTGTATTAAAAGAGGCATGGACTCACGGGACAGGGATATAATATTACCACTTTACAAAGCATTAGTGAGGCCTCATCTAGAATATGCAGTTCAGTTCTGGGCTCCAGTTCATAGAAAGGATACCCTGGAGTTGGAAAAAATGCAAAGAAGAGCAACAAAGCTAATTAGGGGCATGGAGAATCTAAGTTATGAGGAAAGATTAAAAGAACTAAACCTATTTAGCCTTGAAAAGAGATGACTAAGGGGGGACATGATTAACTTATATAAATATATGAATGGCACATACAAAAAAATGGTGAAATCCTGTTCCATGTAAAACCCCCTCAAAAAACAAGTCGGCACTCCCTCCGTCTGGAAAAAGAAAGGTTCAACCCGCAGAGGCGACAAGCCTTCTTTACTGTGAGAACTGTGAATCTATGGAATAGCCTACCGCAGGAGCTGGTCACAGCAGGGACAGTAGATGGCTTTAAAAAAGGCTTAGATAATTTCCTAGAACAAAAAAATATTAGCTCCAATGTGTAGAATTTTTTTACTTCCCCTTTCCCATCCCTTGGTTGAACTTGATGGACATGTGTCTTTTGTCAAACGTACAAACTATGTAACTAGGTATATGTAACTATGCATTAAGAAAGTAATTAGCATAAATCTAAAATAGGTCATAACTTGGTCAAAATTTATAGTTTTTCTAAATAAAAACCACTGCTGTTATCTACATTACAGCGCCGATCACATTATGTACAATATAGGCCACTTATAATGTGGTGACAGCGCCTCTTTAAATCGTTTGCATTACACCTATCAAAGCCAAATACACAGTAAAAGGTCTTCAAGGTCTTGCAGAACATTTTCAAATTCACAAAAAGGAGATACATCCTATGAAAGTGTTTTGTTTCAGATCAGAAAAATCGACAATTCTTTTCCAGAAACAGTTCCACTCTAGCCCATGAGCTATGTCTGGTATTGCAATTTACTTGAATGGGTCTAAGCTGAAATATTAGACACCGCACACAGACAAACAGTGTTTATGGAAAAAAAAAAAATTTAATTACTGTTAGCCGTGGAACCATTTCAATGATAACATGATTAGATGATGGTAGAATTCCTGCCACTTGTAGAAAAACTATAGTAGATTTTAGTTGTTTTACAACACCCTGAATGAGAGTCCACTGCTGGTAAAAAGTTGCCCTATATGTTATTATCTAAACTCGTTCCTAATAGGAGTGACTCCAATAACAACTTTATATTATTGCTATTAATGCAGTCCTCTAATAACTTCTTTATTGAACACAATGGGACAGATTTGTTATTGGTGTTGCGCCAGAATTCTGGCCTAAGTTGCCCCTTCTTTTTGGTGCAAATAATTGTTGACAAATTCATCAATGAAATGCAGCAAAAAAAAGGGCATAAAGACCAAGAGTGAGGAAATCCAACCCCTACATGTGTTTCGCATTTCGCTTCTACCTGGGGCGGAAAACTGGTGCTGCTTAAAATGCGCCTCAAGAAAGTAGTCTAGAGTGAGCGAACCAAGAGGTTGTGTAAAGTAAGACTGAAGTGTCTGAACGTCCACCAAATTTATCATCCAGCATGAGCTACTGTGATAAATGTGGCATATCTAGCCTAATTCTAAACTTTCTAAAGCTTTTCAGACTAAACTGTCATGTGTACATGAGGAAGAAACACTATTACTGGCCGTTGTATGACTTGTACCCTGCATTTTTTTTTTTTTACCAGTTTTCCCCTCTGACGGCTCTATCAATAATTCTCAGTTTTCTCCGAGCTAGTGGGTGCAGCTTAACTTTTATCATGTCTGCCATAAACAGCATACATAGGGAAGAGAACATTCTGGTCCACTATCTCTTTGTAAAATACCTATCAATGTATACCGCAATCAAAAGTAATAGTCCAACGTAATTATAACAATATATCGTTATTAGATCAAATGTAGAAAAAAAACGGACAACTGTCTCAATTAAAACATTAAAAGTCACTAAAACACGACTGAAGTGGTGGTTAATTATCCAGATATATATGGTCACAAGTTATATAGACCTATGAAAGTGCTTGAAGGTGGAAAGAATCCATACCACATATACTGTAGCACACACAACTCAAATATGAATAGGTATACAATTATAAATAACACCCCAAGTGAGGTATAAATAGAGCAAATTCAAGTACAGATAACAGGAATAACAATATACATATGGAAACTATACCGGTAATGAAACATATAGAGCTTTAAGATGCCTCAATAGGCTCCTAATAATGACCATACAACTACTAACCCATAGTGGAATACATATAAAAAAAAGAAAGACCACTGGACAACTACCACCTCAGGACCATTATCTCTTTGTAGCCCACCTTTGGAAGCAGCATGGAGGACATTATACAGCAGTAAGGAGCAGTATAGCTTAGAATACAACGACATCTAACTGTTACCAGAAGCTGCAGCATGTCTATGTGAGTGTCTCTCCTCTCTCTCACTTTGCCCTTGCTCCCTCCTCCCCCTTCATAGACTTCTTTGGGCAGCAACATCTGTGTCTATGGTGAGAGGAGGGGAAAGAGCAGAAGGAGGGAGCAGGATGAGAAAGATACAGTCACAGACACACTGCTCATAGGAGTCTATGGAGAGGGGAGGAGAGAGCATAGATAGACTCCTATGAGCAGTGTGACTGTGTCTTTCTCTTCCTACTCCCTCCTCATGCTCCCCTTCCCCTCTCCATAGGCTTTCATGGGCAGCAGCGTGTCTATCTCCTCTCTTTCCCTGCTCCCTCCTCCTGCTCTCGCTTCCCTTCTCCATAGACTTCTTAGGGCAGCGTGTCTGTGTCTCTCTCACTCTGCTCCTGCTCCCCCTTCCTTCTCCATATACTTCTTAGGGCAGCATATCTGTGTCTCTCTCACTCTGCTCCTGTTCCCTCCCCACAACCTCTTCATAGACTTCTATGGGCAGTGTGTCTGTGTCTCTCTTCTTGCACCCTCCTCCTGCTTCCCCCTCCCCTCTCTGTAGACTTCTATGGGCAGCAGCGTCTGTGTCTCTCTGTAGGGAACCAGTCGAGAAAAAAGTATCCTCCGGCACTCGATCAAAGCAAAAAAAAAAATAAAAAAAATTAATTCATCACTTTAAAAACAAGGTAAAACATTCCTAGAAAGGATGCTTACGCATTTCGAACCACACAGGGTTCTTGGTCATAGCTAGCTTTCCAAAGCTTTTGGTTCAGGATTTAACCAGGTAGGAAGAGGTCCTATGTGGTGCGCTAGTACAATTATCTCATTGAATGCCATACAGAATGTAGAGTTAAATTATCTGAATACACACAATAATACGATTTTGTGTAAAACGCAAGAACAGGTATATGATTGGAAGAAGAAAAGTGGTTTCGTAAGGCAATTGGAATAGATATATATGCATACAAAATCCAGAAAAACATTTGAAAATATATTTCAAATCTAATTAAATAATAGGAGATCTCATAATGTGTACAAGGATTTTAGCTCACACGTTGGCACTGTCCATTCAGCACCATTTAGGAGCCGAAACAGTATACTTATATTCATTTATTTTGCTATACACTATTTATGCTATGACTAAGAACCCTATGTGGTTCGAAACGCAGAAGCCTCCTTCCTGGGAATGTTTTTACCTTGTTTTTAAAGTGATGAATTAAAGAATTTTCGTTTTATTTAATCGAGTGCTGGACAATACTTTTTTCTCGACTGGTTCCCTACTGTTTTGTCTGCTGACGTCACAGATTTTTCCTCTGTCTACAGCACGGAATTGAATCACAGCATGGTGTCAGAGATATCCCAGGTGCATGGTGAGCGGACCAACTTGTCTTTCTATGTGTCTCTCTCCCTGCTCGTCCCCTCATCTGTCCATAGATTTCTATGGGCAGACTGAAGAGACACGTCCACTTCATGCTGTGCGTATTATGAGCTCTGTAACTAGAGACCGATCTTGCTTCACAACAGGAGGTGGACAGCAGATTACAGGAAGGGAGACACCTAGTAGCAGCAACTTCACACAGAATTTGCAAGGATAAAACAACTACATTTTAACAGTAATAAAATTACACCGTTATATATATCAAGTTACTATTAGATTAGCATAAGTTGTTTGAAAAGTTAGTTTCCATTTAAGACGCTTTTAGCAAATCTCCTCCAAAATGCCATGTATCAGGAAAAAAGAAAAGTCCAGTCCATAAATCATAGCCCAGTTCAGGATTAATATTAATACTCAGTATATGGTGTGTTTTTTGTACTCTGTATATGTTCTAGTAATATTTAGTAATAGATTTTTATTTTTATTATTTTTATTTTTTATATAAATTGAAGTTGAATGGACCTAAATAAATGTACATTTTAATCTGAATTTTGAAAAATTAGGTCATATTAGTGTGTATAAACTAACTCTCACTAATTGGTCCAGTTCACATGTAGCTATGTATATTGTTTATATACTGCACACAATATTGGCCTCACAATGTAATGCAAATGCAGGCATATTAAATTAAGAAATAGAATATATAGTTGGGGCCAGAAGAAAAAAAAATAGGTAGAACAGTAAATGGAAGGGGTATTAGCTATGTGGACACAAATAAGGACACTAAAAAAGAATGAACTTACCACAATTGCTCTCTCCATCACTCACATAACGTCGTAACCAGTTTTCCATCCAAAATGGATAGCAAATACAGGATTTTGTTATGGGGTCACAGTGTCCATGGCCTGAACATTTTAGAAGACACACTAAAGGAAAGAGTAAGGTAAGTTTAAAATGCAGTACGTACAAAATAAAAGAAAGCATAATAAATGATGGCAAGACCACTCCAAAAACAGCCTAAAAGGCAGATCACTTGTTTTCAGTCAAAGGAGATTGTAATACAACTAAAAGGGGTGAATAAATACAATAACACCTGTACAATTACTATACAACTTATATTATCATGCCACAAGGCTGAACAAACCCAAGGGGAACATTGTTGACTGAGCAAGTAACTTGATACATGATGTTTGGCCATTAAGTCTATAAGACCTTCATAAGGCCCCATTCACACGACAGGGAAACTCTGCCATTTTTAAAACGGACAAGGAAAAAACAGATGCAAAACGGGTCAAAATCGGCCGTTAAAAACGGAAAAACGCAGCCCAGAACGGACTACCACATGAAGTTCTCTTAAAGTAACATTTTGAAGAATGTTCAATATTCTAGTGAATAGAACAGATTTTCAACAATCAGAACCAAATTTTGTGGGTAGTGACTATTGCAGTCATTATTAGTTATATGCTGTAATATTATTTTCAGTCTATAGAGTGATACTTACCAGCAGTGTCAACTCTTAACACTTTGTACAGTAAAAAATCTGCCTTTTCCTTTAAAAGCTGCCGCTGTAGTGTGTGTGCAACATCAACTGCCTTTCGTATTTTAACAGGGTGACCACTCTGGACATAGAAGAGAATTACAGTGCTGTATGTGGAGACAAAATTAGAGCCTGTCATACATAGGTTAATAAATAACACTTCAATGTTAGGGCAAACAAAAAACGTGATAACGTATTTGTAGGAATAGACATAAAAAGCCCCATAACTGGTCCTCGCTGATGTCATAGTACTGAGCATTAAAACAGCGAGTAGATCACAAGTTAGGATCTATTCACACTGCATTTACAGTGTACGACCAGGGTAGGTGCCATTGATGTATGCCAAAAGGCTGTGGTCTGTGAGATATTTCACATTCACGTATCTCCCAGAACCCTGTTCTATGTCATTGGTACTTACAGCACAGAGAGAATCTAAGACACTACCATCAGAGGCTCTATTCAGAGCCTCCATCAGATTTGATGGGAAGAATAGCCGCAGTATACGGCACTATTCTTCCCATCAAATGACAGACACCACGACAGAAACCCAACGGACCCCAATGAGGTCTCTGTCGCGCTGTTCGTGTCTCAATCTTCCCTTTTACAAAAAAGAATGATCTCATAATTGCAAGAGATTCTATTAACTTGGCGGTAAAATGACTACAATATTAAGTGATTCAAATCATTAAAAGAACTAGATAGGTCACTTTGCCCAGTCCAGTTATTGCAGCACGAAAGGCCAATGGAACTGTTCAGTTTTGCCCCTGAAAGATACCTTGTCTGTTACCATAATATACAAGGCCGGCCTTAGTTTGGATGATGCCCTGTGGAGTGCATTCTACTCATGTCCTATAGTGCCCAAATAATAGAAAAAACACGGAATAACAAGGAAACGAAGCTGCATCCTGTGCAAGCTCCAGCTGCCCATGCCACCAGGACCAGTGGTGCCCTCTTCAGTCATGACAGGTGATGTGCTCTGTGCGACCACATAGGTCGCACAACCTTACAGCCAGCCCTGAGAGTATTCATATGAGTTCTAACACTAGTTGGGAATCATATTTAATGTATTTAATAAAGATTAAAATTGGCAAAATACCTTGAATCTGAATGTGCTTGCATCTTCTGAACCTTCACGTCAAAATCCAGAACATTGAGGAGGACAGCCAGCTGTCTCACTAAGGTGTCTTTCTGTTGTTCACTAATCTGGCTAACAGCCACTTCTAAAATCAGCTCCACCAGGTATTCTTTCCGTCGATCTTTTAAAAGGTTTAAATGATTATAAAATATTGTAGAGAAAACTATCGCTCATAGCAATGCGGATGCTTACTACATCTTAAGAAATTCAGACACGGCTGTGCATGTTAATGATCAACATTTAAGCCCATGCACACCCACATTCACATATACTCTACATATACTCATATACTATATATAGGGCTAATAATACATATATATGAACTGTTGTAAAGCTTATCCTGCACTGGTCTCGAGTCACAGATTGTATTGTGATGTAGCAGTGCTGGGGTATACATTACAGAACAGTTCCTGGTGTTAATATTACTTTTCCAGACTGCAAATCACCCTAATTTGATGATTTTCTTAAGGCTAATGAATAAAGTGAATAGGACTGAGCTGTAAGAACATAGAAACGCACACAGCCCTTGTCTGCTCATGATCAGTGGGCATCCCAATGGTTGGCGTGCACCAATCACATATTAATGGGATATTGCTAGGATATGGCATCAATCACTATTAGTACAGAACCCTTTAGGGATTATACATATGGATCTGTACCAGCACCATATTTACCCCTAGAAGCAGAGAATGCTTTAGTAATACAGTATGCCAAAAAGCATTCCTCTGTGTGCTTCCATATAAAAAGGGAGGCACATAGAGGCCCATACTAGTCTATGGGCACAGCATTATGGATCCTTACAACATGGGTTTGTAATCTGGTTATGTGCAGGAAGCCTTATAAGAGTGAGCTAATGCCCCTCCAATCTATTTCTCGTGGCTCATTGGCTAGAAGGGATCACATGACCACCCCCATAATGGTGCTGCACAGAGGCACTTTCTTAGATTTTATGATAATAATTATAACATGACATGACAAGCGAGATCATACCATTAGAGAGAACCTGAAAACGGTCTCTTTAGTAATTTGATGATAAAGGATTGTGGACAACTCCATTACGCTGATCATCTACACTTGCTCCCTATTCTACATCTGCCATCTACTTGTCTTTTAAACTTTCATACCAGGACGCACTTCCACTGTTGCTGTGTCAATATCGGAATCTCCTTTGGTATCTGTGACCTTCAAATGAAAGAGATATATTCCTTCTACGAGATTTGCGAGTTGAAGAACGGGTTTATTCTCAGATGAGTCCATCACATCCTGGTAAATAGAGACATGTACATGGTTGATACATATGGAAGAGATTTGAATAGGGGAACATAAAAGGACCATCAACACCAGATATAGAATGCCATCACAAACTAAACATTTCAAATACCCATTCAATATAAAGGATACAGCTTGTAAGGTTGACAGAAATAACAGATGCGTTTCTTATTATAGTAAATGGCCAACAAATAATGTGAAAGACTCTAAAACTGAACATAAATTCTTATTATTGGAGTGTTAGGCTTAAAAGCCATTTTACGGAGACTTCCGGTTCCGGCGCTGACATGTGAGGAGGGAGAAAGGAACTCTCCAGATCTACGGGACATAAAAACCGACTAAGATATCCAGCTAACACGTGGAAAAACGTTACAAAGGTCAGCACTGACCTAGCAAGCTACACCCGACACATACGGGAGAAACCGGAGAGATCAGACACCTCCCACACTCAGCGGCAGACTTTAGCGCAGGAAACAGGGAGCGGAGCCGGCCAGAAAACACGGGACAAGTTAAGTTATAATCCGCACAGCACCGGATCGGCAGGACACAGAAACCTGACTGAAGCAGGTAGCAGGTACCGGGGTCTCCCCATACTTACCGCTAACGCGGTCTGGTTAGTTTTGGCGCCAAATACCGGAGCGAGATAGAGGAGGTGAAGAGGCGCCATCTTGCCGCGGCTCACAGCCCTAAACAACGCGCTGTCTGAGCCATAGACAGGTTGGACACAGCTGGCGTTAATCTCGACACATATAACAGACAAGAGGTCCCGATATAGGCAGCTTTATAGACGGTGTTATACAGATTGCAAAAGCGGTGGGACCGTCTTTGAAGACAGACACCTGTAACAGGACATTGTGAGTGAGGGAGCGCCATTTTACTACAGCGCGCTCAGACCACGTGTTTGGCAACAGCACTTTCGCCAGCGACACGCATAGCCTGTCATAGTCGGTAATCGATCCAAAAAACAGGGGCCGAGCAACGGGTGCAAATAAAAATGCCACCGGTCACCAGAAAAGACAAGCAGGCAGCAAGTAGGCCGTCCTCAGACCAGGAAGAGGCAATGTCAGATGAGGAAGGTGGGGAGGAAACCTCGAGTTCAATGAAAATTGATTACAGAAAACTGGCTATGGAGGTAGCCAGGCGTATTACACCCGACATACAAGACACACTGGCCAATACCATATCAACCTCACTGAAGGCACTGCAAAGCGAGGTATCACAACAGGGTATACGTCTAGATGAAGTAGAGCAAAGAATATCCCTGTTAGAAGATGAAGCAGCAGACACGCATGGCGCACTTCAGGAGCTATTGGCCGAAAAACAAAAGATGTTATCCAAAATAGATGACCTGGAGAACAGATCGAGACGGAACAACGTGCGAATAGTGGGAATACCAGAATCAGTACCAGCCACGCAACTAAAGCGCATCTGTGAATATGAACTTCCAAAGATGCTGAATATGGAGGGACCATGTAAAGTTGAAAGAGCGCATAGAGTGGGTCCAGACAGACAGACTCTGCCGCAACACCAAGGCGCACTAAAGAGAGCGCGACAAGTCATAGTACGCTATCTTGATTATGCTGACAAGGAAGCGCTGCTGCGCATGTACAAAACCAGACGGGGTCCGACGAAATTAAACGGCATCACAGTCATGTTATTTAGTGATTACTCCGCGGAAGTTTCAAAGAAACGAAAGCTATTCAGCAGAATCTGCACAGCGTTCCACAAGCGGGGACTTAAGTTTCAATTGCTATACCCAGCGATTTTAAAGGTAACAACTCCAAGTGGCACCCTACAAGTTTATACAGACCACCAGGAAGCGGAGGCAGTGTACAAAGATTTGTTCAGGGAAACAGCGTCTACAGCAGCAGATGGAGATTTCTCGGGAGGAAGCGCGCAGCAGAACGTGACACATCCGAAGGGACAGCCACCCAAGGAAAAGAGAATGCCACAGACTCCACGACACGGCTAATGTACACCCAAAATCGGCTGCCAGTCGACTCCTCGGCAGACGAGAGTCGTGAGTACCACCGTCGAGTGAAATTGGAACTTGGTCATGTATTAACGTGTTTAATAGTTGACATATGCAACAAAGGAAGTTACTTGGTGATGACATTGGGGCCTAGTTTAAAACAGTTTAGAACAAGAAAGATAAGCACAAATACATTGACAGCTGAGATATTGTTAAACCATGTTAAATGTGTTATGCTGACGAGATGTTATCTGTAGGTAGAGGAGAGTAAGTCACATGGCAGAAAAAAGAGAAGTCCTGAGGAAATATGAGAGGGAAAATGGGGGCTCTCCGAGGGAGTCGGGGAGAGTTAATGTGTTCTCACGTAGTGGGGTTCAATGGTTGATTGGTAGTCGTATTAGCCCTAGTTCAAGGGGGCTGAGCTGCACAGACATTGGATTTACAATTTATTCCTTATTAATACATAACATCCTATATATGATGAAGAAGCATAGCCAGTCTCCGCTAACGAATACCTTAATTTCTCTTTATGAGAGTAGTGACATGGAACGTTAAGGGACTACTGTCCCCACACAAAAGGTCAATGGTCCTGCGTCACCTTGGTAAACTGAAGGCTGACCTGGCTTTGCTTCAAGAAACTCATCTGGAAGAAAAAGATTTTTTTAGAATGCGTAAACTTTGGGTGGGAAATGTTTATGGTTCCCCAGCTATTCAAAAAAAAAATGGAGTGATAATTTTAATAAGCAAAAATCTTGCCTTCACTTTACGCTCAAAATATGTGGACACAGAGGGACGATTGATGCACATCCTGCTAGACACACAATGGGGGGAAGTTAGTATATATAATGTATATGCGCCCAATACAAATAATCGCACTTACTTTCAGAACCTCCAGATTACACTCTTAGCTGACACATGTGCAATGAGGCTGGTAGGGGGAGACTTTAACTCAGTACAATATGCAGATGAAGATAGGAAGAGAGATGCACAGGCACCGACACTGGCTACAGATGGCATATTGCCTGAATTCTCACAAACCACACAACTAACTGATAGCTGGAGATATAGCCACCCGGATGACAGGGAATACACTTATTTCTCACCATATCACAAGTCCTGGTCGAGATTAGACTACATTTATTTAAGCCAACATATGTTACAACGAGTAGAACAGGTAGACATCACAGACATGATCATATCTGATCATGCGCCAGTACGGTTGGTGTTGGCGGATACACACCCCAGGGGGGAGTTTACTCAGTGGAGATTTCCGGCAAATTTAACAGAAGATGAAGATTTTCAAGCACGAATAAAGGGATGGTGGTTAGAATATGCTATAGATAATGCAGAACATGCGGCTGATCAGGCCCTGTACTGGGAGACGGCTAAGGCGGTCTTGAGAGGAAGGCTCATATCGTACGTAACGTTTAAGAAAAAACAGATCCAACAAAAATACAGAGAGTGTAGTGATAAACTTAGAACAGCTTATTCTTCTTTCCTTGCTGACCCGTCGACAGATAAAAAACACAAATGGGTGGATGCGAGGAAACACTTCGAGTCATGGTTGGATAAAAGGGAGAAGTTTGGGAGATCACTCTATGAGGCCAAACTTTTTCGTTTTGGCAACAAGGCAGGAAAACTGTTGGCGGGATTGGCTAGGGGATTTCGGCCGCTCACGCATATAACCAAACTAAGAGATCACAAGGGCTGTGTACAAACGGAACCCAAAAAGATGAATGACATTTTTCAGGCTTTCTATCAGCAGCTGTACGAAACCACATTGGTACCGGGTGATGTGCGGGGTGACCGATTTCTGGCAGATATCGCATTACCTACCTTAGACCAGGGGCAATTAGAGGACTTGAACGCACGAATAACACTGGTAGAGTTACAGACAACCATAAAGTCATTAGCAAATGGGAAGTCGCCGGGACCTGATGGTTACCCGGCAGAATTCTATAAAATGCTACAGGAACAAATAACGCCGACGTTATTAGCATATTTTAATTCTCTATTGGAGGGTGGGAACATTCCTGATGCAGCAAATACAGCATACATCAAGGTGCTACCAAAAAATGGGAAAGATCTGTCACTACCGAGCTCATACAGACCCATATCCTTAATAAATCAGGATATCAAGATATTGTCCAAGATCATGGCAAATAGGCTTGCCCAAATAATGCCTCGTCTGGTGGGGCCGTCGCAGGTGGGTTTCATAAAAGGTAGATCGGCAGTTACAAATATTAGAAAGGTATTAGGAGTTATGGATGGGGTGGCAGCACAGCCAAAGTCATTCAGCCAATCGGCACTTGTGCTGCTGGATGCTGAAAAGGCGTTTGACAATGTTGAGTGGCAGTGGCTGGACATGGTCTTGGATAAATTTAACATACAAGGGGCATTTAGAAATTACATAAAAACGTTATACAAAAACCCCACGGCGGCTGTGTGCACGCCAGGAATCAAGTCAAAGACGTTTAAGCTACATAAGGGAACGAGACAGGGGTGCCCACTATCACCACTCTTATTTGACCTAGCATTGGAACCCCTGATACAGATCCTGGAACAGGGGCGGATATTTAATGGGATTAGAGTTGGCGAGGTTGAGGTTAAGGCGGCAGTCTTTGCAGATGATATCCTGCTGTTTCTCTCTCAACCGTCTAGGCATCTCCCTAGGGTTTTTGAGGTGATCCATAACTATGGGCTATTCGCGGGTCTCAAAATTAACCCCCTCAAGAGCGAACTACTAGGTTTGACACAGCATAATCATACAGCGGATGAGGGGTTACAGCAGTTAGGCATAAAAATTGCTAAATCACAAATAACATATTTGGGGATACGGATCGGGAAAACCCCGGGAACCTTATATCATCTGAATTATGAACCCATCTTCCACAAAATACGGCTGGAACTTGAAAGATGGAGGACATTGCCGCTCTCTATGTTCGGTAGATGCCATCTGGTCAAGATGATCTCCTTCGCTAGATTATTGTACCCAATGCAAACACTGCCGGTACTATTGAAGCATAAGGATGTCAAAAATTTTAATTCCACTATAACGAAATTTATATGGTCGTATAAACGGCCAAGGATATCGCTAACGAAGTTGCAGGGGTTTCACTGGCAGGGGGGGGTGAACATTCCACATTTAAGGGGATATAATATAGCCAGTCTATTCCGGCATGTGTTAGACTGGATACACAAAACTAATCATTACTCCAACCAGGAACTAGAGTCAGCACTGGCAGGTAAATATGACCTGCAAGCATTATTGCACACAAAACTTAAGCACCTCCCGTGCCATGTTAAATCCTCAGTTATATTACGAGACACAATTATGTGCTGGAAGGAAGTGAGGAAAAAGCAGGGCCTATCTTTTCAGTTGTCTAAATACTTACCATTATGGTCACATATACGGTTTCCAGCGGGCATGACAAGTAGTTTATTTAAGACATGGAAGCAAAGGGGGATAGCCACAGTAAAGCAAATACTGCACACAACGGAACCGAGGCTAAAGACGCTGCCAGAGCTAGTGAACGAATTTGGGATCCAACCAACACACTTTTTACAATACATGCAGGTTAAAACTTTCTGTGCTAGGGAGGTAGGAAACTTGGAAAGGGAGATAATAGATAATCCTTTTGATACACTGGTAGAAGAATCACATAGGAAGTCATTGTCGGTACTATATTGGGCAATAAAGGATATTTACATAAAAATAGACCCAAAACAACAATTCCCTTATTGGAGACGTGTTTTTCAAACAACAGATGTAAACGATCAAATACTAGAGGGATGGAAAGCAGTGAGAAAGCATGTAGTTAATGAGGTGTGGAGGGAGACACAGTTTAGACTAATACATGCAGCCATTTACGCTTTTAACATACCGTCAAATGATAGCAACCCAGACCGATTGCATGCATGCCCGAAGTGTGCTCAGCCACATACAGATCTACATCATGGAATTTGGGCATGTTCGAATACACAAGGATATTGGTCATTAGTGCTGGCATTTATGGCGAAATTATGGGATAAACCGATGCCGCTAAACCCCATACTTCTTTTGTTCCACTCCAGAGCATCAATGGAAGTGGAAGAAGAGGGAACGGTAGCGCACATATCTCCGCTAGCACATATAATAATACTCATTGCAAAAAGATGTATACTGAAAAACTGGCTGGAACCCAATGCACCGACATTAGAACAACTCATACAGCAATTGAAAACATGTCTATATTCAGATAGGACAGATGCCCTAATACACAAAGAGCAGAAAACGGCTAGTTTTTTCAGGAAATGGAAACCGTTCTTGGAACAGATGTCGGAACTAGATATTGAGATGGTAATGGCGGGATTTCAACAAACAAAATGGTATCTGACAGAAGATCTGAAGGGATCCTTAGGGAAATTGAAAATCAAACCACCAAGAAAGTAGATGGAAATAGAGAGAGTAAGGGTATGCATAGATGCATTGAAAGGAAAGAAGGATAAAACATAAATAAGACTACCAAGGTTATTGGTTTAAATGATTAAAAGGTTTATTGTTTAAGTTGAAGTTCGCAATGTAATAAAAAATCAACATATCTGCTTCTGATGTTATTAACATATATACCGGTGTGAACAACTATGTATGTATGTACTTTTGTCAAGATGTGGGCAATGCCATACCTTGTTTCTTGTAATGACACAGATAGAAAAAAATGTTGCAGATAAAAAATTTTAATAAAAAATGTTTTGGAAAAAAAAAAAAGCCATTTTACACGGGCACATATTGTGCCCATTAATGGAACAGGGACATGTCAGCTGTTGGTGCTCAGCCTATGGCTGGTTACCTGTGACCTGCTAAGAGCTGCCACGCCTTGCTCGATCAACAAGGTCTTTGCTTCCTGTCCATTTGTGAAGATATTTGTGGTTTGCTATTTTGGTTTTGATCCTGTCTGTTCCTCCTCAATCTCTGCCTTTTGATCACTGTCTGCCCTGTCCCATATCTGTCTATTGTGTTGCATGAACTCTGCCAGTTCTGACCACGGATTTGTTGGATCCAGAACAATATACGTTATGTTTTTTTTCTTTTTGCTAAATGTGACTTCCGCTGTAACACGTAAAGGTGAACATTTGTTGTAAGCTCCAACAGTAAAGAATAGTAGAGATGTGATTATATTCTGTTAAAGAGACTCTGTCACCACATTATAAGTGCCCTGTCTCCTACATAAGGAGATGGGCGCTGTAATGTAGGTGACAGTAATGCTTTTTATTTAAAAAAAACGATCTATTTTCACAACGTTAGGAGCGATTTTGGTTTATGCTAATGAGCTTTCTTAATGTCCAAGTGGGCGTATTTTTACTTTCGACCAAGTGGGCGTTGTACAGAGGAGTGCATGACGCTGACCAATCGGCATCATGCACTCCTCTCCATTCATTTACACAGCAGAATCGCGTTCTTACTAGAACATGATCTGCAGCCATATACACAGCGATTCTGCTTAATTAACGTTAATCCAGTGTCCTGATAATAAATACACATGACCATCCAGCCTGGACGTCATGTGTATTCAGAATCCTGACACTTCTGACTCTTTTCTTTGAGATTTCCAGCACGGGAAACGAAATCTCGCGAGATTACGGAGGTAAACGAGATTTCGTTTCCCGTGCTGGAAATCTCACAGAAAAGATTCAGAAGTGTCAGGATTCTGAATACACATGACGTCCAGGCTGGATGGTCATGTGTATTCATTATCAGGACACTTGATTAACGTTAATCAAGCAGAATCGCTGTGTATGTGGCTGCAGATCATGTTCTAGTAAGAACGCGATTCTGCTGTGTAAATGAATGGAGAGGAGTGCATGATGCCGATTGGTCAGCGTCATACACTCCTCTGTACAACGCCCACTTGGTCGAAAGTAAAAATACGCCCACTTGGGCATTAAGCAATTCATTAGCATAAACCAAAATCGCTCCTAACGTTGTGAAAATAGATCATTTTTTTAAATATAAAGCATTACTGTCACCTACATTACAGCGCCCATCTCCTTATATAGGAGATAGGACACTTATAATGTGGTGACAGAGTCTCTTTAAGGCTGTATTTGCCTTACGTTACATACAGCTAAACATAAACCGTCAATGTTCTTTATTTGAGATCCAATATTTTTATTTCTAATTGAATTGAGCCAAACATTAAACTTATAGTATCGTTTCCTACAAAGCCACTTGCTGCGGACTCTCTTGCAGAACCAAAAACAATGCGGATCCAATACAACTATAAATCAAAAGTGTATATAAGTACCCCGGCTGCTGGGCTCTGGCCATCTCTCATCCACTCGTATGACACTATACCCTGATCATCAACAGATTTCGATCCGTCCAATGAAATGGAACTATTAGGAAGCACAAGAACATGTGTCCCACCAGCATTAGCTTTAGGAGGGCTGTTCTTTCCTGGAACAAGAATATTTAAGAATGCTATAAATGTACACATAGGAAAAGAAACAGTGATATAATTATTGTCTTATATAGATTTTGCGCCTTCAGGGTGTTGACACACTGTGGGTCATGTATCAATAGTAGGACATGCTCGTTTTTATGCTACAAGTGTAGCGTGTTATATGTGTATGACATGTGGTGACCTATTGGAACAGCATAAAACAAAAGTTGCATTACTACAGAAGCTTAGACTCATCCCCGTTTTTGGAATAAAAGAAATCTATTGGAAATATCTGTATTTGAGAAGAAATTGTGTAATATGTTTAGGTATATGACAGGTTTCAACACAAATGCCTACATGAGCCACAATGTGTCAATATAAACTAAACTAGCCATTTCAGCCCCAACAGGGTCATGCCTTATTAGCCAACAATCATTTAAATCGAGAACGTGATTACAATCACCAAGGAACCTAAAAAGAAGTACTTAGGCCTTCAGCACACAGCAGAGCCTGTACGACGGCACATGGAGCCCTATAAAATAGGACACAGAATCCTGTAGACACTTTCATATGGTGCCTCCATCCAGCACCGTATTTTGGAAGTATTCTCCCCTAGAATATTTGATAGAACCTGGCATGATTTTTTTTCTCTCAGGTTCTATATGAATCCAACCTCCAATTTCATACGCACAGTATGAGCCCATAGACTTCTATTGGCGGTAAATGTAAATAATAATGCAAACGTTTTATATTGTTGTAGAAATGTCAGCATTTCCAGGAAGCAGCATTAGTTCTCATATGTCCCTTTAATTTTTTATGATAGCTTTGTCATATATGTGTGTCTACAGCAGCACGTTATATAATTTAATAGGATCTAAACATTGTATGACTCAACATCCTTCACTGTGCGACGTTAACACAACAGCATTAATAATTTCTGGACTAATTACCTAAAAAGCTATGTGCTTGGTTCAATATCTAAATCATTTATTACATTCATAAGTGCATGTTGAATGTGGCATGAAAAAAAAACCAGAAATACATGACAGATGGGCCTAAAGGATAATTACACCATTGTAAGCTTTTTTTTTTTTCTTTCTATTAAATAAATGTATTTAGTGTTTTTAATCAACTTTTAAAATTACTTTTCTTAAAAAAATAAAAATTCAACTTTATAACATACAGAATCTGTCAAAGCCGATTCCGTCAGTTGGCTGAAAGCTTGTCCTGTGTGTCATGAACTTAGATCTTATTGTTATTAGCTGGATCCTGTGTGTCAGAAACACGCAGGACCAGCTTTCAGCCAAACGGTCAGTTCAGCTGAACTGACAGAATCGGCTTTGACAGAACGATACAGCCTCTATATGTATACAGGATACGTAGAAGCTGTATCTTAAAAAAGTATAAAAAAAAAAAATAAAAGTGATTTTAAAAGTTGATCATTTAATAATAATAATAATAATAATAATAATAAAAATAATAATAATCTAAGGTGTACATTACCTTTTAAACCAAGGAGTAAGTATACAATACTAAATACAGCATGCCAATGCAAAACATATATGATGAAGAGTAGATAGCTTGTAACTTTTCTGCTACTGTAGAGCTGCCATGCCAGTACTTTAAATCACTGCTAAAGGTGTTTACTTGTTAATTTAGATTTATATACAGTAACATTCCTGTAATCTGCAATACAATAGTCCAAAAACTCCACGAGTCTAAGGGCTCATGCACACGGCCATGTTCCGGCTCCACTTTGTATGGATCCGTAATGAGGTTCCCATAGAGGTGCATGAGCCCTCTACTGTACCTCCTTATGCCTCTGATTTCATATGGAGTCATACAGCGTTTTTTTCTGACAGATTCCGTATGAATCCGATAGACTCTGTACATTACTTCATTGGGAGAATATGTCTGTACATATGGAGTACATATGGAGTACATACAGAGGGACCCAAAATATTTGACTGTCCAGCACCTATCAGGTTCTGTTAATGCTGGATTACAGAAAGTCTACAGTAAGAATATTTAATAGGAGTAATAAGGTACAGTACCAGAATTTAAACTATGTATTGAAAATACAGTGTAGAGGACGAGCAAAGTTCCCTTAATGGATTTTAGTCAGGTATACTCCTCTATTAAAAGAATACAAATGCATTTACCTTCTTTAACAGTAACAGAGAGGACAGCAGAGCTCTCTAACCCTTGATAGTCCTTGACAGTCAATTGAAAGTAGTATGTACCAAGCTGGAGGTTAGAGACAACTGCCACTGGTTTATCACTGTCCTGAATGGTCACTGCAGACGGCCCGCTGAAACATCCATAAACATAAAGCTTAGATGAAGAACACATTAATATTAGTACCTTTGCAATCATTATAATAACATATGAGGCTAAAGGGGTTGTCCAGTCCTAAGAAATTGCTGGCCCATCCTCAGGATAGAGCATATGCCCTTCGTACTATCCTCAGGATAGGCCATCAATATCTCATCGGTCGGTGTCCGACTCTCGGAACCCCCGCCAACCAGCTGTTTTGAAGGGACCGCAGAGCTCGTACAAGCGCAGCTTCCTCTTCATTTTCTTTACTGCTCACACTGTGAATTGCCGACACACTTATAGTGGCGGTTCACCATGAAGTGAATGGGAGAAGGCTGTAATACTGTGAACCGCCGCTACAAGTGTGTTGGCGATTCACAGCCTGAGCAGTAAAGGAAATGAAGAGAAAGAAGCTCTCATAGCTCCTTCAAAACAGATGATCGTCGGGGGTGCTGGAAGTCGGAAACTGACCTATAAAACATTGATGTCCTATCCCGAGGATAGGCCATCTTTTTATTAGGAATGGACAACCCCGCTAATACTTTATAGATGCTGAATGATGATAATAAGGATAACGATAATAAACATGATAGCAGAAATGTTTCTAATAGTAATATGGATGAACAGGAGACATTGTAACACAATACAAGTTAACTATAGGACTTCTTTGTGTTTCTTTACTGTACATGAGATGTGCAGCGTCAACACCAGGAAGACCTGGGCAGATGTCAGGGCCCACAGGGCTTGGGGGCCCATGAGGGAGCCCTGCGTGAATATGTTGCCCAAGAGCTAACATACACCTAGGGTCAGTCCCGTATGTCTCGATACAAATATTTAGTATTTTCTATAGGGCATTAATGCAATATTACAGGACTACAGAAATAAATCTAAAATAAGACAGCACAAGATGTGCTCTAATCGAATATAGTTCCTGTGACAATTTTCGGGTCACGTCAGAGTCTTTCCAAGTTTAAAGCATTGCGATGGATGGGTGGATGGATGGATGGATGGATAGATAGATAGATAGATAGATAGATAGATAGATAGATAGATAGATAGATAGATAGATAGATAGATAGATAGATAGATAGATAGATAGATAGATAGATAGATAGATGTGCATATACCTGATGTTTTCCCATTTATAGGAGACAATGCCATGGTCATCTCTACTTTTACTTCCATCCAATGTTGTATATTCCAGTGGGAAAATTATTTCTTTATTAGGACCTGTCTCTGCAACTGGTGGGTTGTTATTTTCTATGGGTTAAAATACAAATAATTCCATTGTGCTTCCGGATCACTGTACTACTTAAATATTTAACAGGTAATGTTAAAACATGGAATTTTACTAATCGCATTGATGTTTTCTTTTTTTTTTTAAAAGCTGGAACTGATCCCATTTGTGTACAGTAGTGTGGAACATATTGATGCTTATATAAGGAAAGAGAAATACATTAGTAGAATAAAGAAATCCTAAACCTCCCCTATCTGTAAATACAGTGCTACAAATATGATGTGTGAATCAAGCTTTAAAAGGGTTCACACATCATCCAGGAACAGCGCCACTCTTGTCCATAGTCTCTGTCTGGTATTGCAGTTCATCTCTATTCATCTCCATTCATTTAGAAAGAAGAATATCTGATTGTAGGCTAAATGTGCTGTATTCTTTCCTTTATTACACATTGCAAAGCTTTAGTATTATTAGATAGTTCACCTACTAGGTTGCACAATCACCGTGACGTGAGCAGTGGATTGTTGGTTGGAAGAATCAGTCACTGTCAACTGAAAGGTATATTCTCCAGCTTGAATAGCAGTAGCTTGAAGATAAGGTGAGTTTATACCCTTTAAAGTACAAGATGAAAAATTAAGGTAAGCCACAAAACTTGTAAGAACAAGCGTATCAACACCCTGACGTGTCATATGTTTGTTTATGTTATTGTACAATATACTATTAAGTTAAGGAGCTGCTTGTAAATGTCCTATTTTACACCACAAAGAATTAGAAAAAATAAGTAAAAAATGTTCATAGGCAATAAATATGCTACTACTGCTTCAAGGCTATATGCAACCATTTTTTATTCCTCCAATACACCTAAAATAAAAAAACAAAGTAAGTAGTCTTTATTACAAATATCCTACCATTTTGTGTATGCAGCTCTTGTGCAGACCTATGTGTCTCCATGCCTACAGTCTACAAACAAACCTGTTTAATGCTAGAAGTCACTTGTTGCTCTATTCCATCTATCCCCCTCTTCTTGCTAAATTAACACCAAACTACACAGTGTTTGTTTGCGGTTTGTAACCATAAGGAGATACAGGTCTGCAGAGGAGCTGTATACACAAAAGGAAAGATATTTCTTACCATTATTTGCAAAGTTGCTTTATTTTTTTATTAGTAGTAGTTTATTATGATAATTATCATTCTTATTAGAAGAAAAAATATGTGAAATATTATATTTCCACACGAGAGATGTGTTCTCTTTCAATCCTGTTTCCATATACAACTATATGCCCTCACAAACTCATTCAATTTACCTTCATGGCCATCAGCTTTCCTGTACTCCTGGGGTTTAGAGACCACTCGTAGCGGATAATCTGGTTGTCATCACTGCTCAGATTTCCATTCAGAGAGATGTGATTTAGAGGAAGGGTTATGACTTGGTTAGGTCCAGCGTTGGCCATGGGTGGGTTGTCTATCGCCTTGCTCACTGTTACATATGCTTCAGTCGAATTTGTAGTTCCATCAGAATCAGCAACAGTTAACCTAAAAGGGTAAGAATCACATCAAAATTAACTAGCAATCTCCTAGGGCAGGGGTTTATAGCAACCTTTCACACTCCAGTTGTTGTGAAACTACAATTCCCAGCATGCCCTGACAGCCTTCGGCTGGATTAATAGAGCCTTTGGCTGTTAGGACATACTAGGAGTTGTAGTTCCACGCCAGCTGGAGTGCCGAAGGTTGCTGACCACTGTCCTAGGGTAAAACATTGTCCTACTGTAACGACGGGGGTAGGGAAGCGAACAAGTGAGTCCTAATCTACCCGCCACTCTGTCCCTGCCTACTTGCAAAGACCCGCCCTAGGCGACGGGGTACAACTGGGCGGCGGTCCCTACGCTCAGTAAGTGCACAAGACAAACATACAAGGGAATACAAAGAAAAGGGAAAGGGGCAGTTGCCCACGGCAACACCGTGAGCAACCAGAGTGGTGAACGAGCCAAGTCAAACCAGGAGAGCACGAGGTACCAAACGCAGAGCAGGAGAGTAGTCAGTAAGCCAGGGTCAGTATGGAGCAGGATCAAATAGTTAGGAGCTGTAGCTGGGCCAGGAAACCACACGAGAAGAGTCACAAGCAAAGGAGGAACAGGAAAGGCAGGTATAAATAGACAGAGGGCGGGAGCTAGCTCCGTCTGGCCAGGCTGCGATAGGCTCTCCCACTCCTAAGCCTGCCATCCTGAGTGGTGGAAGATGGAGTCAGTCTCAGAGACGTAGATTCAGGTGCAGACTGATTACCTATGGGAGTTAACCCCGAAGCTGTGCCTGGCAGATCCTTTACAGTACAGTACCTCCCCCCTTTTATGAGTGGCCACCGGACCCTTTCTAAGTGGACCTGGTTTACTGGGGAAAGCGAAGGTGGAACTTCCTGAACAATACCGCAGCGTGAACATCCCGGGCGGGTACCCAAGTCCTCACCTCAGGCCCGTATCCGTACCCAATGGACCAGGTACTGGAGGGAGCCTTGGACCATCTTGCTGTCCACAATCTTGGCCACCTCGAATTCCACCCCCTCAGGGGTGAGAACGGGAACAGGAGGTTTCCTCGAGGGAGCCAAGGACGGGGAGCAGCGTTTAAGGAGGGAGGCATGAAACACGTCGTGTATATGAAAAGATGGGGGTAACTCCAGCCGGAAGGAGACAGGATTGAGGACTTCAATGACCTTATACGGCCCAATAAACCTGGGAGCAAACTTCTTGGACGGGACCTTAAGACGTAAGTTCCTAGACGATAACCACACCAGATCCCCGACCATAAACAAGGGGTTAGCAGAACGTTTTCTATCAGCCTGAGTTTTTTGTACGCTCTGGGACGCCTCTAGGTTCTTCTGAACCTGGGCCCAGACTGTGCACAGTTCCCGATGAACGACCTCTACCTCGGGATTGTTGGAACTACCAGGTGAAACGGAGGAGAACCGTGGATTAAACCCAAAATTACAGAAAAAGGGGGAGACCCCTGACGAGTTACTGACCCGGTTATTAAGGGAAAATTCGGCGAGGGGAATGAATGAGACCCAATCATATTGACAGTCAGAGATAAAACACCTTTAATATTGTTCTAGAGATTGATTAGTCCTCTCAGTTTGGCCATTGGTTTCAGGATGGAAGGCAGAGGAGAAGGACAGATCAATCTCCAACTTTTTACAGAAGGCTCTCCAAAACAAAGAAACAAATTGTACCCCTCTGTCCGAAACAATATTGACAGGGACCCCATGGAGACGCAGAATGTGTTTGACAAACAAGGTAGCGAACGTCTTGGCGTTGGGTAGTTTCTTGAGGGGCACAAAGTGGCACATCTTACTGAAGCGGTCTACTACCACCCACACCACCGACTTGCCTTGGGATGGAGGCAAATCGGTGATAAAATCCATGGAGATATGTGTCCAAGGTCTCTGGGGAATGTGCAACGAACGTAGTAAGCCCGCTGGTCGGGACCTGGGAGTCTTGGACCTAGCACAAACCTCACAAGCGGTGACGTAGGCCTTAACGTCTTTAGGCAACCCAGGCCACCAATAGTTTCTGGCAATGAGGTGTTTGGTACCCAGGATGCCTGGATGACCAGATAGTGCGGAGTCATGATTTTCCCTAAGTACCCTTAGCCGGTATTGCAGGGGAACAAACAGCTTGTCCTCAGGAAGGTTCCCGGGAGCTGAACCTTGATCAGCCGCAATTTCAGACACTAAATCAGAATCAATAGATGTAAAGGATCTGCCAGGCACTACGTCTGTGGATACTCCCAGGATTAATCAATCGACACCTGAGGCCGGACCTCTTAGACTGACTCCGGCTCCCACCAATCAGGGTGGCAGGCTCAGGAGTGGGAGAGCCTATCGCGGCCTGGTCAGTCAGAGTTAGCTCCGCCCCCTGTCCATTTATACCTGCTGTTTTCTCTTCCTCATTGCTTGTGATTCTTCCTGGTTTCCTGGCCTTGCTACAGCCTTGCTCCAGCCTGCTACTGCCTTGCTTCAGCCTTGCTACAGCTTCCGCTTATCCTGCTTCGCTCTGACCCCGGCTTGCTTCCTGCTCCTTGCTCTGCGTTCGTATACTTCGTGACATCCCGATTCTGACTGGCTCGTGGACCACTCTGGTTTCCTCACGGTGTTCCGTGGGCTACTGCCCCTTCCCTGTTTGTATTCCCTTGCACTTAGTCAGCGTAGGGACCGCCGCCCAGTTGCACCCCGTCGCCTAGGGCGGGTCGTTGCAAGTAGGCAGGGACAGGGCGGTGGGTAGATTAGGGCTCACTTATTCCCTTCCCCTTCTTCCTGCCATAACATAATCACAAGCCCATACCTAGTCTACCCTTTCTTCTACTCTATCATGGACCCCCTTGAGACCCTGACCCAGCAGATGCAGGGCCTCTCCCTACAGGTCCAGGCCCTGGCTCAGAGGGTCAACCAGCCTGACGCTGCCATAGTAGTACCCCTCGCCTCACCTCTAGAACCTGACCTCAAGTTACCTGACCGGTTCTCAGGGGACCGTAAGACTTTTCTCTCCTTTCGGGAGAGTTGCAGACTTTACTTCCGTCTAAAACCTCACTCCTCAGGTTCCGAGAACCAGCGGGTGGGAATCATTATATCCCGACTCCAGGAAGGGCCCCAAGAGTGGGCCTTCTCCTTGGCTCCTGACGCCCCTGAACTTTCCTCCGTTGATCGTTTTTTCTCTGCCCTCGGACTCATTTACGACGAGACTGACAGGACTGCCTTGGCCGAGAGTCAGTTGGTGGCCTTACGTCAGGGTAGGAGACCTGTTGAGGAATACTGTTCTGACTTTAGAAAGTGGTGCGTAGCTTCTCGGTGGAATGACCCTGCCCTAAGGTGCCAGTTTAGGTTAGGCTTATCTAACGCCCTGAAGGATCTGCTTGTTAGCTACCCCTCTTCTGACTCCCTAGACCAGGTTATGGCCTTAGCAGTACGACTTGACCGACGTCTCAGGGAACGACAGCTTGAACGTTTCAGTGTTTTCCCCTCTGACTTCCTTGCGATTCCCCCCGAGGTCCCGTCTCCTCGCTCTTCCACGGAAGACTCGGAGGTACCTATGCAACTCGGGGCCTCCGTGTCCCCCCGACAACGTAGAGAGTTCCGCAGGAAGAATGGTCTATGCTTCTATTGTGGGGATGACAAGCATCAACTGAACACCTGTCCCAGGCGCAAGAATAAGCAGCCGGAAAACTTCCGCGCCTAAGTGATCATCGGGGAGGTCACTTGGGCGCACAGGTATTTCCCGTTAATATGAAACGCAATAAAATTTTGCTTCCCTTTCAGGTCTCGTTTGGTGGTCGGTCTGCCACCGGCAGTGCCTTCGTGGATTCAGGCTCATCTGCTAATATCATGTCTGTGGAATTTGCTATGTCTCTAAAAATGCCTTTTATTGATTTGCCTAATCCTGTCCCGGTAGTGGGTATCGACTCCACTCCTCTTGCTAATGGTTATTTTACTCAGCATACTCCTGTTTTTGAACTCCTTGTTGGCTCCATGCATTTGGAGCAGTGCTCGGTACTGTTGATGCAGGGATTATCGTCCGATCTGGTATTAGGTCTTCCCTGGTTGCAGTTGCATAATCACACGTTTGATTGGAATACTGGGGATCTCACCAAATGGGGTAGTGAATGCCTGACGTCATGTCTTTCGGTTAACTCTATTTCTCCCCGTGAGGAGGTAAACACGCTACCTGAGTTTGTTCAGGACTTCGCTGATGTTTTCTCTAAGGAGGCCTCCGAGGTGTTGCCCCCTCATAGAGATTACGATTGCGCTATCGATTTGGTACCAGGTGCTAAGCTTCCTAAGGGTAGGATATTTAATCTTTCATGTCCTGAACGTGAAGCCATGAGGGAATATATCCAAGAATGCCTGGCCAAGGGTTTCATTCGCCCCTCTACTTCTCCTGTAGGTGCTGGCTTCTTCTTCGTGGGGAAGAAGGATGGTGGTCTTAGGCCGTGCATTGACTATCGTAACTTGAATAAGGTCACTGTAAGGAACCAGTATCCCCTTCCTTTGATTCCGGATCTTTTTAATCAGGTTCAGGGGGCCCAATGGTTCTCTAAGTTTGATCTACGGGGGGCGTATAACCTTATCCGCATCAAAGAGGGGGATGAGTGGAAGACTGCGTTCAACACGCCCGAAGGTCATTTCGAATACCTGGTCATGCCCTTTGGGTTGTGTAATGCCCCTGCTGTCTTCCAGAATTTTATTAATGAAATTCTGAGAGATTACCTGGGAAATTTTCTTGTAGTGTACCTTGATGACATACTAGTGTTTTCCAAGGACTGGTCCTCCCACGTGGAGCATGTCAGGAAGGTGCTCCAGGTCCTCCGGGAGAATAATCTGCTTGCGAAAACCGAAAAATGTGTGTTTGGGGTACAGGAGATAACATTTTTGGGTCAAATCCTCACTCCTCATGAATTCCGCATGGACCCTGCCAAGGTTCAGGCTGTGGCGGAATGGGTCCAACCTGCCTCCCTGAAGGCGCTACAGTGTTTTTTGGGGTTCGCTAACTATTACAGGAGATTTATTGCCAACTTCTCGGTCGTCGCTAAGCCTCTTACGGACCTCACTCGCAAGGGTGCTGATGTCCTCCACTGGCCTCCTGAGGCCGTCCAGGCTTTTGAGACCCTCAAGAAGTGCTTTATCTCGGCCCCTGTGCTGGTTCAGCCCAACCAAAGGGAGACATTTATCGTGGAGGTTGACGCGTCCGAGGTGGGAGTGGGGGCTGTCTTGTCCCAGGGTACCAGGTCCCTCACCCATCTCCGCCCCCTGTGCTTACTTCTCCAGGAAGTTTTCGCCCACGGAGAGTAACTATGATATTGGCAACCGCGAACTTTTAGCCATTAAATGGGCTTTTGAAGAGTGGTGTCACTTCCTGGAGGGGGCCAGACACCAGGTAACGGTCCTTACTGACCACAAGAATCTGGTTTTCCTAGAATCTGCCCGGAGGCTTAATCCGAGACAAGCTCGATGGGCGCTATTTTTTACCAGATTTAAGTTCTTTATATATTGCATAATACATGTATATGTATGCTTTCAAGAGGGACAACAGATTTATCCTTCAGCCCTCATTTTCTTCTAGCCTACATGTCTGTACTCACCAGTGCAGATTTGAGGCGCCCGCACCTAATTTATCTGCATAAATGCAGATAAATTGCGGCCCCAAAAGTACGGTCGTGTGCATAAGTCCAATGTTTAATAATACTATAAACATTATCTAAAACTGCATAGCCAGAAAGTGTCTTCAGGTAATATCAAATTTACAAAGATTGCTCATACAATATTCCATTTCACGGACATGTTCGTTTGGCATAATTGAATAGGTTTACGATAAACCAAACATGACGGTCTTACCTAAATGTATAGTTTCCAAGTACCAGGTGGGACAAATGTAAGACTGGACTATCCCCTCCTGTCTTCATTTCTTGTAATGCTCCTTCAATCTGTTCCCAATGATATGCTACTATTCTATCATCATCCGAGCTTTCTGTGTTGGAAGAGAACTCACTATTTTATAACGCTTTACACAGTGTTTATATAGAAACTAGTATGCTGGGTCCTCAGTGAATCACATGCACTAGTGGCATTAATGTTAATATCGGATACTTTATTTATATGGACAGATCTACAAATAAGCAAATAATTATATTTCTTCTTTATATTATGATGCTTGAGACAAAATAATAAGATTATACACATATGAAGTGTCGTGTAAGAGATAACCGCAGTACTTACGGCTTGCATCAATAAAGGCAGATGTAGTAGGTAGTGATACTTTCTGTGTTTTTGGAGATACAATCGCAATTGGAGGCAGATTGATTTTGGCAGCTTCAGAAAGTTTAAAAAAAAACATTTTTTTACGTTTGAGTTATTTTTGTTTCGTTTTGAGTTTAGTTAGCTATTTGTGCTTTATGTTCTATCGACCAAGTGGGCATTGTACACAGGAGTGCATGACGCTGACCAATCAGCATCATGCACTCCTCTCCATTCATTTACACTGCACTAGCGATATAGATATATCACTATGTGCAGCCTCATACACAAGCCCTAACATTACTACAATGTCCTGATAATGAATACACATGACCATCCAGCCTGGACGTCATGTGTACTCAGAATCCTGACACTTCTGAATCTTTTTTTGTGAGATTCCGGCAAGTGAAACCAAATCTCGTTTAGCTCAGAGATCTCGCGAGATTTCGTATCCGTTGCTGGAATCTCACAAAAAAGAGTCAGAAGTGTCAGGATTCTGAGTACACATGACGTCCAGGCTGGATTTCATGTGTATTCATTATCAGGACACTGTAGTAATGTTAGGGCTTGTGTATGAGGCTGCACATAGCAATATATCTATATCGCTAGTGCAGTGTGAATGAATGGAGAGGAGTGCATGATGCCGATTGGTCAGCGTCATGCACTCCTCTGTACAACGCCCACTTGGTCGAAAGTAAAAGTACGCCCACTTGGGCATTAAGAAAGCTCATTAGCATAAACCAAAATCGCTCCTAACGTTGTGAAAAAAGATCGTTTTTTTAATTAAAAAGCATTACTGTCACCTACATTACAGCGCCGATCTCCTTATGTAGGAGATAGGCCACTTATAATGTGGTGACAGAGTCTCTTTAAGCAACGAATTTATTTTTTTGATCCAATGTATTTAAAATGTATCTATAGATCCTTTTCAGACCTATGTGTCTCTATAGTTACACATTACAAACAAACCCTGTATGTAGTCATGTGTTAATCCATTACTTCTGTCCCCTTTTCTTGCTAACCTACAGACAGTAGCATAGGGGGCAGATGGTAGCGAGTAACATATGATTGCAGGACACAGAAACAGACTTTGTTGGTATTCTTTAACCATACGAGTCACATAGATGTGCATATTAGCTGTAGACAAAAACGGTAGGATTTTTATAGCAAGACTATTTGCAAAGCGGTTTCATTTTTGATTATATATATATATATATATATGCATTGGAGAAACAAAAACTGGTTGTCCTTAGACTTTAAACCCTGATAAATCCCTTTAGGGTATGCTCACACGGCTTATTTTCAGCCATTTTTCGGCCCGTAAACGGCTGAAAAATCGGAAGCAGAACGCCTCCAGACATCTACCCATTGATTACAATGGGAAAAACGGCATTCTGTTCAGACGGCCCGCGAAAAAGAAGTGCATTGTCGCTTTTTGAGCCGTTTTTGGAGCCGTTTTTCATTGACTCCATAGAAAAACAGCTCCGTATTTTCAGAAGTTTTTTTATTAAGCGTGTGAACATAGCCTTATTATTCCAACCCTCCGTGTATAACCCAGTGATTACTATTGGTCCAAGCATCCTTTCAACAACAATGTTATTAATAACAAGAAACAATTCTCAACTTTTGTTCTCCACTGGATTATCATTAATGTGCAAATAGTACGATGAACATATTGTATATAGCAATTGCAAAAACACAACGGGGACTCTGCTTGCATTTTATGCTGGATTAAGTGGGGATCTGAGATAATGATTACATCACTGGAATATATCTGCAATGTAATTTCCTTTATCAATATAAAAGCTATTTTTACCTGGCTTGACAGTTATGTTAACAAATCCTTCTCCAACCCCATTTTCTCTAGACACAGACACTCTCAGTCTATACAGGCCTGATGTGAGCTGAAACAGATAAAAGCATAAAAAAAATCTACTATTCCATCGTTCTATAGTAATGACTGGCATAGTAAACAGCACAGGCATATATAGGAAGTATAATACACCGGATAAAACCCACAAATGGTGCACGTGCCATAATATATTTGAGACACGTTAGATACTCTTCTCTTTCTGGTGCCGCCTTATGGCTCACATTCATTTATACTACTATTTGGGCAAAATAATATCACGCATCTTTATTGAACTTGGAGATTTTTATGACTTCTCTTAGCCACGCCCCTTTTTTCGAGACACTTTTCTTTTTTTGCAATAGAATTCTGTAATCCCCCCACCCCTCAATAAAACTAACTTAAATGTGTAGGGATAGGAAAACGTGATGTTCTGAAGAATTCACAGACTTTCAGTAGTTTAGGATTATGTCCCATTCCAAGACAATGAAAAATAGGGATAGGGAAGCTCACTTACTTTTGACAATGTGGGTGACCTTGTATTTGTCATTTTCAGTTCACCCTGAAAATCTGTAGGTTGTAATATCAAATTCCATTCATATGTATAAGGCATGTCTACAAGTGATAAACAGAACAGGGCTAAAGGTGTTAATATTAGTAGTAAAAAGATGACACCATACCGATGTTTCTCAAATTTGTATCCAGAAGGAAAGTTTTATCATTATTCATATATTTACTGACGACTAGTTTTATGGCAGCTGTTTCCGAGCCAAGGTTTCAAAAGGTCACTTCTTTTTATGGAAGTCTCTGTTCAAACCGCGTCCAGGGTGCACAATTGGCGTATGTGACGGGAGCATTTCTCCAGTCAACAGACCGTATAGGCCGACGGATGCTGCTTGGGCTTTCATATACAGATGACCACCACAAAAAAATGCATACTTTTTTTGTTGTATTTATTTCTTACAATAGTGGCCTATATATGGATGCCATGTGCAAATGTATTGTATACAGTAAAGCCAAAATGTGGTGTGAACAGAGCCTTAATAACTTTTTTATATAATTTCTATATTATTAACTAATATGACCTTTATATTCATTCCAGTATGAGTCAAATTATAATCTATATTTACAGTACGCCAAAATATATTATATGTGATGACCACAAAAATATATCCAAGTTACTCACTGCACATATACCACAATATATAATATGATTACTATCATACAAGCATCCTTACCAACCAAGCATGGTCACCCTCATTGCACGGATTTTTGTTGACAGTGCACATAAAAGGGCGTATGATAGTGAAGTTAAAGGCTATGTACACCTTTGAAAAAATATATATATTTTTTTTAAATAAAAATTTGTATCACTGTGTTTGGTGCAACTTTCTAATTACTTTTTATTAATAATAATTTTTACTTTTTGAGATACAGCTGCTTTGTATCCTGTATAGACAGCAGCTGTATCCAGCACTGAAACCTGTATCCATCAGGTCAGCGGCACTGACGGGTTCAGTAAAAGCGGGTCCTGCATGTCTCTAACATGCAGGATGGTGCTGTTACCGATCACATCTAAGTTCATAACCTTGTTACGACTTTTACTGTATCCTGCGTGACCCGCTGACACTGAACCCGTCGGTGCCGCTGACCAGACGGATTCAGGTCTCAGCGCTAGATACTCTGCTCTGTATACAAAATCCACCTATACACATTTTTGTTTTAAAAAAAAAATGTTTTTTCAAAGGTATACATAGCCTTTAATTCATTTCTTCCATACAGTATTCCATACATTATCCTTTTCATTTTTAATAATTCATTTTTGTGCTATAATGATATGATAATAATGATAACATGCAAACTTGTTTTAGGATGTAAAACATATGTACAATATCAGTTCCTTCTCCTACGTCACGCCACACAAAGAAAGTGTAAGTATAATAAATGAGTTGGTGTGTGCGGTTATCCAACCTGCTTGTGCTTCAGGGCTCACAAAGACATTAAGTTGAACTTCATGAGTTGGTAAAGTCACCTCAATGTTGCCTGCAGTTGTCACTGTGAGTTCATTCACTGCAAGAAAAAAGGCACACATTAATAAAATAACAATCTCTTCGACACTATTGTTCAAATGCACACAATTCCAAAACAAGTTAAAAATAAAAAGTATCCTATGCATATGAGTAATTGTATTAAAAATATATATATTACATCTTAATGTGATAGGGCCGTTGACCATGATTTTTTTTTTTTACTTAATCTGATATTTTTGACATGTTTTTAATTGGATCTGTGCCTCTGGCCCAATTACACCAGACAATTATCTGGCAAACTAGCTTTCATATGAACGCTTTTTCCTAATCATTCCCCTGTGTAAACAGGGCAACGATCAGCCGATAAACGGGAAAACATTCGTTCATAGGCTGATCGCGTCTTTTAGGCGGCCATAAAAATGTCCGTTAGTCGGCAGCACATCTCCTTGTAAACAGGGAGATGTGCTGCGGACACGATGCAAATGCATGGGGACGAATGATCGTAGTAACAATAGTTTGTCCCCATACTAAATGATCATTGCTCCGTTTAAAAAGAGCAACGAGTGACGATCGACAATCTGTATTGTCGATCATCACTTGTTTTACAAGTAGTAAATACGGGCGATATCTGTTCTGGTAAAACCACCTTTACTTCACAAACTTCTACTACTTACCTGGATTGTTTGCCACAGCAGTGGACACCATATTATTTATGATGGAGGGGCTGGTTGGTACTGTGCTATTTGTGTGATTCTCCTGAGGCTCTACAACAGACTGAAAAGTTGTGGGTTTTTCGCTTTTCCCAAAAACATCAGATGACAGATGTCTCCCCAAAGTGGAATTAGGCAAAAGAGTTGGAAGCTGCATATATGATAAGAAAAACAACATATGTGAAGACATACACGTGTTTTCATTATAGAACATGCAATACGGTCCCATAAACATAGGACCAAAAAAGGGATTTTGATAAACCTATAAAGCAGGTTTCATCCCGATTCTAATAATGACACATGGACTTCGTCAATTTGAACAGCTGCTACATCCAGTAACTCCGTACATATTTTCCACATATGGGTGTCACCAAGACTACACAGCTTCTTATATCATAAAAATCAGAATGTTGATCTCTTCATTTCCATATGCTAATATTGTAGGTCTTACTTAAAATCAAGCACATTTGTACAAACGTTGGTGTAAATAACATTTGCAATAAGTTGGCTATGCTTATAAAGCTATTAGCACTGGTCGTATTTGTATATCTATTCTGTAAAAGAATGGCATGACTATGAATAAATAATACCTCTTTTCGAAAAGTTTCAGTTGTTTCCACTGGACTTGTTAAAACCATTTCAGCTGTAGTTGAAATTGAATCATCTCTTGATGGTGTCTCAGTGACACGGGTCACATTCTCTCTAGTCAAGGACTCTTCTCGCGGATTTTCTTTTGTATCATCATCATCACGTTTGCCAACTTCTACCGTAGTGGTGTTCTTATTCAGTTCAGGCAAAATCCAACCTATGTAGTCCAAGTCAGGTCTTACTTTGTCCCCTTTCTTAGGATTTAGGTGAAGTAAATCTAATTGGGGACCACTGTAGTCGTCTGTATAGTCGGTCAGATCTTCAAGGCTAGGATTATTAATTAAGGAAGAGAGGTCTTTAAAACTGGTCATATCCTCCTCTGGGTCAACCTGATCTTTCAATGAATAGTCTCGATTGGCTGGAATGTTTTCATAGAGTTCAAATGGAATAAATCTTGGTGAAGGCCTCAGGACAAAAGTTAGGTAAGACTGCATACGGTCTACTTTTTGGGGTTCACAACTCTCTTTGTGTTGACAATTCACAATATAGCATTGTCTACCCAACATCCAGGAGAGGTCACACCCGGAATGGTTACAACAAGCCATAATACAGTCAGACATAGTTCTTGCATTCGGCACCCTCTTTAGGTGTGTCTTTTGTAAATTAGGTGATATAGCTGCATTAGTGACAACGGCACCTTCTCTGCATTGGTCACAAAGATGACCTGGAAATTAGATCAGACAAAAAAACAGTCTTTTATTTGAATACTCCAAAACTATTCTAATCCTTTATTTATTTTTTGAAAATCAAATTTTAATATTATTAAAATAAGTTTTTGTAGGTGAATTTATTTCGATCTTTATTTAAAATGGGTAGACAGCCTTTTTCTATTGATCTCGAGGGGTAGGCATCAATTTTATATACGTTGTATTTAAACGAATTAATTTGTATTACCTAATTACATGAATTACAATATGGAATGTGTACATATGAGACTGTGTGCTTTCTAACAGCAGATCTGCTACCTATATGTAATGATAAAGAGCTATGTCATATCAACTACTGTAGGTGTATCTGTCTGGTATTGCAGTTCAGCCCCATTAATGGGGTATTCCAATCTTATAAAATGATAGCATATCACTTTATGATCGGTGGGGGTCCGACCTCTAGGACCAACACCGATCCGGAGATTAAAGGGGCTGCAGCGCTGCTAGAGAGTTGCTGTTTCTGGAAAAGAAGTAGACCCTCTTCGCAAATCTCATACGACTGCTTTAACGCGTTCATGGCCAAGGATGTATGCAATACATCATGACTTTAAACAATTGCTGCAGTTAGAATATAAGGGCTAAAGTTAAGATTTGAAATGACATCAGGAGCGAAACTCTAGGTGCAGCACTCGGGGAGCAGCACTCTTTTGGAGTTGAGAAGGAGGATGAAAAGTTTTACTTCTTGGTTAAGTGTCTGTGTAGGGGAGGGGGATGAAGCTGCAAGTGACAGCAGGAAGACAGATCACAGCCGGATACTGTCATCTCTGAACTAATTTTTACCTTTTTTTTTCTAAGGATCGATGTTTGGGTCAAACTTTTAGCGCGATCATTAATTTTTATACATTTTTACAAAACGTTACACTTTGATGCAAAATTTACTAAAGGAAGCGTGTTGTGGTTAGACTGACCGTTTGGACTTTTTAGCTCTAGTATCTACAGATGACTTTTTCACATATTGTTTGGTAGTTCAGCTGCAAATAATAATCTTCACAGAGCACTATAGATAAGAGGAAAAATAACTATTAACACATTAATAAGGCCGCGTCAAAAGACTTACCAGCGATTGTGCACAGCCAGATAAAGAGAGTGTAAAAACACAGGATCATAATATTAGGTGTCATTATTGTGTGCTGCGAGTGAACAACTTCTCCTGTGAATTATTCATATTCTGGCTTCATTTCTGGCAGAAAAAAAAGATCAAGAAAAATACATAATTTTCAAATGTTTCGGACACTTCATACATGTAGTATAATATATATATAAATATTAGTATATGTAGTAGGGGAAACTGTACAACCAGGATGAAAAGATCTATTGTATATATTAAGTTCAGAAAACGGAAAAAGTGCACAATGGACATAATGTTTATGTTACAGCTATTTTTTTTAAATGTATGTGTAGTTTTATTTATAAAAAAAAAAAAAAGTTTCCTTTAAAGAATAGGTTCAGTCTCACTGACATGTGTCGCAGGCAATTTTAATTTTTGTCAGCTGCTCCTTAGCGACAGACCGGGTTGACACATCACATGAAAACTACTCTGTGGAACCAGCCTAAAAATCGGCACGAAAATCTGCAATGAAATCCACATTTGTTACAAGCATTTTGATGTTTATTTTGGTGATGAATTTTGCCACAGTTTTCAATCACTGCATTGCAATGAATTAAATCTGTGTGAAAATTGCGGCATTTCCTCGAGAGGGCATGCTGAAAATTTGAATATGCCTAGAATCTGCCACAATGTTTTTACGCTGTGGGTGAATGGGATTTGTTAAAACCGCATTCACTAACATTGTACTGTACTTTATTGCAGAATTTTGGTGCGCATTTCATAGCAAGTACGCAATGTGTGAATCCAATCTCAGAGGATCCTCTGGGGGGCCCAAGCTCTGACAAAACAGGGCCAGTCACTTGCAACTTGGATCTATTTCTTATGAGTTGATTCACAAACAACTTATTTTACCTAACAACATATGTTACAAGGCAAATAAACATTGTATATAGCGGGAGGAGGGGAACACAGAATTATTTCTTCTGATGGGCCCAAGGAACCCCAGTTTGAAGTGGGTTGCCATACCTTATAAAGATGCACGGTTCATTGCATGCCTAGTAAAAGAATAATAATAAGTATAATAGTAGTAATAATAATAATAATAATAATAATATCATTTTATAGCATGCACATAACAATAAAAGAAAGGCAACATAGTAAAAAGGCAATACCTAGTGAAAACTTGAACTGAGGAGGGAAACAAGTTCGGCGGTGCTGGGGCTGAGTATCATATAAAGTGCATTCGATCCATATCACTTTGTATATATCATATTCATTTATGTAATGGAAGTTCAGAAAGTGCCTTCTATCTAATCCATTTCATATCTAATCATGTTCATGATCTTCATTCTTTTTCTTCGTGATCTTCCTCATGTCTAGTTTAACCCCTTCCCGACATCCGCCGCATATATACGGCAGAGGTCGGGGAGTATGGTGCGGGCTACGGGCTGAGCCTTCTCCATAGAAAGAGTGTGTCAGCCGTGTGTAACAGCCGACACTTCAGTGGAACGAGCGGGATCCCAATAGTTTAAAGAGACTCTGTCACCACATTATAAACTGCCCTATCTCCTATATAAGAAGATCGGCGCTGTAATGTAGGTGACAGTAATGCTTTTTATTTTTAAAAAACGATCTATTTTTACAACGTTAGGAGCCATTTTGGTTTATGCTAATGAGCTTTCTTAATGCCCAAGTGGGCGTATTTTTACTTTCGACCAAGTGGGCGTTGTACAGAGGAGTGCATAACGCTGACCAATCGGCATCATGCACTCCTCTCCATTCATTTACACTGCACTAGCGATATAGTTATATCGCTATGTGCAGCCTCATACACAAACCCTAACATTACTACAGTGTCCTGATAATGAATACACATGACCATCCAGCCTGGATGTCATATGTACTCACAATCCTGACACTTCTGACTCTTTTCTGTGAGATTCCAGCAACGGATACGAAATCTCGCGAGATTACGCAGCTAAACGAGATTTGGTTTCACTTGCCGGAATCTTACAAAAGATTCAGAAGTGTCAGGATTCTGAGTACACATGACGTCCAGGCTGGATGGTCATGTGTATTCATTATCAGGACACTGTAGTAATGTTAGGGCTTGTGTATGAGGCTGCACATAGTGATATAACTATATCGCTAGTGCAGTGTAAATGAATGGAGAGGAGTGCATGATGCCAATTGGTCAGCGTCATGCACTCCTCTGTACAACGCCCACTTGGTCGAAAGTAAAAATACGCCCACTTGGGCATTAAGAAAGCTCATTAGCATAAACCAAAATCGCTCCTAACTTTGTGAAAATAGATAGTTTTTTTAAAATAAAAAGCATTACTGTCACCTACATTACAGCGCCGATCTCCTTATATAGGAGACAGGGCACTTATAATGTGGTGACAGAGCCTCTTTAACCTCTTAGATGCGGTTGCTGCATCTAAGCTGTTAGAAACAAAGCGGTGGTCCCCTCTGACGTGCTGTCCCGCAACGTGATCGCGGGGCGCCGATGGTTAGCATGGCAGCCTGGGGGCCTAATGTGGGCCCCCAGGTCTGACATCTTTGTACTATGAAGCCCTACTTGCGGAAGGTCTTCATAGGAGACTGTGAGTATAACAATATATTGCAATACATTAGTATTGCAGTATATAGTGCAAGTGATTCAACGATCGCTGGTTCAAGTCCCCTATGGAGGCTACAAAACCAAAAACGTTAAATGAAGGTTTTTTTATTATATAAAAAAAATATATTAAAAGTTCAAAATCCCCCTTTTACCATTTCCCCCCAGTGTAAAAATAAATAAATAAAAAAAACGTAACATAACTGGTATTGCCGAGTACATAAATGTCCGAACTATCACAATATAACATTTGTTAACCCGTACAGTGAATGCTGTAAAAAACAAGTAAAATCGCCTAAATCGCTGTTTTTTTGTCACTTTATCTCTCACAAAATGGAATAAAAAGCGATCAAAAACTCTTATGTATCCTAAAATGGTACCAATAGAAAACTACAGCTCGCCCTGAAAAAAAATAAGCCCTCATAGCGCTCAATCGACTGAAAAAAAGTTATGACTCTCAGAATACGGCAACAAAACACACATTTTATTTTTAACAATCAGCTTTTTCCTTGTAAACGTAAAAACTATATAAATGTGGTATCGCCGTAATCGTATTGATCCGCAGAATAAAGCTAACATGCTGTTTTTACTGCATGGTCAACACCGTAAAAACTAAAACCCCCCCCCAAAAATGGAGGAATCACTGTTTTTTTTCCACTCCACAAATAATTTTTTGTTATGGCTTTTGGATGGTGGGGAGGCAAAAACGAAAGTGAACATGGCTGTGGTGGAAAGGGGTTAATGCTCTTGTAAATGACAAATACATTTGAATCCTTTTTCCCACTTTTATGGGTTCCCTTGATACCTTAAAATATTGTCTGACTCGAAAAGAATAATAACATAAGGTATACAGCCAATGTCATCAATCAGAAACCAATGTCATTTTATTATTACATCATTTATCTGAGAACTCCGGTTACGTACACATCAGTTTAAAATGGAACATAGGATGTTCTACTTTAACAGAATGACACGACTATTTGTGGCGGAGCGGTACGGCGTCGTTACAGCTGACGATATGGGATACAACTGACGGTCAAGAGCCATGTACTATTATACAAGCATCACTGCTGGTGCAATGTGTTGCAATGGTTTTCTGAGGTAAACCAGCTCCCATGTGGTAGATGATAATGCATACAGCGTGAGCTTGCAGTTTCTGGCCCTTAGCTGAGAGACTGAGGGCAGGCACTGGTTTATGACTAGCCATTTCCAGCACAAGATGCACAGTCCTTTGTTTCTTACCTGGAGCGCTGACAATGGGGATAAGACGCTGACTGATGCTCAGGATTCAGGCTGTTGCTTGTCAGAGGCTGAGCTGTGTATCTTGTGTTGCCTGTGATGTCTTCCTCTATCTCTCTTCTCCTTCACAGATGGGCTGGAGGTAAGGGGAGTGGTGGAGGGGATGTTGCTGCAGGGGGTGGAGGTGGGGCTGGTACAGGCAACGCTCTGTGGAGGAGACGAGGAGAGCTCTGATGCTTGTGTGGGTGAAATGGTCGTAAAGAAGAGGAATGGATGAATTTAACAATCACTATAGTCGTTAGTATACATATGTAATACGTCCCAACTGCAGAAAATTCCAGAAATCAATGTCTATTTAAACCCGCCATATTTAACGGCTATCTAATGTGTATGGAGGGCTGCCCCTGTTCATCTGCTTTTCATTGGCAACTACTGTAGATTGCCCATGTTAGATTTTTACCACCGATATTGTTACCCCTTGCAGTGCCAGAAATGTTGTCCAGCCTCTCGCCCTCCATAGGCAGTTTGTATTATAAATTATCCATATACATCTTTCATGTGACCAAAAGTATGTGGACACCCCTGTTAATTCCGGAGTTCTGGTGTTTCAACTACACCCATTGCAAACAGACGCATAAAATCAAGCACACACCCATACAATAGGCGGAGAGAAAAGGCAGTTTTTACACATGACGCACTTCAGCACTTGGTGGCCACACTTTGTGGCTGAGCTCATTACACCATGCAAGCTCACAGTGCGGGGTCACCAAGTGCTGCATCATCCGCCACAGCGTTCCAAACTGCCTCTGGAAGTGACATCAGCACAAGAACTGTGTGTCAAGATCTTCATGAAATGAGTTTCCCTGATCGAGCATCTACACACAAACATAAGATTACCATGTCCAATGCCAAGCAACAGCTGGAGGAGTGTAAAGCACGCCGCAATGGACTCTGTAGTAGTGGAACTGTGTTCTCTAGAGTGATGAATCACATTTCACAATCTAGGTTTGGCGAATGCCAGGAGTATGATATCTACCGGAATAAAGAGTGCCTTCTGTAAAATTTGGTGGAGGAGGGATAATGGTCTGGGACTGTTTTTCAGGATTTAGGTTAAGCCCCTTATTCCCCGTAAAGAGCAATGTTAACGCTACAGCATACAAAAACATTTTAGACAGTTTGGGGAAGGCCCTTTTCTGTTCCAGTATGATTGTGTCCCTGTGCATAAAGCAAGGTCTATATAGACATTGTACGAGGAATTTGGTGTGGAGGTACTCGAGTGGCTGCACAGAGCCCTGACCTCAATCCAAATGAACACCTTTGGGTGAATTGGAACGCTGATTGCGACCCAGACCTTCTTGTCTAACATCAGTGTCTGACCTCACACATACTCTTGTGCCTGAATAAGCACAAATTCCCACAGAAATCTGGTGGAAAGCCTTCCCAAAAGAGTGGAAGCTGTTACAGTACCAAAAGAGAGTCTAACTCTATATTAACTCCCATGGCTGTGAAATGGGATGTCCGACAAGCTCATATAGGTATGATGGTGAGGGGCCCACATACTTTTGGCCATATAGTGTACTGATAGAATAGTTTTTATGCATAACAGCCTAACCAAAAAAGTGTAAGTGATACCCATAGCAACACATTACTTTTGGCAAGTATGAAAGAGCCACAGACCAAGTGTTACATAGTTAAACTAGAAACACAAGGCTTCTGATCAGTGATATAAAGCACACGTCTTTACGAAACAAAGTATGCACACTAAACATGTTAAAATTTCAATAACAGGTGCCATTGATATCACCCATGTATATGGAAAGTATAATAGCAACTGTATCCCTGTTTTATAGCCTATATAAATATGGCAATCCGTAAGCTGAAGCCACACAGAAATGCTTTCATACATTACCATGGCAGTGTAGGCTGGAACAAAAGACTTTGGTCCAAGTTCCACTCTTTGCACTAAAAAAATAATGTAACCCCACTCAGGACCTTTTTTTAATTTTCTTTATAAAAATAATTTTTATTTTAGAATTCTGAGGGTAAATTGGATGAAAATAGTAAAAGTGGCAATTCAGGCTCATACAGAACCAATGAGTACATTTGAGACTTGCTCTAAAAGGAACTTAAACCTGATATTTAATTGCAAATATACAAGCAGGATTAGGCCTCATGCACACGACAAAGACATGCACACCAATCCTGTCTGGCAGTTTATGCGATTCCCTATTACAAAACCCTAGCCACTCCGACAGTATGTCTCATTATACATGGAGGTACAGTATGAGCCCATCCATCATGTGGTCAAGTACATGAGGCCTTGTCACAATTTTATTGGGGAAACTAAAACTGATCTACTGATATGCCATAAACACATATGAAGCCACGTTATCCTATATCACCATCTCCAGGTGTATGTGGACCTTCTTTTTACCTCAACCTCGGCCAAAGACACTATCATTCAGGGAATCGAGGGTGGTCAAAGATCACTGTGATCTAGTCATGTGTATCTCTGACATATCGGAAGACCCTTTTGACTGGATTTCCCATTTATGTGTCCTTTCCTTGTGGATTAGTAAAGACCTAAATCACGAGCAATGGTTAAAGACAAAACATTTAGGGGGCGTGGCCTAGCGGTGAATGTGAGCGGACGTGAGTGACCTGAGCTCCTGCTGTGCCCATCTTAAAATCCCTATTTGTACCGCTGAATCCGGGGAAAACTTTCTCCCCTGTGCCTTACCTCGATCTGGAGGCGGTTGTGCTGGAGTGCCCTTCCACGATGACCTGCTCAAAGAAGCAGAAATCGCCACCGCCCTGTCCTGCTCCCAAGATGGCGCCGGTGAGAAGGACGGCCGGACTAGAGGCCTCAGACAGGATGCAGCAGACAAGCTGGAGCTGTTCGCCCGCACGCCGAGAGCAGGGGGCGCGGCTGCACTGGAGGCTCCTCGTATGGATCCAGGTATTCTCCTTTGGCAGTAGACACGAGGAGTGAGGATGAGGAGGAGGAGGAGGAGGTGAGCGGGGCCACGCGGGTACAGCCAGGTACTGGAGGGAAGACTGGAGCCAGGATGGGGGAACCCTCCTTACAGGACATTTTTTCTGCAGTAAAGCAGAACTCCATGGTCCTGACTACGTTAACATGTCAGATGGGAGGCTTGAAAGAGGACATTTTGTTGCTGAGAAATGATCTGCAAAAAGTAGCGGAACGCACCACTGCTATGGAGGGGAGAGTGGCAGATATGGAGGATGCTATTACACGGCTGGATGTACAAGCACATTCTCAGGCTGTGGCTGCATTACAAGCAAAGAAAGATGATATGGAGAATCGGCTGCGACGTAACACTGTTCGCCTCGTGGGGGTACCGGAAAGAGTGGAGGGCACAAATCCGGATGATTTCTTAGAAAAGTTGCTGATTGACACATTTGGCAGAGAGGAACTGACTCCTCTGTTTGCAGTGGAGAGAGCACACAGGGTACCGACCAGACCCGGTCCTCCGGGGAGACCGCCGAGACACGTTCTCATAAAGATCCTACACTACAAGGATAGAGACAAGATTCTGAGGAAAGCAAGAGAACATCAAGATATCTCTTTCAATGGGGTGAGAGTATCCTTCTTCCCTGATTTTTCGATGGAAGTGCAACGGAAAAGATCGCAATTTATGGATGTAAAGAGACGCCTTAGGACGTTGCAAGTTCAAAGATTGGCCATGAAAGCCAATTGAGATCTGAAGATGCGGAGAGACGGCGCTGATCCTGGAGTGGAAGGTCTTGGACGATGAGGCCGGCGATACAGGACTGTGGCAGGTGCCGTAGACTATTGCAAGAACTGGCACTGATGGCCAATTTCTGTTTATGTTTTCTTAGTGGGCTTCCTAGACGCCTCTGAAGGCATTCCTGAAGTGAACTCCGAGAACTGGGGGAGAGGGGTCTTTTGGACATCAGGGGTTTATAATATGTTGAAGGGATGGCTGATTATTCGCACAGGGCAGTGGGAGTAATGGTCAGATGAGTATGGCAAGTTATATACTCGGTATGTTATCACTGAATATGCAAGATGCGGGGTAAGAAGTATTTGTTTATGTTGAGGGTTGATGGGATCACTTAATTGTCTGTCCTGGAATGTTCGGGGCCTGCGTGAATCCAGGAAGCGTCATGCGGTTTTTGAATTTCTAAAGCAACAGGAGGCACGGGTGATTGGATTACAGGGATTACAGGAGACACATATGACTAGAGACTCAGTGTCCTTGATACATAGGGCCTGGATAGGACATAGCTATCACACCACTTATTCCAGGGGGGTGAGTCTTCTCATACATAGGGTGGTACCATTTATTTGTCACTCTTCCTTCCTGGATGAGGAGGGGCGGTATGTAGGGCTACATTGCTCTCTCTATCATTGGGAATGTGTGTTGGTAGTGCTGTATGTTCCTCCTCCCTTTTCCAGTGGGTGTATTAGAAAAGTTGTGGAAGAACTGTCTAGATTCCCGGAGGTGCCATTACTTTTGATGGGGGATTTTAACGCTGTGGTGAATACTGGTATGGATAAATTTGGTACTGCGGGGGGAGGGATAACAGCATTTGGCCGACTTTTTACTGAGATGGGTTGGCGGGATATATGGAGAGATAAACATCCAGGACTGTACCAGTACTCATCTGCTTCCTCAAGGTATCAGTCTCTCTCCAGGATAGACTTGGTACTGTGCTCGCCTACAGCGGTACACTTTATTGCCCAGATAGAGTACTTACAAAGAGCTTTATCGGACCATTCTCCTATGTTACTAAAGGTGGAGACGGAGGGGAGGACAGGGCGGGGTCAGGGGTGCTGGAAGTTCAATGCATTTTGGCTGAAGTTGATAGATAATAAACAGATTCTAAGGCTAATAAAGGAATACTTTCAGTTCAATTCCAGTACAGTAACACAGGATATACTGTGGGACGCAATGAAGGCATGGTTGAGAGGGGTGTTCATCCAACACATTACTGCAGTAAAAACCAGGTCTAGACAATTGGGGGAAACATTATTGGAAAGGGTGGCGGAGACAGAACGGTTACATATCGCTGATAATAAGCCGGATACTTTGAGGAATTGTGTGGAGGCACAGAGGTTGTTAAAACAGCACCAGTTGGAGAGGGCAGATAACAAGAGGATGTTTCTGAAACGCCATTATTATGAAGAAGGGGAAACAACAAAATGGTTGTTAGCCAAAATGGCACAGGCCCAGAGGGAGAATAATTATATACATACCATAAGGGGGGAGGGGGGAAGGCCAGAGACTGATACAGGAAGGATATTACAAGTATTTCAGATGTTTTACTCGGATTTATATGCCTCTAGAGCAGAGCACACGCCTCAACAGTTGGAGTATCTAGGGGAGGTTTGTCTTCCCAGATTGGGAGGGGAGGAGAGAACGAAATTGGAGGAGCCTATTTCTCTGGAGGAACTCCAGGCAGCCATAGGGATACTAGCAAGCGAAAAGGCTCCAGCGCCAGATGGTCTTCCGGTAGAGGTTTTTAAGGAATATGGGGAGGAGCTAACACCTCAGTTACTAGCTACTCTTCTGGAAAGTTTCGATAGGGGACGGCTCTCGGATTCAATGTATGAAGCTACCATAGTTAAAATTAGGACGAAGGTTTTGGCAATTAGGCTTTCCAGAGTAGTGGCTGGGGTGGTGCATGGAGACCAGGCCGGCTTTATGCCGTCTAAGTCAACGGCAGTAAACCTGAGACGGTTGTTCTTGAATTTACAGGTGCTTCCGGATAATCCTATGGGAAGAGCCATTCTTTCATTAGATGCTGCTAAAGCGTTCGATTGCATGGCGTGAGGATATTTATGGTCAGTCCTGGATAAAATGGGGTTCGGTTCTAACTTTATAAAATGGATAAAGCGGTTATATGTGGCCCCAACTGCAAGGATAAAGGTGAATGGTGCGTTATCTGATCGGTTTGTGCTGGCTAGGGGAACACGCCAGGGCTGTCCCTTGTCACCGTTATTTGCTCTAGCAGTGGAACCATTGGCATGTGCGGTCCGCCAACATGAAGATATTCAGGGGTTGAGATATGGGGGGGGGGGGGGGTGGAGGAGCGAACTGCATTATATGCGGATGATATGCTGTTGTTCATGGCAGATACCGAGCACACCCTGCCGTTAGTTATGGCCCTGATTAAACGCTTTGGGAACTACTCTGGATTACTAATAAATTGGTCGAGATCTGCTCTTATGTTCATGGATCCGGGGGTTATCAAGACTGGGGATGGGGAAGTTGCGATACCGGTTGTCACGGAGTTTAAATATCTAGGGGTTCGGGTGACGGCGAGAGTGACAGATTATATGTCCCTTAATGTTGTGCCAATGTTGGGGGGCGTGGCTAGCGGGCAAGATGGCCGGACGCATTTGAGCTGCTCTCCAGGGGACCGCTGCACATCCTCTTAAAATCCTGAGCTGACGGCATGTTCTGGTGATCGGAAGAGACCAGAGCCAGACCACTATACCCCTGACTACTCCCGGACCAACTCCGCAACTTCTACCTCCTCCGAGTGCCGAGTAAGCACCAAGTGCAGGGCGGGCCGCGTGTGACTGCGGCCTAGCTGGCTTCCCTGACCGCCGACCGCAGTGAGACACTCCTGCAGCACGCACCGCACGTTCTACAAGTATACACCGGTGGTCGCCCGGAGCAGTACCTGGGAGGACACTGTTGTTGCCACAGGTACGACATATTAACCCTCTGGGGTATTACTTTGGATCTCAGCCACGTAACAGTGCACAGCACAGCCAGGTCTTTCTGAGTGGGACACAGAGTGATAAGAGAAACGCCCAAACTCCTGCATAACACTGTGGCTTGACCCAGCACTTACCCTCCTTAATCACATACGTCTAGCAGTATTCATCAGTGCTGCTATAGGGCAGAGGACACCAAGACACCCAGACATCCCGCCATTACTTTCGGGACCATCCTCTATTACCAGGGGCAACCACCCTCAGTTGAACGCTTCCCATACAATCAGAAGCTTCATCGCTTACTCTGATATGTTGGAGAGCGCCTTGATACTTCACATAACAGCCATGCATAGATCTAAACTTCAGCCCACTATGGATAGGCTGAAAGAATATGCTCATACAGACAACGACGACACTGTTTCCACTCCACGCGCCACGCGTTCCACACAGGGCAAGTCACGAGACGGGGACTCCCAAAGAGATACCACTGAACCTGAGATGGATCCTGAACCTACCTTACGCCAAGTATCTGATCATCTGCTGGCGGCCATAAATACCTGTAAAACCTCATTAACAGGTAAAATTGAGGAAATAAAGATAGACGTCACCCTATTACGTCAAGACATGCAAAACCTGCGGGGGCGCATTGGAGAGATTGAAGACAGAGTCTCCTGGACAGAAGATAAACTCCGTCCATTGCTATCCACACTCTCCTCCACATCTCGCAAGCTGGAAGCTAATCACTCTAAAATGGACGATCTGGAAAATAGAATGAGACGTAATAATCTACGCATCATTGGTCTCCCTGAAAAAACCGAAGGACAGGCTCCTGAAACCTTTGCTGAAACGTGGCTGAAAACTATGTTGGGAGACACCTCCTTCTCGTCATGCTTTATCGTGGAAAGAGCACACAGAGTTCCAGCTAAACCTCCTCCTCCAGGCGCAAGTCCTCGACCATTTTTGGCTAGATTGCTGAATTATAGGGACCGAGATACGGTTCTCCGACTGGCTCGCCTGAAGGAACCGCTAAAACACAACAACTCCATCGTTTCCATATTTCCTGATTTTTCGGCTGAGCTACAGAAACAGCGGGCCACCTTTATCGACGTAAAGAAGAAATTTCGAGACCGTGGCATTCCATACTCGATGTCCTATCCAGCTCGCCTCCGAATTGTGGCAAATAGGAAAGTGATCTTTCTGTATACTCCGGGAGAAGCGACTGAATGGCTCCAGATGCATCCACCTCAACCTTGATTTGGACGCTGGGTGATGTACTACGTATATGAGGGTATTGTGGGGATGTATTTCTAGTTATCCGTTCTGTATTGGTTCCTCTTTTATGTTGAGGGAGAGTGAATATATGAAAAATGCATCCACATAGATAGATGGGAGTTACCGAATTTCACACTAATGTGACGTATTCTTGCCTTTCTATAACACCTGTATCCTACTGGCTATATAGCAAGTGAGTTGGTATTCAACACCTTGATATTAAGGTCCTTGGTCGCTCTCACCGAACATGCTTTGTCACATGTCTGACAAATTGTGGTCAGGCATTCCCCATTTATTTCAAATTCAACCCTAATGATACATCCCCATAGGGTCATTTTGTTTTTGTTCTTCAGTGATACCCTGATCTGGTATTATGTTCTAATGTTAATAGCCTATGTCGCAAGTTCATTCAACAACTTTAGTGATCAGTTCTCTACCTACTATATATGCGCTTACTGTTTTTATAGCTTATTATGGCTCAAACTTTAAAATGTGTATCATGGAATGTGCGTGGTTTGGGTACCCCCCATAAGCGTGCATCTGTATTCTCTCATCTGAAACGCTCCAATCCCCACGTCATTGGTCTACAGGAGACCCACCTCACCCCTGACAAATCAGAGTATCTAAAAAAACATGGATTCAGTGGTCCTGCCACTCATACCATACATCTTACTCCAGAGGAGTATCTCTCCTTATTCATAGATCATTACGGGACCACTATTATTCAACTTATTTATTAATGATATAGAGGATGGGATTAATAGCACTATTTCTATTTTTGCAGATGACACCAAGCTATGTAATATAGTTCAGACTATGGAAGATGTTCATGAATTACAGGCAGATTTAAACAAACTAAGTGTTTGGGCGTCCACTTGGCAGATGAAGTTTAATGTAGATAAATGTAAAGTTATGCATCTGGGTACCAACAACCTGCATGCATCATATGTCCTAGGGGGAGCTACACTGGCGGATTCACTTGTTGAGAAGGATCTGGGTGTTCTTGTAAATCATAAACTCAATAACAGCATGCAGTGTCAATCAGCTGCTTCAAAGGCCAGCAAGATATTGTCGTGTATTAAAAGAGGCATGGACTCACGGGACAGAGATGTAATATTGCCACTTTACAAAGCATTAGTGAGGCCCCATCTAGAATATGCAGTTCAGTTCTGGGCTCCAGTTCATAGAAAGGATGCCCTGGAGTTGGAAAAAATACAAAGAAGAGCAACGAAGCTAATAAGGGGCATGGAGAATTTAAGTTATGAGAAAAGATTGAAAGAATTAAACCTATTTAGCCTTGAAAAAAGACGACTAAGGGGGGACATGATTAACTTATATAAATATATTAATGGCACATACAAAAAATATGGTGATATCCTGTTCCTTGTAAAACCCCCTCAAAAAACAAGGGGGCACTCCCTCCGTCTGGAGAAAAAAAGGTTCAAGCTGCAGAGGCGACAAGGCTTCTTTACAGTAAGAACGGTGAATTTATGGAATAGCCTACCGCAGGAGCTGGTCACAGCAGGGACAGTAGATGGCTTTAAAAAAGGGTTAGATAATTTCCTAGAACAAAAAAATATTAGCTCCTATGTGTAGAAATTTTTCCTTCCCTTTTCCCTTCCCTTGGTTGGACTTGATGGACATGTGTCTTTTTTCAGCCGTACTAACTATGTAACTATATGTAACCCCATTCAATCCCGTAGAGACCCAGAGGGACGATTTGTCTTTGTATATGCGGAAATAGATACTAGACCCTATGTACTTATCTGTCTTTATAACCCTCCGCAGGCTAATCTATATGTGATCCAGGCAGCTATTACCTTTGCACATCAATTCCCGACCTCCTTTATAGTGTGTATGGGTGATTTCAATCAGGTTATGCACCCCTCTCTAGATCGCTTTGGGACCTCCACATCCCCGCCCACTTTTGCTCCTACTCCTTTATGTCGACTGATGGATAGTGTGGGATGGATAGACCTTTGGAGAACTCACCACCAGGATGAGGTTGAATACACCTGTCACTCGACAGGACGGCACACACTGTCTAGGATAGATTACTGTTTTGGATCCCCGAATGTCTCTATTTACGTCTCTCAGATTACACATGACCTTAGAGGTATATCTGATCATAGCCCAATATTGCTTCAATTGACGTTTCCTGGCAGGGGTTTGTTGACCAACTGGAAATTTCATCCCTTTTGGCTGAAATTAATTGGTTCGTCTGATCGTATACCGGATCAGATTGATCAGTTTTTACAAATTAATGACTCGTTAATATCACACACCTTACGCTGGGACTCGTTCAAGGCATACCTCAGGGGTTGTTTGAGGTCATCTGTGTCATATGTTAAGAAAACTTCGGCACGGGTGGAGAGGGAGTTGGAGGAACAGGTCTCAGCAGCAGAGGCACAATATGTCACAGACCCCACTGACATCCACAGAACGGCCTGGCTAAGCCTGACTCAATTATACAAAAGGCAACTTCATTTCAAGTCTAAACGCAAATTATTTTTTACCAGACAATATTATTTCGAAATGGGGAACCAATCTAGTCAATTACTGGCCCATCTTATAAAACGAGCTAATGGTACTAGCTCGGTGTTGGGAATTCGAGATTCTGATGGATCAGTCATTACAGAAGCCAGACATATTACATCTCGATTTAGGGAATATTATACTGAGTTATACAGTTCCTCCACTTCTCACTCTATGACTGATAATTTAGAATATTTAAGTGATCTCACATTCCCCACTCTATCATCTGAACAACAGTCTATGTTAGATGCCCCCTTTACACTAGAGGAAATGCAAGAAGCTATCGTGATATGGCTCTTAATAAATCCCCTGGCCCGGATGGCCTCCCAATTGAGATTTACAACAAATACATAGATAATATAGCCCCATTTCTTCTAGACACTCTTGATCAGGCGTCCCAATTACATACTCTCCCTCCCACGTTTTATGACGCTACCATTATAGTTCTTCTAAAACCTGGTAAGGACCCTCTTGACTGTGGTTCATATCGACCCATATCGTTAGTTAATGTAGACTATAAAATACTGACGAAAATATTAGCTAAAAGACTGAATGAGGTTATCCTCTCCATCATACATGTAGATCAAACTGGATTTATGCCAGGGAAATCTACTAGTATCAACATTAGGAAGGTACAGGCTATTACACAATTGGGCAGGGCACATGACTTGCAGTGGGCGATAGCATCTCTGGACACCATGAAGGCTTTTGACTCGGTAGAATGGCCGTTTTTGTGGGCCTGTCTGGAACGTTTTGGCTTTGGTCCTCAATTTTGTCAATGGATCAGGTTACTATATAAATCCCCTAAGGCTAACGTGGTGGTTAATAATACTCCTTCTCTCCCATTCTCGCTGTTCAGAGGTACCCGACAGGGTTGTCCCTTATCACCCGCCCTGTTTGCCATTGCCATAGAAGCACTGGCGATCAGGCTTGGAGCCTCCCCGGACCTTACTGGTATACAGTGGAAGGGCAGAACTTCTGTGGTAGGTCTATACGCAGATGACATGGTCCTTTTTTTGGATAATCCAAACTCCTCATTTCATGTGGCGGCAAAGCTACTTGATAAATTTTCACAGTACTCAGGACTAAAAGTTAATTGGCAGAAGTCGGCCATTTTATATACAGCTAGGCACCCGACTCCAGACCCGTCTATGTCGCAATACGGTCTTGAAACCGTTTCTAGCTTTAAATATTTAGGGGTGACTATAGTTAAGGATCATGGTCAGGCTCGAGATACATCCTTAACCCCACTGTTGACTAGGGTGGGAGACAGATTTAGGACGTGGTCTAAACTCCCGTTATCTGTAGCAGGGCGCATTAATTTGGTTAAAATGGTAGTTCAGCCTCAATGTACTTATATTTTGCAACACATGCCTGTTATAGTCCCCATATCGTTCTTTAAATCCCTTAATACCTTGATAATACGATTTATATGGGGCTCCTCCAGGTCTAAACTTAATCTGGCAACATTGCAACGGCCAAAAAGTGAAGGGGGAATGGCCTTGACAGATTTTTACTTGTATTACCTGGCGGGACAACTCCGCAATATCCGAGATTGGATGCGAGATTCACCTCTGTCTGACACAGATTATTACTTAGCCTCCCTAGTAGCAGGACACAATCTGATTAGCTTCCTAGAATACCCTAAGTTTACCCCCCATGCTGACCTGCTCCGTCTGCATGTTCTGGCACTGGCGGTTTGGCGCGCATCCAAGAAACTACTTACATACAATGCTACGATTCCAGAACTTCCTTTGTGGCATAACCCTACATTACCATATATTCAGTCATTGACTGATACACAGATGTGGAGGGATCTGGGTATTACCAGATTAGGAGATATGTACGATAGTGGGTTACTCCTTACATTCCTACAGGTTAAAGAGACGCATCAATATCCAGACTTACAATGGTTTAAATATCTGCAATTGCGCCATGCTATACAGACTCAATTCCCACCTCACTCCTCCATTATATCAGCATACCCTCTTATTGGCATACTGAAATCCCAAGGCCCTAAGGGGCTTATTACAGCTTTATATACCCATCTAATTTCGGCTAAAATTAACTCTACTCCGCTTCCGGTTTTGACTACATGGAAATCACAAATACCAGACCTTTCTTCGGAGGATCTGAATAACATATTGAACTCACACTTGAAAGTATCTCCGGCTATAAACAATAAACTCATACAGTTAGGCCTCATGCACACGACCGTGTTTTTGCGGCCGCAATTCCCCCGAAAATCCACGGGAGAATTGCGGCCCCATTCTTTTCTATGGGGCCGTGCACACGACCGTAGTTTTTGCGGTCCGTGCACGGCCCGGGAGCCCGGACCGCAGAAAGAACGGGCATGTCTTATTACGGCCCGGTTCTGCGGTCCGGGCTCATTGAAAACAATGGCCGCGGCCATGTGCATGTCCCACGATTTGCGGGCGGCCTGCGGCTGACAGTCCGCTGACAGTCCGCAGCCGGCCGACCCGAAAATCACGGCCGTGCACACGGCTACGGTCGTGTGCATGAGGCCTTATACATTGTACACCAAGCTTATCTCACCCCTGTGAGATTACACCGCATGGGCAAAGTGCCCACTTCAGCATGCCATAGATGTGGTCAATCAGAAGCAGATTTTTGGCACCTTATGTGGGAATGTTCGTACATATTAACATTTTGGACAAAGGTATATGATGTTATTGCCCCGTTATTGCCTAGCCCTCTGTTGTTCTCCCCGAAAATAGCCCTATTGGGACTCATTGATGATGAATGCTGGACACATCACACTGGCATTTTCATTAAGGAATCTTTATTTTTGGCTAGGAAAACAATAGCCATGCACTGGATGGCAGATACAGCTCCATCAATAGCCTCGTGGAAACGGTTGGTAGATACCGTTATTACTTACGAACAGCTGGTTTATTCCCACAGGGGGTGTCCAGACAAATTTCAGGGAGTGTGGGGCCAATGGATTGATACCAGGGTAGTTCCTGATGTTGGCCTTGTCCCATAATGGGGTAGTTCAGTTCTCCGATTCCCGGGCAAAGACTGGGGTACTGATATCCGTGATCTTGTAGTGCGGCATAGGCGACTTGTTTTGTTCAGTTTTGTTCTATCTGTGTAATTGTTCCTTTTTTTTTTTTATATATGTGTAAACAGCATGTAATAATCCTGCAATTTACTATATGATCGGCAATTGACTGATATGTTATTGTTATATATGTGATTATCGCCTACTGTTGATATCATACACTGTATATGTCCTGTCACTATTGATAGTCATACACTATCCAATTGCTGTGATACTTTATATATGATATTTTTAATAAACAAATTAAAAAAAAAAATGTTGTGCCAATGTTGCCAAAGATAAAGGCCAAAGTGGAGGCTTGGAACAAGCTCCCGCTCTCTGCTCTGGGTAGAACTAATTTGATCAAAATGATCCTCATGCCTCAAGTATTGTATGTCATCCACAACCAAATTCTATCATATCTGGGGGGAGGGGATAATCCGCTGGCGGGACTGGAAGCACACATTTATAAGAGGCCCACCCTGCTTCTCATACATAAGGTGTGGTAGCAATGTAAGCAATTATTGGGTAGAGGGGAATGCAATAAATATACTCCACTTTGGCGGAATCCGTATATATGGGAATTGTACATATTGGAAGGGATGCAGGGTTGGGAACAGCGAGGCATTATCAGACTGAGTCAGTTGTACGAGGGGGACACCCTCAAATCCTTTCAGCAACTAAGGGATGGGTTTCAATTGGATTCCCACATGTTTTAGCCGTATCTACAGATTTGTCATGCTGTACGGACACAAGCTACCAGGGTGGACCCGACGATACATGCAATGGGAGTGTTGGAACATATTGCGAAAGCAGTTACATCGAGGGGATTGATCTCGTTGGTATATCGCAGGTTACGGTCGGCACATCTGGGGGATCTTATGGCGCCTGTTAAAGCTAAATGGGAAAGGGATGTGGGTCCTATTCCCAAGGATCGCTGGGAGGCTGTCCTGGCGTCACCAAGTACTCGGTCTATTAATGTAGCGCAAAGGAGGTCCCAATTATTTCTGATACATAGGGTATATAGGACCCCCTGGGTTCTAAAAAGTATGGGATTGCGAGCGGATGCCAGGTGTCCTCGGTGTCTGGAAAAAAAGGCGGACATATATCACGTTTTGGTCCTGCGGGATTTTGGGGACCCTATGGAGGGAGATGTCAGAGTTAATGGGGCGAGTGTATGAGGTGCAGATTCCGTTGGATCCCATGGTGATGCTGCTGGGATATGTTGGAGATTTGGAGGGGGATCGGATGACATGTTTAGCAATTGCTAAAATGTTGTACCAAGTCAGGAAGGGTATAGCACAGCACTGGTTGCATGCGGAACCTCCCTCAAAGCAAGAAATTATAGGTACACTCAACTTCCAGATTTTTATGGAATATAGGATATACTCAAAGAGGGGGTCCAGTACCAAATTCGAGAAACAATGGGCTAGGTGGATTGATCACTCTGGTTGCGCTTCATCGGAGCTCCTGGCACTCCGCTCGTCTGTCACAGTTTAACATGGCCGGAGGGAAGGAGGAATGTACTGAGGTTCCAGGGGATAATACTGCAATACTGGGCAATGCAGCTTTTCCGCAGGGGTGGAGGTGTTCTACAAGGAGAAGCTTCTCTTCTGGGGTTGGTGATCTTTGGCTCTGTTGGTATGACTGGGGTATGCACTTGAGGGAGGTGGGGAGCTGGAATACGGAGGAGATATTATATAGAAGCCTTTTGCAAGATGGATGGCTGAGGGGTTGCGGGGGGATTAGGAGAGGGGGGAGTTGGGGGTAGGTAGATCTGTTTTGGTGGTGATACATATTGGGTCTTTGATGCACTAATTCAAAAGCATTTAAGAATGTATGATGACCTGTAACAATGTTGTTGTTTGTTTAATAAACTTGAACTGATTAAAAAAAAAAAAAAAAAGACAAAACATTTACATCAGGATGGATTAAATTTTCAAGGCCTCAACAGCTCATGTTATGGTCACTACACATGACTATTCCTGCATACCAGCTCAGCAGCTCCATTCTCAGTTTAGCCTAACCTATGTAATCCATAATTTACTCATATGTTAGAGGTTGGTCACTTACATACAATGTTCTAGTAGTTTATTACGCTCTATGTATTGACCTGGCAATTTAAATACTGTCAAAACAGACCCTTTGGGTCGCATGTGCACGGATGAAATGAGCGGTCATGCTCCCGTGACAGGGACCATCTTGAACCTACAATACCCTGAGATGGGAAACCTGATACTATCTGCTGCTCGTGGGAACCCCGACCTTCTTGGTGTACCTAACTTGGTCCAACTCAATGCGGACAGAGGCCTTTCGTTGTGCAAAGGGCACAAACACACTACAAGTGGAACTTTCCGTTCTCCCTGAGATTTGTGAAGAACATATAGTATACAGTTCGCTGGCTAGAAGATGGCAAACAAGCTCTGGCAGATGCAGGCATCTCACTCCCTGAGGGGATCTACCGCGTCGCCCACTGAGACCCACTCATACTTGGACAACAGGGGTACAAGGGCTGGGAAGGCTTATAGTATCCCCTGTACTGGTGGCCTACTAGTGGTGGAGTTGGAAGAGGTTCTCAAGAAGTCCGCAACACAACCAAACAGATATCCCAGAAGAGAAAGGCAAATATCCCAGCAAAGGATGGTGCACGCAGTATAAACGTCCCAGGTCCAGTGGGGCAACTTGTATACAACATAAATGAGAAAAACTGCAGCACTCAGGTTGCCAAAAATGCGTTGGTCTTTATTCACCAAGCATAAAACTTGCAACGTTTCAACCCATGTTTGGTCTTTATCAAGCATAATAACTATTAATCAGTGCATATATATATATATATATATATATATATATATATATATATATAATATAAGACATCACTTCCTGAACGAATTTCGTATATACGTGTGTATATCCCTAAAAAATACATAGCAAGGCAGAAAAATATCCCCCACAATATTAAAATTTTACACAATACCCAAATATATATGGATCGTCAAGAGAAACACCTGTATATCAGTACATTAAGCTCCTAGCGCTAGCAGCGTCCCCAGCTCTCTACTGCGCATGTCAGACCCTCTTACCAACATCCGGCGTCTACCGTCTCCAAGGTTGCACATCGCAATCTCAATGCGGACTGCACGACGACGCCTGAGGCCACTTATGCGCCTGCACCTACTCACAGAGATATATTACGCCAAACAGCAGAGAGCTGGTTGCCAAGGCACCCAAATGACGCTAACAAGTCCTCAACGGAGAACAGTCTCTATTTTACCTCTACCAAGGATTCTGCGTGTCTCATCTAAAAAGCATACATATTAATATTGGCAGTCAGAGCTAGCATTTTAAACAAGCCATAGGGGAACAACTATATTTATCTTACGTGTCCCATATATGGGATCAAAAGATGTAAGATCGATATAACAGCATTACAATAATGTTCTAACCCATAATTTCAAACAATAATAAGGCTTTTCAAAATTCTGCAACCATAATCTTCGATGAGGCAGGCAGATAATGCCAGGATGTACAGCAATCAGAGAGCAGAACTGATCAGAAATTCTCAAGACTTCCTTCATAATAAATTTCAAAGTGATCTTCCAAATAATGCGAGTTACCTAAAATATATATAAAAACAAGTAATTTTAAAAAAAACATCCGATAATTACCCACAATAACATGACCAGACGGTCGGGCACTCAATCATAAATATACTACCAATGATGATGTGGCCAGAGCCCTGCCATAGGGCACATGGTTAACAAATGCCCGTAGTCCTGAACTCCCTATTCAACCTTTTTGGTTCCAGGGTGTCTAATTCAAGTTTCTTCAGGGCCTTTTCCCTGTCTCCACCTCTACTCATTGGGGCCACCCCATCGATTATTTAAAATTGCAGCTGCGAGATATTGTGCCTATGTCTAATAAAATGTTCTGGGACAGGCAAATCTAACTTCTTACTCCTAAGGCTGGATTCACACGAGGTCATTACGTCCGTAATTGACGGACGTATTTCGGCCGCAAGTCCCGGACCGAACACAGTGCAGGGAGCCGGGCTCCTAGCATAATACTTATGCACGATGCTAGGAGTCGCTGCCGGACAACTGTCCCATACTGAAAACATGATTACAGTACGGGACAGTTGTCCGGCAGCAAGGCAGGGACTCCTAGCATCGTACATAACTATGATGCTAGGAGCCCGGCTCCCTGCACGGTGTTCGGTCCAGGACTTGCGGCCGAAATACGTCCGTCAATTACGGACGTAATGACCTCGTGTGAATCCAGCCTAATGGTGTACTTATGTTGATTAACACGTTTTCGACATTCCTGCATGGTCTCTCCCACATATAATCGTCCACATGGACACTGTATAACATATGATAAAACTTGATTGACAAGTAAAGAATTTTTAATCCCATATGTTTTCCCCGGTCCTGGGATGTTCCAAAGTATTACCTCGCATTATATTGTTGCAATTGCAACATCCAAGGCAGGGAAAGCATCCCTTCTTATGAATACTAATCTTGGTTAGGGGACCAATATCTGCACGTACCAAGCGATCCCTTAAATTAGGGGATCTACGAAAGGACATCATAGGGGGATCTTGAAATTCAATCCTCTCAGGAAATGTAACACTGAGTATAGGCCAATAGTACCTAAGAATTTTAAAGGTCTTCCTACTCACAGGAGAAAATGTAGATACGAAGGGAATTCTCTTATGTACCGTCCTACCAGAGTTTTTCATAAGATCACTTTGGTCACATTCCTTAACCTTATTTATAGCCCTCTCAAGGACAGGTCTAGGATAACCTCTTTCAAGGAATTTATTACACTTGGTATTACGTCTCTTTTCACCCGTTCTATCATCTGACACTATTCTTTTTACTCTAAGGAATTGGAATATATGGCAGGGATTCCACCGAGGAGGACAGCTATTGAAATGTAATAAATTATTACGATCATTCAGTTTCACAAATAAGTCTGTGACAAGTCTATTGTCTTTCTTGAAAACCACGGTATTCAAAAATTGCATACTGTCCCTAGAGTACATTATAGTGAATCGGAGTTCCAGGAAATTACTAGATTTCCTCCTTAAACTCCAATAGCTTAGTTGCACTAGTGTGCCATACAAAGAAGATATGTACCTCATCCAACCCCCCCCCCCCCCACAAATTGGGAGAAGCTGGATGGGTACACAAATCTCTCCTCAAAATGAGTTAAAAGAGGGGGATGGTTTTTGGCCACACCGTGTGCACCGATGAAACTCTATGGCATTACAGAGTTCCAGCGGTGCAGGAATAGAGGCAAACGCCTCCACGACCGCAAGAATTGCTCTCACATCTGATTAGGCTGCCCTGGGGCACCTGCCTGAAATGCATTGCGAGGGTTTTAGATAGTAGTTGTTTCGTACACATATATGGCTTCTTCAATCACCGCTACGGCCCTTATACATGAGTTCACTATTAAATTGGTCATGGCAGGTGTTCCATCATGACTTGGCATTACTGACTGGAAAAAAACAAAAAACATTTTAAAAATTATTAGTACGAACCCAAAAATATAATAGGGAGGGGGGAAGCAAACACTTTTGGCCGGGGGGGGGGGGCAACCTACCAAACTTCCTGTGCTGCTTTTCTGTGGCTGTTTCCCACTATTCTTCTTGAATCGCCATCACAACCTCCCTCCACACCTGCTACTTTAATAAACGGTCTTTGTAATTGTCCCTTTTATCCCAGATCACTGGGTAGTCCTGTACACTTTGGATTAGGTTCCCCACTTGCAGTCTTGTGAGAGACATCTTCCATGCTGCCATGTGGTAATTTCACATCTGGCCTGCACGTTGGGGAAATTCCCTGGCGTCACATAGCAATGGTTCTGCAATTACGGACAGCTACACATCCTTAGCCATCTGCAATTGCGGAAGCGCACTTACACTTCTATGGGGAGTTTGTGCCGCAATTACGGACAGGAATGAGACATGTTCTATAATTTTGTGGATAATTTTTATGGCACGGACACACATCCGTAAATATACGAAAAGGTGCCCGTGGCCAATAGAAATTAATGGGTCTGCAATTTCATCCGTAATTGTGGATGAAATCTACAGTCGTGTGCATGGGGCATGCGTAAGTTGCCTAAAAGTGACCTAGAAGCCTATAGTGCTTCTGAAAAAGCTGGGGATATATAAGCAACGGAAAATAAAATCCTGAACAGGTCGCCACAAATCTTGAAAAGGCAGAATACGCGTTACACTTCATGTATCGCTACAAACCACGTGTGGGGGGGGGGGGGGAATGGTTAGCTAGTTAACAGATCTTTTAATGGTTGACCTAGTGGGATAGATACGGAGGTAAGACTTTGTGACAGTTTGTTAGTCCAACTACCTATTTCATATTTGTGTATAGAGGAGTCTGTTTGTAAGGGATCATTCTATTTACCTCAATGATCCATTGGTCAGGCAGAGTCATTTTCCATAATTAGTTTTTGTGCTAGGAACAGAGTGCCTCTGTGTCTCTCAATGTGGTGGGGGGTTTGATATAGATGAATACAGGAATTATAGAACTCCCTTTTTTATAACCGAAGAAACTGGAATTCCCCTTAAAAAACACACACACACACACACACACATAATATATCATAAGTATTGTGAAATACAGTGGCATCCGTAATTTAAAAAAATATTTATTTTGTACATTTGGATAATCGCTAAATATTTTATGAAAACAAAAATAAATGAAACAATACATTTAAGCACAATAAAAACCTTTCCGAAAAAGTACAGAAAATAATGAATACCGGTTTCACACCAGAGAACAATTATGCATATAAAAGTTAGTAGTGGAAGGGAAATGTCTAAATCCCTGTCGGAGAAAACAGTTTAATTAAATGAGCTATAAAATAATCCCAAGCATGGAAGGACTCCTAATTTTACAAGATCACATCAAAATCACAAAATAGACCCCAGTGATCACTAGGAAACCTCCCACAGTCAAGCTTTTCAGTACCAACTAAATCCAGAGACTGAGGAACCACTTGGCTCCCATCTACAGCAGCACGATAGAATATACGGTCAAATCGCAGCCTGCTAGTGTATGAAATTTTCAGATTGTTGTTCATTTTTGTGTCCCATGTATATCGACAATGTTCAGGTTTTCCCAGGAACTCCCAAATGTCCAAAATGTTACTTGGCAATCCTCCAATTTTCTCTACCTGTAAGGCAAAAATAAAATAAAAATAGATTTAACAATTCAAGAATACAAAACAAAACACTTTCAATCATAGAAAGTCCTGGAAATGGTAAAGTAGAACGCTTATATGCGCTATAAAATATTCTCCTTTTTATATACACATTTCGCCGAACTGCCGTCCATTATGTTCACACAAACGTTATGAGCCATTGTCAGAAATTCCGACAGTGCTGCATACTGCTCTATTCTTTCCATAAAACTATTATTGCCATCAAAACCCAAATGGAAACCTTTATAAATTAATGGGGTTAGTCTTACAGAATGGAAGCCATGACGCCAGTGTGAACATTGGCAAATGTTGCTTTCACACAATCACATTTTTAATTAGTATTACATCTTCAGTGCATAATAAAAAGCAAATTTTAATCTACGAGGTCAGTCAGGTGGGCGCATACAATATGCACATACTTTAAAAACGGAGCATTTGCTACTTTCATCTGTCTTGTGCATGAAAACTACCCATTGAAGTCAAGAGAGTGTTTAAAGTACGGATTTATCCCTATGTAAACCGTATTGCATCCGTTTTTTGAAGAAGCGGTCGATTATCTCCCTTGAAAGCCCATCATTATTTATAACATGGATGCATCATCTGTAGTGAGGATGGTAGGGTTATTCCCATCTTATAAAGTGATGCCACCACTTTATGAACTGTGTGGGGGGGGGGGGGGTCTGACCTCTGGAATCCCCCCCCCAGATGGAAGTCGCTGCAGTAATGATTGTCAGACTCCTTGCTCACTGTTTTTCCCTGAAAAGCGGCGCTCCCGGCCTCTCAACTGGGCAGGGAACTTCAGCACAGCTACATTTTCTTGAATGGTTATGCGCTGCAGTTTCCTGCATCGGACGGGGGGCCACTGTGCAGGGAAAGCCAAAATTAGCACTGCGGCTCCTTCGTTCTCATCTCATCACCGGGATGCTGCTAACAGGACCCAGCACAGCACTAACCGTGACAATCACTGAAACACGGCAGATTTGTCCTGTAACAAGCAGCAGTATAGTGTAAATAAAAAAAATTAATACAATAAAATAATGCCCCTCAATGATCTTTTCTGACACTTAATGGACAAAACAAAGTCAAATAAACCCACCTCCCCCAAAAAATTGCTCCCCTCTACATTTCCACTAGTTACGCTAGCCCCGACTCAATTATCCTAAATTGGACATCCAACTCACGTTCGACAATGACAAACACTAATGAAAAGTCTATTTAAGGACGGGGTCCCACATAGCGTAAACGCTGTGGAATTTCCACAACAGAATTCTGTGCGGAAATTCCACAGCATTTATAGTAGCAGCAAAGTGGATGAGATTAAGAAAACTTCATGCCCACGCTGCGGGGAAAAAATACTGCAGCGTAAACATTAATAATATGACCTGCGGTGCGGAATTTAAAACCGCAGCATGTCAATTTATGCTGCATTTTTGTTGATTTTCTGTTGCGTGTTTTCCTCATTGAAGTCAATGTGAATGCAAAACCCACAACAAAAAGCCAAGTGTTGCGACTTTTGGTGAAAAACATGTTTTCAGTACGTGACAGTTTTCCCACAGTGAGGCAGCGACTTCTAGCGTCATAGAGAACGATGATGCTAGGAGCCCAGCTCCCTGCAGTGTGTTCAGTCCGGGAAATGCGGCCGACCTGCGGACCGTAGATCACGGATTGAACACGCTTGTGTGAATCAGGCCTTAATATAAGGGGGGGGGGGGGGTGGACGACGACAACAAACCATTAGTGAACAGTTTGAACTGGTGAACAGTACGGACCTCTTTGTCCCTCAGGTTTGTATCTCCAGCAAATAGGACCGTGGTGGAAGGAGGCACTTCTTGTATCTTCTTCAGTACAATGTCCAGTTGTTTCAAACGTTCATTTGAGTGCTCTTTGGTGCTCTCTAGATGGGAAGTCATGAGGCAAATATTGTGTCCGCAGATATTCACCTATTTGGAAAGCACACAAGTCACAAAATAGAGGAACAACATGAGGCAGAGTTCTAAGAGAAAATGCTTTGAAACATTGAAATTGCAACACCAAGAAGGAGAAGTTTTGGAATTGTGGAAATTACAGGTTCGATATAAAGGTTAAATAAGTGAATGAAATATTTTGTTATCTTTTTTTTTTTAATCAAACATCTTGATTTATTCAGTATCGAGTGCGAGCGCCATAAATCCACGCACTTACACGCCTTGGCATGCCATCAATGAGGTTATTAATGCTTGTCTGAGGAATGTTATGCCACACAAATCTTTAAGATTGTTTGCTAGCAGCTCCCTTTGCAATTTCCAATGACGTCCCAGATGTGCTCGATGGAAGACAAGTCCAGAGATGCTGCCGGCTACGGTAGCATGTTTAGGCAAAGCAGGCTGCTTACAGTAGCACGAGCAACATGCGGCTTGCCGTTGTCCTGTTGAAAAACTGCTTTTGGGACGCTATAAAGAAATGGCCGTACCACTGCTTCCACGTCCAATTCATTGTAACACAGAGCTGTTAGTGTACCTGAAATAAGGACTAGAGGGGTCAGACTACCGTACATTATGCAACCCCACGTCATAATACCCAGGAGTAGGACCAGTGTGACGTTCCCTTGTGAAGGCCTCTTCATAGCGTTGCCCACATGGTCTCCAGACCAATCTCTGGCTATCATTGCATCCAAGACTAAAGCGGAACGCATCACTGAAGAGGATAGACCTTCATTCCAGCCTCCATAGCCTTCTTGCTGTGCACCATGATAGCCTTGGAGAGCGGTGGCGTGTGGTCAATGGAACACCTGTAGCTGGACGTCTGGCTCGTAGCCCAATGTCGTGCAAACGCCTTCTGCCGGTTTGTGTTGACACTGGTTGCCGTCCTATGCTTGGGACGGGACGCCCAATTTCACTTGCAGTACAAAGTAGATCACTACGCACCATTCTTCCAATCAGACGATCCGTGCGTGCAGTGGCTCGCCTCCTCGCACCACTTGCTGTCATTCCCGCTCGTAGTGGTTTTCCCAACCTCCGGGACCCACAACATGGATGAGTGTGGACATCTCGGCCTAGGCGCGTAGCGATCTACCGGAGTGATAAACCAAGGTCTCGCAGTTCAAGGATTCTGTCCCTTTCAGTTTGCGACAAGTGGCGATAACTGCCACGTTGATGAACCTCCTGCATTGCACAATCATCCCACACTACTGGATCCGATTTTTGTGGTTTCATGTGGCTAAAAAACTTTGCTTTCAATCTGGCTTTTATGCCCCCCACATGCCACAGATTGGAGCTTGAGAATTTGATCATTTGCAGAATTTAGCAACACCTGCTACTTCCTCGATTTGCATAACCTTATGGCTTTCCCTTCTTGGTTTTGCAATTGCAATGTTGAGAGTATTTTAAAGGGGAATGCAAGTATTTATTAAATTACACATATCAGGGGAGCAGAAGACATTACACAAGGGAAGAAAGGAAAGGCACGCACCATCTATTTTGCAATCCAGAAAACAAGACACATTCATCTGCTAGATAATGTACACAATAAATCATTCAGACAAAGCAAGGACATACTTACATTTGCTATCAGCAAATTTCTCATCATAACCGTACTTGGGAATGTAACAATTTCTTTACTTATTAGCCTCACTCTGGTTTTTTTCAGCATTATGGCAGTAAAGTAACCATCTTCATTTCCTAGAAAGTTTTCAAATAATGATGAACAGTCATTTTGGTCTGGACTAGTGCGCTCTAGCCCGAATAAGGGATATACAGCCACCAGGGATACCATGGGGGGGGGCACAAACACACACTGCTTTTCTACAGTTAATCAGGTGCTTTGGCTAATAATGCTGCATGACATACATATATACCGTATTTTTCGGACTATAAGATGCAGTTTTTAGCAGGAATAAATCTTGTATTAAAAAGTCCCTGCGTCTTATAGTCAGCAGTCAAGGGACCCGGCAGCGCTGGGCCCCCTCACCGCTTCTTACTTAACCCTTTCCCGACACATGATGTGCCGGCACATCATGGAGCGTGGAGGGGGATAATGTTTGGAGCAGACTCACGTGTTGACCCCGCTCCATACACTGCAGGTGTCCGCTGTGTTTTACAGCTGGCATGCTGCTCTAACAGCCAGGAACAGCGATGGCACGGTTCCTGGCCACGGCATTTATAAGGGTCTTACCATGAAGGACATTTTATGACATATCCACAGAATAGATCATAAACGTTAGATACATTCGGGTCCCAACTCTGGGACACTCACCTATCTCCAGAATGGGGCCCCCTAAGCCCTGTTCTATCTTACTCGGCTCCGCTGTCTCCGGGCCACTTCCTGGTTAGGTTGGGAGGTACGGAAACAGCAGTTCGCTGAGCTACGCGGTTTCCGTAACTCGGTAGCTACGAAAACGTACATGGTCCAGTTACGGAAACAGCGTAACTCACTGTGCTACCCAGTAGATGTAACTCCCATAGAACTGAAAAGTAGTTACGGAAACAGCGTAGCATGCTATGGGAGTTACGCTGTTTCCGTAACTCATCCATTGCAGTGTATTGTAAATGATCGCTGGTTCAAGTCCCCTAGGGGAACTAATAAAATCTGTAAAAAAAATTAATTAAAAATTAGGTACATTTTCAGGAGTGTAAAAACATATTAAGGCCTCATTTACACGAGCGTGTGCGCAAAAGGCACTTGACAGCTCCATGTGTCATCAGTGTATGATGCGCGGCTGCGTGATTTTCGCGCAGCCGCCATCATAGAGATGAGGCTAGTCGACGTCAGTCACTGTCCAGGGTGCTGAAAGTTAACTGATCGGCAGTAACTCTTTCAGCACCCTCGACAGTGAATTCCGATCACAATATACACCAACCTGTGAATAAAAAAAAAAAAAGACGTTCATACTTACCAAGAACTTCCTGCTTCCTCCAGTCCGGTCTCCCGGCCGTTGCCTTGGTGACGCGTCCCTCTCTTGACATCCGGCCCCACCTCCCTGGATGACGCGGCAGTCCATGTGACCGCTGCAGTCTGTGATTGGCTACAGCCTGTGCTTGGCTGCAGCTGTCACTTGGACTGAATTGTCATCCCGGGAGGTCAGACTGGAGGAAGAAGCCGGGAGTTATCGGTAAGTCAGAACTTCGTTTTTTTTTTTACAGGTTCATGTATATTGGGATCGGAAGTCACTGTCCAGGGTGCTGAAACAGTTTAACTCTTTCAGCACCCTGGACAGTGACTATCTCTGGACGTCGCGTACCGGAAATTTTTTTGCCGGGTTCGGTCAAAACTAGTTCGGCCGAACCCGGTGAAGTTCGGTTCGCTCATCTCTAAATTCTGACACTCCGTTTGGATGTTTGTAAACAGAAAAGCACGTGGCGCTTTTCTGTTTACATTCAGTTTGACAGCTCTTGCGCGAATCACGCAGTTCGCACGGAAGTGCTTACGTGCGGCATGCGTGGTTTTCACGCACCCATTGACTTCAATGGGTGCGTGATGCGCGAAAAACGCACGATTATAGAACATGTCGTGAGTTTTACGCAACGCACTCGCGCTGCGCAAAATTCACGCATTGTCTGCACTGCCCCATAGAGTAATATAGGTGCGTACGACACGCGTGAAAAGCACGCGCGTATATTACGCTCGTGTAAATGAGGCCTAAAAGTTAAAAAAAAAAAAAAATAATCCCCAAGCACAATGTAATTATTATTTTTTTTAATTGGCATCGCTGCATCCGTAAAACTCCAAACTATTACAAGATAGCATTATTTAACTCGCATGAACGGCATAACAAAAAATTTAAAATCCCATAATCATTGTTTTTTGGTCACCATAGCACTAAAAACAATGAAATAAAAAAAATCAAAAAAGTGGTAAAAAAAAAAAAAATCAAAAAAAAAAATCGTATGTACCAAAAAATGGTGCTAATAAAAACTACAGCTCGTCCCGCAAAAAATAAGCCCTCACACTGCTCAAATGATGAAAAAATATAAAAACTTATGGCTCTCAGAACGTGGTGAAACGGAACTAATTTTTTTTAACCAATAGTTTTTTCTTTGTAAAAAGTAGTCAAATATGAAATTTTTTCTTATTTTCTGTTGTCTAAAACCTGGGTACGCCTTATAGTCAGGTGTGTATTATAGTCAGAAAAATACGGTAGATGATACACACTCGTTTGGCTCTGTGGAACACGTCTGAATCAGGGCTAATATCTGCCAGCTGAATTATTCCCCATATATCAGGAACCAAGGGTTTTTTATTTTTAAATCCCTTGCAGACACAGCCAATTTTTGGACTTTTATTTTTCCATTGACATAGCCGTATGAGGACTTGTTTTTTGCTGGAAGAGTTGTAGTTTACAGCTTTTTTTAATGTGCCATATAATGTATTGGAAAACTCCCCAAAAAATATTTGTGAGGTGAAATGGGTAACAAACTGCGTTTCCACCTTTGTTTCTTGGGTTTCGTATTTACAATGTACATCGTGCGGTAAAAATGATAAGTTAACTTTAATGTATGGGTTGCCATAACTTTTTTTTTCCGTCGATGAAGAGGTAGAAGTGCGTATTTTTTGAGTGTTGTGGTTTATATTGGTACCATTTTGGCGTACATGAGACTATCATTTTTTTTTTTAATTGAATTTTTTCGTGGGAGATGAAGCGACTAGAATAAACAGCAATTCTGGCGTTTGATTTTTTTTAAATGGCATTCGAGCAGGTTAAATAATGATATAATGTAATAATTCAGACTTATGGACGCGGCGATACCAGTTCTGTACAAATCTATATTTTGTTTAACTTTTAATATTTTTTTGTACACTGAAAAAGAAACCCGAGGGAACTTGAACCAGTAATTGCTTGCATGATATACTGCAATACTAATGTATTTCAGCATATCGCTATACTGACAGTCTGCTATGAAGCCCTGCATGGCTTTATAGGAGTACAAAGATGGCAGACTTAGGGGCCCCCAGAACGACCAGCAGCACTCTGCGATCGCGTTGCAGGGGGGGGGCGATGGGCAGTCAGAGGGGGATGCCCCCTTTTAACGGCTTAGATGCCGCAGTCACTATTGACCGCAGCGTCTAGGGGGTTAAACAGTCGGAATCTAATTGATCTTTGATTCCGCCTGTTGCAGTTGGTTGTCGGCCGTAACATACAGCCTACACCCGCTCAGTATGGAGAGCGCTCAGCCTGTGAGCGCGCTCAATACTTCCCCCTAGGCAGCGGTCACGTACACGTCTTGGGCCTCATGCACACGACCGTGTTCGGTCCGTGATATACGGTCCGCATGTCGGCCGCTTGTCCCGGACCGTACAAAGTACAGGGAGCCGGGCTCCTAGCATCATACTTATCTATGACGCTAGGTGTCACTGCCTATCCACGTAACTACTGTCACACACTAAAACATGATTACAGTACGGGACAGTAGTTCCGCGGACAGGCAGTGACCCCTATCGTCATAGATAAGTGTGATGCTAGGAGCCCGACTCCCTGCACTGTGTTCGGTCCGGGACATGCAGCCGACATGCGGACCGTATATCACGGACCGAACACGGTCGTGTGCATGAGGCCTTAGAGCTTAACCAAACACAGGAATAGACACACAAAAAATGAAGATGCATCAGTCTTTCCTTTATACTTTTCCTTCTTTTAATCTACTTTAGTCTTTGGCTTAAAAAAAATTATATATATATATATTTTTTTTTTTTAAAAAAGGCCCCAAAAACGGCGTCTGATCCTGGCCTAATGCAGCTTGTCTCCCCTCTACTCTCTATCATTGCACTGCAAATGCAGCACAGACACAAAAGAACTAAGGCTGCTATTACATGGCCCCATATGGGCCGTGAAAACGAGTGACGGTCAACGAGATGCTGATTGGCGCTAGTTTGCACCTTTCACAAGGAGAAATTATTGCTTATATATAGGGACAAGCGATCGAAAAGGGCGATTATTCGTCCCCATGCATTTTAATTATGTCAGCAGCACATCTCCTTGTTCACACAGGGATATGTGCTGCCCACAACCATGATTTTTAATACTGCATAAACTACCAGATCAGCCGGTTTGCTCGTTAATCGGCTGATCGTTGCCCTGTTTACACAGAGAAATGATCGGGAATGAGCGTTCATATGAATACTTGTTTGCAAGACCATTGGCCCGTTACATGGCCTTTAGTCCCTAAGGCCAGGATCACACACACACAGCTTTGGGCTCCGTTTTTTGAGCCAAACACAGAATTCGACACAAAAGTAAGGAAATGCATCAGTCTGTTCTTTATACCTTTCTTTCCTATTGTATCCACTTCTGGCTTTGGCTCGAAAAACGGAGCCAAAACTGCATGAAAACTGTGTGTGATCCAAGACAGAGGGAAACATTGAGGTTGCGCTGCGGTCGTGTTGCAATTTTATCTTAACGCACGGGATACTAAATGCCACCTTCTAGCCCTAGCTTAAATTAGAAGAAACAAAACAAGGCTTTAAAAGAGACAATGCATACTAGAAATTGTAGATAAATTCTTTAAAAGAAATAAATAAAAAAAATAAATATATATATATATATATATATATATATATATATATATATATATATATATATATATATATATATATAAAAACATACCTGTAATGATTGTGTAGCTTACTGCTCTTTTCTTTAGATATTCATAATATGGGGGAATAACCTCTTGCAAAAATATTATATCTGGGCTGTACCTACAAAATATCAATCACTACAAATAAGAAGCAATCACTTCGGACATGGTGGGATCTACAGTTCAAGTTTAACAAAAAAAAAAAAAGGGCAAAGTCTAAAAAAAAATTTTTTCCCATAAAAAATAGAAAGCGTTAAAAAATAAAAAAAAAACATAGTATTGCTGCGTTTGTAACAAGCCAAACGATAAAATTAACATAATTTTTAAACCGCAGGGTGAATGCCGTACAATAAAAAACAAAAAAAAAAAACATCGCTTTTTGTTTTCCACCCCCCCCCCCAAAAAAATTTTTTCATTAACCCCGTGTATCCGAAATTGGTGCCAATGAAAACTACATCTCATAAATCAAGGCCACATCGAAAGAAAAAGACAAAAAGCTATGGCTCTTGGAATGCATCAACACAAAAACCAATTATTTTTGTTTAAAAGTGTTTTTAGTGTGCAAAAGTAGCACAAAACATAACTATACATATTTGCCATAATCGTACCGACCTATAAAATGAAGGTAACACATTATTTACACCGCGCACTTACAGTAAAGACTTTAGAATTTAGCCCAAGTACAACTCGGGTCAGTGCGAGTGCAGTCTCTTCGCTTTAAAACAAGACCGGCATCGCGGCTCTAGTCGTGATCTAGTCTGAGCTGTTCAACTGGGAGATCCATATACTGTTCTTGCTGCTCTCACCAGCCTGTGTGAAGAGCAGAGGGGGAAGGGGAGGGCAGTGGGGGACATGCAGGGAGAGTAGAGGGATCTGTGAACCTTCTCCTGGACATTCAAATAGGCTCAGGAGTGAAAGAGTACCATGCGAAGTTGAGGCCTAATTTGGCAACTTACACAGTATTGGTTCACAATTGCAGAGGCTCTGATGTGAAATAATAAAAAGAAACCCTTGAGAAGTGACCCCATTTTGGAAACTACACCCTCAATGCATTTATTAAGAGGTGTAGTGAGCATTTTCACCAACCAGTTCTTTTCCATAAATGATTGCGCTGCGGATGGTGCAAAGTAAAAATTGAAATTTTTCCCTAGATATGCCATTTCTGTGGCAAATATGTAATGTCCAGCTTTTGCCACTGGAGACACACACACCCCAAAAATTGTTAAAAGGGTTCTCCAGGGTATGGCAATGCCATATATGTGGAAGTAAACTACTGTAGGGCTCAGAAGGGAGGGAGCGCCATTTGGCTTTTGGAGTGTGGATTTTGCTTGGTAGTAGTTTTGTTTCAGGTATTACTGGTATTTCAGTCTATAATGTAGGGGCAAATGTAAGCTGGGCAGAGTACATCAGGGGCATAGTCAGGTGGTATAATGATCGGGTAAAAGAAAAGAAAATAATCCATAGCTGTGTGTTATGCTGTGAAGAATCCTTTATACATAGGCCAGTGTGACACTGATAAATGGCATCCTTACTTTTTCATTTTGGTCCACACTCTGCACCTTTGGAGTTTGGGGAATTTTACTGGGAAGGTGTTGTCCTGGTATAATACTGGCACCCTCACTTCCAGCAGATATGTTTGGGCTCTCCCCTTCCTGGTTCCCTAATTTTAGGGCCTTGATAAATCGCCTCTTGAAACAGAAGAAATTTTCCCCTCGGGCCGGCACAACTGCATATTTTTATTTCCTGAATTATCAGAGCCTTAACTTATTTTATTTTTTCAGACGTAGTGGTATGAGGGCTGTTTTTTTTGCGGGATGAGCTATTGTCATTATCGGTACCATTTTGGGGTACATGCGACTTTTTAATCAGTTTTTATCCTATTTTTTGGGAGGAAATGTGACCAAAAAACAGCAATTCTGGTATAGTTTTTAAAAAAAAATATATATATATATATATATATATATATATATATATATATATCTCTTCATAAATTATATGTTTACTTTATTCTGCGGGTCAGTACGATTCCGGCGAAACCAAATTTATAGCACTTTGTTTTACAACTTTTTTCACAATAAAATTACTTTTGTAAAAAGAATGTATTTTTTCTGTCGCCATGTTGTAAGAGCCATAACTTTTTAATTTTTTTGTTGACTAAGCTATATGAGGGCTTTGTTTTGCGAGACGAGCTATAGTTTTTATAGGTAACATTTTTGGATACATGCGACTTTTTGATCACTTTTTGGAAGACAAAGTGACCAAAAAAAAAAGCAATTCTGGTAGTATTATTGAGCCGGCGCCATCTTTCCGATGGTACCAGAAGCCTTTTAGGGGGCATAGGAGGCTTTCGTTACTGGCAGACCGGGAGGCCAGTATTAGGCCTCCGGTTGCCACTGCAGCCACTGGCAACCCAGCGATCACGTTGCTGGGGTGCCGGTGGCTAAAAACCCCTCACATGCTGCGATCTCTATTAAACGCAGCATCTGAGGGGTGAATCGGCTGGATCGGAGGCTAGCTCCGGTCCTGGCCGTTACATCAGGGTGCCAGCTGTGACATACAGCTGACACCCAGCGGTGACTGTGCGGGCTCAGCTCCTGATCCCGCACTATCACCGCGACGTAATGGTGCTGCGCTTCGCGGGAAGCCCTGCCCGCCCGCGCCGTATATATACGGCGGATGTCGGGAAGGGGTTAAAGACAAGTCAATAAGGGGTTAAAATGCACTTAAAGAGGCCCTCTAACTAGGGCAGTTGAACTGGTTAACTCACCTGAATAGCGCGGGCTCCTTGATTCCAGGGCTTTTTTTTCCCCAAGCATCCCCCCCTGTTCCAGACATATTGCCCACTGTTGTGTTAGTTTCAGTTATGCTAGTTTGCTGTGGTTAGCCAACAGGGCCTGAACTACCGTCAAGCTGCCTTGAGTATTAGTATATAGGGATCCAACACAACAGTGGGCGAAGTCTCTTGTCAGTTAACCAGTTCAACTTATATGACCTAGTGACTGGTCCTCTTTAAGGCATTTAAATTATGCAGCGATTACACGTACTTAAAATATAAAAGTCAAAATATACAATTTTGGGAAGGTTTTGGCTAGGCATTAAAGGGGTTCTCCGCTTTGGACAATCACTAGTTTTTAGAAGTGTCCCTTGGCAATAAGCGGACTACAAAGAGCCCCCCTGCTGGGACCTCCAGCAATTAGCCGTATTCTGTGGAGAAACGTGACAGTAAGAATGTAACTTTTCCGCAGCACCACCACAAAAGGAAATTTAGCGTTACACAGTGCCCATTCAAATCAATGGGTAATGCAGAAGAGGACAAGTCCTTCAGAGCAAGAAATGCTCTCTGTAGCTGCTCCCCAATCTGCTCAAAAAATAAGGATCCTGAACAGCAGACCCTCCCTCTATTAAATCAGAATTCTCTAACAGGGTATATTGTAATGGGGTTATCTAAACGAGATGACCCCTTTGAGCCCCAAAGTAGGCAGGTCGCTAAGGTTGGTGCCATTAAGGAATCTTGTTGAAAGGAATCTTATTATATAATGTCTCATGCACCATTCCTTTTACTTATTTTAATTGGGGATGGTCAGTCTAAACTTCAGTCATAGGCTCTGTTCACATCTACGTCAGAGGCCGTTAGAAGCCCCGTGAAAGATTTTGACATTTTTGCCAGACAAAAAAGCGCAGCATGCAGCACTATGTTGTCTAGCAAAACGACAGACACCATGAAGGAAACCCGACGGAATCCATTCAAGTCAACTGGTTGCGTCAGGTGCCGCTGGCGTCAGACATGACAGATCCAGCTCTTCCAGTATTTTCGTTGTTTTCCTCCTATGACAGAGCAGGACAACAGAAACACGGAGCGCATATGTGAACAGACCCATAATGCTTTCTCTTTCTTACCAAAAAACAAACACATAATACATACATAAAATACACACATAATAGACTTACAATGCCACATAAGAGCAAACACCCCGAGCTCTCTCTTGAAGGTTGGATTGGTCAATGCCATCCACGTTCCAGGTTAGGAAAGTAATGTGGCCCTCATCTTCTTGGGTCAACGTAGCAGGATTATCTACAACAGGTGCTTGCTTTATAACAACCGGTGCATCATCTGTCAGGTCAATGCTAGATCAGAAAACCAAAACCATTATTAACAACAACGTTCTGCGTGCCTAACAAGTACACATTAGGGGAGAGGATTTAAAAACGGATGCAAAATGGATTCCACCTCCCATTTTTCAGACACCCTTTGGGAAATGAAAGCAGCAAACTAACTAGTTGCCATTACCATGGGCAATTACACTTCTCCTTTGCACCAGTTTTGCTACATCTCCCACATGGTGTATGAAACACTGCGTAAATACAGGATAACTAGGATTTCGCATTTGTGTACATGGTTATAAGAATATACAACATACTGTAGATATCAGAAAACAGTTTCTATATGTGCCTGGCAAAAACAACTTTCATGGACATTCCTAGAAAACCAACCAAAAAGTTAGAACATTTCTAGGAACATTAGCTAAATGGTTGCTGGGATTTTCCCAGCCCTTTGTTAAGAAGTATGTGCTCCCCACTTTAGGGGAGGGAATGTAAACCTAACATTTTGGTTGATATAATTTCCTTACATCTTCATGTAGAATTTCAGTTTGTGCCAGTATTCTCCTTTAATCTTACCATGTATCTGAAGCGGTTACAGGCATGATTTGTTGTTCTGGTGGATTTGTCAAATTAGTTGAAGACTCTTCGTTTGGAGGAGTCTCCACACCTGGTTCAAAGTAAGAGTTAATTGCCCTCTAAAACAGTAAAAGAAAAAAAAAGAAATAAAGTGAGGACATAAAAACGATACTAATTGTATATATTACGTGTACTTTTAACTCCTTGCGTACCTTCGACGTAATAGTACGTCGCTGGCCGCTTATTCCAGCATACCTTCGACGTACTATTACGGCGCAGGAATAAAACTGTCACTATGTGAAATCACATAGAACAGCGGCGGCAGCTGTCATTGACAGCTAACCGTCTCTGCTACCGGCCTGGGGACCAATTAGCAGTCCCCAATGCCGGCGATTGCTGTGATTGGTCAGTCTCTGAAGACTGACCAATCACAGCCGTCTGACGTCGTCTGCAGGAGAAAGCTCCTGTCACTTTCTCTGATCTCCTCACTTCTGTGAGATACGTGAGGAGATCAGAGAAAGCGGTGTAAAAAAACAACAAAAACACTATTTTTATTAACCCCTTCCCGAAAATGGGCATATAGTAACGCCATGAGGATGAAGCGGGCACAGGAGCTGTGCTCGCTCCATCTTCATCGGATGTCAACTGTAATATACAGCCGACATCCCACTGCAACTACAGCGATCACTGTCCTCTCCGATCGCTGTAGTTTAACCCCTTAAATGCCGCTGTCAATAGCGACAGCAGCATTTAAGTGATTGATACAGAGGGGGGGGGGCTCCCTCTGCACCCCAACGGCTTCCTGGTTGCCAGGTACGGGAGCCTATTAGGTCCTGCCCAAGGCAGGACGTAATAGGCTCAACTGTCAGTTGTAAAGTGACAGTTACAATACACTGCACTACATACAGAAGTAGTGCAGTGTATTGTGCAGGGGATCAGAAGATCAGATCTTCCAGTCCCCTAGTATGTGTAAAATAAAAAGTAAAAAAAGTTTTAGATAAATAAATAAATACAAGTTTTGCGTAATAAAAACAATAATCCCCTTGTTTCCCTGATCAAGCCCTTTATAATTAGAAAGAAAAAAAAAAAAAAAAAAAAAAAGACAAAAACTAGACATAATAGGTATCGCCGCGTTCAAATCGGCCTGACCTAAAAAAAATATCATATTATTTATCCCGCACGGTGAACACCGTAAAAAAAATACCATAAAAAACAATGGCAGAATTTCCTTTTTTGGTCACGTTGTTTCCAAAAAAAATGGAATAAAAAGTGATCAAAAAGTTGCGCGTACCCAAACATGGTACCAATAAAAACGACAGTGTGTCACGCAAAAAATGTATGTACTCCGCACAGATTACATATGCCCCCACATTATAAACTGAAACACCAGTAAAACACTAAACAAAACTACTACCAAGCAAAATCTGCGCTCCAAAAGCCAAATGGCGCTCCTTCTGGGCCTGGCAGTGTGCCCAAATAGCGGTTTATGACCACATATGGGGTATTACCGTACTCTGGAGAACCGCTTAACAATTTATGGGGCGTATGTCTCCAGTGGTACAAGCTGGGCCCAACGCATTGGGCACTGAAATAGCATACATGTGGAAAATGTCAATTTTCAATCTGCAACATCCACTGTGCACTAATTTCTGCAAAACCTTTGGGGGTCAAAATGCTCACTACACTTCTAGATGAATTCCTTGAGGGGTGTAGTTTCCTAAATGGGGTCACTTCTCGGGAGTTTTCACTGTACTGGTACCTCAGCGCAATGCAACATGGAGTCAAAAACAAATTTTGTAAAATCTCAACTCCAAAAACGAAATTGCACTTTTTCCATTTAGACCCTTGCCGTATTTCCAAATAGCCGTTTACAACCACATATGGGGTATTTCCGTAATCAGGAGAAATTGTGTAACACATTTTGGGGTGTCTTTTCTCCTGTATTCCTTGTGGAAATGAAAAATTCTGAGCTAAAGCTACAGGTTATTGGAAAAAAAAAAAATGTTTTCATTTTCACGGACCAATTCTAATAAAATCTATAAAACACCTGAGGGCTCAAAATGCTCACTACACCTCTAATTTAATTCTTTCAGGGGTATAGTCTCCAAATTGGGATCACATCTGGGGAATTTCTACTGTACTGGTACTTCAGGGACTCTGCAAATGCGACATGGCCCCCAGAAACCAATTCAGCAAAATCTGAGCTGCAAAATCCAAATGGTGCTCCGTCCCTTCTGAGCCCTGCCGTGGGTCCAAACAGCAGTTTATTACCACATAATGGGGTATTTCCGTAATCAGGAGAAATTGCTTTACAAATGTTGAGGTGCTTTTTCTCCTTTATTCCTTATAAAAATTAGAAAATTCTGTGTTTTTTCCAAAAAAAAGTCTCTTTTCATCTTCACAGACTAATTCCAATAAATTCAGCAAAAAACCTGTGGGGTCAAAATGCTAACTATTCCACTAGAAAAATTCCTTGAGGGGTATAGTTTCCAAAATGGGGTCACTTTTGGGGGGATTCCACTGTTTAGGTCCCTCCAGGGCGTTGCAAACGTGACACGGCACTGAAAACCATTCCAGTAAAACCAGAGCTCCAAAATCCAAATGGGGGTCCTTCCCTTCTGAGCCCTGCTGTGGGTCCAAAGAGCAGTTTATTACCACATATGGGGTATTTCCGTAATCGCGAGAAATTGCTTTACAAATGTTGGGGTGCTTTCTCTCCTTTATTTCTTGCAAAAATTAGAAATTTTTACGTTTTTCCAGAAAAAAAGTAGATTTTCATTTTCACAGACTAACTCCAGAAAATATAGCAAAATACCTGTGGGGTCAAAATACTAACTATACCCCTAGATAAATTCCCTGAGGGGTGTAGTTTAAAAAATGGGGCCACTTTTGGGGGTTTCCACTGTTTTGGCACCACAAGACCTCTTCAAACCTGACATGGTGCCTAAAATATATTCTGAAAAAAGGAGGCCCCAAAATCCAAGAGGTGCTCCTTTGCTTCTGAGGCCTGTGTTTCAGTCCATTAGCGCACTAGGGCCACATGTGGGATATTTCTAAAAACTGCAGAATCTGGGCAATAAATATTGAGTTGCGTTTCTCAGGTAAAACCTTCTGTCGTACAGAAGAAAATGTATTACATATGAATTTTGTAAAAAAAAAATGAAATTTGAAAATTTCAGCTCTACTTTCCTTCAATTCCTGTAAAACGCCTAAAGGGTTGAAACACTTTCTGAATGCTGTTTTGGATACTTTGAGGGGTGCAGTTTTCAAAATGGGGTGTTTTATGGGGGTTTCTAATATATAGGGCACTCAAAACCACTTCAGAACTGAACTCGTCCCTGAAAAAAAATCACTTTTTGAAATTTTCTTAAAAATATGAGAAATTGCTGCTAAAGTTCTAAGCCTTGTGAGGTCATAGAAAAATAAAAGGATGTTCAAAAAACGATGCAAACATAAAGTAAACATATGGGAGATGTTAATTGGTAACTATTTTGTGTGGTATTACCATCTGTTTTACAAGCAGATGCATTAAAAATTGGAAAAATCATAATTTCTTCATATTTTCGCTAAATGTTGGTGTTTTTCACAAATAAGCAATGAATTTATCGACCAAATTTTTGCACTAAACTAAAGTCCAATATGTCACGAGAAAACAATCTCAGAATCAATTGGATAGGTAAAAGTATTCCAGAGTTATTACCACATAAAGTGATACATGTCAGATTTGAAAAAAATGGGTCTGGTCCTCAAGGCCAAAATGAGCTGGGTACTCAAGGGGTTAATGAGACGTTGTAAAGGGGGGGACACACACACACACACACACACACACACACACACACACACACACACACACACACACACACATGAGAGATTGCCTCAGTCAAAGCAGGACAATAGCAACAGGGGGAGACAGGAGATACTACTTGTGATCTGCTGTCTCCATACTCTGCGGAGGGAGGAGGCGGAGAGCCAGTTGGGCGGTTGTCCAGCTATGCATAGCAGGACTTTCCCTGTGACTTGAACTTCCCGCGCAGGCGGTCGATTTCACGCTTGTGAGTTGGCCGGTGAGGTCATATCACCTCGCCGACACTGGTTAGCCGGGGCAAGCACCACTCGCTCCCTGCTATGAGCGTACCAGCAGGGTTTAAACAGCCCTGCATCGGTACGCTCAGCAGCTGGGACTTGCCCTCACCACTCCACCAATGGAACGGCTCGGCTCTGTCGCCTGTCCTGCTCCACCAACGGACTGCTGCACAGATGCTCCCCTACACCGAGTGCCAAGTATCAAATGCACAACAGCTGCATTTAACCCTTTCCCATCTATCTCTCCAGATTCCTCTAGAAACAAACAACCCTTTCATCCCTGCACTTTAACCCTCTCTGCCCTCCACTACAGCACATCCCTAGTTAACCCTTTCTGACCTACCTGTACATCCCCCAAATTAACCCTTTTCCACCTGCACGTTACCTGCATAGCCCTTGTTCCCATTGTTAAACCTATACCAGATTATCCCCTGGTAACCCTTTATCCTCCACCTCCCTTGTTATACCCTTAGTGTACAGGGGCAGTTATAGTTAGGAGGGAGAGACAAATAGTGAGCATGTGTGTATTTCAACGCAACTTACCGTATTATTCTGACTATAAGATGCACCTGACCATAAGACGCACCCAGGTTTTAGACAACAGAAAATGGGAACAAAAATTATTTATTCTGTTTCACCACATTCTGAGAACCAAAACTTTTTTTATATTTTTTTCATCGATTGAGCAGTGTGAGGGCCTATTTTTTGCGGGACGAGCTGTAGTTTTATTGGCAAAATTTTTTGGTACATACGATTATTTTGATCACTTTTTTTTTTATTCAATTCTTTTAAGTGCTAGGGTGACCAAAAAACTATTTTGATGGTTTCAATTTTTAAACTCACCGTGCAAGTTAAATAATGGTATATTGTAATAGATCAGACTTTTACGGACGCAGCGATACCAAATTATTTTCTTTTTTACATTGTGTTTTGGGAAAAGGTTTTATTTTTGAACTTTTTTTTATTTATTTAAATATTTTTTTTTTATTTACTTTTTTTGCACACCTGAAATTTTTTCTTTTTTTTTTTTTTTACACATTTCATTAGTTCCCCTAGGGGACTTGAATCAGCGGCCACTTGGTTACATGTGGAGTTACTGAAACAGCATAACTCGCTGAGCTACACTGTTTCCCTAACTTCCATTGTAGTGAATGGCAGTTACGGAAGCAGCGTAGCATGCGAGCTACGCTGTCTCCGTAACTACGCATGTAACCAAGTGGCCGGGAGAACACAAAGCTAGAACGGGGTTTAGGGGGCCCCGTTGTAGACATAGGTGCGGGTTCCAGAGGTGGGACCTGCATCTATCTGACATTTATGACATATCCTGTGGATATAATCCAAAAAATACAATATTTGAAGCAGCACAAATCCCGTTATCAGGAGCGTTGTCACGCTGTAAAATCAGACAAACCCAGTCTGACGTAATGTAATCTTCAGAAAAAGCGTGGTGAACAGCAGCACACGTCTCCCAAGTTTCAATCAATAAGTTCTTTTATTGGTCAAACATCCAGTAAAAAAATGGCAAAGTTTCGACCCGTGACAAGTGGAGAGTCTTTCTCAAGGCTTGAGAAAGACCCTCCACTTGTCACGGGTCGAAACGTTGCCATTTTTTTACGGGATGTTTGACCAATAAAAGAACTTATTGATTCAAACTTGGGAGACGTGTGCTGCTGTTCACCACGCTTTTTCTGAAGATATCCTGTGGATATGTCATAAATGTCCTTCATAGAAAAACCCCTATAAATGCTGCGGTCGCTATTGACCGCAGCATTTAACTAGTTAAAGGGGTTTGCCATAAAACACATGTCTCCCCTATCAACAGAATAGGGGCTACATGTGAGATCACTAAGGGACCAACCGCTGGGACCCCCAGCGATAAGGAGAACAGGGGACAGAAAGTCACCCAGAAGCCTGGACTTCAGGGTTCTGTGTCCGGATTACCTGTTCCGCAGCTCCATAGAGATCAATGGAGAGCCGCTCGCGCATGCGCAGAAGAATCCCATTGATTTCTGAGAAGCTGCCGGACACAGAACGCGGAAGTCAAAGCTTCTCATGCAGCGCTCTTGGTAACTTTCCTGTGGATACATGTTTTATGGCACACCCCCTTTAAACTGCCAGGAACAGCGAAATTGCTGTTCCTGGCCGTTAGAGCAACGTGCCCGCTCCATACATCATCCCCCCCCCCCGCTCCATGATGTGCCGGCACGTCATTGGTCGGGTAGGGGTTAAGTAATGAAGCGGTCAGGGGGGCGGACGATGCTGGGACCCTTGACTGCGGGCTATAAGACGCAGGGACTTTTTAGCAAGATTTATGTTCCGAAAATACGGTATATCTATGTTTAGGTAAGTGGGTGGTGGTTTAGATTAGGATTGTGATACCTTGTTTATGCTATACCACATGTAGTATCAGCGTATTCAATACATATCAAGTTATGTGTATTGGGATACACTGATACTATATTGTGATTACTGTGTTTGATGTATTTGATCTAAGTATTACTTACTGAGTATTAATAAATATTACCTTTATTTCTACTATAGTCGTATCCACTCAATAGCAAAGAAAGTAGACTAACGTTAATACAAGAGAAAGATAGGGGAAACTAGGCATAACCCTAGTGACCCTAAGATAAAGGAGGTAGTAGTAGTGGGCGAGACTTTACAGTGAACCCCGCAATTATTACGAGCCCTTTTACATTGGCGAGCCAGCCAGGAGACGTGTGTGCGCAAGTATGCTTTTTACATTGGCGAGCCAGCTCATGCGGTTTTTAATTTCGGTGTTTTGTACAATAAAATGGTGTTAAAATGTGAACTAAGATAGGCGGAGAGGCGTGGACAGGTAACGTACGTACACAGTGTAGTGTTGGGTTGAGTTATACTGTGCGCCCAGTCCTTTTGAATTTCGGACGAGTAACAGTTTTATTTAAGGCTTAATACAGGATACAATTGGAAGCAGCGAACCGAATACTATTGTTTGTTTTTTTTTCGAAGTTATTAACGCATTTTATTTGCTTTGCGGCGTTCTGCCCTAAGGCGACGAATCGTCAGGCGATCGAGCATACAAAAGAGTCTGCAGAAGTATCGACATCGGCGTCTTTCAGAAATCCAGCTGTTCAGGAAAAGGCATTTCGAAAGAAAAAGGACCTTCTTCATGCAGCAAGGGACAAGGAGGACAACGCAAACGGAGAGGACTTCTGGAACAGCGAGTATGGATTTCTCCACACTTAAAAACCTGGCCAAACACAGTACATTCAATCCAGTATTCTCGTCCTGTGTGACAGCCAGTGTCCGCGCGCCATGACGAGCGGGGCAACGGCTGTAATACACAGCTGCAGCCCCGCTCTATCAGCGGAGTGAATAGAAACCTCTTCACTCAGCCGTTAACCCCTTGAATGCCGTGATCAAAGCTGACCGCGGCATTCAAAGCTAAAGTGAGGAGGGGGGGGGGGGGGTCTCCCCTTTGATCGAGTCACAGGAAATCCCTGCGACACCATCAATGGCTATACCTGGTATGGGCAGACAGCCTAGGGTCCATTGAAGGACCCCAGGGCTGTCTGACCATATTTCCTGTTAAGGCATACTGAGGTATGTCCTAACAACTGTCTGTGTACGATCAGTACACAGGCTAATGTACCGGCATGTAGATAGAAAGTTTTGTTAAATAAAATAAAAAAATGACACAGAAATACAACATTTTTACAATCAACTTTTCAAAATATAAGTCCCAAAACATGAAATATATGCATATTTGGTATCGCCATGTCCGTAACAACAAACATATAACATTATATAGGATGATCGGTGTAAAAATAATAAAGAAAACTGCAGCAGATCTGCTTTTTTTTTTTCTACATTTTTGCCAAAATATAAACTTATAGAAATTAAACGATAATGTAAATGTACCAAAAAATGGTACCTACATAAAGTTAAACTTGTCCCGCAAAATACAAAAAGTCTCATAAAGGCACGTCGGGCAAAAAAAAAATAAAAAATAAAAAAAAAGACGATTGGACAGTGTCAGAGCGGAGACATCACGACCCCTTGCCTTTTAGCTAGTTAGAATTGCCCCATTGACTGTTCAGGGGCTTATTTACATATCGGGCACCAAATATAACGGCAACTATATGTAAATAACAGAGGGAGTTACAAAAATAATTTTACGTGAGACAGGGTTTGTGAAGCCTTTCCTATAACATGATGCACATGTTTGGGGAGGTGAAAGGTTCTCTTTAAGGCGGTATCCCCAATAATCAAAACTTTATGCATGGTAACACTGCTGTAATTGTATCAGCAGCATTTATTGAGACCATACAGCTACTACTAGGAGATATAAACTTCTACATAGTTTCATTCTAACAAGCAGAGATACAGCAGCAGCGCACATGTAACCACAAGGAATTTGCGCTTGCTTACACTATTGCTAATTGTATCAGCAGTGCTTGTTGAAGCCATGCGGCTGCTCCTTGAAAATATAACCTGCTATTAAGTTTTACCCTAAGGCCCCACGCACGCGAACGTGCTTTTGCAGCCGCAATTCCCCCGAAAATCCATGGGAGAATTGCGGCCCCATTCATTTCAATGGGCCCATGCACACGACCGTGGTTTCCACAACCGTGCACGGCCCAGGAGCCTGGACCGCAAAAAGAATGGACATGTCTTATTACGGCCGTGTTTTGCAGTCCAGGCTCATAGACAATTACGCACGCGGCCATGTGCACGGCCCGCGATTTGCGGCTGTCTCACAGATGACACTCCGCGGCCAGCCAGCCGACCCGAAAATCACAGCCGTGCACATGGCTACGGTCGTGTGCATAAGGCCTAACAGTCAGAGACACAGTAGCAGCGTATATGTAACCACAGGATAAGCAGAGCGCTTCTTGATCGAGTGTGATATTATATAAACACACTCAATGTAGCGAACATGCTCTGCTTGAACAGCTGACACACTCCCCAGGGCCTGCCTGATGAAAAGCATGATATTTACTGCTGTGTGATGCAGCGATCAGAGCCAGCACTCAAGTGTTCTATGTGCGGCTCACACACCTGGGGGAGATATGTAGAGGTTAATGATACTGTGCTGCTGATACAATTACAGCAGTTTTACCATGCATAAAGTTTGGATTATTAGGGATACAGCCTTAAATTTGGAACCCAGCCTTTCCTCCTATTCCCATTCTTATTTCTGTATTCACCTCTGCTAGCTATTGGAAGTACCAGTGGCAGCTCAGGAGGTGAATAATATCTGATTTTATAACCACATCAAAATATAAAAAAAAAATGTAAAAGTAGAAATGTTAATAGGATTTGAAAATTTATTATTGGTGTTCGCAAGAGGGACCGTTCGCCATATATCCCCTTGGTAGGCATAATCTGCCTTTTGGTGCTGGTTTTATACTATAAGGCCTCATTTACACGAACGTGATATACGTCCGTGCGACTCGCGTGCTTTTCACGCGGGTCGCACGGACCTACACAAGTCTATGGGGGCATGCAGACAGTCCGTGAGTTTTGCTCAGCGTGAGTGCGCTGAAAAAAAACTCACGACATGTTCTAAAAATCTGCGTTTTTCGCTCATCACGCACCCATTGAAGTCAATGGGTGCGTGAAAACCACGAAGGTCGCACGGAAGCACTTCCGTGCGAACTGTGTGATTCGCGCAAGAGCTGTCAAACTGAATGTAAACAGAAAAGCACCACGTGCTTTTCTGTTTACAAACATCCGAACGGAGTGTCTTAGAGATGAGCAAACCGAACTTCACCGGGTTCGGCCGAACTCGTTTTGACCGAACCCGGCAGGAGACAGTCACTGTCCAGGGTGCTGAAAGAGTTAAACTGTTTCAGCACCCTGGACAGTGACTTCCGATCCCAATATACGTGAACATGTAAAAAAATAAAGTTCTGACTTACCGATAACTCCCGGCTTCTTCCTCCAGTCTGACCTCCCAGGATGACAATTCAGTCCAAGTGACAGCTGCAGCCAATCACAAGCCAAGCACAGGCTGCAGCGGTCACATGGACTGCCGCGTCATCCAGGGAGGTGGGGCCAGATGTCGAGAGGCGCGTCACCAAGGACGCGTCACCAAGGCAACGGCCGGGAAGTTCTCGGTAAGTACGAACCTCTTTTTTTTTAAACAGGTTGCTCGATATGGTGATCGGAATTCACTGTCGAGGGTGCTGAAAGAGTTACTGCCTATCAGTTAACTCTTTCAGCACCCTGGACAGTGACTGACGTCGACTAGCCTCATCTCTATGATGGCGGCTGCGCGAAAATCACGCAGCCGCGCATCATACACTGATGACACACGGAGCGGTCAAGTGCCTTTTGCGCATGCAAAACGCTGCGTTTTTTTGCGTGCGCAAAACGCACACGCTCGTGTAAATGAGGCCTAAGGGTATGTTCACATGGGCTATTTTCGGCCATTTTTAGGGCTGTAAACGGCCCGAAAAATCGGAAGCAGAACGCCTCCAAACATCTGGCCATTGATTTCAATGGGAAATACAGCGTTCTGTTCCGACAGGGCGTTTTTTTACGCGGCCGTTTTTCAAAATAGCAGTGTGAAAAAACGGCTGCAAAAAATCAGTGCATGTCACTTCTTGAGCCGTTTTTGGAGCAGTTTTTCATTGACTTTATAGAAAAACAGCTTCAAAAAAACTCAGTGAAAAACGCGAGTTGATAAAAAAAAAAAATAACACGGCTGAAAATCAGGAGCTGTTTTCCCTTGAAAACCGCTCTGTATTTTCAGACGTTTTTTAGTAAGCGTGTGAACATACCCTAAGAGATCGAATGATCCAATTAACATTTGCCATTTTTTTCTTATCCCCAACCCTTTTTCCTACTATTTCCCTATACTGATGTTGTGGTTTTGCACAAAAAAGTGGAACCTTGCAAGCAATTTAGCTGCAAGAGAGCAATTTGATCACAACATGCGATTGTACCCATACACATTTCTTTCGGGTGGAAACTATTTTTGGCAGACACCCGCTAACTGTTGCCATAAACAATTGTTTCAGGGAGTTTCACGAAAAACAAACAAAAACCAGTAGTGGCTAACACATTAGATAAGGGATTTGAGATTATTGATTGGGGATAGAGTGTGTATAGAGGGATTTATGCAGCAATAGGTTGGCACATTCCTGCGGTTTCTTTATTAACACACGCACCTGTGAATGTAGACGTGAAGTGATATGTATGAACTCCTCACATCTTAGTTTTTTGCAGAGTACATTTTGTTTGCATAAAGGGTCTGCTTGAGTTGCTAGCACAGTTGTTTTTGTGCAGTTTGTGTTTATAAATAATGTAAAGTTGCGTGAAGTTGGTAGGGTGTATAAAATTATTACGCTGTATTTTTATATACGGTATGCTGTGCACTCAAAAAACTATAATTAGATATTAGTAGCATAGTACTGTAGCAGTTTGCAGTGTCCACGGCCAACTATCACATGGGCTCTGCTCTAGCATTTTTTGAGAATGCAAGCTCTTCGGGTATGTGCACACGACCTCTTTTCAGACGTAATGGAGGCGTTCTACGCCTCGAATTACGCCTGAAAAGACGGCTCCAATACGTCGGCAAACATCTGCCCATTGCTTGCAATGGGTCTTACGATGTTCTGTGCAGACGAGCAGTCATTTTACGTGGCGCTGTCAAAATACGGCGCGTAAAAAGACGGCTCATCAAAAGAAGCACAGGACACTTCTTGGGACATTTTTGGAGCAGTTTTCGCATAGACTATTGAAAACAGCACCAAAAACGGCTCGTGAAAAACGGCGCGAAAACGCAGCGAAAAACGCAAGTTGCTCAAAAAACGTCTGAAAATCAGGAGCTGTTTTCCCTTGAAAACAGCTCCGTATTTTCAGACGTATTTTGTTAATCGTGGGAACATAGACTTATTGATATATATATATATATATATATATATATGCAGGGGCGGATCCTCATTAGGGTGGTTTGCCGGCTGCCCCAGAACCAAAGGCCTCCATGGGGCCCACGGCCACCTGAACCGCACAGGCCCCCTCATGACCAGTGGCGTCGCCTGCGACGGAGGGGGCCCCGGTGCTAGCGACAGCCACATTCACTTGTATCTGAGTCCTCAGGACTCTGATACCAATAAATACTATAGGCTGCAGGCTACGTTAGGCCTATAAGGATACATCACGCCAGTCTGCGCATGCGTCCGGCCGGAATGGCCGTCGCGGGAACGGGGCAAGGCAAGTACAATATATATTTATTTTAGGGGGATAGCACGGTGTCCCTATATACAAAAGGGGGTGCGCTGTGTGTGTGTCTGTGTGTGTGTGTGTGTGTGTGGGGGGGGGGGAGCGCTGTGTGTCCCTATATACAAGGAGAAGGGAGCGCTGTGTCCCTATATACAAGGGGCGAAGCTCTGTGTGGCCCTATATAGAAGGGGGATCGCTGTGTGGCCCTATATAGAAGGGGGATCGCTGTGTGGCCCTATATAGAAGGGGGATCGCTGTGTGGCCCTATATAGAAGGGGGAGCGCTGTGTGGCCCTATATAGAAGGGGGAGCGCTGTGTGGCCCTATATAGAAGGGGGAGCGCTGTGTGGCCCTATATAGAAGGGGGAGCGCTGTGTGGCCCTATATAGAAGGGGGAGCGCTGTGTGGCCCTATATAGAAGGGGGAGCGCTGTGTGGCCCTATATAGAAGGGGGAGCGCTGTGTGGCCCTATATAGAAGGGGGAGCGCTGTGTGGCCCTATATAGAAGGGGGAGCGCTGTGTGGCCCTATATAGAAGGGGGAGCGCTGTGTGGCCCTATATAGAAGGGGGAGCGCTGTGTGGCCCTATATAGAAGGGGGAGCGCTGTGTGGCCCTATATAGAAGGGGGAGCGCTGTGTGGCCCTATATAGAAGGGGGAGCGCTGTGTGGCCCTATATAGAAGGGGGAGCGCTGTGTGGCCCTATATAGAAGGGGGAGCGCTGTGTGGCCCTATATAGAAGGGGGAGCGCTGTGTGGCCCTATATAGAAGGGGGAGCGCTGTGTGGCCCTATATAGAAGGGGGGAGCGCTGTGTGGCCCTATATAGAAGGGGAGGGGGCATTACTGTCCATATGTGGACAGTGATGTAAGGAGGAGAGAAGGCGTCCCAGGAAGAGTGCTAGCGGCTCTGCTCCGGAACTCCATCTCTGGGGAAGCCCCTGACATCAGTGTCCATACACCGCGTTCCAAATTATTATGCAAATGTTATTTTTCGCCGATTTTCCTAAATAGTCGATGCAAATGACAGTCAGTATAATCTTCAAGCCATCAACCGTTGGAGTATAATGCAAATTTTATTGAACATATCTCATAATAATAAGATTTTTTTTTTTAGAAGTAAAAAACTCAAAATGCACGGTTTCAAATTATTATGCACAACAGAGATCAAAACATTTTAAAGTTGTAAAGAGAACTAAAATGGTAATTTGTTGAATTTGCAGCATCAGGAGGTCATATTTACCGAAATCAAAAGCGCTTTCAATAAAAAAAAACAAAAAAAAAAAACTTAACAGGCCAAGTTACAGGTTAACATATGACCCCTTCTTTGATATCACCTTCACAATTCTTCCATCCATTGAATTTGTGAGTATTTGGACAGTTTCTGCTTGAATATCTTTGCAGGATGTCAGAATAGCCTCCCAGAGCTTCTGTTTTGATGTGAACTGCCTCCCACCCTCATAGATATTTTGCTTGAGGATGCTCCAAAGGTTCTCAATAGGGTTGAGGTCAGGGGAACATGGGGGCCACACCATGAGTTTCTCTCCTTTTATGCCCATAGAAGTCAATGACAGAGGTATTCTTTGCAGCATGAGATGGTACATTGTCATGCATGAAGATAATTTTGCTACGGAAGGCACGGTTCTTCTTTTTGTACCACGGAAGAAAGTGGTCAGTCATAAACTCTACGTACTTTGCAGAGGTCATTTTCACACCGTCAGGGACCCTAAAGGGGCCTACCAGCTCACTCCCCATGATTCCAGGCCAAAACATGACTCCGCTACGTCCTTGCTGACGTCGCAGCCTTGTTGGGACATGGTGGCCATTCAACAACCATCCATCTGGACCATCCAGGGTTGCACAGCACTCATCAGTAAACAACACGGTTTGAAAATTAGTCTTCATGTATTTCTGAGCCCACTCCAACCGTTTCTGCTTGTGAGCATTGTTTAGGGATGGCCGAATAATAGCTTTATGCACACTTGTAAACCTCTGGCGGATCCTACACCTTGAGGTTCGCGGGACTCCAGAAGCACCAGCGGCTTCAAATACCGGTTTGCTGCTTTGCAATGGCATTTTAGCAGCTGCTCTCCTAATCCTATTAATTTGTCTGGCAGAAACCTTCCTCATTATGCCTTTATCTGAACGAACCCGTCTGTGCTCTGAATCAGCCACAAATCTTTTCACAGTACGATGATCACGCTTACGCTATTTCACGCTTTTCGGCAGCAGAGAGATCCTTTTTCTTTCCCATATTGCTTGAAACCTGTGGCCTGCTTAATAATGTGGAACGTCCTTCTTAAGTAGTTTTCCTTTGATTGGGCACACCTGGCAAACTAATGATCACAGGTGTCTGAGATTGATTACAATGATCCAAAGAGCCCTAAGACACAATACCATCCATGAGTTTAATTGAAAAACTAATAAATTAAATGTTTATGACACTTAAATCCAATGTGCATAATAATTTGGAACACGGTGTATATGGACAGTGTTGTCAGGAGCAGGGTAGTGTCCCAGGCAGTGGCGTAGCTATAGGGGTTGCACATTCAGTTGGGTTCAATGCATTCACTGTGCAGTGAGCGGCTTGGCGCAGGCAGGTGCGATGTAGTTACTCACAGCACAGTGCAGAGGAGGGGAGGAGAAGGATCTCCACCACCAGTCATGGGAACGGGGATAGCTAAGTAATGTTATTATTTTTATATTAGGTACATACATATGGGGGAATTATACTGCGTATGGGGGGGGAGGGGGGACGACTTATATGGTAGCTTTTGAGGGGGCATTATACTGTATGGGGGGCATTACACTGTCTGTGACAGCTAGGAGGCCCAATCTGAATTCTTGCACCAGGGCCCATGAGCCTTTAGCTATACCCCTGGTCCCAGGCAGAGTGCTAATAGTGCTCTGCCCGGGACTATGGCTCCGGGGTTGCCCCTGACAACACTATCCATATAGGGACAGGGATGTCTGGGGCTTCTCCTGAAGCGGAATCCCCAGCCAGAGCGTCGGCAATGCTCCGACTGGGGATTCCACTCCAAGAAGGAACCCCAAAGGCGCTACCTCCATGGAGGGGGGCTGTGTGGCACTATCTACAGAGGGCATTAAATTTATGGGGGTACAAACTAAGAGCCTAACGTCCATGAGGGCATAAACAGGGCCTAACGTCGATGTGGGGGCACAAAGTGACGTTTCTGCCATTTTACTGCCGCCGTGAGTTCCCCCGCAGAGGGGCCTACTAAGTGTGTGTCGCCCGAGGGCCCACATAAACCTAGAGCCGGCCCTGTATAGGATTGTGGTATATATGAAATTTACACACCGTAATCTATTTTACATTGTTTTTGTGTGTAACCTCTGCTTGTATGTGAGTTTTAGGCCCTATTCAGATGAGCGTAGTGACGTCCATGTGCTGTTCAAGTGTACAGGGTGGGCCATTTATATGGATACACCTAAATAAAATGGGAATGGTTGGTGATATTAACTTCCTGTTTGTGGCACATTAGTATATGGGAGGGGGAAACTTTTCAAGCTGGGTGTTGACCATGGCGGCCATTTTGAAGTCGGCCATTTTGTATCCAACTTTATTTTTTTCAATGGGAAGAGGGTCATGTGACACATCAAACTTATCGAGAATTTCACAAGAAAAACAATGGTGTGCTTGGTTTTAACGTTACTTTATTCTTTCATGAGTTATTTACAAGTTTCTGACCACTTATAAAATGTGTTCAAAGTGCTGCCCATTGTGTTGGATTGTCAATGCAACCCTCTTCTCACACTGATAGCAACACCGCAGAAGAAATGCTAGCACAGGCTTCCAGTATCCGTAGTTTCAGTTGCTGCACATCTCGTATCTTCACAGCATAGACAATTGCCTTCAGATGACCCCAAAGATAAAAGTCTAAGGGGGTCAGATCTGGAGGCATTTCTTCTGCGGTGTTGCTATCAGTGTGTGAAGAGTGGGAGAAGAGGGTTGCATTGACAATCCAACACAATGGGCAGCATTTTGAACACATTTTATAAGTGGTCAGAAACTTGTAAATAACTCATGAAAGAATAAAGTAACATTAAAACCAAGCACACCATTGTTTTTCTTGTGAAATTCTCGATAAGTTTGATGTGTCACATGACCCTCTTCCCATTGAAAAAACTAAAGTTGGATACAAAATGGCTGACTTCAAAATGGCCGCCACGGTCAACACCAAGCTTGAAAAGTTTCCCCCCTCCCATATACTAATGTGCCACAAACAGGAAGTTAATATCACCAACCATTCCCATTTTATTTAGGTGTATCCATATAAATGGCCCACCCTGTAGAATCGCAGCATGCACTAGTTTGGTCTCATTTTCACGCTAAACATGTTTATTAAAGTAAATGGGTCTGTATAAAAAAAATAAAAAATCAAGCAGCACAGCCGCTATGCGAGTGAAGTTAAATTTTACACAGATGGGCTGCTGGCAGACGCTGAAAAGAAAACAGGAACGTATCTCAAAAGTGGATGATAGCTGATGCTATATGGACATTATATATATATATATATATATATATATATATAGCTATAGCAGAAAAAGAATGGCGACCGCACACTGCGGACACTAATGCCACGTAAACCACTAAATATAAATAAATATGCACTAAAGCTAAATCTACTTATAATAGGGAGGTTCTTAGTGCACATTTTGATCAAAAAGTGTTTGCTCACCTGCCACGACAAGGCGACCTCTGTAAGGTGGGAACCTACGCTGCACATACACCCAGAACTGGGACTAAGCCTACATATATACCTGGGGATGGTAGGATCCAGCCTTAAACTAATTAAAATCACCCAGGGCAGAATGGGAGGAGTGCAAGAACAACAAGTGGAGGCAGTCACTAACCCCACATATATGGATCACATAAACACAACAAAAATTTGAACAGCACATTCCAACTAAACGATATAAAATGTGTATGCAGGTGCAGGAACACCTATGACTGCAGATATACAGCAAACATAGAATGGTGACAGCACACTGTGTGTGTGTATATATATATACATACATATATATACATACATACATACACACATTTATTAATAATAATACAAATAATAATAAGTAATAAGATGAACGGAATGCATACTAATACAATAAGGATTAAACTCTGATAGAAAATAGTTTGTTTTTTATCCTGATGAAACAGACGAGTTTTACAATGCTCGTCTGAAAGGGGACTTGGGGTATGTTCACACGCAGGGAGCAAAAACGTCTGAAAATATGGAGCTGTTTTCAGGCGAACACATCTCCTGATTTTCTGAAGTTTTTTTTAACAACTCGTGTTTTTCGCTGCGTTTTTTACAGCCGTTTTTGGAGCGGCTTTTCAATGGAGTCAATGAAAAACGCCTCCAAAAACGTCCCAAGAAGTGACCTGCACTTCTTTTGACGAGCCGTCATTTTACACGCCGTATTTTGACAGCGACGCGTAAAATAAAGGCTCGTGGGAACAGAACATCGTAATTCCCATTGAAAGCAATGGGCAGATGTTTGTAGGCGTAATGGAGCTGTTTTTTTCAGGCGTAATTCGAGGCGTAAAACACCCGAATTACGTCTGAAACCACTGCGTGTGAACATACCCTTAGACGCAAATGAAGGTTTTAATGCATGGTTTAAAAAAAATAATTCCGTTTTGTCACAAAGTTATGTGACGGTGGACATGGCTGTCAACAGCACATCAAGACAACTGCAATAGTTAGATTTTCTGCTATCAGGAAATGTATAGGGTTTGGGGTTGTGCTCACTGTTCAAGGTGTGTAATCCTTGTATTTTATAGGTGGTTACTTTTTTCAATTTCCAGCTTCAAACCAGAATTCGGTCTCCAGTTGTGGGGCTTTTATGAAGAAACGTGCATGTAGACATAGGAGTAAGAGGTACGTATGAACGGTGTTCATAGGGTTTCATAAGCTTGATGAAGGCCAAAAAGTGTGTTCTTTTGACCTTTGTATTTTGCTACGTAATTGTTCTGCGATTTTACCCCTCTCATTGAAAAAAAGCAAAATCCACAGCATAAATTGACATGCTGTGGATTTTACATTTTTGTGTGAGATCTGTTCAAATCTCATCTACATGGCTGGTACGGTATTCTGCTGCCGATTTTCTGTCCGTAAACCTGCAGCTATAAGGGTATGTTCACACGCTAGCTTGCTTTTACGGCTGAAGTGACAGCCTGTTTTCAGAAGAAAACAGCTGCCTCGTTTCAGCCGTAAAAGCTCCTCCTCGTATTTTACGAGGCGTCTGAGACGCTCGTAAATCTTGAGCTGTGCTTCATTGAATTCAATGAAAAACGGCTCAAATTACGTCCAAAGAAGTGCCCTGCACTTCTTTGCCGAGGCAGTCAATTTACGCGTCATCGTTTGACAGCTGTCAAACGACGACACGTAATTTACAGGTCGTCTGCACAATACGTCGGCAAACCCATTCAAATGAATGGGCAGATGTTTGCCGACGTATTGTAGCCCTATTTTCAGGCGTAAAACGATGCATAATACGCCTCGTTTACGCCTGAAAATAGGTCGTGTGAACCCAGCCTTACACTCGTGTGCAGATGGTCTAAAGAAGGTGTCTCCAACTCGGCCGGGTAAGTGGGCCACATATAGAAAAATTGGGAAGTTGACGGGCTGCATTACTTTCAAATTTGATACAATACAAAATTATTGTTAATTGCTCAGTTGGCAGTGTTTGGCAAACACACGTCAAGATTGGGCAGCCCCTTTTTAGATAGTGACAACATGTAGAAAAGAAGACAGCACGGCACTCACCTTTATTTGCAAAAGGTTTCTCTTTATTCCAAGATTGAGGCAGGCAAGGGATGCCTTGATAAAGTGTCTGATGGACGGGAAACAGTTGGCTCTATTGTCTTTTGAATCCCGTGTTGCCTGCCTCAATCTTGGAATAAAGAGAAACCTTTTGCAAATGAGGGTATGTTCACACGGCGGGGGTCCGTAACGGCTGAAATTACGGGGATGTTTCAGCCTGACAACATCCCCGTAATTTCAGCCGTACCGGCATGTGCAGGCGCTTGAACGCCGCGTCAATTACGGCCGTAATTAGCGCTGCTATTCATTGGAGTCAATGAATAACGGCTCCAATTACGGCCAAAGAAGTGACAGGTCACTTCTTCTACGCGGGCGTCTATTTACGCGCCGTCATTTGACAGCGGCGCGTAAATATACGCCTCGTGTGAACAGACAAACGTCTGCCCATTGCTTTCAATGGGCAGATGTTTGTCAGCGCTATTGAGGCGCTATTTTCGGGCGTAATTCGGGGCAAAAACGCCCGATTTACGTCCGTAAATAGGCCGTGTGAACATACCCTAAAGGTGAGTGCCGTGCTGTCTTCTTTTCTACATGTTGTTATTTGCTGAAACTAACTTCAACACGCACTGAGCACCGCCAGACAAAGGCTGTTGAACCACAGGTCCCAGCGAGCTGAAGCACAGAGTCTGTGACATTGCAAGCTAAGGCAGTGCCAACCATTTTTCATTTCTACATGTTGCACCTTTTTAGATAGTGCCGCAGTGATGTCAGGGCAACCCCAGAGCTGGAGTCCCGGGCAGCTCGCTAGTAGGCTCTTCCTGGGACTCCAGCTGTGCTCCAGACATCACTGGGACTCCTGCTCTGGGGAAGCCCCTGACATCATTGTTGATGTATGGACAGCAATGTCAGAGGCTTCCCCAGAGTCCTAGAGCAGAGCCTATACTAGCGCTCTGCCCGGGACTCCGGCTCTGGGGAAGCCCCAGACATCGTGCGTCCAAACATGGACACCAATGTCAGGGAATTCCACAGAGTCCCGGAGAGGAGCCGATACTAGCGCTCTGCCCGGGCCTCCGCTCTGGGGAAGACCCTGACACACTGTCCATATATAGACAAAAGAAAGTGAGGCAGCACTACCAAATATTTGGAAAAAGTTATTTATTCCACGTGCGACGTTTCAGCTCAGTGTGAGCCTTTCTCAAGCATGAGATGAAACGTCGCACGTGGAATAAATGGATCTTTTTCCAAATATTTGGTAGTGCTGCCTCATTCTTTTGTCCAAATTGAGGAGTCATTTTTGGACTGTGACCCAGGAGGCGTGCACCCATCTTGAGTTTTGGATCTTGTGCTGCTGATCTGTATCTGTCCATATATGGACAGTGATGTCAGGGAATTCCACAGAGTTCCAGAGCAGAGCCGATACTAACGCTCTGCCCGGGACTCCGCTCTGGGGAAGACCCTGACAACACTGTCCATATATGGGAAGCGATGTCAGGGAATTCCACAGAGTCCCAGAGCAGAGCCTATACTAGCGCTCTGCATGGGACTCCGGCTCTGGGGAAGCCCCAGACATTGTGTGTCCAAACATGGACACCGATGTCAGGGAATTCCACAGAGTCCCGGGGCAGAGCCGATACTAGCACTCTGCCCAGGACTCCACTCTGGGGAAGACGCTGACACACTGTCCATATATGGACAGCGATGTCAGGGGATTCCACAGAGTATTGGCGCAGAGCCTATACTAGCGCTCTGCCCGGGACTCCGCTCTGGGGAAGACCCTGACATACTGTCCATATACGATGTCAGGGAATGCCACAGAGTCCCGGAGCAGAGCCTGCACTAGCACTCTGAACAGGACTCTGTCTCTGGGGAAGCCCCAGACATCGCTGTTCATATGTGGACAGCGATGTCAGGGAATTCCAGAGTCTCGGAGCAGAGCCTATACTAGTGGATCTGTGTCCCGCGTGCCGCAGATGACAGCCCCAGGGGCTGCATTCGGCCCGCGTGCTTGAGACCCCTGGTCTAAAGGTATATTACAGGGGATGTCTACTTTGGACAATTCCTACTTGTTAAAAGAGCCCCTTGACAATAAGCTGTTTACAATGGGTTTCCCTGCTGGGATCCCCAGGGATCAGCTGTAATGTTTGAGAAACCATGGCACAAAGTGTTCAATTTCCCAGCAGCGCCACCACAGGAGAAATTAAACATTACACATTCATCTCAATGGGTTATCTGTATAATACAGGACAGGGAGAGAGAGAGAGAGAGAAAAACTTAGCAGTTTCTGAATCTTCCATCATCTAGAATGAAGATCAGCAACACATACAAGGCCACCGCCTTATGCCTCTGGGGGTCCCAGAGGTAAGACCACCACCGGTCACAGTTATCTAATCAATATGCCATAAACGTGTAATGGAAAAGCCCCATATGAAGTTCATCCACAAACAATTAAATACCAGGAGGTTGTTAAATACCATTTACTGTACATTTGTAAATTTGCACACATCTCCCCCTGAGGAAGCAACACTACAGCGAAACGCGCGTTGGGGCTTTTGTGCTGGAGCACATATCGGACTATTACTGCAATCTAATATGGGTAAGCCTTGTCCAATGCACTCTCTCTCCTAGTCACTACTTTAGCTAGACATTGGTAACTTGGATGCTATATTTAGTATCTAGATCTATATAAATCATGTCTTTCTATACTGGGACTTTGTGAGTCTGACCACGTCTTAGAAACGGGATTTACCCAAATATATTTGAGAGATTTTGCCTCTTTGACAATATAGCTAACCCAATCTGCATATTGAGATTACCGATACCTGCTCCATTAAACTTTTTTCTAGAGTCTCGTCCTTCTAATATATTGTATCATATACATATATTTTTTATAATTGTATTTCTGTATATGTTACTAATAAATTTTGTATGTTTAATATATTCCCCTGGCTATAAGCTCTCTTCTTTCTGTGTTCTCGACATTTGTACCGATGTAGCAGAGCTGAGTTTCTCATTTAGCATGATGAGGTATTCTATAGAGCTGCAGAGGCCTATTATTTCAATGATTTAAGATGATACAACACTAAAGTAACAAATTTGGCTCTGCTACATTTCAGAATTACTGTAAATATGTCATACTTCTACTTCCCAGTCATTTTCTGCCAGATAACACTGTGCCACGGCCAGATCACAGCCCGCAATGCTGGCAAACGCCGCACAACTCTGTTGCCTGTCCGTTATCAGTGCCGCATCTCCCTCCGGTGGCGAGAGCCCCGCAACACCGTCCAGCTCCATCCCAGAGACTGCATGTCAACAAACCCCGCCCACCTCGGAGTTACTGCAAGAGAGGCGACTATCGATCTATCCAATCCACGGTGCCCGCGGCTGGGAGCCCTTCTTTCGTTGGTTAAGAACTCTCCGCTTATATTATCGCGAGATAGATGTACAAGTTTACAGCCAATCGGTAGTTAAAGATGAAATCATGTGACGCGTTACAGTCTGGAAACGGAAGTCAAAGTAGCCGCAGGCAGATACACATTGACTGCCTGCACTGCCCGTTGTAGTGCTGAGCATCGTCACCACGGTGATATAATGCCGTCGCTTATCTGCGGGTACTCCGGAAGCCTAACGTATTTTGTATAGCTCCTGTCCGGAACTTCTCTGCATGTCGTAAAGAAGCCGGGACTGTGGTGAAGGCGGGGCTTGTCCGCACATAACTGCACTTGGAGGTGACCTGCACTGTCCAGGCTGGGACGTCGCGTGATATTTCTGTTACTACGCTAGTCATGAGCTCTTTATCGACCAGCACGTTACGAATGGTGTTCAAAGCCCTCGGAGAGGGCCCTGGGTTTGACCGAGTGCTAAGCAAGGTATAACGCTGTGAATGTGACCCAGGTTATTACTAGTAATGTGTGCCGGGATCTCCCCTGTAGATGCTAAGGAGCCGTTGCCGGTAACTACCAGTCAGAGAATAGCTTGCGTTTTAAATTCTGGCACGAAAAAAATAAGAGCGGAGGTCTAATTGGTTGATATGGACATTTTTAATTTTTTTTTTACGCACTTCAGGACCACCAACTAACTTTATTTTGCTGGGCTTTGTGTAGCAGCAACATGAATTTTACGTTTTGAAGTAGAAAAAGGTTTTGGTTGCCGCTACTCCACCTCCGTGGCAATATCTCTAGGGTGTATTCACTGCTGGGTTTTGTGGTACTTCAGCTCCATGTATTAGTTGTGCTCTCTGTGTAAACAGTCACATCAAATAATATACAAATATTTGCTGCAACAATTCCTCTACATGTAGACTTAACCTTAAAGTGTAGCTAAACGTTCGTCAAACTTCTGACATGTCATAGGGACATATCAGAAGTTTGGATTGGTGGGGGTCCGAGCACGGAGACCCCCACCAATCTCTAGAACAAAGCAGCTGAAGTTCTCGTGTGAGCGCTCAGCTGCTTCGTGTCTGTTCGGCTTTTTCCGGAAAGCCGATGTATCTGAGTACGGGCTCATAGACTTTCTATTGAGTCCGTACTTCGATACATTTATTTCCGAAAAAAGCTGAACAGACACGAAGCGGCTGAGCGATCACACGAGAACTTCAGCTGCTTCGTTCTAGAGATTGGTGGGGGTCTTCGTTCTAGAGATTGGTGGGGGTCTCACTGCTCGGACCCCCACCAATACAAACTTCTGACATGTACCTATGACATGTAAGAAGTTTGTCGAACGTTTAGCTACACTTTAAAGGGATCCTGTCATCAACATCTTACCTGTTAAACTCACCTGACCCCTCAATGACCGCAGCTGTCCAGAGTTCGTTCCTGTTCTCTTCTTTCGTAAATATAGTCGTTTAAACTTTTCCCGCCTTTTATGGTAATTATTTTTCCCTCTGGGATGCAGCTTCTTAACCACGCCCACTGCCACCACCTGTCCGGCCCTGACTGGCTAAGGAGCTGTCGATCAAAAAGAAGGAAGTGGAGATGCTGGAGGAATGAAAATCTGACTCTCTTCAGATGAAGATTTGACTCTTTACTGCTCATTTGCATACGGCGTGGGACCACTGAAAAACGGAATGCTAAAGTTACAGAGCTTACTTAGAACATATTTATAGCTTAGATGACACTGATTTTTCACCCACTTTCACCAGGTATTGCTGGCTTTATAGCTAAAATGCTGGTGACAGGTTCCCTTTAAGGCCCTGTTCACACGGAGTATTTTGGCACGAAAACTGGCTGAAAATGCCTCCCATTGATTTCAATGGGAGGCGGGGCGGTTTTCTCCCGCGAGGCGGTTACACCGCCTCGTGGGAGAAAGAAGGGACACGCCCTATCTTCACGCGGTTACGCCTCTGACCTCCCATTGACATCAATGGGAGGCAGAGAAAGCGTATTTCGCTGAGTTTTTTGCCCGTAGCACTCAATGGGCGCGAGCGAAAATCGGGGCAAACGCTGTGCAGGAAGGTCAAAATCTGCCTCAAAATCCCGAATGGAATTTTGAGGCAGAATTTTCCTCCTGCAAAAAACTCAGTAAGGGTCAGTTCACACAGAGTTCTTTGGCGCTGATTTTGATGCGGAAAACGCGTCGGAATTGGCGACAGTCTGAAATCGGCATGTCCTTTCTTGCTGCGGTTACAGCCTCTGACCTCCCATTGAACCAATGGGAGGCAGGAAAAACCTGAGGCACTTGTTATTCAAGCTTTTATTTTTTTTCTTCAGTGGCCGCAGGCGAAAAATGCACAGGCAGTTGAAAATCTGCTACAAAATTCCTGACAGAATTCTGAGGCAGATTTTTTTTTTCTGCTTCCAAAAAACTCGTGTGAACAGGGCCTCAGGCTACATTCACACAAACGTAGCCAACCTCAGAAATGAAAAACTGCTGTTTCTCACGTCCGACGTGCAGCCATGCGGGACGTGTTATCACGCATTCTCCATAGACTAGAGTCTATGGAGAGATGCGTGAAGCGCAAAGAAATAGGAAGTTCTATTTTTTTCATGAACCCGTTACGCGCTCTGTTGAAACTACAGTCATGTGAACGGCCCTATTGCAGTACGTGAGGCTGTATGGCGGCCGTTGTCACACGGACAAGATACACGCTCGCCTGAATGAGCCCTTAGGCAAACTTTTTCCTGTGAGAGTCATGATTGTTTATCGCAGCCTTCACATGACTGGGACCTGATCTAATCAAGTCTCGATGATGTCATCAGGACCACAGGTTGTTTGTTATTAATATCTCAATCGGGGCTGCTGTAGGGGATCCAATCACCAGATTCAGAATAAACATACATTTATAAACAAATCTAGAAATAATACACTAAACTCACCCTTGAGGTTCAAGGCACTTTTACACCGGCCGATAAGCGGCTGGTGCGACGATCAACGAGACTTCGTTGATCGGCGCTCGTTTGCTCCTGTCACACGGAGCTATGGATGGGGACGAGCGGTCGTTACTCCGATCGCTCATCCCCATCCATTATTGTCGTGTCGGCAGCGCGTCTCCCTGTTTACACAGGGAGATGTGCTGCCGGAAACGATAATCTTTTACTGATCAGACAAGCAGATGATCGAGCGTTTGCTCGTTCACCTGCTGTCCGATTTACAGCTTTCTTGAGGCCTTAAATCCCCAGCCATGCATCAGCGGTAACCATTACAAAATGTATCAATATTGTTAACAAAGTAACAAATCCTATTCAAAAATAGAGCACGTACGTACGGCAGTGGTAGAAAAGAAAAAGATGCGGCACTCACCCAGATGCAGTAAAAGTCCTTTATTATGGCATCAAACAAGGACTGTGGAGGGAGGACGAACAGACAAATGCGGTTACAGACTTTCGCGCTCATCGAAGAAGCGCTTTTGAGCGTGAAACAGTCTGTAACCGCATGTTTTTCTTTTCTACCGCTGCCATGTTTAACTTTGATGATATGTTCCATTGCTGAGCACCACCCGAAGATGAATTAGGAACCCCTGATGTTACAAATGTGGAAATTCCAGCACAGTATTGCCCACTCCATCTCCTCATGACTGTACGTACGTGCAAACCAATCGGATGGAACATATTCATAAAAAAGACGATCGGTCACTCCTATTGTTCAGACCATAGGGTCCCAGCGTCTCCGTTCGGATAATCCAATTGGCTTTGCATCTTAAGGCTTTATTCAGACGAACGTGATCTACGCACGTCGCACGGACCTATATTAGTCTATGGGGCCGTGCAGACAGTTGCGTGATTTTTACGCAGCGTTAGTCCGCTGCGTAAAAGTCACGACATGTCCGTTCTTTGAGCGTTTTTCGCGCATCACGCACCCATTGAAGTCAATGGGTGAGTGAAAATCATGCGCACCATACGGAAGCACTTCCGTGGGACAAGCGTGATTTGCGCAACAGCTGTCAAACTATGAATGTAAACAGAAAAGCACCACGTACAAACATCCAAACGGAGTGTCATAATGATGGCGGCTGCGCATCATATGGTGATGACACACGGAGCTGTTAAGTGCCTTCTGCGCGCGCAAAATGCCGCGTTTTTTGCATGCGCAAAACTCACACGCTCGTGTGAATCCAGCCTAACCGTTTAATATGACGATCACTACCATCTACTGAGGTGAACAATCGCTGTAATCCTACAATCGATAAATGATGTACATCCCTCATGTGGCTCAACAACCTTGGTGCTCCCTTCCCTGTACCCGATGAATATGTTTATGAAATCTCTTAACCTTTTCCAGCTGCAGACATTTTTTGGATTTTCACTTTCCTCCCCACCTTCCAAAAGCCATAACTTATTTTTTTTCCGTCGATTATAGCCGTATAAGGGCTCGTTTTTTTTGTGGAACGAGTTGTAGATTTTCGCGTCTCCGTTTATTGTACCATAGAATGTAGCGGGAAACTGAAAAAATTTGTTTGTGGGGTGGAATGGGGAAAAAAACAGTGATGCATCCGTTTATTTTTGGGGGGTTTCGGTTTTACGATGTTCACCGTGTGATAAAAAAAAAGGCTTGTTAACTTTAATCTGCGGTTCAATATGATTCCGATGATACCAAATTTATATATATTTTTTTTAATGTGTATTTTTACCGGGTAAAAAATTATTATTTTAAAAAATAAAATTTGTTTTGTTCTATTCTGAGACCCTTAACGTGTTTTTTTTCTTTCCCCCGTCAATTGAGTTGTGTGAGCTTATTTTTTTGCGGGGCTAGCTGTCGTTTCTATATATGATACCATTTTAGGGTACATGAGGCTTTTTTTTTCACTTTTTTTATTTCACGCTATTGTTTTTTGTTTTTTTTCACGGAACCTTTATGGAACAGAAACTAAATGAAACGGAGGCATTACCATTGAAATCAATGGTAATGCAAATGAAAGATATATAGTTTCTTACTTACCCTCCATGACCGCACCACAGGACGATAGGGCTCTACCTCTAATGGGGACCAAAAACACAACAGGTTAAAGAGACTCTGTTACCACATTATAAGTGGCCTATCTTCTACATGATGTGATCGGCGCTGTAATGTAGATTACAGCGGTGTTTTTTATTTAGAAAAACAATCATTTTTTAGCAAGTTATGAACAATTTTAGCTTTATGCTAATGACTTTCTTAATAGACAACTGGGCGTGTTTTATTTCTTGACCAAGTGGGCGTTGGAGAGAAGTGTATGACGCTGACCAATCAGTGACCAATCAGCGTCATACACTTCTCCCCATTCATTTACACAGCACATATCAAAAATGATCGTTTTTCTAAATAAAAAACACTGGTGTAATCTACATTACAGCGCCGATCACATTATGCAGAAGATAAGGAACTTAAAGAGGCTCTGTCACCACATTATAAGTAGCCCCTCCCCGCCTCCCTCAGTGGTTTTTACTGTCCCTATTGGGCATGCAAAAGGTTGCTTCCAACTGGGCTGGTGTCAGTCTGTTAGCTCACTTAAAAGAATAATCACCAGGCAGTGAGTGGTCGTTCCTACCTCCACTTAGCACTGCTCCCATCTCTCCTGAATTTGGGACCACGTTCACCTCTTCTGTTCCTCCGGGTGAAGCTGAGGTGTAAATTGCTGGCTGTGGTCCCCCAGGAGCTCCCAAGCCGTGCGCTTCGATGCAATAGGGATCCTACTGCTGCTATAAATATGGCGCATTCCGGCGTGCAACACACGCTTATGTCACTTCTGGCGGACTGAGTGAGACACTTCCGGTTGCAGATGCCAGATTGTCATGGTGGCACCCTGTTACTGGCGTCTGCATGAAATGGGCTCCTCCGGGGGACAAGCAGAGGAGGAGCACGCTACCGTTTGGTAGATATCATCACGCAGGTCCCGGTAATCCGGGTTAGAGCTCACCCGGACATGAGACCTCATTCTCTCAGGTAGGACAGTTTGACTGTATCATGTCTGAGAAGTCTGCCTCCAAACCCCGGCGTGGTGGAGCCTAGCGTATTTCCCAACCCGTAAGTAGTTTCTGCACAGAAAAGATTATAAGGGATGAAGAACCATTATTTATGGAAGAGATTAAGGGGCTGGTCAAGCAAGAGATTCAATCTTTGGTCACTTTCTCTGTCATATTTTCGCTCTCAAACCCCTCCCACACCTAAGAAAAGGAAAATTGTGGTAGAAGAGGATTCAGAATCTGATGGGGTAGCTACTGTGTCTTTATAGTCCGAAAAATATGTGATCTGATTATGAAGAAATAAATATGTTGAATCGCTATGCCATATGGTAATTTGAAATACACTGAAGCGTGGAGGGGCTAATTAACCTCTTGTGTGTTGCCTGTCCCTATTAGAGGCGGAGCCCTATCCTCCTGTGGTGCGGCGGTCATGGAGGGTTTCTTAGAAACCGAATTACAGGTAAGTCTAATTCTATTTTCCGTTCCTCTGACTGAATAGATGAACGGAAACCCCAAATGGAACCCGACGCTGATGTGAAAAGGCCCTTAGAACAGCTTGATTATTCTCTGCACAAGTCAAACTAAATAAAAACCTATTCGCTCCAATTTGGAAAAATTAAGTCCTATGCGTCCTATAAAAATATGTGTGAAAAAAGATTGCAGGGTCCAGTAAGAAAATCTGTGGGTCTTATTTGCTCATGTTTGGAGCCAAGTGGCTTTTCATTTCCACCATGGAACTTTTTTTTGCTTGATATAAATATATATTTAACTCCTGTTCCTACTGCACTCTAAAATATCTTTCTAGGCCTGAAAGGAGTTGCCTCAACTGGTCGACACAATGCAGCCATCCGGGTAATGAGCTATGGATGGCCATTGCAACATCCGTGTGCATGGGTGACCATGTAATACTATGTGTAACCACACAGAATCTGCTACACTGAGTGTTTAAGCCACCCCATTAACCCCTTAGTGACCAGCCCATTTTAGGCCCTAATGACCAAGCTATTTTATTCGTTTTTCTATAGACGCATTCAAAGAGCTATAACGTTTTTATTTTTTCGTCTACATAGCTGTATGAGGACTTGTTTTTTGCGGGATTAGTTGTGCTTTTTAATGGCACCATTTTTGGGTACATATAATTTTTATATTAACTTTTATTAACCTTTTTGGGGGGGATTATAAAAAAAAAACTGAAATTCCGCCATTGTTCTATGCGTTTTTAAATTGACGCCGTTCACTATGCGACGTAAATAACATGTTACCTTTATTCTATGGGTCGGTACGATTACGCCGATACCACATATGTGGAGGTTTTTTTATGTTTTACGACTTTTGCACAATAAAAACTCTTTTGAACTAAAATTATTTGTTTTTGCATCGTTGCTTTCCAAGAGCCGTAATTTTTTTATTTTTCCATCAATGTAGTGATTTTTTGGGCTTGTTTTCTGCGGGACGAGACGTAGTTTTGAATGGTACTGTTTTGGGGTGCATGGGACTTATTGATTCATTTTTATTATGACTTTTTTTGGGGGGCAATGGAAAAAAATTGCAATTTCGCCATGGTTTTTTGCGTTTTTTTTTTACGGTATTCACTTTGCGGTTTAAATTACATATTAACTTTATTAATGGAGTCATTACGGTCGCGGCGATACCACATGTGTATTTTTTTTTTTTTTTTTTACACTTTTACTAAATAAAACCACTTTTTAATTGGAAAAAATTGTTTTATTTTTTTTACTGTACTTTTTTATTAATAATCTTTATTTCACTTTGACTTATTTTATTAGTCCCACTAGGGGACTTTACTGTGCGATATTCCGATCGCTGCTATAATGCTCTGGTATACTTCGTATGCCAGAGCATTATTGCCTGTCAGTGTAAATCTGACAGGCAATCTGTTAGGACGTGCCTCCGGCGCGTCCTAACAGGAATATGTCCAGGGCAGACCTGGGGGCTTTTATCAAGCCCCCGGCTGCCATGACACCCCATCGGAGACCCGCGATTTCATTCGCGGGCCGCCGATGGGTGACAGAGGGAGCGCACTCCCTCTGTAAACAGTTAAATGCCGCGGTCGCTATTGACGGCGGCATTTAACGGGTTAAACGGGCGCGATCGAAGTAAACTTCGATCGCGGGCGTTGGAGCAGGAGCTCAGCTGTCATCAGACAGCAGAGCCCCGGCACCAGCCTGCACGGGAAACCCGTGCAGCACTTAGACTAGGCTGACGTGAAAAGGCGTCAGCCTAGCCTAAAGCCCATTAGTGACCGACGTAAAAAGGCGTATTAGTGGTCACTAAGGGGTTAAAAATGTCCTGTCTCCTTCAGAACCAGATACACATGTTATACATGTTTTGTGAGGTTCATTTACATGTTATAATTTTTCTAACCATCGATAAACCCAGACCCTCAAAATCATTACAACCGATACATGTGAATTAATTTGTCCAGTGCTGCGAAATATTGAATGTATATCTAAGATCGAGCTAAGAGTAGCGCTTGCTGAAATTCCGCTGGTCTCCATTCTTGGGAATAATATATATTGTGCTTCTTCTAACCTTTCCCAGCTCCAGCTTGTGTCTGCAAGTCCTGGTAAAGTTATTTGTGAGCTGAAAGTTGATGAGGAGCACACAAATCATGGTGGCACGATGCATGGCGGCTTCACGGCTACCTTGGTTGACATGGTTTCCACCGTTGCTTTGATGCACACAGAAAGAGGAGCTCCAGGAGTTAGTGTGGACATGAACATAACGTAAGTATGTTTGCTTGGTTTCATCATTTCAGTATGTGATTGATAGCAATATGTTTATGATGTACCTGACTACAAAAATGTGCCATGTACACCACTTGTGGGTATTTGGGCTCTGTGCACATTAGTTTTTGGCCTACTTCAACATAAATGTCAGGAAAAGCTCTTGGCTGTAACAGATACCTTAACAGTGGCATCAGGCACCCATGTAAAAAAAATAAAAAATCTGAAACTGCAAATTGTATTAATTTTTTGCAGGGTCCCTCAGGATGGAAAAGCATCTACTACACTATTCCAGCCTTAATGGCCTTTTCCCAAGTAAAAACTTGTATGTGTTAATGCTTTTATCTTGGGAATGTGAATAAATTAGTAATTTTACATGGTTTCCAAATTGGCCCTGTTTCCCGATGCTGCCGCGGGGCACGTGACTGGTGACATCACTCTGCTGTGACATCACTCTGCTGTGACACCTCATTGTAATGGCCGAGATCGGAGATAACTCTGATCCCAGCAGTTTTAGAAAGGTGGGGGGTGCCCCCTCTGTCATCAGCAGCGATCGCAGGGTGCAAATGGTTGACATGGCAACCTAGGGGCCTAATGAAGGGCCCCTGGTGTGCCATCTTTGTCCTCTTATTCAAGATAAGATAGAACAGATGTGAACGATATCTTATCATAGGAACAGAAGAAAGAAAAAACTGAAATGCTGGAGCTAATGCATCACGGACACTAACTATGCCTGATGAAACCCATTGACTTTAATGGGTTCCATCGAGTTTTGGTGAGGGTGTCCATTTTACCAGAAAAAATTGCTTTGCATGCAGCGCTATTTCTTCTGCCTTTTTTAACTGGAAATGCGACTGAGGCCTAACCGAGCCTCCAACCCAGATGTGAACAGAGCCTAAGGGAGCGGTAAAACCACCATATTACTGCAATACTTAAGTATTTCAGTGTATTGTACAAGCAATTGAACAATCAAGTGCCCTAGTGGGGCTAAAGGAAAAAAAAAAAAAAAATATATATATATATATGACAAGTTCAAAAAATACCCGTTTTCCAACGAAAGTAATGTAAAAAATAAGCCTAATTTGGTATTGCCACATCCGTAAAAAGCCGAACTATTACAATATAGCATTATTTATCCCGCATGGTAACCGCCGTAAAAAAAAACCTGCCAGAATTGGTATTTTTTTAATCCTATTGCTTTTCCCCAAAAAAGCAATAAAAAGTGATCACAATTACAAAATATGGAAAAAAAAATTATGGGTCTCAGAATATGGCGACACAAAAGAAAACCATTTATTAAAAAAAATACTAATAATTATAATTTGTTTTGTAAGAGTAGAAAAATGATAAAAAATTTATAAAAAAAGTGGTATTGCCGTGATGTATTCGACCCCAAGTCATAAGTCATTATGTTTACCGCACAGTGGAGGAATTCTTTTTGTTTTTTCCATTCCACCCAGCCCCCCCCCCAAAATTTTTTTTTCTTTCAGCACATTTATATGGTACACTCAATGGTGCCAATAAAAACTACAATTCACCCTGCAAAAAACAAGTTATGGCTCTTAGGCCTCCCACACACGAGCGTAATTGGTCCATGATTTACGGTCCGTACTTCGGACGCGTTTCCCGGACCGTACACCCTGCAGGGAGCCGGGCTTCTAGCATCAGTTATCGAGGACGTTAGGTGTCACTTCCTCGCTGCGGGATAACTGTCCCTTTCTGTAATTATGTAAATATTTCAGTATGGGACAGTTGTGCCACCTAGCGTCATAGATAACTATGATGCTAGGAGCCCGGCTCCCTGCAGTGTGTCCGGTCCAGGAAATAAGGCAGATGTACGGACCGTATATCACGAACCAAACACGCTCGTGTGTGGGAGGCCGTAGAATTCGGGAAGGGGTTGAAAAAAGAATGGTCTTCATGAGACCTTAGAGGGTAGTGCCCTCTTGGGACCCCGTTTTATAAGCCATAGTGGAGTTTGGCATCAATGATCACCTCTTGCTCTGGAGGACTCAACCATGTACTTATTTGAATAGATGCTTTGTAATAACACATTAACAGTTGGTGGCTGTGGGTTCAGCTGCCAGACCTGCAGCAATCCACTAATCACTAGTTTTCATGTAGGGAAAAGGTTGTCCAGAAGAGACCATCCCTTTGAGAAAACTGGTCAATGCAAATGTAATTAACCCGTTAGTGACCGGCCCATAGTCTTTTTACGTCGGTCACTAACGGGCCTTATTCCGATGCCATAGACTTTTTCCGTTGCGGCATCGGAATAAGTAAACCGAGCAGGGAGCTGTCAAATCTCCCTGCTCTCAGCTGCCAGAGGCAGCTGAGGGCTGGGAGCGTCCCTGCTCTGCCGGGTGAGATCGATATTAGTATCGCTCTCACCCGTTTAACCCCTCCAATGCGGTGCTCAATAGTGAGCACCGCATCTGAGTGGTTTTGGAGAGAGGGAGGGAGCTCCCTCTCATCCCACCAACACCCGGCGATAAGATCGCCGAGTGTCAGTGTCTCCGATGGCAGCCGGGGGCCTAATAAAGGCCCCCAGGTCTGCCTGTAATGCCTGCTAGATCATGCCGCAGGCATGACCTAGCAGATGCCTGTCCGTTTTAAACGGACAGGCATAATACACTGCAATACAAAAGTATTGCAGTGTATTATAATAGCGATCGAAGGATCGCATAGTGAAGTCCCCTAGTGGGACTAGTAAAAAAGTAAAAAAAAAAAAGTTTAATAAAGTTAATTAAAAAAAAGTGAAAAAAAAATGAAAAACCCACTTTTTCCCCTTACAAACTGCTTTACTATTAAAAAAACAAAATACAGTTAAAAAGTTACACATATTTGGTATCGCCGCGTCCGTAACGACCACGACTATAAATCTATTACATTACTTAACCCACACGGTAAACGTCGTAAAAAATTGCTGTTTTCTGTGAATCCTGACTTTAAAAAAAATGTGATTAAAAAGTGATTAAAAAGTCGCATCTACTCCAAAATGGTACCAATAAAAACTACAAGTCTTCCCGCAAAAAAAAAGCCCTCATACAACTTACATAGTTAAATAGTTAGTACGGCTGAAAAAAGACACATGTCCATCAAGTTCAACCAAGGGAAGGGAAAAGGGAAGGAAAAATTTCTACACATAGGAGCTAATATTTTTTTGTTCTAGGAAATTATCTAACCCTTTTTTAAAGCCATCTACTGTCCCTGCTGTGACCAGCTCCTGCGGTAGGCTATTCCATAGATTCACAGTTCTCACTGTAAAGAAGCCTTGTCGCCTCTGCAGCTTGAACCTTTTTTTCACCAGACGGAGGGAGTGCCCCCTTGTTTTTTGAGGGGGTTTTACAAGGAACAGGATTTCACCATATTTTTTGTATGTGCCATTAATATATTTATATAAGTTAATCATGTCCCCCCTTAGTCGTCTTTTTTCAAGGCTAAATAGGTTTAATTCTTTCAATCTTTCCTCATAACTTAAATTCTCCATGCCCCTAATTAGCTTCGTTGCTCTTCTTTGTATTTTTTACAACTCCAGGGCATCCTTTCTATGAACTGGAGCCCAGAACTGAACTGCATATTCTAGATGAGGCCTCACTAATGCTTTGTAAAGTGGTAATATTACATCCCTGTCCCGCGAGTCCATGCCTCTTTTAATACACGACAATATCCTGCTGGCCTTTGAAGCAGCTGATTGACACTGCATGCTGTTATTGAGTTTATGATTTACAAGTACACCCAGATCCTTCTCAACAAGTGAATCCGCCAGTGTAGCTCCCCCTAGGACATATGATGCATGCAGGTTGTTGGTACCCAGATGCATAACTTTACATTTATCTACATTAAACTTCATCTGCCAAGTGGACGCCCAAACACTTAGTTTGTTTAAATCTGCCTGTAATTCATGAACATCTTCCATAGTCTGAACTATATTACATAGCTTGGTGTCATCTGCAAAAATAGAAATAGTGCTATTAATCCCATTCTCTATATCATTAATAAATAAGTTGAATAATAGTGGTCCCAGCACTGAACCCTGGGGTACACCACTTATAACCGGTGACCATTCAGAGAAGGAATCATTGACCACAACTCTCTGGATACGGGCCTTGAGCCAATTCTCAATCCAATTACAAACTATATTTTCTAAACCTATAGTCCTTAATTTACCCATTAGGCGTCTATGGGGGACAGTGTCAAATGCCTTTGCAAAGTCCAAAAACACTAAATCCACAGCGGCCCCTCTGTCTAGACTTCTGCTCACCTCTTCATAAAAACAGATTAGGTTAGTTTGACAACTTCTGTCCTTAGTAAAACCGTGCTGGCTGTCACTTATAATGCTATTTATTGTCACATAATCCTGTGTATAGTCCCTCAATAGCCCCTCAAACATTTTCCCCACGAGGGATGTTAAGCTTACTGGTCTATAATTACCTGGGGAAGACCTAGAGCCCTTTTTGAAAATAGGCACCACATTTGCGCTGCGCCAGTCCCTTGGCACTATACCAGTCACTAGAGATTCTCTGAATATTATGAAAAGGGGGACAGAAATAACTGAACTAAGCTCTTTAAGAATTCTAGGGTGTAACCCATCTGGTCCCGGGGCCTTGTGCACATTTATTTTATTTAATTTAGCTTGGACCATCTCTACATTCATCCAATTCAGTATATCAACTGATATATTAACAGCACTGGCACCGGCTACATCAGCTGCTCTTTCTTCAGTTGTATATACAGTGCTAAAGAACCCATTTAGTAACTCTGCCTTCTCTTGATCCCCTGTGACCAACTCCCCATTACCAATATCATGGGGTCCTACATGTTCAGACCTGGGCTTTTTTGCATTTATATACTTGAAGAATTTTTTGGGATTTGTTTTACTATCCTTGGCCACCTGCCTTTCATTTTGTATTTTTGCTAATTTTATTAAATTTTTACAGATTTTATTAAGCTCTTTATATTTTACAAAGGCTACAGCTGTACCCTCAGATTTGTATTTTTTAAATGCCCTTTTTTTGTCATGTATTGCCCCTTTCACAGAAGGTGTAAGCCATGTGGGGTTTAATTTGAGTCGTTTATACTTGTTACCTGTAGGAATCCATTTTGCACTATAATTACCCAAAGTCGATTTGAAAATCTCCCATTTTATCATTTGTCCCATTATTTGACATTAGTTCTTCCCAGTCCATATCCTGAATTGCAGCCCTCATCCTGGGGAAATTGGCTTTCTTAAAATTAAATGTTCTTGCCCTCCCAGCCTGCGTTTGTTTTTTACAGTATAGGTAAAATGTAACTATATTATGATCACTGTTACCGAGGTTTTCACGAACATTGACATTCCCAACAAGATCTGCATTATTAGAAATGACCAGATCCAACAGAGCTTCACCTCTAGTCGGGTCTTCCACAAACTGGCCCATAAAATTTTCCTGCAACAGGTTGAGGAAATGTCTCCCCTTTGCAGTTGAAGCCGAACCATGACACCAATTAATATCCCGGAAATTAAAATCTCCCATTATCACTACAGTACCCGCCTGTGCAGCCCGCTCCATCTGTTTATATAGCTGAACTTCCATCTCCTCAGTTATATTGGGGGGTCTATAGATTACACCAAAAGTAATTTTTTTCAGTGTTTACCTCCCTTTCTAGTTCCACCCACAAGGTTTCAACCTCCTCACAGTATTCACCCACTATTGTCTCTTTCACACTCGCCTTCATATCATTTCTCACATACAGACATACACCACCGCCTTTCCTATTTGTCCTGTCTTTCCGAAAAAGTGTAAAACCCTGTAGATTTACAGCCCAGTCATGTGAAGAGTCCAGCCATGTTTCAGCAACACCAACTATATCTATATTTTCTTCCAGTATCAAGGCCTCCAGCTCCCCCATTTTGCTTGCTAGACTTCTGGCATTTGTGAACATACACTTTAACTTGCCTGTCAGTTTTTCACTTTTATTATCAGAAATGTGATTTGACATTAATCGGGCCTTTTTATTTACACTGATGTTTTGTAATGAAAGGATCTCCTTATCTTGTTGTCTAGTCCTCTCCCCACATTCTGTTTCTCCCCCCCACCAATATAGTCTGACCCCTCTCTAACCTGGCTACCCCTTTTTTTTCTACATTGACCTCCCTCCTCAGCCCTAGTTTAAATACTCCGCCACCCCAGCTAGAATTCTCTCCCCCAGCACAGCGGACCCCCTTCCATTTAGGTGCAAATCATCTGCAGAATACAGTTTGTACCCCAATGAAAAGTCAGCCCAGTGCTCTAGGAACCCAAATCCTTCTCCTCTACACCAAGACTTCAGCCATGCATTTAACTCCCTGAGCTCCCGCTGTCTTTCCTGTGATGCGCATTGCACAGGCAGTATTCCTGAGAATACTACTTTGGAGGTCCTTCCCTTCAGCTTGTAGCCTAGTTCTTTAAAATTATTCTTAAGGCTCCTCCACCTACCATTTATTCTGTCGTTGGTACCGACATGGACCACGACAGCTGGATCATCACCAGCCCCTCCCAGCAATTTGTCCACCCGTTCCACCACATGCCGAACCCTGGCACCAGGGAGACAGCAAACCATTCGGTTGAGGTGGCCTTGGCGACAAATTATTCTATCCGTCTTCCTGATTATAGAATCCCCTACGACTATCAATTGTCTTGGCTTACCTGCATTACCATCCCGCCGACTACTAGCTGGGCTGTTCTCCCGGCTGTTAGGGAGATCAGTATCCACTAGGGCTGCCATTTCTGAGACGGACACCCTCGCATCATCACCCAACTTGGCAATTTTGCCTGGAATGTCAGAAACCGGATCGGCCTTCCTTTTCTTTGACCCCTTTCTGCTGCCCCTAACTACATTAACCCAGCTACTTACCTGATCCTGCTCACCCATGTCTTCACCCTCCAGTTGTAACCCACTAACTGCATGCTCCGTGAGCAGCAAGCTCAGCTCAAGATTGTCTATCCTCCTCAGTGTTGCATTCTGCTCCTCCAACTGCATCGGTGAAAAAAGAAAAACGTTATAGCTCTTCAAATATGGAGACACAAACACATAATTTTGAAAAAAAAAATGCGTTTTTATTGTGTAAAAGTAGTAAAACTATACAAATTTGGTATCGTTGCAACTGTAACAACCCGCTGAATAAAGTTAGTGTTATTTATACTACACGGTAAACGGCGTAGTTTTAGGACGCCAAAAAGAGTGGCGAAATTTCAGATTTTTTTCTATTCCCCCCCCAAAAAAAGTTAATAAAAGTTAATCAATAAATAATATGTCCCCCAGAATGGTGCTATTAAAAAATACAACTTGTCCCGCAAAAAACAAGACCTTATACAGCTATGTCGACGCAAAAATAAAAACGTTATAGCTCTTGGAATGCGACGATGGAAATACCCCTTGAGGAAGCACACTGCGAAGCGTGTTGGGGTTTTTCCATACGTCCGTCAGGCTCCAAGTACATCTCATTATGGGTAAGATACCTTTTCTGCATTTGGGTGATAATTGCGAACTTTACTAACCACGATACTAAATGTTGACAGCTTCACATTGCACACTAATCGGATATGACTTAGAGATCTACACATGTATATTACTGTGCCTCTATACTCTGTAACTCTGTGCATGTATATTATGTCATGCACTTTGGTATCTATGGTTGCCCCTATTCACACATGCTATTGGTAACCTTCTTGTATCTATATACCTTAATAACTGAGCCTGCCCTTCTGCAATGGATATTTCACAGAGTCACTCTTTCCAACTGTACCTTTTTTAATAATTCGTCAGTGTTATGTGTATAACCTATGTAATAAAGATTTATTTTATTATATGGCCTCTATACTCCTTGTTCGTTCTTGTGTATAAAAATAAAAACGTTATAGCTCTTGGAATGCGACGATGGAAAAACGTAAAAAATAGCTTGGTCATTAAGGTCTAAAATAGGCTGGTTATTAAGGGGTTAAACAAGCGGTTTTGCTGCAGTTTGTTGTGGTTTTTCATATGCGTAGCCAACTCTTTATTCATTATTCGCCTAGATGCGGCCACCTAACTAGGTGGATGACCCCTGTTCTGAAGATAGATGCGAGTCCAAGAGCTGGGACGCACATCTATCAGACATTTATGGCATATACCGTGGATATGCCATATATGTCTAAGATGGGAATAGCCCTTTAACCCCTTCCCGACATTTGTCGTATGGATAAGTTATGGAAAGCCAGTGCTTCCCGCATTTTGCCATATCCATACGACAAACGCATGGCATCGGCTCAGAAGCGTAAGTCAGTGCCGCCATCGCCGGATGTCAGCGGTGTATTACAGCTGACATCCGGCTGTAATGGCGGGGACCGAAATTGGCTTCGATCCCCACCATTAACCCCTTAAATGCAGCGGTCAAAAGCGATCTCTGCATTTAAGTTGTTTGCAGCTCATCGGAACCCCGGCAATTAAACTTTTAAAACCAATAATAACTCAGCTCGTCCCGCAAAAAAACACCCCTCATACCACTAAGTCTATGAAAAAATAACATTCGTTAAGGCTTCCATAAGTCAGGAAATAAAAAATATACAGTCCCGAGGGGAACATTTCTTCTGTTTCAAGAGGCGATTTATCAAGGCCCCAAAATTAGGAAACCAGGAAGGGGAGGGCCCAAACATATCTGCTAGAAGCGAGGGCGCCCGTATTATACCAGGACAACACTTCCCAGCAAAATTCCCCAAACTGCAAAGGTGCGGAGTGTGGACCAAAAGGGGGATAAGTAAGGACACCATTTATCAGTGCAACACCGGCCTGCGCATAAAGGATTGCTTCACAGCATAACAACCAACTATGGATTACTTTTTTTATTTTTATCCCATTATTATACCACCTGACTATGCCCCTGATGTACTCTGCCCAGCTTAAATGTACCCCCACATTATAAACTGAAACACCAGCAATACTCAAACAAATCTACCAAGCAAATCCATGCTCCAAAAGCCAAATAGCGCTCCCTCCCCTCTGAACCCTACAGTGTGCCCAAACAGTAGTTTACTTACACATATATGGCATCGCCATACCCAGGAGAAACCTATTAACAATTTTTGGGATGTCTCCAGTGGCACAAGCTGGGCACAACATATTTGCCACAGAAATGGCATATCTAGGGAAAAATTGAAATTTTGACTTTGCACCATCTGCAGCACAATCATTTATGGAAAAGACCTGTGGGGTGAAAATGATCACTACACCCTGTAATAAATGCCTTGTGGGGTGTAGTTTCCAAAATGGGGTCACTTCTCAGGGGTTTCTTATTATTTCACATCAGAGCTCTGCAATTGTAAGCCAATACTTTTTGTAAATCACCAAATTAGGCCTCAATTTTACATGGTTTTCTTTCACTCCTGAACCCTGTCAAATGCCCAGGCAAACGATTAAGGCCACATGTAAGGGGTTTCTAAAACCGGGAAACACTGCATAATAATTAGAGAGCTGTCTTGTTATGGTGGCACAAGCTGGGCACCACATATTGGCATATCTATAGAAAAAAATCCAATTTTTACTCTGCAACATCAAGTGCACACTAATTTTTGCAAAATACCTGCAGGGTTAACATGCTCACTACACCCCTAGGTGAATACCTTGAGGGGTGTAGTTTCCAAAATGGGGTCCCTTCTAGGGGGTTTCTACTGTTTTGGTCCCAGAGACCAATCCAGCAAAATCTGCACTCCAAAGGCCAAATGCCACTCCTTCCCTTCTGAGCCCTACTGTGTGCCCAAACAGCAGTTTGACCGCAAATGGGGTATTGTCATACTCAGGAGAAATTGCTTTACAAATGTTGGGGTTCTTTTTTTCCTTTATGTTCACTAACCCATTAACTTCAATGGGTGCGTGATGCGCCAAAAACGCACGAGTATAGGACATGCAGTGAGTTTCATGCAGCGGACACACGCTGCATGAAAAACACTGTCTGAATGGCCCCATTGAATTGCATAGGTCCGTGTGACGTCCGTTGTTTTAACGCGCGTAACACGGACGTGAAATACGCTCGTGTGAATAAGGCCTTAGGGTCACAATCGCTCACTTATTTCTGGACTCCCTTGTATTTAATGCACATATCTATCTTTGTTTTTCTGCTAGAATGAGAAAATGTACGAGATCCTGGGCAAAGTCCATGTGCCAGTGTGCAAATATAAAAATAACAAGACAAGGGTCAGGAAGGCAGGCAGCCTGAAGATCCCTGAAAGCAGTGATCTTTATGAATATTCATTCTGTTTAGGGTAATTTCACATGTGCCGAGTGGCACGTGACACGGCTAATTACCGCTGCACAAAACAATGTGTGTTTTGCTGTGGTTTTTGACCACATGGCTTCTACCAGGTGAAACAATTTGAAAACACTTGTATCAACTGGTAGAAACTGTGCGACCAAAATCCGCAGTGCAAAACCGGTAATTTCTGACACAACCATGGCCGGTTTCGGAGAGTGGTAACTTTGTATGTGTAAAGTTACCCTTCGGCAATGGCTAGCTTGTTGATGTCTTTTAAAAAACAAACTCTAAAACGTCTTCTCATTTCTTAAAGGTATATGAATGCTGCCAAAATTGGAGAATCCGTTCTCATCACTGCGCAAGTTTTGAAGCAAGGAAGAACGCTGGCGTTTGCAACTGTAGATTTGGTTAATAAAGAGACAGGGAAACTAATAGCACAAGGAAGGCACACTAAACATCTTGGAAGTTAGAGCTAAGCTGTGAGTTCTGTTGAAGGATTTTATGCAAAAATACAGATGTTAGAATTTTTGTCCGCAGCCCCCCCCCCCAATAAAAAATAATTTCCATTACTGTCTCTTGCACTTTTATTTCAAGGAAAACGAAAAAGTTTTATCAACATAAAAATAATCTGAATTCTTTAACATAATAATGCAGTCTATATATGTTTTATCGCATTATATACAGTATACACATAGAAGGAAATGAAATAGTCTGCCATTCTGGATAGGGAGTTGAGGATGGTGGAACAAATAGGTAACATGGCATAGTACTATATACAGGTCCTTCTCAATGAATTAGAATATCCCAAAAATTATTTCAGTAATTCAATACAAAAAGAGAAAATCATATTATAAAGTTTCATTACACACAGAGTGATCTCTTTTCAGCATTTTTTTTTTCTTTTTAATGTTGATTATGGCTGGCCTTTGGTACGTGCGACCAGTGCGGTCACGCAGGGTGCCACCCGCCGCACTGTAGGGGGGGAGGCACTAACTGGTGTGCATGCCGTGGCCACTACTCGGGGTGCCAGCTCACTTACTGCACCAACCTCAATACTGGCTGCCCCGCAACCTGGCCACTGCTCACCCTGTCCTGCATCCTGAATGAAGAGACAGGTGTAATTACATTACTCAGGACCAAAGACAGGGAGGAGACACCGCGCTTCCTATGCATTTCCAGGGCTGGTGGGGAGACGGAGTAAACGTTTTCTGCGGCCGGCTCCAGCTCGCAGTGTTTTTCAGAAGCCCAGCAGGTCAGTCACTTAACGTGGGCTTTGTTTGAATGGGGGTCTAAAAAGGGCAATAATGGCAAATGGATGGAGGATTCTGTGCCACCCTGGTGTCCATTTGCCAATTATTGCCCCTTTAGTTTCCTATTCAGTGCTCCCTGATGCCCATTTGCCATTTTGTTGCCTTTGTTGTTGTTCTGTCACAGAAGATGCTACAGGGGCAGTAAATAGCAAATGGGCATCAAGGGGCCACCAGGACGCTAAAGGGGCAATAAGTGGAAAATGGGCACCATGGTGGCACTGAAACACAGAACCCTTGCACAACTGAGATTAACGGAAACCGTCTGCATCGGATCAGTCACGTTGAAATCAATGGTGATGCAAACAGAAACCTATGGTCACCGTTTGTTTCAGTCAGGGTTCCGTTCTGACAGAACGCTCAGATGGAACGCCTGAACTGAGCCCTGACGCAGATCTGAATGAAGCCTTATTAAACTATTTTTACTTTTTGAGATAGTTGCTTTGTATTCTGTATACAGGGCAGCCGTATCTAGCGCTGAGACCTGAATCCGTCAGGTTAGTGGGACTGGCGGGTTCAGTGTCAGTGGATCCTGCGTATCTCTGACCGTTTATAACTTAAATGTGATGGATAACAGGTGGATCAGGCGTGTCAGACGCACGCAGGAACTGGTGACATTGAACCTGTCAGTCCCACTGACCTGATGGATTCAGGTCTCCGCGCTAGATACGACTGCTCTGTATACAGAATACAAAGCAACTATCTAAAAAAGTAAAAATATTTTTTAATAAAAAGTATAAGTTGCACAAAACAAATGACTATTTAAAAAAAAATATTTCAAAGGTGTGCATGGCCTTTTTAAAGCGGTTGTCCGGAATTAAACATTTTGTCGAAGCAGCAGGAAGAGTTAAAAAACACAAAACAAACTTCTACTTACCTCTCCTCCCAGATGTTCCTGTGCTGGGGGCTCCTGTCAGATCTGTTCTCTGTTTGTATATAGCAGTGACATCATGTTGACTTACACCACTGCTGAAGCCTATTAACCCCTTCAGGACTGAGCCTGTTTTGGCCTTCAGGACGAAGCCTATTTTTCAAATCTGACGTGTCACTTTATGTGGTAATAACTACGGAATGCTTTTGCCTATCCAAGTGATTCTGAGATTGTTTTCTCGTGACATGTTGTACTTTGTTAGGGAAAAAATTTGGTAGATAAATTCAATATTTATTTGTAAAAGAAACACCAAGATTTAGAGAAAATTAGCAAAAATTTGCATTTTTCTAAATTTAAATGTATCTACTTGTAAAACAGATAGTAATACCACACAAAATACTTACTAGTTTACATTTCCCATATGTCTACTTTGTTTGCATCGTTTTTTGAACATTCTTTTTTTCTAGGATGTTACAAGGCTTAGAACTTTAGCAGCAATTTCTCATATTTAAGAAAATTTAAAAAGCCTATTTGTTCAGGGACCAGTTCAGTTGTGGGCCCTATATATTAGAAAGTCCCCATAAATCACCCCATTTTGAAAACTGCACCCCTCAAAGTATTCAAAACAGCATTCAGAAACTGTTTTAACCCTTTAGGCATTTCACAGGAATTAAAGCAAAGTAGAGGTGAAATTTACAAATTTCATTATTTTTTTTTCGAAAATTCATTTGTAATACATTTTTTCTGTACTACAGAAGGTTTTCACCCAAGAAATGCAACTCAATATTTATTGCCCAGATTCTGCAGTTTTTAGAAATATCCTACATGTGGTCCTAGTGCGGTAATGGACTGAAACACAGGCCTCAGAAGCAAAGGAGCACCTAGTGGGTTTTGGGGCCTCCTTTTTTTTTTTTTCTATTTTAGGCACCATGTCCGGTTTGAATAGGTCTTGTGGTACCAAAACAGTAAAAACCCCCCAAAAGTGACCCCATTTTGGAAACTATACCCCTCAAGGAGTTTATCTAGGGGTATAGTTAGCATTTTGAAGCCACAGTTTTTTTTGCTAAATTTATTTGAATTAGTATGTGAAGATGAAAATCTACTTTTTTTTTTGTGAAAAAAAACGTAGAAATGTAACATTTTTACAAGGAATAAAGTAGAAAAAACACCCCAACATATGTAAAGCAATTTATTCCGATTATAGCAATACCCCATATGCGGTAATAAACTGCTGTTTGGACCCACAGCAGGCCTCAGAATAGAAGGAGCACCTTTTGGATTTCTGATTTTGCTGGAATAGGTTTCAGTGCCGTGTCGCGTTTGCAATGCACTGAAGGGATGAAAACTGTGGAAACCCCCCAATAGTGACCCCATTTTGGAAACTACACCCCTCAAGGAATTTTTCTAGGAGTAAAGTTAGCATTTTGACCTCACAGCTGTTTTGCTGAATTCATTGGAATTAGTCTGTAAAGGTAAAAATCTACGTTTTTTTCTGTAAGAACTTAGACATTTTTAATTTTTACAAGGAATAAAGGAGAAAAAGCATCCCAACATTTGTAAAACAATTTCTCCTGATTACGTAAATACCCCATATGTGGTAATAAACTGCTGTTTGGACCCACACCGGGGCTTAGAAGGGAAGGAGCGCTATTTGGCTTTTGGAGCTCAAATTTAGCTGGAATAGTTTTTGGGTGTCATGTCGCATTTGCAAAGCCCCCGAGAGACCGAAACAGTGGAAGCCCCCCAAAAGTAACCCCATTTGGGAAACTACACCACTTAAGGAATCTATCTAGGGGTATAGTGAGCGTTTAGGCCCCACACGTATTTTGCAGAATTTATTAGAATTAGGCCGTGAAAATTAATATCAACATTATTTCCACTAAAATGTTGAATTTTTTCAATTTCACAAAGGATAAAGGAGAAAATGCACCCCAACATTTGTAAAGCAATTTCTCCCGACTACGGCTATACCCCACATGTGGTCATAAATGTTTTTTTCATTAGAAAGTAATTAACCCTTTTTCCGAACTGATCCATGTTTTTCTTTTTAGTTTTTCCTCCCCGCTTTCCGAGAGCCACAACTTTTTTATTTTTCCATCAATAGAGTGGTGTGAGGGCTTATTTTTTGCGGGACGAGCTGTAGTTTTTATTGGTACCATTTTTTGGTACATAAGACTTTTTGAGCACTTTTTATAAAATTTTTTGGTAGAGTGAAGGTGACCAAAAAACTACGATTTTGCCGTTTAAAATTATTTATTTTTCCCGGCGTTCATCGTGCGAGTTCAATAATGGTATATTGTAATAGCTTGGACTTTTACGGACGCAGCGATACCAATTTTGTGTATTTTTTTACATTACTTTAGAGAAAAAATGTGAAAAGGGTTTCTTTTTGGACTTTAAATATTTATTAAATTTTTTCCACTAATAATAACTATTTACTTTTGTTTTTACATATTTTATTAGTCCCCCTAGAAGACTTGAACCAGCAATCGTTAGATCACTGGTAGAATACACTGCAATACTAATGTATTGCAGTATATTGTCATTTTTACAGGCTCCTGTAACAGCGTGATCGCTGTTTCTGTCCGTTAGTCCTGGGTATCAGCTGTAATACACAGCTGACACCCGCAGCGTATGGCGCGGGCTCAGCGCGTGAGACGCTCCATATATCACCCCCCACACCACGACATGCTATTAAGTCATGGCGCGCGAAGGGTTTAATGCGCAGCGGATGGTGCAAAGTGAAAATTAAAATTTTCCACTGTTGTGCCATTTTAGTGCACTATATGTTGTGCTCAGTTTGTGCCACAAATACCTCATAAAATATTAACCGGGTTCTCCCGGGTATGGCGATGCCATATCGGTGGACGTAAACGGCTGTTTGGGCACGCTGTGGGGCTCAGAATGGAGGGAGCGCCATTTGGCTTTTGGAGCGCAGATTTTGCTTGCTAGTAGCTCTGGCGTTTTGCTGGTATTTCAGTTTATAATGTGGGGGCATATGTAGGCTGGGCAGAGTACATCAGGGCATAATAAGAGGGTATAATAATTGGGTAAATAAATAATAATCCGCAGATATGTGGCCAGTGTCGCGCTTATAAATGGCACCCGATCCTATCCGCTTTTGGAACACTGCACATTTTGCATCGCCATAATCTGAGAGCCGGAACTTTTTTTATTTTTTTCACCACTGGAGATGCGTGATGGCTTATTTGTTGCGGGACAATCTGTAATTTTCATTGGTACCATTTTGGGGTACATGCGATTTTGTTGATCACTTTTTATGCCATTTTTCGGCAAGCCAGGTGACAAAAAACCATAAATTCTGACAATGATTTTTATTTATTTTTTACGGCATTCACCCTGGGCTATAAATGACCATTATATTTTATTCTGCGGGTCGGTACGATTACGGCGATACCATATGTATATAGGTTTTTTTATGTTTTGCAGCGTTTGCGCAATAAAATAACTTATTTAGAAAATAATTTTTTTTTTGTGTCACCATATTCTGAGAGCCATAACTTTTTTATTTTTCAGTCAAAAAAGCTGTGTAAGGGCTTGTTTTTTGCAGGACGGGTTGTAGTTTGTATCGGTACTATTTTGGCGTACATGCGACTTTTTGATCACTTTTTATTGTATATTTTGGGAGGGGTGGTGACCAAAAAATAGTGATTCTGGCATTGTTTTTCGTTAATTTTTTTTGCGGTGTTCACCGTGCGGGAAAAATAATATTATAGTTTTATAGTTGGGGTCGTTATGAACGCAGTAATACCAAATATGTGTACTTTTTTTTCCTATAATAAAAGACTTATTATAGGAAAAAAAAGTAGTTCTTGTTTATGTCACTTATAACTTTTAATTTTACACTTTTTTTAAAACATTTTTATTCTTTTTTCACTTGTCCCACTAGGGGACATTTAGGGTATGTTCACACACACTAATTACGGACGTAATTCGGGCGTTTTTGCCCCGAATTACGTCAGACAAATGCGGCTTGAAAGCGTTGACAAACATCTGCCCATTGAAAGCAATGGGCTGACGTTTGTCTGCTCACACGAGGCGTATATTTACGCGCCGCTGTCAAATGACGGCGCGTAAATAGACGCCCGCGTCAAAGAAGTGACCTGTCACTTCTTGGGGCGTAATTGGAGCCGTTATTCATTGACTCCAATGAAAAGCAGCGCCAATTAGGTCCGTAATGGACGCGGCGTTCAAGCGTCTGCACATGCCGTTACGGCTGAAATTACAGATATGTTTTCTCCTGAAAACATCCCCGTAATTTCAGCCGTTACGGACGCTGCCGTGTGAACATACCCTTAGACTTGCAGCTCTGATCGCTGCTGGAATACATTACACTACCTACGTAGTGTAATGTATTCTAACTGTCACACTGACAGGAAGCCTACGACGACCACCCTCCGGCTGGTCCTCATAGGCTTCTGTACATAGCAGCCCGGAAGCCATTGTCTGGTGTCCGGTTGCCATGGGTACCATCGCCAGCCCCCGTGAGGGCTGCCGATCGGCGCTAAACACCTTAATTGCGGCGTTCAAAATCGAGCGCCGCAATTAAGGGGTTAACTGCCGAAATCAGCGGCGATGGGCCGCTGATCGGCAACGGGGAATGCAGGGCAGACACCCTGCACAGTTAACCTCCGCTGTGGTGTAGCGCCGCACGGCGGTTAACTGTCAAAGCACAGACGTAACTGCACGTCAAGGTGCGCAAACTTACTGCACACATCAGCTGAGACCAGTAATAGGCTGCAGCGGTGATGTACTGTCTGCATGATGTCACTGTTACAGCTGCTCTGTGTACACACAGAACAGAGATGATAGAAGCCCCCAGCGCTGGAACGTTGGGGGGGAGGGAGGGAGGTAAGTATGGGCTGCTTTTTATTAAAAGTCCTCCTCTCCTGCTGGCACAAAGTTTAAACCCGGACAACCCCTTTAACCTCTGAACACTGTCTGTGTATGTATGGAAGATGTACATTCCAACAATATTGCAGGTGTCACTGTGTGTTATCTGCAGTGTTACATAGGACTGCAGGTAACATTATTAGAGAGTTATCACTGTGTTATCTGCGGTGTTCCGCAGGACTGCATGTAACACTAAGGCCTTATTCAGATGAGCGAGAATCACGTCCGTGTGCTGTGCGTTGAAACAACGGGTAGGACACGGACTGATTTTAATGGGGCACGCAGTGAGAGTCCGTTGGATGAAACTCACTTAATTTCCTATATTGCTGCGTTTTCACACACCTACGTGCTCATTGAAGTCAATGGGTGCGTAATTTGCACATCAAACCCATTTTAAAAAAAAAAGGTGATTTGTGAATGCATGAAAAATGCATGCCACTCGCAAAGCACACTGACTCATAACACAACACACACGGACCACATTTGCGTGCGGTTTTCACGGGCGTGAATGTCACGCTTGTGTGAATGTAGCCTAATACATTATCTGTAATCAGAGTTATCACTGGTGTTACATAGGACAGCAGGTAACATCCACTACATTATATGTACTGTTTATACTTGCCTGCGTGGGTATATTTGGGTCTGTATGTCTATATATTTACGTGTGTGTGTGTGTGTGTGTGTGTGTCTAAATATGTGCCACTATATACAGTATGTATGTTCCCACATGTGTGTGTCTAGTAATGTGGTTAATTGATGTTTGTTTTTTTTGGTGGAGGGCAGCAATATAGAGTCCCGCACAGGTTGCCATACAACCTAAAGCCGGCCCTGATTATGGCTAACCGTTAAAGCGTAACTAAACGTTCAATCAACTACTTATTTTCTAGCAGCATGTGTAAAATAAATATATTTTGCAATCTACTTTATTAATGGATTTGGGCTCCTTTTTGTGTTATATGTGTTTTAAATGGCCACTCTGACACTTATTTCTTGTATTTCTCCTGTTGCTAGCAGAAATCCGTACACCGTTTGAATGTATCAGTGTACGAATTCTGCTGCCTATGAGTACGGGTGGGTGGTGGCCCCATCCTGACGTGAGATGTGCACGCCCCCATCGTGACGTCAGGAAGGTCTTTCTGCCTCTATACACTACACAGTTCTCTAGCAGCAGAGCGCATGGAAGAGACTGTGCGCACTGGTCTATGTGCCTGAATGATTCTCCCCCTTCCCTCAGGCAAAGAGTCTCAGGACACTGTAATCTGAGCTGCTAATTAGCATCAGATAAGACTAGGACTGCAAAAACGCCGAAAGAACGGACATGTCGTGACTTTTTTTCAGCGGACTCACGCTGAGTAAAAATCAGACATGTCTGCACGGCCCCATAGACTAATATAGGTCCGTGCAACGCGCGTGCAAATCACGCGCGTTGAACGGACGTTTTTCCCGTTCGTCTGAATAAAGCCAAAGGGTGAGAAAATAGATGTAGACGGTTTCACAAGAGAAAAAGCTGCAAAAAAAGGTACTTTGAAGTGAAAGAAAATTGCTAGGAGTAATGTATTCACATAGAGGGACATAATAGCAGTTTAAATATTTTTTTTTGGGCGAAAGTTTAGCTACGCAATAAATGAAAACCCAAAATTTACTCTCAGAAGATTTGAATATTGGGTAAAAGTTGAAGATTGTAGACTCATGGTGTCACACTCTAATCAGCACAAAACACCTGCAAAGGTTTCCTAAGCCTTTAACCCCTTCCCGCTGTGGCCACTTTTGACCTTACTGACAGCCTCATTTTTCAAATCTGACATGTTTGACTTTATGTGGTAATAACTTGAGTGCTCTTACCTTTCCAAGCGATTCTGAGATTTCCTTGTGACACAATGGACTTTGTTACCGGCAAAATTTGCTTGATATATTCAGTATTTAAAGAGAACCTTTCACCTCCAGTGTCTGAGCACCGAGACCCCCACCAATCGCTAGAACGAAGCAGCTGAAAAGCTCATGTGAGTGCTCAGCCGCTTCGTGTCTGTACGGCTTTTTCCGGAAATGAATGTATCGTGTACGGACTCAATAGAAATTCTATGAGCCCATACTCCGATACATCGGCTTTCCGGAAAAAGTTGAAAAGACACGAAGCGACTGAGCGCTCACACGAGCACTTCTGCCGCTTCGTTCTAGTGATTGGTGGGGGTCTCAGTGCTTGGACCCCTACCAATCCAAACTTCTGACATGTCACTATGACATATCAGAAGTTTGTCAAACGTTTAGCTACACTTTAATTGTGAAAAACACCAAAATTTTGCGCAAAAATTGGCATTTTTCCAAATTTAAATGTATCTGCTTGTAAGACAGGCAGTTATACCACACAAAATAGTTACTAGTTAACATCCCCCATATGTCTACTTTAGATTGACATCGTTTTTTTGAACATCCTTTTTTCTAGGACGTTACAAGGCTTAGCACTTTAGCAGCAATTTCTCACATTTTCAAGAAAATTTCAAAAGGCGATTTTTACAGGGACCAGTTCAATTGTGAAGTGGCTTTGAGGGCCTTATATATTAGAAACCCCCAATAAGTCACCCCATTTTATAAACTGCACCACTCAAAGTATTCAAAACAGCATCTAGGGTATGTTCACAAGCACTGTTTTCAGATGTAATTTGGGCGTTTTACACCTCGAATTACGCCTGAAAAAACGGCTCCATTTACGCCTACAAACATCTGCCCATTGCTTTCAGTGGTTTTACGATGTTCTGTTCCCACGAGGTGTTATATTACGAGTCGCTGTCAAAATACGGCGCGTAAAAAGACGCCCGCGAAAAAGAAGTGCATGTCACTTCTTGGGACGTTTTTGGAGCCGTTTTTCCTTGACTCCATTGAAAAACAGCTCCAATAACGTCCGTAAAATACGCAGCGAAAAACGCAAGTTGCTACAAAAACGTCTGAAAATCAGGAGCTGTTTTTGCCTGAAATCGGCTCCGTATTTTCAGACGTATTTTGCTGTGTGAACATACCCTTAGGCTATGTTCACACGGAGTATTTTGGGGGAGGAATATCTGCCTCAAAGCTCCAAACGGAATTTTGAGGCAGATATTCCTCCCCCAAAATACTCCGTGTGAATAGCAATTATCGCGCCGTTTTTCGCCCGCGGCCATTGAGCGCCGCGGGCATAAAACACGCTTTCTCCTGCCTCCCATTGAAGTCAATGGGAGGTCGGAGGCGGAAGCGCCCGAAGATAGGGCATGTCGCTTCTTTTTCCCGCGAGGCAGTTTTACTGCTCGCGGGAAAAAGACGCCGACGCCTCCCATTGAAATCAATGGGAGGCGTTCTCGGGCCGTTTCTGCCGAGTTTTGCGACGCGGTTTCCGCGTCAAAAAACTCGGCAAAAGACCCCGTGTGAACATAGCCTTAGATAGTTTTTTTTAACCCTTTAGGTGTTTCACAAGAATTAAAGAAAAGTAGAGGTGAAATTTACAAATTATTTTTTTTTTTGCAGAAATTAATTTGTAATCAATTTTTTTTTGTAACACAGAAGGTTTTACCAGAGAAATGCATCTCAATATTTATTACCCAGATTCTGCAGTTTTAGAAAATATCCCACATGTGGCCCTAGTATCCTACTGGACTGAAAGGGTATGTTCACATGGCAGCGTCCATTACGGCTGAAATTACAGAGCTGTTTTCAGGAGAAAACAGCTCCAGAATTTCAGACGTAATGGCATGTTGCAGCCGTTTTTCGCAGCGTCCATTACGGACGTAATTGGAGCTGTTTTTCTATGGAGTCAATGGAAAACGGCTCCAATTACGTCCCAAGAAGTGACAGGCACTTCTTTGACGCGGGCGTCTTTTTTAAAAATGACCGTCGGCACAGAACATTGTAAAGCCCATTCAAATGAATGGGCAGATGTTTGCCGGCGCATTGGAGCCGTATTTTCGGACGTAATTCGAGGTTAAAACGCCCGAATTACGTCCGTAAATAGTGTGTGTGAACCCAGCCAAACACAGGCCTCAGGAGCACCTAGAGGATTTTGGGGCCTCCTTTTTATTAGGATATATTTTAGGCACTATGTCAGGTTTGAAGAGGTCTTGAGGTGCCAAAACAGTGAAAACCCCCCAAAAGTGACCCCATTTGTGAAAATACACCCCTCAAGGAATTTATCAAGGGGTATAGTGAGCATTTTGACCCCACAGGTTTTTTTGTAGAAATTAGTAGGCCGTGAAAATCAAAATCTAAATTTTTTCAAAGAAAATGCCAATTTATTTTATTTTTTTTAATATCCACAGGGACTAAAGGAGAAAAAGCACCCCAACATTTGTAAAGCAATTTCTCCCGAATAAAACAATACCCTATATGCAGTCCTAAACGGCTGTTTGGACACATGGTAGGGCTCAGAAGGGAAGGAGTACCATTTGGATTTTGGAATGGTTTCTGGGCGCCATGTCACATTTGCGGAGCCCCTGTAATACTAGTTTAGTGGAATCATCCCAAAAGTGACCCCATTTGGGAAACTACACCCCTTGAGGAACCATCTAGGGGTATAGTGGGAATTTTGACCCCAAAGGTTTTTTGCTGAATTAATTAGAATTAAGCCGTGAAAATTAAAAATGAAATTTCTTTCCAATAAGATGTAGTTTTAGATCAACATTTTTCATTTTTACAAGAAATAAAGAAGAAAAAGCACCCCTACATTTGTAAAGCAATTTCTCCCCAGTATGGTAACACCTCATATGTGGCTATAAACTGCTGTTTACATATACGAGACGGTTCAGGAGAAAAGGAGTGTTAGTAGGCTATGTTCACACGGAGTATTTTGGGGGAGGAATATCTGCCTCAAAATTCCGTTTGGAACTTTGAGGCAGATATTCCTCTCCCTGCACGCCGATTTTCGCGGCAATTATCGCACCGTTTTTCGCCCGCGGCAGCGAGAAATACGCTTTCTCCTGCCTCCCATTGAAGTCAATGGGAGGTCAGAGGCGGAAGCGCCCGAAGATAGGGCATGTCGCTTCTTTTTCCCGCGAGGCAGTTTTACTGCTCGCGGGAAAAAGACGCCGACGCCTCCCATTGAAATCAATGGGAGGCGTTCTCGGGCCGTTTTTGCCGAGTTTTGCGACGCGGTTTCCGCGTCAAAAAACTCGGCAAAATACCCCGTGTGAACATAGCCTTTGACTTTTGGAGCATTGATTTTGCTGGAATGGTTTGTGAACGCCATGTCGCATTTTCAAAACCCCTGATGTACCAAAAAAAGTGTCCATTTTAGAAACGACACCCCTACAAGCAGTGAGAATTTAGACCCCCCACTAGTGTTTTTCAGAAATTAGTACACAGTGGATGATGCAAAGTGAAAATTGCACTGATATGCCTATTCATCGCACAATATGTTGTGCCCAGCTTGTGCTACTGGAGAATCTTACCACATAAATTGTTAAGCGGGTTCTCCCGGGTATGGTAATGCCTTAATTGTGGATGTGAACTGCTGTTTGGGCCCACTGTAGGTCTAATAAGGGAAGTAGCGCCACTTGGAGCATGGATTTTGCTTGGTAGTAGAGTATTACTGGTATTTCAGTTTATAATGTGGGGGCATTTGTAATCTGCGCAGAGTACATCAGGACATAATAAGAGGGTATAATCATGGGGTAAATAATACCATTATCCATAGATGTGTGGTACGCGGTGAAGCAATCCATTATGCACAGGCCAGTGTCGCATTTTATTATCCCCCTTTTGTAACAATGCACATTTTGGGGACTTTTTCTTTGTAGTTTGGGAAATTTTGCTGGGAAAGCGTTGCACTGGTATAACATAGGCGCCCTCGCTTCCAGTAGATGTGCTATGTCCCTTCCTAATTCCTATGGCCCTGAAACTAAAGGAACGTTCCCCTCCGGCCTGCACCTCAGGATGTTTTTTTTATCACCGCATTACTAGTGCCATAACTTATTTTTCGGTTGATGGAGCAGTGTGCGGGCTCGTTTTTTGCGAGACAAAAGTAGATTTTATTGGTATCATATTGCGACATACGACTTTTTGATCACTTTTTATTTCATTTTTTAGAAGAGGAAATTACAAAACAGGCAATTCTGTACTAGATTTTTATTGTTTTTTTTGGGCATTCACACTGTGCCATAAATTACATGTTAACTTTATTCTGCAGGTCGATGCGATTAAGGTGATACCAAATTTATATCGTTTTTTTTTTTATGTATTGCAGCTTTTGCACAATAAAACCAGTGATTTTTTTTTACATTTTTTTTCTGGGTCGCCATATTCTATGACCCATAACTTTCTTTAATTTTTGCGTGGACAAAGCTGTGTCAGGGATTTATTTTTTTTCGCGGGACGGGCTGATATTTTTATTAGGACAATATTGGAGTAAACGTGACTTTTTGATCACTTTTTATACCATTTTTGGTAGATACGTAGTGCAGTGTATTAGAGCTGTCAGTTATTCAAATACAGCAAGCCTATGAGGACCCGCCGGAGGCGGGTCCTCATTGGCTTCTGTACAAGGCAAACACGGAGGCCATTATTTGGCCTCCGATTGCCATAGCAACCCAGCGATTGCATTGCCGGTCGGGTAAAAAAAACAACTCAGATGCTGCACTCTCTGAGGGGTTAATCGGCCAGATCGAGAGAATAGCTCCGGTCCTGGCTGTTACAGGAGGATGTCAGCTGTATAATACAGCGGTCACCCCGCAGTGATGGTGCGGGCTCCACTTCGGAGCCCGCACCATCAGTGTGACGTAACTGTACTGTGGTTTGCGTGAACACCGTCCCAACATCACCGTGTATATATATACATACATATATATATATATATATATATATATATATATATATACACATATACACGACGGATGTTGGGTAGGCGTTAAATGGTCCAACAGTCTGGTTCAGTAGGCTACGCAATCATGGGGAAGACTGCTAACTTAACAGTTGTCCAGAAGACAGTCATTGATACACTCCACAAAGATGGTAAGCCACAAAAGGACATAGCTATAGAAGCTGGCTGTGCACAGAGCGCTGTATCCAAGCATATTAATGGAAAGGAAGGAAAAAGTGTGGTAGAAAAAGGTGCACAAGCAACAGGGATAACCGCAGCCTTGAAAGGTTTGTAAAGAAAAGGCCATTCGAGAATCTGGGGGAGAGTCACAAGGAGTGGACTGCGGCTAGAGTCAGTGCTTCAAGACACACCACACATAGGACGTATCCAGTACATGGGCTACAACTGTCACATTCCTTGTGTAAAGCCACTCATGACCCAGACACAACATCAGAAGTGTCTTACCTGGGATAATGAGAAAAAGGACTGGTCTGTTACTCAGTGGTCCAAAGTCCTGTTTTCAGATGAAAGTAAATTTTGTGTCCTTGATTTAAAAAATGAAATGCAGTGTGGTGGAAGAGGGGAGAGGCTCAATCCAAATTGATTGTGGTCAGTGGCGTAACTACCGCGGTAGCGGCCGCTAGGGGGCCCGCGGCTTGAGGGGGCCCGTGCCGCCTCGCCTCCCCCCCAACACGCCTTGCGGTGGCGCCGCTAGCACCGCTACTATGGGGCCTGCGCCGCCGAGCCTCCAACAAGTATGGGCCGGGCAACACAGGCCCTCTCATGCCTGTAGGCGTCGCTAGCACCGGAGAGGGCCCTGGTGCCAGGGACAGCCAAATACATGAATTAGCGCTGAATGGCCTTACAATGATGCTGATTGGCTAGCGGCGCGATGACGTTATCGCGCCGCTTCCATGCTTGAAAGGTGCTGATTGACGGGGCAAGTCATTCTGCCCCGCCAATCAGCGTCATTGGACGACGCTTGTTCAGCTCCAGCAGACCTGCCACAGCGTGGGAACGGGATCATGTGAGTATGTAAAGTTTTTGTTTTTTTTCTCATAAAACTGAGTGGCAATATATATAGTGGGGGCTCTATCTACAGGGGTGGGTCTATATGTGGGCCACTATATACGGGGGGGGGGGTCTATATGTGGGGCACTAGCTACAGGGGCGGTCTGTATGTGGGGCACAATCTACAGGGTGGGGTCTATATGTGGGCCACTATATACAGGGGGGTCTATATGTGGGCCACTATCTACAGGGGGGTCTATATGTGGGCCACTAGCTACAGGGGTGGTCTGTATGTGGGGCACAATCTACAGGGGGTCTATATGTGGGCCACTATCCACAGGGGGTCTATATGTGGGCCACTATATACAGGGGGGTCTATATGTGGGCCACTATATACAGGGGGGTCTATATGTGGGCCACTATATACAGGGGGGTCTATATGTGGGCCACTATCTACAGGGAGGGGGGTCTATATGTGGGGTGGGGATGTATCTATAGGGGAGTTATTTTTTTTAAGGTACTTTCTATAGGGGTGGGCTATATGTGGGACACTATATACAGGGGTGGGATACCCGTGGGGCACTAGCAACAGGGTGGCTATATGTAGGGCACAGTCTACAGGGGTGGGCTATATGTGGGACACTATATACAGGGGGCGCTATATGTGAGACACTATATACAGGGGTGGGATACCCGTGGGGCACTAGCAACAGGGTGGCTATATGTAGGGAGCAGTCTACAGGGGTGGGCTATATGTGGGACACTATATACAGGGGGCGCTATATGTGGGACACTATATACAGGGGGCGCTATATGTGAGACACTATCTACAGAGGTGGGCTATACGTGGAGCACTATCTATAGGGAAGCTATATGTAGGGCAGCACGGTGGCTCAGTGGTTAGCTCTATTGTCTTGCAGCTCTGGAGTCCATATCTGGGTGTGTGCGTGTTAATCAGGGACACAGTGTATGGCGCTATTATAGTTAGAGGTGCAGTGTATGGTGCTTTATTATATTTAGAGTTGTTGAGAATTTTAACTTTGTTTATAGGTGCAGAAATGTTTTAAATGTGAGCAGTTGAAGACATCTGAGCAGAAATGGGTCATGGCCGGTAGAAATCCATCATAGATGTCTGGACCGGAGGGAGAAGAAAAGAACTAGAATCTGAGAAGTCACCGGTGAGTGACTTAATGTAAATGTTTATTCTGCCTCTGATCGGTATTGTAGTCACTGTATGACCTGCAGCAAGATAATGGTGGTATGATTAGGATATGATTTTTTTTTTTTGTGAAACAGCATCTCCCAGCATATCCTTACCATTGTTCGGGCCATGCTGGGATCTGTAGTTTTATGCCATACAAACCTATACGGCAGGGGTTGCACTAAATTGAACTGTATTTGTTCTGGTGTTGTATAGATATACTGAGCTTGGTTCTGTTGCTGTATGTAAGTACTGAGCTTTGTTCTGGTACTGTATATACGTATGAGCCAGGTTCTGGTGCTGTATATATGTATGAGATTGGTTTTGGTGCTGTGTATATGTACTGAGCTTGGTTGTAGCGCTGTATTTATGTATGGAGGTTGGTTCTGGTGCTGTATATATGTATGGGCTTGGTTCTAGTGCTGTATTTATGTACTGAGCTTGGTTGTGGTACTGTATATATGTCAGAGCTTGGTTCTAGCGATGTATTTATGTACTGAGCTTGGTTGTGGTACAGTATGTATGTCAGAGCTTGGTTCTGGAGCTGTAATTATATAGGATATATTTATAATAACAAAATTGCAGGGCAGATGGAATGGTTCTCAATTCATTGTATATTTAATGGGAATCTGTCAGGTAGTTTTAACCCCGTGAACCGCCACCATGCAGTGGTACATGACCTGACAATATTTCCAAACATTCCCTTGTATGTTTTTTTCAAATGCAACAAAATCCTTAAAATCCACTTTTAAAACGACGCACACTATATGCTAATTACTCATTAGAGGGTCATGGGGCAGTGCCGCTATCCTGAAGAGTCACATAGTCCTGCCTCTAAACCCACCTTTCCATGTTTGAGTGACATCTCCCTGGCTGTTACAACTTTCTCGGATGTGCCATTGCTTTGTGGCACTATACACAAGGGGGGGGGGCTGTGTGGCACTATACACAAGGGGGAGCACTGAGGCTCTATCTACAGGGGACTGAGTGTGGCACTTTCTACTAAGGGGGGGGGGTTGTGCTGCACTTTCTACTAAGGGAGGGGGCCTGTGTGGCGCTGTATACAAGGGAGGGGGGCTGTGTGGCGCTGTATACAAGGGAGGGGGGCTGTGTGGCGCTGTATACAAGGGAGGGGGGCTGTGTGGCGCTGTATACAAGGGAGGGGGGCTGTGTGGCACTGTATACAAGGGAGGGGGGCTGTGTGGCACTGTATACAAGGGAGGGGGCTGTGTAGCACTGTATACAAGGGAGGGGGCTGTATAGCACTATCTACAAGGGGGAGGTGGGGGCGCTATCTACAAATGGAGTGTGACTCTATAGGCAGGGCTATATAGCACTGTCTACAGGTGGGCTGTATAGCACATTCTACAGGGGGCACTATTTATAAGGGGGGGGGGCAGTTAAGAATTTGCTATGGGGCCCAGTCTTTCTTAGTTACGCCCCTGCTTGTGGTCCAGTGTGAAATTTACAGTCAGTGATGGTTTGGAGAGCCATGTCATCTGCTGGTGTTGTTCCACCGTTTTATCAAGTCCAGAGTCAACGCAGCCATCTAGCAGGAAATTTTAGACTACTTCATGCTGCCCTCTGCTGACAAGCTTTATGGAGATGCGGATTTCATTTGCCAGCAGGACTTGGCACCTGCCCACACTGCCAAAAGTACCAATACCTGGTTTAATAACCACAGTATCACTGTGCTTGATTGGCCAGCAAACTCGCCTAACCTAAACCCCATAGAGACTCTATGGGGCATTGTCAAGAGGACAATGAAAGACACCAGACCCAACAATGCACATGAGCTGAAGGCCGCCATCAAAGCAACCTGGGCTTCCATAACACCTCAGCAGTGCCAGAGGCTGGTCGCCTCCATGCCACGCCGCATTGATGCAGTAATTCATGCAAAAGGAGCCCCAACCTAGTATTGAGTGCATATACTGTACATACTTTGCAGTAGGCCAACACAATTGAGCTCATATAATATTTTAATTTTCTGAGACTAAATTAGCTCTTAGCCATAAACATTAAAAAAAATTTGGAAATCGATCACGGTGTGTGTAATGGATCTATATAATATGAGTTTTACTATTTGAATTACTGAAATAAATTAACTTTTTGATATTCTAATTCATTGAGAAGGACCTGTATGCTGCCTGCTATAATTCTGTAACATTGCGCAAAATAAAATATAATTCTAAGTGACAGTTTCAGATCTCAACAAGACACACTCTATGCTTAAAACAAAAGATATCCACACAGGCTCTGTCAATGCACGAGTGAAAAGTATACAATATATGTTTCTAGTTATGCCCTAACAGATTACACCAATGTAGGATAATTTATGTAATGTATTGGTATAGACCGATAAAAGATCAAATTCCTAAAAGGGATTTGAAAAAAAATATCAAAATAACTGAAGTTTAACCCCTTAACGACTGGCAGAGTCTTTACGTCAGCCGTTAGGGGTAGTTCTTCAGAAGTGCCGCCTTTTCATGTCAGCGCTTCAGAAGAAGTCTTCCAGGAGCACCCCGCCCGATGCAGGAAGCCCAGGCTGTTGCTAACAGCCTCGGGCTGCAGGGCATCGATTGGAGACCCATAGCAGTTGTCTCCAATCAGGTTTAACCCCTCAGATGCAGTGCTCAATGGCAAACGCCGCATCTGAGTGGTTTTAAAGGGAGCTGGTTCCCTCTCACTCCACCAGCATCCCACCATTAAATTGCAGGCTACTAATTGTTTCTATGGCAGCCTGGGGGCCTAACAAAGGCCCCCAGGTCTGCCTTTAGTATATCAGAGACATGGTCTAAAAGACGCCTGAAAGGCAATACACTGCAACACAGAAATATTGCAGTGTATTATAAAGGCGATCAAATGATCACATTAAAGACTAGTGAGAGCAAAAAAAAAAAAAAAGTTAATTTTTAAATTTAAAACCCATTTTTTCCCCATACAAAATACTTTATGGGAAAAAACTATAAAACAATTGCATTATTTTACCCGCACAGTGAACGCTGTAAAAAAAATGAACACAAAAAATGCCAGAATAGCTGTTCTCTGTTCATCCTGTTTTAAAAAAAAAAAAAAAAATAAGTGATCAAAAAGTCGCATGTACTCCAAAATGTTACCAATAAAAAAAAATACAACTCGCCCCGCAAAAAAACAAGTCCTCATATACCGGTTAGCAGAAAAATAAAAAAATAAAAAAATAAAAAAAGTTATGGCTCTTAAAATAAGGAGACAACCAATAAATTCAGAAAAAAAAATAAATAAAAATAATAAAAATTTGGTATCGCCGCAATCGTAATGACCCGCTGAATAAAGTTGTGTGTTTTTATATATATATATATATATATATACACACACACACACACACACAGTAAACAGCAAATTTAATACTCAAAAAAGTGGCAACATTTCTGGGTTTTTTCCTATCACCCCATCCAAAAAGTTAATAAATATCAATAAATTATAAGTACCCCAAAATGGTGCTATTAAAAAATACAACTTGTCCCACAAATAGCAAGTCCTTATACAGCTACGTTGACGGAGAACTAAAGAGTTATAGCTCTTCGAATAAGACTATGGAAAAACTTTAAAACTTGCTTGGTAATTAAGGCTTAAAATATCTTCGGTACTAAGGGGTTAAATAAATGTTCGCAGTCGACAATTGTTGGTGTCAGGCCTATCTATTTTGTATCAAAAATTTAATCGATGCAAGCGCCCCACTCCCTACTGCAGATGGAGCAGGAGAGAAGACAAGTCCCTGTGTGCAGTGATGTTTTATCTCAGAGGGGTGGGGGGGGGGGGGGGGGCAGTATTGCTCACAGTACAGAGAACACATCAATACAAGCGGAGGAACTACCTGCAATGGTGGAGTGAGATATGATCTCACAAAAGTGCTGCATTGGGAAGAAAGATCTGTATTAAGTTTATAGCATTGGGTTGATAAGATTACTTTAGGTTCAATTTTCTATATGCAGATAACCCCTTTAAGACCAGAACTATCTGAATTCTAAAACAATTGTTTTCAGTTTTGGCTTGAGGTAAGTTTTAAAGGGGTTACATGGGGACAGAAAAGTATTAGCAGTGTTCTCACTGCAGTATGTGAGTACACTCACTAATATACATTGCGGTCCCCCATCTCCCTGATAGAGAGGTTTTTAAAGCGCTGGTGGGGAACCGGAAGTCTAGCGGCACAGTCTAACTTTAGGATGACAACTCTCATGTGACCAGCCCCGATGTACTCTATGTAATCACTGTACTACTGCTACAGCTATTACATAGAGCACAGCGGGGCTGGTCACATGAAGAGTTGTGTCGTCATTAAGTTAGACTGTGCCACTAGGCTTCCGGTTCCCCGCCAGCGCTATAAAAACCCTCTCATAATCAGTGTGACAGGGGACCGGAATGTATATTAGCGAGTGTACTCACATACTGCAGTGAGAACACTGCTAATACTTTTCTGTCCCCACGTAACCCCTTTAACTGATTCACTGGTAAAGTCTGCAGCAAATCTGCAATTTTTAAAATACATAGTTTTATACCCAAAGGCCATTTCCACGGGACAGATGCGCTGCGTAAAAACCACACCGCGTATCAGACCTGGAACACGCAGTACATTCCGTCCAAAAACCGCACCACATTGTGCTGCGTTTTTTCGGACTAAATTTCCGCTGCGGAAAGCAGCTGTAAAAAGCAGTTACAGCAACGAGTCCCTCCTGCGCAGTCCAGTCCCCCTGGATGACACAGCACCCCATGTGACCGCTGCAGCGGCAGTCACATAGGATGTAACGACATCCCTAGAGGCCGGCGTCCTGGGATGACATCCCATGTGACCATCGCTGCAGCAGTCACATGGGATGCAAAGTCATCCCAGGAGGCAGGACCGCAGGAAGGAGGAGGGCGATCTGGGTAAGTATGATTTTATTTTTCCGGAGTTGCGATGATTTTTGCGACGTAAACGCTGCGATTACGCCACAGAATTGGCAACACACTGCTTTCTGTTGTGGATTTTGCATGTATATTGAATTCAATGGGGAAAACCTGCAATAGGAATTCAAGAAAAATGCAGCATAAGTTGACATGCTACGGATTTAAATTCTACACCGCATGAGATTTTCCAAATCTTATCCACTTTGCTGGTCCCGTAAATGCGGAAATTCTGCAGCGCTTACATTACGTGGGAACCCGGCCTAACAGTCTCCCGCTTCAGTGTACTCATTCTTTAAAAGGGTTGTCCCATAAAACACATGGAGCGCTGGTCAGGCTTGTGCACAAGCTCTCCATTCTCATGGAGCACTTCAGGGGACTTTTGTTTCCCCCCTTCTACTTATCGCTGGGGGAGGCGATAGGGAACTAGTTTGTCTCTTTCCCCAGCATGCTTGAGATTCTAGTTCCTCTTATCCAATCAGCTATTACCCCCTAACAAAAAAATAAATAAAATAATGCTGTGAGAACACCCCCACCTTCTATTAGTCAGCTCATACCTTAGGCTCCTTTCACACGGCAGTAATTGTAACTATTTTTATTCAGTATTTGGAGACCAAAACTAGGAGTGAAACCTACACAGAAAAAGTAGAAATGGAAAGATTTGCACCTCTTCCATATTTTGCACTTACTCCTGGTTTTGGCTTCCAAATACTGACCAAAAAACAGCCGTGGGTAAAACCTTATAGATGAGGGATTCGGTGTTAAATCTACGTAGCACAGTATCCAGTGTAGGTCCACCAAGGAAATGATCCTAAATGGATCTGGGCTCACATACTCCATATACATAAATATCTTCTATTGGGACAAGGTGTTCATTCTAAGCAGAAGCAACAGAGGGCAATTTACTGCCAAAGCTAGAAATAGATCCTAAAAGGGAGGAAGAGGACAAATAAAAAGTTTATACACTTCTTTTGCATCCCACTCCGTTTTGGCTACAAAAAGACCCATCAAAGCCTGAACAGTGTGGATACTTCAGTTAATGCGGACGACATAAGTGGTGTAATTTCTTCTTCTACACAAATCTTTAATTTCTTAACAATTGTAGAATATCCCTATTAACACTATAAAGTTCAGAGCAAACGGATTCACACAAATACTCAGTGTTATGGAAGGAACAAAGGCTCAGCATTCTCCTGCATGGCAGAAAGACTACAACATGGACACAGATTTAAGCTTGTTTATTTTAAATTTCAATTAAATCCAATTTCAAACAAAAGCTAGATACAAATTTAAACCAGGTAAGCACTAGTATTAGCCAACGGGAGCAGGCCTATACAAGTTTAATCAAAGAGGTACTGAAACCCTTTGAGCAAAGCTTTCTTTCAATACAATACAGTAGTCAACCTTATTTTCATTGCACAAAATAAAAATATCCTCCTCCAACTCCGCACGCTTCAACTTCCAATTACAGTTTGCAACTGCTTTGTAACTTAGTTTCCCGAACCCTCCATGGGTTTACGATTATAGAAGTATTACTTTATTCTACAAAAGTAATAACTGCACAAACACCAGCAGGTTTGTGTCTCATTTCCTCTATGCAGAACATGTGTTTTCCACAGTGCCCAAGTACTTCACATATATAATATAGCTACTGCAGACTTTTAGGCTATATTCATGTCAATGCACCCACAGTGGGAAATGCAGCAACTGGGAAAAAGAGATCAAAAATTTGAAGTGCCTCTACACTTTGTCTCACCCCTGCAATAAGAACGGAGGTATGAAAGCAAATGCTGAATAAACAGGATTTCTTCTTATAAATCTGTCTAAAGTCAGCCTTTATTTACTGCAGCAAATCCTTGCTTCATTGAAGCGATTCAGATAGTGCTTTTATACCGGTTACTTTCATATTTCACCCTTGCAACTGTAGTCTAACATTCTAAACTTTGTTAGGGGATATGACCAGTGCAAATGGGAAGACCACCAAAACAAATAATACCTTGTGCTTTCTGATACATTTGATTCAGTGTGCCAAAGTCCCATCATTTCACATTTTACAAGGCTAAAGCAAAGATGTTGCAGAACATCCTCTCTTTCACAAGGTCCATGCAAAGAAAAAAAAATTAAGAAAAAAGTAAAAAAAAAAAAAAAAAAAAAAAGTCCAGATACTAAAATGGTGAAGGAAAAAAAAAAAAAAAAGTCCAGCATGAAGGTTCACAACGTACAAGTGTTCTGAGCATGAGTCCATATTCTTCTTTAAATTGGAGAAGAAAAATAAAATTGTTGTGAATATCTGATCTTCCCAGTTTGACTGGTCACAACCTTACTCGGGCATGTATGGGCGAAGGTGATCCTCAATGGTGCCAACCGCCCAATGCGTGAGCTGTTCCTGTGGCAGGTAGAGGCAGATGCTGCATAACTTGAGGATTGTGGCTTTGCTTTTAGGAGTCTGCAGACAGGTAAAACATATACATTGTATCTTAAGATAAAGTAAATTAAGAAAGCTAGTAAACTAAAAACAATTCACTTCTACATCTGAAATTTAGTAAATGCCGCCACATGCTGTGTTCCTTCTCCAAAACATTCAGTGGTCCATCCTAAATTTGTATTTGAAGAACTTTTACTACAATACAAAAAATACTCGCTGTAGGAACTTCCGGGACCGGAGCCCCACATAGCTTATATAAACCACACATTAAAAATAAAGCACTATCTGATGGGAAAATACTAGAACTTAGGGCCTTGTTCACATCACGTTTTGCTATCCTGTTGAAACTAATTTTAATTTTATCTTTTTGCAAACGGATCCTGCAACAGATCTATAGGTTTATCATGGTGTAACTTGCAGCTCCTCATCTCCGAGAAGCCTGCTAAATACAGCTGGGGGTCGGAAAACATTCCAATCCCAGCTGTTTAACCATTTTAATCGCCACAGTCCATGACCGCAGCATGATCAAAGGGCATTCCCCCCTTTGATCTAGTCATCAGAAACCTGGTGATGTGATCAAAGACCAGGGAATCCCTCTGCAGTCAGACCTGGGGACCTAGAAAGGACCTCAGGGCTGTCTGTTCAGTTTGCCTGCTGTTAGGGCACACTATGTGCTGCCCTAACAGCAGCCTTGGTCAAAGTGACAGTATAATGTAGATAAATAGACTCCAAGCATATATTGGTTACAGGCTAGGTAAAGTTTAAAAGGCCAACTTCCCCCCATAATGTATCGGATAGACTGCTCCGTAGTATAGAGCCATACCGAAGAAAGAATAGAGCATATAGTCGGAGTATATAAGAATATATCAGTTTTATTATTACAAAATAACATACATTTTAAAACACATCATTCGAAGACTCTAGTACTATGGTACGTCATTCAGCACAGGAAGATATTATGTAACACAGACAAAATGGTGTATGCTGCAAAATTGTATATACTACCCACAGAGGTGATTATAATATATTACATCCATGTGGATTGTATACTGATCATCCGCAGTGTCCTCTCAGTTATATAAGCATGAAGGATACTATTAAGTCAGGAGAGAGTCACACCGGGAGGATCAGTAATGAGAGTAGTGAGCAGTTATAACAGTGCAGTCTTACCCATTGCAAAGGAAAGTAAGGGATATCGATACACGTCCGTGCTGAGTCGCCCACAGAAAAACCCCAACGTGCGTTTCGCTGTTCTTAATCGCTTCCTCAGGGGGTACATTCAACCCATAATGTGTGTGGTCCTTTTATAGTGTGTGCACATACCCCAGTGAATCCACATTATCGCCGAGACGGAAGTCGGCGCTTGTCCGATGACGCGACCGGAAGCAAGGCATGCCCCACATCCGGCCCCGCACGCTGGAGCGCACATCCGGAGTCCCAACGCGTGACGGGAGTTCCGGACATGCGCAGTGCATGCATCGAAGCCGAAGGGGGCAGGCACCGCCGCAAGCCGCACCACCGAGCAAGCGCACGTCATCAAGGAGGTAAGTGGGTTCTAACTTGGAGTAATTGAAATTCCAGGAATAGAGCATAGTAATGTTCATCATATTTAAGAAGTTCTGACAGCATAACAGTATAGCTGTAAGGCCAGTTTGGGTTATGGTCATCATTATTAATAGCATATGTGAATATACAGAATAAAAAACACGGGATGAATATTAAATAAAAAATAAATAGTAAATAAATAAATAAAGAGTGTTATATACAGCAAATACATACAGTATAAGAAACAGTATACAATCCACATGGATGTAATATATTATAATCACCTCTGTGGGTAGTATATACAATTTTGCGGCATACACCATTTCGTCTGTGTTACATAATATCTTCCTGTGCTGAATGACGTACCATAGTACTAGAGTCTTCGATTGATGTGTTTTTAAATGTATGTTATTTTGTAATAATAAAACTGATATATTCTTATATACTCCGACTATATGCTCTATTCTTTCTTCGGTATGACAGTATAATGTAGTAGCATACACTAATCCATTATAAGTAAAAAAATAAAGTTGTAAATAAAGTTATTCCTTGATGGGATTAAAAAAAAATAAAAAAAAATGAAGTCCCCAAAAAAATAAAGTCATTATTCTGCAGAAAATATATTCTGCCCCATACATAACAAAAACCCTACTCATTAAATATCTACATGACCGTAATATCCTGAACGTAATATCCTATTAGCGTCAAACATGAACGGGATAAAAAATAAACAAGGAAAACAATGCCGAGAATCGCTTTTTCCTATATTCATGCCGTAAAGATAAAAAAATTGCTACCCCCAAACTGCGGGGGAAAAAAGAAAAATATTCTCCTGCACAAAACAAGGCCTCATACAGCCACGTCAATGAAAAAATACAAAATAGAAGAGTTTTGGCTCCTAAAACTCAGAAGAAAAAAACTGAAAAATTTAGCTGGGTCATTATAGGGGTTATCCGGGGACCAAAATATATTATTGCAATGCAATTTTATGTGAAACTAAGTAAATTACCAATATACTTTTATTTACAATTCTGTACTAAATGGTGCAGTTCAAACCTTGTGAATTGTTCCTGGAAGCGCTGGAGCTTTTCTAATAATGACGACGCTCTGACACGGCCCCGCGTGACTGAGCTCTTGCTTCATGTGCTGTTCGTGAACATTAATGCAAGGGGCTGTCACGTTGCCTATTGCTTGAGTCCCGAGCAGAGCATCAACTAGCGTTTTGCTCAGAAATCCAGTACTGCTTCCGACGTCCATATTTGGTCAATTCAGGGGTTTCCTATCGCTGGAGTTCCCGAGCAGAGATCCGCTGATACTCTGCCTGGGGACTAAAGCACTTCTGCCAACGTCCCTTTCCATATATGGACAATGACGTCGGCAGCAGTACTTGAGTCGCCGAGCATCAGCTGATGATTTGCTTGAGAACTCTAGTGATAGGAAACCCCTAAAGTCACTGACCATATATGGACAGTGACGTCAGGAGCAGGGCTGGAGACACCGGGCAAAGCATCAGCTAGGTGATGCTCTGCTCGGGACTCAAGCAATAGGCATTGTGACAGCCCCTGAAGCAAGCCCTCAGTCATGTGGGGCCGTGTCAGAGCGTCATTATTAGAAAAGCTCCAGGACTTCCGTGAACAATTTACGAGGTTTGAACTGCACCATTTAGTACAGAATTTATATTAAAGTATATTAGTAAGTTACTTAGTCTCACATAAATATATTGTTGCAATGCAATTTTTAGTCCCGGATAACCCCTTTAAGGCCTTCAGGCCCGGTCATTAAGGGGTTAAAAAAAAAAACCTCAAGCTTCGTTTTTTTTTTGTAAAAACAAAAACCCGACGTTTCAACAGGATGGAAAAACATGTAAACCTAGTACCTGGTATTGTACTGAAAACTCGTGGGGCACACTTGGGAAATGAGCCATATCTACGTCAAATATTATGTACTTCCATTATAAATTGGTTGGGACGTTATTGCTTGTTTGTTTACCTACCAATCCGATGTCTAATTCTGTACTGCTAAAACTAAAAACGTACTTATTTTTTTTCGGGGGGGGGGGGGGGGGGGGGGCTACATACAGTCTAGAATAGCATAGGAAAATTCAACCAAAATTGTATATATATCTCAGATCAAAAGTATTGTGTTCACTTGTGTGAAATAGAAAAAATCCACCTGAATAAGAACGCTCAACTTATTTTAATTAGTATCCTCATTAAAACTAGGTTAAACCAGCCAATATTTTCCCAATAAAGTTTCAGGCTAACCAAGGAACGACCAAGAGAGTATCAACAGGAAGCGATAAATGTATCCAATTTAACACTTACCTATTTGCTCGTAATCACTTCTCTACCTAGAGTCAACAAAACATATATACTTTAACACTGCCTGGGACTAGTATTAGAAGTGCAACATCTCTTCCTATGACAAATCATCGAACACCTGACGCGTTTCTACATCCCTCTCTTATATGGATGTTTCCTCAGAGGTGTATAATAATTGACAGAGGGAGCTTGTCACAATTTTGTGTATATATTTTCTCAAGCTGCCTGTCATACAAATCTTATCACACACCACTGGTGTCAGACCGTGACACGCGTGGCAAGATGCCGGCTATTTGAAGCTAAATACATATTAAAGTATATATATGTCTTGTTGACTCTAGGTAGAGAAGAGATTAGGAATAAATAGGCAAGTGTTACATTGGAATCATTGATCGCTTCCTGTTGATACTCTCTTGGTCGTTCATTGGTTAGCCTGAAACTTTATATGGAAAATATTGGCTAGTTTAGCCCAGTTTTAATGAGAAAACTAATAAAACATACGAACATTCAGTTGATGTACTGATGTACCAATAAGCCTGGCTCTGCATGGCGACTAGAACAGAAAAAAGGTATAGCGCCCATCTCCTTATGTAGGAGATAGGGCACTTATGTGGTGACAGAGCCTCTTTAAACAGCAACTGTGACACCATTTGTGTGTGACTGGAGATTTTTAACCAGGGCTACGCTGTGACTTTGGCTGTGACACAGGTCGTGCGGCCAAAGATTGCGGTGTCGCCCTGCCTGCCTTTCAGGTAACGAAAGTCAATGTGGCCGCGTTACGAGCTGAGGGTTAAGGCGACAGTCAACACTGCCACAACTTTCATGACCTAAGATGCAGGCAGGGCGTCAGTGATCTGTGGCCGCATGACCGGTGTTAAAGCCAATGTCACAGCGTAGCCCTGGTTAAAAATCCCTCTCAAGTCACACACAAATGGTGTCACAGTTGCTATTTAAAGAGGCTCTGTCACCACATAAGTGCTTTATCTCCTACATACGGAGAAGGGCGCTATAATGTAGGTGACAGCAGTGCTTTTTATTTAGAAAAATTATCTATTTTTACCACGTTATTAGCGATTTTAGATTTATGCGAATGACTTTCTTAACCCCTTAGTGACCAGCCCATTTTAGGCCTTAATGACCAAGCTATTTTATTAGTTTTTCTATAGTCGCATTCAAAGAGCTATAACGTTTTTATTTTTTCGTCTACATAGCTGTATGAGGACTTGTTTTTTGCGGGATTAGTTGTGCTTTTTAATGGCACCATTTTTGGGTACATATAATTTTTATATTAACTTTTATTAACCTTTTTTGGGGGGGGGGGGGGGGGGGGGGGATTATAAAAAAAACCTGAAATTCCGCCATTGTTCTATGCGTTTTTAAATTGACGCCGTTCACTATGCGACGTAAATAACATGTTACCTTTATTCTATGGGTCGGTACGATTACGGCGATACCACATATGTAGAGTTTTTTTTATGTTTTACGACTTTTGCACAATAAAAACACTTTTGAACTAAAATTATTTGTTTTTGCATCATCGCTTTTCAAGAGCCGTAATTTTTTTATTTTTCCATCAATGTAGTGATTTTTTGGGCTTGTTTTCTGCGGGACAAGACGTAGTTTTGAATGGTACTGTTTTGGGGTACATGGGACTTATTGATTCATTTTTATTATGACTTTTTTGGGGGGCAATGGAAAAAAATTGCAATTTCGCCATAGTTTTTGGCGTTTTTTTTTTACGGTGTTCACTTTGCGGTTTAAATTACATATTAACTTTATTAATGGAGTCATTACGGTCGCGGCGATACCACATATGTGTACTTTTTTTTACACTTACTAAATAAAACCACTTTTTATGGAAAAAAATGGATTTATTTTTTTACTGTACTTTTTATTAATCATCTTTATTTCACTTTGATGACTGATTTTATTAGTCCCACTAGGGGACTTTACTGTGCGATGTTCCGATCGCTGCTATAATGCTCTGGTATACTTCGTATACCAGAGCATTATTGCCTGTCAGTGTAAATCTGACAGGCAATCTGTTAGGACGTGCCTCCGGCGCGTCCTAACAGGCATATGTCCAGGGCAGACCTGGGGGCTTTTATCAGTCCCCCGGCTGCCATGACACCCCATCGGAGACCCGCGATTGCATTCGCGGGCCGCCGATGGGTGAGAGAGGGAGCGCACTCCCTCTGTAAACAAAGTTAAATGCCGCGGTCGCTATTGACGGCGGCATTTAACGGGTTACACGGCCGCGATCGAAGTAAACTTCGATCGCGGGCGTTGGAGCAGGAGCTCAGCTGTCATCAGACAGCAGAGCCCCGGCTCCTGCCTGCACGGGAGACCCATGCAGGACTTAGACTAGGCTGACGTGAAAAGGCGTCAGCCTAGCCTAAAGCCCAGTAGTGAATCACGTTAAAAGGCGTATTAGTGGTCACTAAGGGGTTAATGGACAACTGGGCGTTGTGGAGAGAAGTGTATGATACTGACAAATCAGCGTCATACACTTCTCTCCCTTCACTCAACGCATAGTGACACTGCGTTGTTCACTATGTGCTGACTTATACTGACATATTAACGTTACTGAAGTGTCTTCACAGTGAATAGACATCACCTCCAGCCAGGACGGGATGTCTATTCACAATCCCGAAACTTCGGTAACGTTTCTGTGGTACTTACAGCAGAGCAAAGCGTAAGCTCACTGTAACTTGTCATTTAATAGATTGTTTTTCTAAATAAAAAGCACTGCTGTCACCTACATTATAGCGCCCCTCACCTTATGTAAGAGATAGGCCACTTATAATGTGGTGACAGAGCCTCTTTAAGCGGCCGTGCTATATAAAGCCTGTGCGTAGCTTCAGCCTAAAGAAACACTTACCTGCAAGTGCTGTCTATCTATGAAGAGGAACACCGACTGGCTAGGGTTGTTCAGAACAACTCCAGTCTTGTCATTCCGGCTAAGTACATGCAGAAGATGTTTTTCATAGTCACCATGATGAAATTCAAACTTGGCCTAACAGAAAAATGTAAGATTGAAGATTGTTAATAAGAACAAACTGGTATCAGATAGCTTTGCTGAAGTTCCACATATGCTTTCAAACAGAACTACTCCTGTATAAAATATTCAAAGCCCTTTATTGCATTTTCTACTAAACAGAACATAGTACAATTCAGTAAAATATACTTGCCAAAACAGGCCTGTAGGGCTCCTCTGATCCCTTCCATCTCGAAAACAGAAGACAATCAATCTTCTCTATATCATTTCGAGGCCAAAGAATAAAGTCCATCTCTTGAGTACACCCAATTACATCCTGTAATATAGAGACATCAAAAGGGTTACTTTATTCATAAACATGTTATTTCTTCTGGGGCAACACAACAAATCCTGGTAACACTGAAGACCGAATCATTCAGATCCTAGTCTTGGTTTCCCACCAAGAAGGCAGATTGGAGCTTTAAATAAACTTATAAAACACTTTAAAGGATAAACCTAGCAGGGCGATGGGATTTTGTGGCATACATTTTTTAGATCAGTTAGGCGTCACGCACACAGCCGCAGTTCTGCAGCCGTATACTACTCGCAATTGCGGATAGTATAGAATGCAAGCTTTCCTATGGGCCAATCCACACAATCATGGCTTCCACGCTCCGTGCATTGCCCGGTCCGCAAAAAATAAAATAAAACAGGACAGAGAGAGACAGAGACAGAGGTAAAAACAGAAGACAAGTGTAAAGTTACAAGACCCTGCGTTACCCTGCGCATTGACTGGTAGCGAGGTGCATGAAGCTGTACTATATCCTTCTGCAGAAGCTCAAGGGAACTTTCCAAGGAATAGCTGGAATCCCGCACACCTTTCAGGATATTTTCCTCATAATTATTAGTCATAACAGGTATAACGTCAGCCACTTCAAAGAGAGCCGACTTCTTTTTCTACACGGGAAAAGATAAAAATAAAATTATAATTAGCATTAGATGCCACTAAGTACAATTACCCAAAAACCAGTAAAGACTAAGACATCTTCATGGAAATAAAACGAATGGGATGTTACTACATTATTCAGCATAGTAACAAAAAAAGCGCACACTTCTGAAATCTGTTCATCCCATAGAAACATAAAATTTCTACATTATTTAGGGGGTAAGTGGTATGAACAGAGCCCAAGACATTTATTCCCAAACAGACAGGATTTTTCTTTTAATGTAATCTACTAAATGCTCTACATACGCCACTTTCAAAAACTAACTCTGGCAGGGTGGTGCCCACCTGCTATTCCCTCACCCCTCCCACCTTATCTGTTGCGCCCAGCTGCAGAGACCCGGTACAGCGTAGTAACCCCTGCCACAGAAAATAAAAAGTTCATCTTTGCCACAAGGAACAGTCAGGAACAGTTTGGCTATACATTTTCTATATGGTGCAGCAGATGTTGTATTGCATCACTTCGGTCAGATTCCCAATAAAGAAATAAACAGGCAGAGTAACGAGGAAAGACTATTACTCCGACTGCCATGGCCTCAATGGGGGGGGGTGTCAGCTAAAGGACCCCCACCATTTTGTAACACTTAATACTGGCCAAGAAAATGTGTAACGGATTCAATATATTCTCAAACGTAACTTATGTAAATGTCATTTCTAGTTTGCCTGATATGACGTAGGCTGTGTTCACACTGGCAACTTTAGGTTTCTGTATGTTCTGGTATTTTCGACAACTAGAATACTAGTCCGCAGAGCTATGCTTATCGTCACAAAATACTAGAACCGCAATAGAAACCCAATATAATGGGGTCCTTCAGAATTCCCTAGAATCCACCTGAAAACTGAGTCAGCCAGCCATCATGGCTCAGTTATGGAAGCCATGAGGCTAGTGTGTAAGACCAGATACAATAAGCAGTTATTGTTGATCAGTTTCCATTGTGTAACACCAATTGTCAAGCTACAATCTACGCTGAACAGACAAACAACAATGACTGACCCGGCAACACCAAAACAGCTTGTGATGCTGCCATAGGGATGGGTTAAACCACTGAAAATGATGGTCTAAACCATTTCGTGCGGCCCCAGATAAGCCTGTCCAGAAAGTCACTGCTGGTAAAAGGACAGCCGCAGAGAGCAGTGTGCAGAAATTAGACAGCAGCTCCGATCATAGACATCAGTGCAGTTCTGGAGTATCTCCCATGTCAGAGGAGGGGAGCCCTGCAGAGCCTAAGGCCTGTTTACATTGCATGATTGGGGGAATGGAACGTAAAAGTGCCCAGCAAACAGTAGATACACGGGCAAATGTTAGCCCTTGATTGCGGCCCTTGAGAAAGGTACAACCCAACAACGCGGCCTTCAAATAAATAAAAGATGCTGTATTAATGCAGTACATAGATGACTCACGTTCTGAGCTTAGATTCTGACGTGGAAGGATGCAGGGGGGATACCAGGATGCCCCTACCTGGAAGCTCAGACCCAACTCCTGCATGTAGTAGGTCATTTGCATAGTTTAAAGATTCCTTGATATGTGGCTTATTTTAACTAAAAAATGTGATTTCTTAATTCTTACAGGTTTTCAGGTCCTCTTTAAATGCTGTAAAATCCTAGAATTCCATTTAAAAAGCAACGGCATCAATTTACACAGAAATGTATTCCAGGGAATAAAACACCTACAAGGCCTACTTCAGGTTTTTGCAGGCAGAAAAAAAAAAAAAAAAAAAAATCAGCCTCAAAATTCCTGTAGGAATTTGAGACAGATTTTGAATTGCCAGCGTTGTTTGAATGCTTTTTTTTTTGCACCTGGTCGTTGAATCTAATGCAAGAACTGCAGTAAAAAAAAAAACCTTAGAAACAAGCGCCACGGGTTTTTACTGCCTTCTACTATTGATTTCAACGGGAGATCAGAGGCATAAACCGTTCGAAGAAAGAGCAAGCCGGTTGTTTGTTGTTTTTTTTTTGCACGAGTGGCCAGAAGCTGCTCAGGAAAAAAAAAACAAAAAACGCCTCTGCCTCCCAATTCAAGAAGCTCTGTCACCAGATTATCAAATCCATATCTCCTATTGAATGTGATCGGCGCTGCAATGTAGATAAAAGCAAAGTTGTTGTTTTTTGTTTTTTAAAACGATCATTTTTGCCCAAGTTATGAGCAATTTTATATTTATGCAAATGAGATTTTCAATGGACAACTGGGCGTGTTTTCTCGTTTTACCAACTGGGTGTGTATTGTGTTTTTACCATCTGGGTGTGTATTGTGTTTTTACCATCTGGGTGTTGTGAATAGAAGTGTATGACGCTGATGAATCAGCATCATGCACTTCTCATCGCTCCCACCCAGCTTATTTCCCTGCAGACACACAGCGTGACGTCACCCACAGGTCCTTCAACCTTGTTGTCGGACAGAGAAGATACATGGGCTCCAGCTAGGAGTTTGCTATGCTTACCTGCACATTGGGCTGATCACCAATATGGCTAGAACAGTACACACAACTGTTCCAGCAAGACTACTAAGTCATGTAAGGAAACATCACTGCATATGTAGACAGGTAGGATTCCATGAAAGCCCAATGACACCCCCTCCCCCCCGGGAGCCATATCGGCAGTCACCCAGCTTTCCCCAGACACAGATGGACAGCTGAATGACTAGTTTTGCAGATATACCTGCTCTTTACTTCAGATAGGATTCCAGGCTGTTTTACCTGATCTTTGAACACAAATGCGATGTACATCTTGAAGTCAAACTGGTCAGCTAGAGACTCTTTCTTCTTCCTTAGCTGAGATCGCAGTCTGTTCAGAGCCTGCTTCTTCCGAGAGTTGGGGTCACCCATTTTTATACCGCCGCCGGTGCAAAGGCCTATGAAACTTCTTAATTTGTCGCTAATTTCGGGTAATTTTTGTTCACGTAAGACAAGTCAACAGAAACAAGCTATGCTACCTCCTTCGAGTGACGCCGTCAGGTCAACGCAACCTAAACCACTACTTAGGCAATATGTGACAGGCCTGTCATACTACCAGGGTCAAGAAACGGAGCTGCTGTACAACCATGACAGGAAGTAGGCTATTTTCTGATAAAACTAAAAGAGGCATTATATCCTATACATGAACAAAACCAGTAACTGAAAAATGTTAGGGGCCCAATGATGAAAAAAATATAAAGATGTCTCCTGCGGTCAGCCTATACCATAAAATCAAAAGCCATCCTGCATAGGCCTGCTTGTTAGGCCTCCCTGCTCACAAAAAGAGAAACTAAGATTGCTCAGCCAGCCCCAAGACTGCATTGTATGGAGAAGAGATGACGTCACTGTACTTCAAGAGAACCCCGTGTCTTCCTATTACCTCTACAGTGCAAATACAGCTAGATATATTACTTATCCGTCTGACAGGTGGGGTGTTCACAGCACAGGTCGAGTCGCCCCAAAATACCGGGCTTAAGGGCAGAGAAGAAGCCCATGTGGAAGTTCAGCCGACACCCCATAGGGAGGAACACCATGATGCCGGAGCACAGGGAAGGGGACGTGCGCTAAGGATGACCTGTCACTAGCGTAGTGTATGAGCTGCCTAGATGAAGGGTCAACGGTAAGGAGTACAGGCAGTCATGTCGCGATCAGATGCGACACAAAAAAAAATAATAAGTCGTATGACTGGGATAGTGCGCCTAGACGGCCGATCAACACTGGGGAGGAGATTACAACTAGGTCAGGAGGGGGCTATCTGGTGTCCTAGCCACGCCGACTACCTGTCATGTCTGCTGGAGGCTGAATGCTGGTGTCAGGATGCCGGATCAGCTGTCTCTTCGGGGGGAGGCTGGCGGTGGTGAGGGTAACAACTCCAGGGGGATCCATGTCAAGAAAACACCAAGGACCCCAACGGACCCCTCTGCTTGTGAGCTGCAGTGCTCAGCGGGTTGTACACCCTATTCCACCCCGACCCACCCATACTCCGGACCGGGGGTCTCGCTGTGAGAGGGGAAGGAGGCGGCAGAAAGAGGGAGAGGCGGAGCAGACGAAGGCCTCGATAGCAGGCAGTCCTTTAACACCTCAATAGGAGAAGTACAAAACCTAGGGAAAACCCCAGCCCGTCTCGGTTTACGAAGAAGGCAGCGCGAACATGCAGCCTGAAGAGCGGGATTGGCTTCGCCACAGCCCGGGAGCTGTACACAAACACCCTGCACAACACACAGAAGGAGAAGATGGCCGCCGCTGCGTCACCTCCTGCCTTCTCCCGCCAGGGATCCTCTGGGTGATACCATTACAACGCAGAAGAATGTAAATATAGCCCGTGGACGCATTTATCTAACGCGTTACTGCACTTGTCCAACTTCATTCTAAAAGACACATAAAATCTTTCGTTTTATATGACGCCACAGTCAGCATCCCCCAAAAAATAGCAACAAACCTTCTCGCAATTGTGACACCCCTTCACAAATGGTAGCGCCCACATTGGAGATTCCTATGTTCTGCATAGAACGGCTGGTGACGTATTTTCACATGACATATCGGGAAAGCTCGTTAGCGTAGGTTTTCACTAAACTTTATTAATATGGAAGCAGAAAACAACCGAAAATATAGAGGCGTCTGGAGCTACTTTTAGGCTATGTTCACACGGAGTATTTTGGGGGAGGAATATCTGCCTCAAAATTCCGTTTGGAACTTTGAGGCAGATATTCATCTCCCTGCACGCCGATTTTGGCTATGTTCACACGGAGTGTTTTGGGGGAGGAATATCTGCCTCAAAATTCCGTTTGGAACTTTGAGGCAGATATTCCTCTCCCTGCACGCCGATTTTCGCGGCAATTATCGCGCCGTTTTTCGCCCGCGGCCATTGAGCGCCGCGGGCATAAAACAGCGAGAAATACGCTTTCTCCTGCCTCCCATTGAAGTCAATGGGAGGTCGGAGGCGGAAGCGCCCGAAGATAGGGCATGTCGCTTCTTTTTCCCGCGAGGCACTTTTACTGCTCGCGGGAAAAAGACGCCGACGCCTCCCATTGAAATCAATGGGAGGCGTTCTCGGGCCGTTTCTGCCGAGTTTTGCGACGCGGTTTCCGCGTCAAAAAACTTGGCAAAATACCCCGTGTGAACATAGCCTTTCGCGGCAATTATCGCGACGTTTTTCGCCCGCGGCCATTGAGCGCCGCGGGCATAAAACAGAGAAATACGCTTTCTCCTGCCTCCCATTGAAGTCAATGGGAGGTCAGAGGCGGAAGCGCCCGAAGATAGGGCATGTCGCTTCTTTTTCCCGCGAGGCAGTTTTAGGCTATGTTGCCTAAAGACGTTAGGGCTTACGTCGCCGCCTGTGAGGTTTGTGCTAGGTCCAAGACCCCTAGGTACCGACCTGCGGGCTTACTACGTTCCTTGCCAATTCCCCAGAGTCCTTGGACCCATATCTCCATGGATTTTATCACCGATTTGCCTCCATCTCAGGGCAAGTCGGTGGTGTGGGTGGTAGTAGACCGCTTCAGCAAGATGTGCCACTTTGTGCCCCTTAAGAAACTACCTAACGTCAAGACGTTAGCTTCTTTGTTTGTTAAACACATTCTGCGTCTCCATGGGGCCCCAGTCAATATCGTTTCTGACAGAGGGGTACAATTTGTTTCCTTATTTTGGAGAGCTTTTTGTAAAAAGTTGGAGATTGATCTGTCCTTCTCCGCCTTCCATCCCGAAACTAATGGCCAAACGGAAAGGACTAATCAATCCCTGGAACAATATTTAAGGTGTTTCATCTCTGACTGTCAATTTGATTGGGTCTCATTCCTTCCCCTCGCCGAATTTTCCCTGAATAACCGGGTCAGTAACTCGTCAGGGGTCTCCCCGTTTTTCTGTAATTTCGGGTTTAATCCAAGGTTCTCCTCCGTTTCTCCTGGTTGTTCCAATAATCCCGAGGTAGAGGACGTTCATCGGGAACTGTGCACAGTCTGGGCCCAGGTTCAGAAGAACCTAGAGGCGTCCCAGAGCGTACAAAAGATTCAGGCTGATAGAAGACGTTCTGCTAACCCCCGGTTTGTCGTCGGGGATCTGGTGTGGTTGTCGTCTAGGAACTTGCGCCTTAAGGTCCCGTCCAGGAAGTTTGCTCCCCGATTTATTGGGCCTTATAAGGTCATTGAAGTCCTCAACCCTGTATCCTTCTGTCTGGAGCTGCCACCATCCTTTCGCATACACGACGTCTTTCATGCCTCCCTCCTTAAACGCTGCTCCCCGTCCTGGTCCCCCTCGAGGAAACCTCCTGTTCCCGTTCTCACCCCTGAGGGGGTGGAATTCGAGGTGGCCAAGATTGTGGACAGTAGGATGATCCAGGGCTCCCTCCAGTACCTGGTCCATTGGAGAGGATACGGGCCGGAGGAGAGGACTTGGGTACCTGCTCGAGATGTTCACGCTGGGGTATTGGTCAGGAGGTTCCACCTTCTCTTCCCCACTAAACCGGGTCCTCTTAGTAAGGGTCCAGTGGCCCCTCATAAAAGGGGGAGTACTGTAAAGGATCTGCCAGGCACTACGTCTGTGGATACTCCCAGGATTAATCAGTCGACACCTGAGGCCAGACCTCTTAGACTGACACCGGCTCCCACCAATCAGGGTGGCAGGCTCAGGAGTGGGAGAGCCTATCGCGGCCTGGTCAGTCGGAGTTAGCTCCGCCCCCTGTCCATTTATACCTGCCGTTTTCTCTTCCTCATTGCTTGTGATTCTTCTTGGTTTCCTGGCCCCACTGCTGCCTTGCTCCAGCCTGCTTCTGCTGTGCTTCTGCCTTGCTTCAGTTCCCGCTTATCCTGCTTCGCTCTGCCCCCGGCTTGCTTCCTGCTCCGTGCTCTGCGTTTGTATACTCCATTACATCCTGATCCTGACTGGCTCGTTCACCACTCCGTTTCCTCACAGTGTTCCGTGGGCTACTGCCCCTTCCCTTGCTTGTTCCCTGTTTGTATCCCCTTGCACTTAGTCAGCGTAGGGACCGCCGCCAAGTTGTACCCCGTCGCCTAGGGCGGGTCGTTGCAAGTAGGCAGGGACAGGGCGGTGGGTAGATTAGGGCTCACTTGTTCCCTTCACCTCCTTCCTGCCATAACAGATCAGCTTGGATTATCACATGACATTTTTATCACATGGCACATTGAGTAGGTTTTTAAGGAACCGGCTTTCATACAGGTGCAAGTCATGACTAAGGACGCATGTCTGAAACGCGTAAGCTAATGCTTGATCTGTGATGAGAAACTGCCATGGAATTTGTACGTTTGCTAAATAAATGTAAAGTTGTATATATACATACCCCTGAGGAAGCGATACTTGCGAAACGCGCGTTGGGGTGCCTCAACACCCGGTGGGTCACTTCACCTCTAAAACACCTCCATGGGTAAGCCTTCAATTTCAGTTTTGCCATATCAGTGGTTCTGTTAAGCGGACGTTCGGTTCCCCTTCACACCAGGCTATAGTAGGCCGGCTCCTTTTCCCTTGATCTATTTCTGGGACCATGCAATTGAAGAGTTAGACGTAACTCTTGTGTTACTAGTCTGTAGACTGTGTTTTCATCTGCTGCTGACTTGCATGTACTATCTGGTGGTGAGATGGCACTGATTCCGTTGCAGTGAACCAGCATTGTCTGTATGTGACGGCGAGGTGCTTTCTCTCCCCCATATATTTATATATCCTAACGGAACCTCTTATACTATTGTACATATGGCATGCCCGTGTTGAGGGTTTTTGACACTTGATCCACCTATCGACTTTCAATTTTATACACCTCGTTGTGTACCTGTGTTTTTATATATTTTTGCATTTTTTGAGTGTAACAATAAAATTATATTTTCTTGTGTACTTATAGTCTATGACTCCTTTTCCTCATGGTTTCTAATGTTATTGTGGAGTTTTCGCTAGTTTATAGTGACATTTTTGGAGGTAGAACATTTCGCCTTGCGGGTGATACCTAGCCAAATTACCATACCTGTGAGACCTTTTTGGTTGTTAAATATATACATACTGTGTGTATATCAGTGCTGGAATCTCCTGCCCCTCTTGTAACTGTGGAATATGTCTTGCTCCAAGACGCCTCCATGCATGGATGCCACGTCTCATTAATTGGATTTACTTAGCTGAGTGAAACACCATTTCCCTTTTTGCTTATGCCTTATTCCATATTTTGGACCCACTCCAGGTTCTGGCTTACAAATACTGATGCAAAATATTGACCAAAATACTAACAAGTGAAAGTGGTCTTACATGTGGCAGATTCATTGCAGAAGTTTCTAAAACTGAAAAATCTGTTCTATACATCTGAATATGGCTGCTTCTGCAGCATTTGCATGTTAGTTTTAGGGTATGTTCACACGTAGTCAACAAAAACGTCTGAAAATCCAGAGCTGTTTTCAAGGGAAAACAGACCCTGCTTTTCAGACGTTTTTTTACCAACTCGCATTTTTCGCGGCGTTTTCACGCCGTTTTCGCGGCGTTTTTTACGTCCGTTTTTGGAGCTGTTTTCATTGGAGTCTATGAGAAAACAGCTCCAAAAACGTCCAAAGAAGTGTCCTGCACTTCTTTTGACGAGGCTGTATTTTTACGCGTCGTCGTTTGACAGCTGTCAAACGACGATGCGTAAATAACAGGTCGTCTGCACAGTACGTCGGCAAACCCATTCAAATGAATGGGCAGATGTTTGCCGACGTATTGGAGCCGTATTTTCAGACGTAAAACGAGGCATAATACGCCTCGTATACGTCTGAAATTTGGCCGTGTGAACATACCCTCATACAACCCTATTCAGATATATGGGACAGATTTTTTTAATTTGTAGAATGTTCTGCAACAAATCTGCTGCATGCCCTAAGACCATATGGACCTTATGCATTTTACGTGCAGATTTGCCATGCAGATTTTATAGTGACAAGTCCGCAACCCAATACAGTACAAGCAAAATAAATGAGATTTTAAGTAATCTCATGTACATTTTGCGAAATTTTTTCTGCACGTAAATTGACCTGCGCTGCAGATTTTAATATCCGCAGCATGTCACATTATCTTGCGTTTCCATCTCAGAATTGTATCTTACAATTTTATTAAAAAACGCACCAAAATACGCAGCATAAAATCCGCACAAGTTTCTGCATGAAAATGGATAAATGAACCTAAAAACACATTTTAAAAACAAATTCAATATTAACCCCTTGCGTACCTTCGCCGTAATAGTACGTCGCTGGCCGCTTATTGCAGCGTACCTTCTCCGTACTATTGCGGAGAAGGAATAAACTCACTATGTGAAATCACATAGTGACATAACAGCGGCGGTAGCTGTCATTGACAGCTAACCGTCTCTGCTACCGGCCTGGGGACCAATTAGCAGTCCCCAATGCCGGCGATTGCTGTGATTGGTCAGTCTCTGAAGACTGACCAATCACAGCCGTCTGTGACGTCGTCTGCAGGAGAAAGCTCCTGTCACTTTCTCTGAACTCCTCATTTCTGTGAGATCCGTGAGGAGATCAGAGAAAGCGGTGTAAAAAAAAACAAACACTATTTTTATTAACCCCTTCCCGAAAATGGGTATATAGTAACGCCCTGAGGATGAAGCGGGCACAGGAGCTGTGCTCGCTCCATCTTCATCGGATGTCGGCTGTAATATACAGCCGACATCTCACTGCAACTACAGCGATCACTGTCCTCTCCGATCGCTGTAGTTTAACCCCGAAAATGCCGCTGTCAATAGCGACAGCGGCATTTAAGTGATTGATACAGAGGGAGGGGGCTCCCTCTGCACCCCATTGCCCCCCCCCCGCGCGAAAAATCGCGGGGTTCTGATGGTTGCAATGGCAACCAGGAAGCCTAGCAACGGCTTCCTGGTTGCCAGGAACGCGAGCCTATTAGGTCCTGCCCGAGGCAGGACGTAATAGGCTCAACTGTCAGTTGTAAAGTGACAGTTACAATACACTGCACTACACAAGTATATACAGAAGTAGTGCAGTGCATTGTACAGGGGATCAGAAGATCAGATCTTCCAGTCCCCTAGTATGTGTAAAATAAAAAGTGAAAAAAAAGTAAAAAAAAGTTTTAGATAAATAAATAAATAAATAAAAGTTTTACGTAATAAAAACAATAATCGCCTTGTTTCCCTGATCAAGCCATTTATAATTAGAAAAAAAATGAAAAAAAAAGACAAAAACTAGACATAATAAGTATCGGCGCGTTCGTATTGGCCTGACCTAAAAAAACAGCATATTATTTATCCCGCACGGTGAACACCGTAAAAAAAATACCATAAAAAACAATGGCAGAATTTCCTTTTTTGGTCACGTTGTTTCCAAAAAATGGAATAAAAAGTGATCAAAAAGTCGTGCGTAGCCAAACATGGTACCAATAAAAACTACAGTGTGTCACGCAAAAAAAAAGCCCTCACACGGCTCCGTCGATAAAAAAATAAAAAAGTTATGGCTCTCAGGAGATGGTGACACTAAAACATTTTATTTAGAAAAAAGTGTTTTTATTTTGTAAAAGTAGTAAAACATATAAAAACTATATAAATTTGGTATTGCCATAATCGTATCGAACCGCAGAATAAAGTAAACATGTTGTTTATACTGCACAGTGAACGCCGGTAAAAAATTATAAAAAAAATAGTGAAAGAATTTCTGTTTTTTGGTCTCCTCACCTCAGAAAAAATGGAATAAAAACTGATCAAATTATCGCATGTACCCCAAAATGATACTAATAAAAACGACAGCTCGTCCCATGAAAATCAAGCACTCACATAGCTCGTGAACGGAAAAATAAAAAGTTATGACTCTTAGGGGGGATTCAGACAAGCGCGATTTGCGCGCGTGCAGGCCGCGTATTTTCTGCGCGTCATGCACAGCACTATAGAAGTCAATGAGGCAGTTCAAACAGTGCGTGATTCTTGCGCAGCGTTTGTTCACTGCGTACTATACGCGACAGGTTCAATAACTGCGTATTTCACGCATCACGCACCCATTGAAGTCAATGGGTGCATGAAAATCACGCATGTCATACGCTGGCAGCAGCTGCGAACGCGCGTTTTTCACGCAGGACACGTTGTCTCAATGCAAATGAGTTTGAACTAACTAGTTGAAACCAGCAGAAAAGCAGGAAGTTGGTTAGACAGCAGGTTTTGCAAAAGAGGCCACACCGTTTGCAAAAGCACCACAAGCACCTTGCAGGCATGCCTCGGCAGATGGATGTGGCGAAGCTCATCAGGTTAGTTCAGGAGCGGCCGGAGGTCTGGAACACCCATGCGGAGTCGTACCATGACCGCACATTGAAGGAGGCAGCATGGGAGCAGATAGCAGAGGCGCTATTCGACCAGGAGTGGGCCGCCAGCCGCACCCGTGACCGGCAACAAATTGGTGAGTGGATATCTGTGTGTTGCCATTGATGTGTATAATGACATACATATTGGATATTGCGTCCCTGCTGAATAATTGCCTGTCATTGCCAACGTTTTGGTGCAGTGCCATCTTTATATAGTATCATCAACTTAGGTTTGTTCTTGTGTAGACGTGTGGTACACCAGTTTATATGCACTGTCTGTGTGCGCACTCACATCTGCTGAGTTTATTCAATGATGTGTTCTTTATTGATCATACAGTGGACGATGTAAAGAGACGGTGGCGCAGCTCGAGGGACCAGTTCCGTCGAGAACATGGATCCGGCGCCCGTAGCGGAGATGGTGGTCCACGAAAACGGCGCTACATTTACTACGACCAGCTGTTGTTCCTGCGGGAAATAATGGACATGCGACCGTAAGTACTAGTTGTTGTCCCTTTGTGGCCACGTCACCTTCCAAAAATGTTACATACGCCAAAACACCTTTGTGTTTGCACATGACATTTGGTTCCTCAACTGACGTGTCCCCTATATTATAGAACTAGCGACACTCTGGATGCGTCAGAAGAGGAGGCACGGCACGAGTCTAGCCAGGCGTCAGAATCCGCTGCTCCCCTGGTCGCCCTAACCCCGGAGGCCACTAGAGAGGATCCTGGTCCAGTCGCCTCAGCGCCTGAAGCAGGACAACCGGACCAAGTGGCACCTAGTCAAGCAGCACCCCGCCGCAGACGTCCTGTTAACCCACCCGCAGCTGCACAGGTGGACGCCCGTGTTCTTGAGTACCTGCGCCGTGCTGCTGATGAGGACCAGCATGATTTTTTTTGTCGGAGCATGGCACCTTTGATGCGGCGGGTACCAGAGGATAGGTTGGTGCGGCTGCAAATAAATATGCTGTCGCTAATCGACTGTGCGACACCCCCGCTAAGTCCAGGCCGGTGCTTTACTTCTATTGAGCACTGGCGTAGTGTCTATATGCCCTCAGCGCGTGCCCATGTGCCACGGCCCTCCCAACCTGCCCCCGTCTTCTCGCAGATGGCGCAATACCCTCCTGCCCCAAGATACCTCTCCCCTGCCCCAATGCCTGGGCCAGTCCGTCACTTTCCTCCATACTCCATACCTGGGCCAAGTTTACAGGCTCACATGCAGCCTCAGGGCTACCCACCTCAGTATCAAACCCAATATGCTGTGCAGGAACAGGCTCCTCAGGGCCGGGGACAGCATAGTGGTGCGGAACTGTCTGGTTACAGCTCGCCGCCCCATGCCTATCATAATCTTTAGGGGCAAGTTTTTTCTACGGGCACATGTTACAAAGCGATGACATGCTAGGAATCCCTACATGTATTTGTTGTATATGCATCATGTTGGTGCACTTTTTAGTTCGGGTATGTTTTCCCGCCTCTGTATTTTGCTGATATGGCGTGTATGTGCCACAAACATGACCGCTAAAGTTAGATATTTTGAACTTCTGTGTGGACAATCCTTTTGTTACCTTGCGCACCATTTCTACTGCCTCTACCGCTATGAAGTGCCATTGCGTTAGAGGTTGTGACGGTATTATATTTCTCCACCACATCTTTGAGGTCTTCGTTGGTCGGAAGGGGTTTGGAATACCAGGAACTCAGCTGTAATTAGTATAGTTAGTGTTTGGACATAACTAACTTTACTCACCCCGAAAGGCTCACATACATATAGGGCAGGAAATACATAGTTTCCACAAGAGGATGTGATGTCCATGCATTCTTGCCGTCTAAAAAGGGTATTCCAAGCGCCTACCGAGCTTTAAGCTCGCAACCCACGTCAAGGGGCCTCAAGTTTTGCGAGTCCCTAACCCTCCCCCACACCCCCAAAACAAAAAAGGCCTTGAGGGATAAACAGACATTCTCTCAAAGAATATTAACTTCACCACACCTCAAATGGCAGCGTTCGGGCAGGTTACATCTCAAGCCTGCCTGTCAAAATACTCCGCAAATTGTTGGCGCACTCGCTGCCCACATGTCGGTGCCCGGCCAGGCCGAGCAGCCTGGCCCAGGCTGGTGGTGGGTGCAGATGTTACCATATATTCCCCATCATGAGCAGCATCATGGATGCGGGTAAAGTTGTGCAGCACAACACAGGCTTTGATGACACATGTGACATTTGACGGCGACAATTGCATTGATGTCATCAGGACCCTCCACTTGCTGGTCATGATGCCAAAGGCACATTCCACAACTTTCCGTGCTCTGCATAGTCGCTGATTGAAAATGCGCCTACGGTTATCCAAGCCCCTCCGCGCAAATGGCCGCATTACGTGTCTGCTGAGGGCAAAACCTTCATCTGCAACCATAACATAAGGAACGGGTGGACCGCTGGTGCCAGGGAGGATGCTAGGCTCGGGGACATCAAGTTGGTTGGACATTAGACGCTGGGCCATTCTGGATGAGCGAAAAATGCGTGCATCCGCCGAGCTGCTATAGGACCCAATGTCCACGATGGTAAAGCAGAAATTACAGTCCGACAAGGCAAGCAAGACTATTGAAAAAAACTGCTTGTAATTGAAGTAGCGAGAGCCAGAGTGGGGCAGTTTCTGCACACGGATGTGCTTCCCATCGAGTGCACCAATACAGTTAGGAAATTGGGTGTCGCGTTCAAACTGCTGCGCTATGCGAAGCCAGTGTTGGGCCGTAGGCTGAGGGATCACGCTGCTCTTCAATCTCTGCCACAGGACCACACAGGTTGCTGGGACAATGCCGGAAATAGTGGAGACTCCAATAAGAAATTCAAAATGAAGGGCATGGTAGCTATTGCCGGTCGCCAAAAATCTACAGGAAATCATACAAGCAAACCACAAAGCAAACATGTTAGTTAGGACATTAAGCACATAAAATAATGTGTAACCTGTATCACAAAACTGCACATACCGTAACGTCAGAAGGAGACGCTCCTCGTGGGAAATACAGCGTCGCATGTTTGTGTTCTGATAGGTTATTCCAGGCCGAACCAGCCCCAGCAGCATATCAAAGGCATGCACAGACAGGCGGCAAAAGGCCCGAAATTTCTCAGGGTGACGACGGAGGTCAGCAAAGAGGGTATGAAAATGCCCTTTAGAGGTGCGTTGGGCCACTATTGGGTGAACCCACATCCTACCTGATCTCCGCCGGTGTGGCCGTAGAAGGCTACCTCGTTGGCCAAACCTCCGGGATAGCATCCATGCTAATAGGACACGGGCCAGAGAGCTAGGTGGCATCAATGCAGTGTGGCAGACAAACTTCCCTAAAATACTGGTAGAAACAGTGGGTTGCATCCAAAGCACACAAATGAATTAACACAGGTGCACACATGAAGCAGGGGTATTGCATTCATGGCCCTTTTGAAGCCTGGAGTAAACAGAACAGCTGAGTGCGTTTTTTTACACGCGCGGGGAAAAACGCATGTCTTACGCGCGTATTACACGCATACATCGTTAAAAAACGCATTGCACACGCTGCTGACACGCGCACAAAACGCTGCGTTGTTTGCGCGCGCAGAAACGCAACGCTCGTGTGAATCTGCCCTTAGAACGCAATAATGCAAAACGACGGCCCAGACTAATTTATATGTGCAGTTCTTCACCTAAAATCCCATGTCATCATTTGCAGCCCCCATTGGTAGACCCTGTAAATGCAGCGGAAACTATGACATTTTGGGATCTGTGCTACATGTGGGGCTAGTGAAGAAGTCAAAGATTAGACAATGCTGGAGTGCGGATGTTTTGTACAATACCACGGACACCCTTTAGAAGTGCGACTCCTACACCCAATAATCCGGCCTGTGCATAAAGGATTGGTTCAAAGCGTACATCACTATCCATGGATCATTTTATTATTCATTTACCCCATTATTACATCATCCTATTATGACCTGTTGCACTCCGCCCAGCTTACATATACCCTGATGTACTCCGCACAGTTTACATATACCCTGATACACTCCGCCCAGCTAACATATACCCTGATGTACTCCGCCCAGCTTACATATACCCTGATGTACTCCTCACAGTTTACATATACCCTGATGTACTCCGCCCAGCTTACATATACCCTGATGTACTCCGCACAGCTTACATATACCCTGATGTACTCCGCACAGCTTACATATACCCTGATGTACTCCGCACAGCTTACATATACCCTGATGTACTCCGCACAGCTTACATATACCCTGATGTACTCCGCACAGCTTACATATACCCTGATGTACTCCGCACAGCTTACATATACCCTGATGTACTCCGCACAGCTTACATATACCCTGATGTACTCCGCACAGCTTACATATACCCTGATGTACTCCGCACAGCTTACATATATCCTGATGTTCTCCGCCCAGCTTACATATACCCTGATGTACTCCGCACATATTACATATACCCTGATACACTCCGCCCAGCTTACATATGCCCCCACATTATAAACTGAAACACCAGTAAAACACTAAACAAAACTACTACCAAGCAAAATCTGCGCTCCAAAAGCCAAATGGCGCTCCTTCTGGGCCTGGCAGTGTGCCCAAACAGCAGTTTATGACCACATATGGGGTATTACCGTACTCTGGAGAACCGCTTAACAATTTATGGGGCGTATGTCTCCAGTGGTACAAGCTGGGCCCAACACATTGGGCACTGAAATAGCATATCTGTGGAAGATTTCAATTTTCAATCTGCAACATCCACTGTGCACTAATTTCTGCAAAACCTTTGGGGGTCAAAATGCTCACTACACTTCTAGATGAATTCCTTGAGGGGTGTAGTTTCCTAAATGGGGTCACTTCTCGGGAGTTTTCACTGTACTGGTGTAAGAAGATGTGTAATTATTGGGTACTTCATTTGCACTTGGTGATACTCTTTCAGCAGGATTTGTACCTTGATCTCAGCTGATTGCCTAGAACATCTCCACCTCACAGAAACATACACAGATTCCACATGTTTATTTGACAAGTGTCTCAAACCAATTTTTCTTACTCTAATCTGGTTCGTTCTACCTGGGAAGGCCTCTCAAGGTCGGTTCTCTTCATGGGAGGCGGGTATGATAAGGTTGGCACCGGTCTGCCAGGACTGTTCTGTAGGCAAATCAAACAGCTCTAACAGAATTTAGCAGCGACAGCTGTAAAACCTGGGACATACCAATTAGATCTTACCAAATCGATCCTTGCAGTCTTGGGGCATATGTGAGGTCATACACCATCAATGCAAGTGCCATCAAGAGTGCCTTGGGTGTTACCGGTTTACCTTCCTTTATCCGTCCACATTCTGTCAGAATCTGGTTCTCACGCCTTCCGCTCCCAGTTGGACTCTTCCTGTGGAGAACAAGCTTTTCATAGCCTAATCAGTAATTGATCTTAATCAGATAATTAACTTGAAGAAAAACATTAACAATGACAGATTTATGTTAAACGTTCACACTGGTCAGTAACTAAAACTGATACCTACAAACTGATTCTTCTTCTTTATATACATATCTATACTTACACATATACACTGCACAGAATTCTCTGCTCTAAAATTTTTCTTAGACAACAAAAATAAAAATAAACAAATAAAAATGTTTTCTAATGGGAATATTCCGCTTCTGTACCTTTTATCTGACGCATGACTCTAATAGTCCAATGCTAAGGCTGGTCTAGAACTTTACATAAAACTTAACTTCAGAATTTAATATTCCCACAACACTTCTTAAATACAGTTATTAAACAAACTAACTTTGGGACAACGTCTAGAGAACTGCTAACATCTTATCATTGTACAAACATCAGGTCAATACTTGGGATAACACTGTTCCCCTGTCACTTACACACAACGTCTGCAGTGGGGAAGATAACGGCCGGGCTTCAGGCCCCCCTGAGAACAGATCTACACACACGAGCACATTGTCATACACTTCTACCTCGGGTAGTTGTATGTTCTGCAGTCGCTGGGACTGTTAATCTGGCCGGGCTGCACTTTTCACAGGTACCTTTGCTGTTTTACCTATGTCATGCCGTACGCACATCATGCCGGCTGCTACAAACCTAGTGGTGGCATTATTGTATCCAGGGACAAGCCAATTTACTGACACCTGGCTGCACATATCCTTGTTGTCAGGTCTGTCTTCTCTCGCTCTCTCAATTGGCTTACCCGATGATCCAATAAAGTTCCTACTACCAATGGGCCCATAATTGTGGGCGATGCCAAAAGCGTACCTAGTGTCAGTGTAGATGTCGGCCGTCTTACCTTCTGCCAGGTTACAGCCTCAGCGAGCACCTCCAACTCCGCTCCTTGAGATGAACAAGAAGGTGAGAGTGGTTTCTGGATGATTTACCTGGTGCCTCGTATCCTGTCTTGTACATATTGTATAATAAAATATCTCTTTATTACAAATTTACATTAAAAACCCATGTCACATATAGATAGAACATCTCAAAGGGGTGGCGTCTTCATCCTCTAAAATAAAACCAAATGTTATACACTTCTCCACACTCATCTGATAATCCAGAATACTTTGAGAATCTCACTTTTATCAGGTTCTGCAAATAAAATACTTGATTAATACAAAAACAAATAAAAATAAAACATTCCTAAAAACTTTACATCAAATTAACAATGTCCAGACAATTTTTTTCCGTTTTGCCTTCTCCCTCATCTAAATCCATAAAGACTCGTGTGAGTGACGTCACCTCTGCCTCCTGTGTAACTTTGCTGGAGGGGGATGGTCTCTTACACAATACCTCATATTGGGTGGAGACTACAGCACAGCATACCCAGTGCCATATTTACTGTTCTGGAAAGATCTGGAACCATCTACACAGAAAAACCTCAAAATGTAGGTTACTCTCATACACATTTAATCTGGATTACTCATTGGGGTCTCTTACACATTTTTAGATCTCCTGAAACCAAATTAATTAACTCAAAACAAACCAAAATTGTACCTGATCAGTTCCTTCACCATTCCCCCCTTTGTGGACTCAACTACAACTCAACATAACACTAGTTTAACCCCCTGTAATGTACAACAGCCTGAAACAAAAATGACTTTTTCCTGACAAATACATTTGATCTTTACAATGACATAATTTATGTGTGAAATCAAAAACAAAACAATTGTAGTTAGTTATTCAATAAAACAGAAAATATTATCTCTGATAACATTAATTACTGCAAACCAATAAACTGTATATAAAAATAGGGAAAGGTGGGGGCACATACATTTTCAAAACCCCGTGTCTCACAGTATCTGTAGTTTAATACATCTGAATTAACATCAAAACCCATGAAATCTGATCACATCATAGCACATAAATATCGTAACTTTTATAAACAACAGCGCATGCGCAAAGAGAAGAAATTTATTTAGGTTTGTAGACATTACTGATATATATATATATCTCTCAGCAGTGCATATTGAAATCCCTTTGTCTCATCAGCCCTGCAGACTGCACCCAGTCAGCCCCCCTCCTCCTCCCAAACACAGCATAGTACACTACAGGGGGGAGGGAGGGGGGTCACACACTCACAGCTTCTAACAGAGTCTAGACTCACAATCTTAACACTTTCAATGCCGGCCAAACAACATACGTATCTGCAATCATTCATCACACTATTGTATAGGAATTATCTACGTTCAAAACATCAAACACATAATCTTTAACAGCACAATCTGTCGGCCACCATCTCTATATTATGATGACGTGTTGTTTCATCAGTGAACTAGACTGGAACTTCTGTAAATAGAAAAAACACTACAAATGACAAAATTAACAAGGCGATTATTTCATACTGATTTGGTTGGGCCGGGCGTGGCCACATCAGGGGTGGGTGGTGGGGGGGCAGCCTCTCCCATTGGAAACACATTGTGCAGCTGTGAGGGGGGGGGTTCCCCACCCACAATGAGGACACACTCAACATGAGGTACGGACACCATTACCGGGCGTCGGCTGGTCCTGTGTTTTCTAATACATATAACATACAATACCTTTCTTATTCCTAACTTCCATTCACTTCACCAAATCATGAATAGGATCGGGTGATCCTGATGATTTGAATATGGAGCGTAAACCATCCATTCTAACAGTCTATATTATACACGTAACTTATATAACAATTTTCGGTCTACAACTCTCTGGTCTGGCCACTATATTACCTACAATTTAATACACGACTTAACAGTTTTTTGTTGTTTTTTTCCGTTTATACACCCCGCATGCGCCTTATCGCATGACTTATCAGTGTTTTTGCACTTCTCACGTCTTATCACACGTCTTATCAGTGCATTGCACCCCGCGTGCCCGCGTCTCACGTCTTATCACACATGTACTTATGCCCGCGTGCCTATCCACGACTTATCACACATGTACTTATGCCCGCGTGCCCCTGTATAAGACAGGTTATAATACTATCCACGACTTATCACACATATATATTGTGTCCGCGTATTTTCTGTCTAGTCCCTAATTACTCAGAGGATGGTTAGTCGGGCGCGACTAAGGTCTCACAGGTTTTTGACCTCACAGCGGAAAATATCACCTCTGTCGCCTGAGATAATCCAGGAAATCAACAAAAGGGTTATACAGATCGCCACAAGACTGTCCACTAACACAGATAAGACGAAGATTTATAAAATCAATTCGCTTACCGTGTTATTCCGGAGGTGATCAAATTCCTTCAGTGGGCAACTTTGAGTTATCTGTTTCACCCTGTGATTGTCGATTGTCCGGATTTTGATATTTCCTCGAGTGAGGTCCCATCTGGGGTGCCAAATGTCAGGTCCGTATTTCACACCGAATAACCACCTCTGTAAATTGAAAGCTGAAGGCATGCCTGGAGAGAAGTACACCACACAGATGTTTGGTACAGCTTCCCTCTCTGTCAGGAGGAAGACTGAAAACTTTTTATTCAGAACAAAGAAACACAGAAAGAGACACATGCCTCCTCCCCAGAGATGTGGGAGTGCCCAAGCCCCCACCATTTTCTCAGACTCACTCTTCTTGCATTCCAGGGGGCGGTGTCTTCCATAGGTGTGTCCGACATGAACAAAGAACTTGTTATATATATCAGTATATTACACAAAGAACTGAAATGTATATACATATGTGTGAGGATAATATTTTTCAAACAATATACATAGTATTGATCCCTGACAGTACCTCAGCGCAATGCAACATGGCGTCAAAAACAAATTTTGTAAAATCTCCACTCCAAAAACGAAATTGCACTTTTTCCATTTAGACCCTTGCCGTATGTCCAAATAGCCGTTTACAACCACATATGGGGTATTTCCGTACTCAGGAGAAATTGTGTAACACATTTTGGGGTGTCTTTTCTCCTGTGTTCCTTGCGGAAATGAGAAATTCTGTGCTAAATCTACAGGTTATTGGAAAAAAAAAATTTTTTCATTTTCACGGACCAATTCTAATAAAATCTATAAAACACCTGAGCGCTCAAAATGCTCACTACACCTCTAATTTAATTCTTTCAGGGGTATAGTCTCCAAATTGGGATCACATCTGGGGAATTTCTACTGTACTGGTACTTCAGGGACTCTGCAAATGCGACATGGCCCCCAGAAACTAATTCAGCAAAATCTGAGCTGCAAAATCTAAATGGTGCTCCGTCCCTTCTGAGCCCTGCCATGGGTCCAAACAACAATTTATTATCACATATGGGGTATTACCCTAATCAGGAGAAATTGCTTTATAAATGTTGAGGTGCTTTTTCTCCTTTATTCCTTATAAAAATTAGAAAATTCTGTTTTTTTCCCCAAAAAAAGTCTCTTTTCATCTTCACAGACTAATTCCAATAAATTCAGCAAAAAACCTGTGGGGTCAAAATGCTAACTATACCACTAGAAAAATTCCTTGAGGGGTATAGTTTCCAAAATGGGGCCACTTTTGGGGGGATTCCACTGTTTAGGTCCCTCCAGGGCGTTGCAAACGTGACACGGCACCGAAAACCATTCCAGTAAAATCAGAGCTCCAAAATCCAAATGGGGGTCCTTCCCTTCTGAGCCCTGCTGTGGGTCCAAACAGCAGTTTATTACCACATATGGGGTATTTCCGTAATCGGGAGAAATTGATTTACAAATGTTGGGGTGCGTTCTCTCCTTTATTTCTTGCAAAAATTTGAAATTTTTATGTTTTTCCAGAAAAAAAGTAGATTTTCATTTTCACAGACTAACTCCAGAAAATATGGCAAAATACCTATGGGGTCAAAATGCTAACTATACCCCTAGATAAATTCCCTGAGGGGTGTAGTTGAAAAAATGGGGGTCACTTTTGGGGGTTTCCACTGTTTTGGCACCACAAGACCTCTTCAAACCTGACATGGTGCCTAAAATATATTCTGAAAAAAGGAGGCCCCAAAATCCAAGAGGTGCTCTTTTGCTTCTGAGGCCTGTGTTTCAGTCCATTATCACACTAGGGCCACATGTGGGATATTTCCTAAAACTGCAGAACCTGGGCAATAAATATTGAGTTGCGTTTCTCAGGTAAAACCTTCTGTGGTATAGAATTTTTTTTATTACATATGAATTTTGGTAAAAAAAATTACATTTGAAAATGTCAGCTCTAATTTCCTTCAATTCCTGTAAAACGTCAAAAGGGTTGAAACACTTTCTGAAGGCTGTTTTGGATACTTTGAGGGGTGCAGTTTTCAAAATGGGGTGTTTTATGGGGGTTTCTAATATATAGGGCACTCAAAACCACTTCAGAACTGAACTGGTCCCTGAAAAAATAGCTTTTTGAAATTTTCTTAAAAATATGAGAAATTGCTGCTAAAGTTCTAAGCCTTGTAACGTCCTATTCAAAAAACGATGCAAACATAAAGTAGACATATGGGGGATGTTAATTAGTAACTATTTTGTGTGGTATTACTATCTGTTTTACAAGCAGATACATTTAAAATTGGAAAAATCATAATTTCTTTATATTTTCTCTAAATTTTGGTGTTTTTCACAAATAAGCAATGAATTTATCGACCAAATTTTTGCACTAACCTAAAGTACAATATGTCACGAGAAAACAATCTCAGAATCGCTTGGATAGGTAAAAGCATTCCAGAGTTATTACCACATAAAGTGACACATGTCAGATTTGAAAAAATGGGTCTGGTCCTCAAGGCCAAAATGAGCTGGGTACTCAAGGGGTTAAGCTGGATTCTGATTGCTTGCTATGTTTTTTATTTTATTCCTCTCTTTTATTTTGTGTTTCCAATTCTCTCATTTTTCATTTTCTCTTCCTTTTTGGAAGTTATAGATTGCAAATAAGCTTATATCTTGTCATGCACTTGATCAGTGTGTATTATTCCTGTTCAATAACATAAAAGTATTTTAGGTTAACTTTTTGTGTTTTCTATTTGCATAAGAGGTGTGCTAAAAAGGTGTTTTTTTATTTCACTACTTGCTAATCAATCCTATTTGTTTCATTATTGAACCTGTATCTGTTTTCCAAAACGTGTTCTTCTTTTGAAAATTCATTATAGATAAAAGAATAAAAACTCAGAACACTAAAGGTCAGAAACAGCTAATTTAAATGTTAATGACCTTGTGTTTCATTGGCTTTCTCATCTTAAATTAACCACCTTAGGGTAAAGGTCACACACTAATTAAATAATTACAAAAGATCTACAGGAAGGGTCAGGGGAATGCGATTTCTAAATAAACAGTCCCTTTTACCACCAAAGAGACAATTTTCCACTTGGCAAAACAATATCATGTACCTTACTTATTTACATAGATTGTCCAATTTCCAGCCATCAGAGCAAGGAAATGCCACTAATGCTACTCTTCTTCCTAGCCCTAAGGCTATTCAGCTATTGTGTGTAGTGTCACCACTCCAAATTACAGTATATATTTTCAGATATTTTACTTTTTCATTTACCACATACTGTATCTGTCGAGACAAAAAAACAAGTCATAAAATTATAGTTGTAGAATGAAACAGCAGTAAGAAGTGAGAAAGTAATATACAGGCTGTGTCATTCATTTTGATGGAAATAACCCCATTTGTGCTCTAATGTACTATTTAATACCACACACCTGAACCAGAGGCATTATATTCAGACTTTTTCCAAAGACTCATCAGTACATAGAAATATTATTTTGAAATGGAAACACCTTTTCACAAAACATCTATACATTTTGACAATGTGTAATTGTTACCCATCCATGTACCAGCCTTAAGTTATTATATTATTTGTTTTATAGCACCATTAAAGGAGCACTAAATTTAGAAATTAATGATGAAAGTGAAAAGGAGATATATTTGCCCCCACTGTTTTGTTTGTCATTCTGCTTGATTTTCTAGATGTTTCTAAAACAGTCTTGAAAAAATCCTGCAGAGAACGCGGATCAGTTTCCTGCTGATCTGTTCCATTTTTGTCTGGGGAATGGCTGAGGGGGCAGGGTTTAGTAAAGGGGATGTGGCTTATCATTATTTTTGTCCTGCTGACATGTCAGAGGGGGAGGTTCCTGTTCCAGCCAGTGGTCTTATAGCCAGACACCGGACAGTGAGGAGGAAGGGGGACATAACTGAGCTACTGGAGCTCACAGAGATTTCTATATATATATATTTCTCAGTTTTAATTGTAATGTGATACAAATGGGACCAAAGGAAAGATAAGGAGATAAAGGCAGGAACTGCTAGGATACATATATTTTTTTTGTACGTTTTCAATATTTTGTGTTTTTTTAACTTCCAGGGAGCTGTACATATAAACTACAGAGGGGCTTAAATACATACCATGAAAAAACCTCTAAAAACCAGCAAGTACAATAAACATGAGCTAAATGGGTGTAAAACTGGTACAGAAGGAGAGAGTGCCCTGTTCATGAGCGTAGGAGGCAGTACGTGATGGTAGAAGCAGCTTGTGGTGGGGAAGAGTCTGATTTGTTGGGGTAGTGAGTTCCAGAGTATGGGGGATACATGGGAGAAATCATGAAGATGTGACGAGTAGACTAGAGGAGGGCACAGAAGCAAGTCTTGTGAATAATGGGGATTACACATGGGGAGGTATCAGGATATTAGGGCAGAAATGTATGGAGGGGACAGGTTGTGGATAACCTTGTATGTCATTGCTAAAAATTTGAACAGAATTTGTTGTGCATCGGGTAGTGAAGGGATTGGCAGAGAGAAGAGGCAGTGGTGAAATGACGGGAGAGGTAGAAAAACTGGGCAGCAGAGTTGAGGGTGCCATTGTCATTATTTTGAAGTGTACTCATTGGGCCATGGGTAGCCAGTGAAGGAACAAGAAGAGAGGAGAGGCAGTAGAGGAACAAGGAGAGAATTTAATCACACAGTTATATGACTGTTTAGTTATACAGGGTGGGCCATTTATATGGATACACCTAAATAAAATGGGAATGGTTGGTGATATTAACTTCCTGTTTGTGGCACATTAGTATATGGGAGGGGGGAAACTTTTCAAGCTTGGTGTTGACCATGGCGGCCATTTTGAAGTCGGCCATTTTGTATCCAACTTTAGTTTTTTCAATGGGAAGAGGGTCATGTGACACATTAAACTTATCGAGAATTTCACAAGAAAAACAATGGTGGGCTTGGTTTTAACGTTACTTTATTCTTTCATGAGTTATTTACAAGTTTCTGACCACTTATAAAATGTGTTCAAAGTGCTGCCCATTGTGTTGGATTGTCAATGCAACCCTCTTCTCCCACTCTTCACAGACTGATAGCAACACCGCAGAAGAAATGCCTCCCGATTTGACCCCCTTAGACTTTTATCTTTGGGGTCATCTGAAGGCAATTGTCTATGCTGTGAAGATACGAGATGTGCAGCAACTGAAACTACGGATACTGGAAGCCTGTGCTAGCATTTCTTCTGCAGTGTTGCTATCAGTGTGTGAAGAGTGGGAGAAGAGGGTTGCATTGACAATCCAACACAATGGGCAGCACTTTGAACACATTTTATAAGTGGTCAGAAACTTGTAAATAACTCATGAAAGAATAAAGTAACGTTAAAACCAAGCACACCATTGTTTTTCTTGTGGAAATTCTCGATAAGTTTGATGTGTCACATGACCCTCTTCCCATTGAAAAAACTAAAACTGGATACAAAATGGCCGACTTCAAAATGGCCGCCATGGTCAACACCCAGCTTGAAAATTTTCCCCCCTCCCATATACTAATGTGCCACAAACAGGAAGTTAATATCACCAACCATTCCCATTTTATTTAGGTGTATCCATATAAATGGCCCACCCTGTAGTATGTTTATCAGAGCCCTGTCTTCTATTGAGTCATGCACCTGTGTGACTATCACACGACTATCACATGACCAAGACATATTTTTATCCCCTAGAAGTAAACCATTAAGGTTCATATTGATTGACTGCAAGCAAAGATTTTGAAAACTGTGAGGAATTAAGACAGAAAGTATATTGAAAAATTGTTTAACTTTTCTTTGTATTAAAGACCTTTATTTGCTAAAACCATAGTACCCCTTTAAGAAAAATTGTTAGTACACAAGGTTCAAAACATTCTTTAGTAAATACATGTGTGCCACTAAGTGAAATATAATATGAACTTTATCATTACTTTACTTTTTACTTAGTGCTGTGTCTTACAGGTCCTAAAATTCCAGTTTGCAATCTTGACTTGACATAGACAGCCCATTGATTTACGTGAATACTGTGTAAGGTTTTATTTCTCCTGTGGTGGCGCTGCAGGGAAATTAAACATGTGCCGCCAGATTCTCCAGGAGATTACAGCTGAAAACCCTGTGATCAGCTTTTTCATTGGGGGACACATTGAGTGACAGCAAGTCACTGCGTCGTTCCCGATACACACTGTCGGCGACAAGGTGTGCATCGGGAACCGGGAGGTCAGCTGTCCCCTTCCCTTCTGAGCACTGCTGTGAGTCCAAACATCAGTTTATGACCACATATGAGGTATTGCTGTAATCGGGAGAAATTGCTTTACAAATGTTGGGGTGCTTTTTCTCCTTTATTCCTTGTAAAAATGAAAAACTTCTTTGTTGTAGCAGAAAAAAATTAGATTTTCATCTTCACAGACTAATTCCACTAAGTTCTGCAAAAAAAACAGTGGGGTCAAAATGCCAACTATAACCCTAGAAAATGCCTTGAGTGGTATAGTTTCCAAAATAGGGTCACTTTTGGGGGGTATCAACTGTTTAGGCACCACAAGACCACTTCAAACCTGACATGGTGCCTAAAATATATTCCTAAAAAAAGAAGGCCCCAAAATCCTCTAGGTGCTCCTTTACTTCTTAGGCTGGTGCTTCAGTCCATTAGGACACTAGGGCCACATGTTGGATATTTCTAAAAACTGCAGAATATGGGCAATAAATATTGAGTTGCGTTTCTCTGGTAAAACCTTCTGTGTTACAGGAAAAAATGTATTACAAATGAATTTCAGCAAAAAAAATTTAATTTGTAAATTTCACCTCTACTTTGCTTTAATTCCTGTAAAACGCCTAAAGGGTTAAAATACTTTCTGAATGCTGTTTTGAATACTTTGAGGGGTGAAGTTTTCAAAATGGGGTGATTTATGGGGACTTTCTAATATATAAGGCCCTCAAAGCCACTTCAGAACTGAACTGGTCCCTGAAAAAATAGCCTTTTGAAATTTTCTGGAAAATATGAGAAATTGCTGCTAAAGTTCTAAGCCTTGTAACATCCCAGAAAAATAAAAGGACGTGAAAAAAACGAGGCAAACATAAAGTAGACATATGAGAAATGTTAACTAGTAACTATTTTGGGTGGTATTACTATCTGTTTTACAAGTAGATACATTAAAATTTAGAAATGCTAATTTTTGCAGATTTTCTCTAAAATTGTAAGTTTTTCACAAATAAATATTACATTTATCAACCAAATTTTTTCACTTACATAAAGTACAATATGTCACGAGAAAACAGTCTCAGAATCGCTTGGATAGGTTAAAGCATTCCAAAGTTATTACCACAAAAAGCGACATATGTCAGATTTGATAAAATAATTTCTTGCCCCATATAATTTTCTTTAGCATTTGAGAGTTATAGCAGTTTTGAGACAATTTTTGTGTTACTTTTAGCCCTATTTAATAATGATGCAATCACAGGCATGGCCGTATTTGCCACTAGGCACTGGGGGTGCAGTGCCTGGGGCATCCACCAGGGGGTGAAGGCAGAATCGTGTTTTTTTGTTTTTTAATTGAACTTGTGACCTGACCGACCAGCGGTCAGGTCACTCACAGGGCAGGGGGAGGGGGTGCACTTCACTAGCGCTCCTCAGACTGTAAGACACGCCCTCTGTTATTGGATTGGTCAGAGCTGCACACGTAAGCAGCTGTGGCCAATTTGAGAACAGTGGGCATGTCCTAGACTCACAGTCTAAGAAGCGCTATGGGGAACGGACGGCAGAGCAGGAGGGCGCCGCACCAGTGCAGGGCAGGTATGTATGAATCATGTACTGTCTAATGCAGTGGTTCCCAACCGGTGTGCCACGGCATCGTGGGGTGCCGTGAGAACCCTCTAGGGGTGCCGCGACACTCTTCTGAAGGGACTGAACCACTGCCACGGCTGTGCTTTCTCTCCTCCTCCTCACAGCGCGTAGTAAATGTGAGGAGGAGATTTTTTGCAGCCCCCCCTGTAGATAGCACCCCCCCTTCCTGTACATAGCACCCCTCTTCCTGTACATAGCGCCACTGTAGCTTCCTGAATGAGCGGAATCCCCCTGTAGCCTGGGATTCCGCTCCTGGACGGAGCGCTTGATGTCTCTGTTCATATACGGACAGTGACATCAGAGGCAACTCCTGAAGCGGAACCCCCGTCCACAGCGTTGCCGGCGTGTTGGCCGGTAATTCGGCTCTAGGAGAAGCCCCTGGAGTCACTGTCCATAAATAGACCGAGATGCCAGGCGTGTATCTCCTGGAGTGGAATCCCCGGCAACGCTGTGGACAGGGATTCCGCTTCAGGAGTTGCCCCTGATGTCACTGTCCATATATGGACAGAGACATCAAGCTCTCTGTCCAGGAGCGGAATCCCCGGCCACAGGGGGATTCCGCTCCTTCAGGGAGCTACAGTGGCGCTATGTACAGGAAGGGGGGGGGAGCTGCCTACAAGGGGGCTGTGTGGAACAACGGGAACAGGATAACACTAAGGGACCATTTGCTAAGACTAACATGGGTAAACACAGCAACGCTCAGGTAATGAGTGAAAGAGCAGAGCCCTTTTTATAGTCCAGGGTGATCATGGGCTAATTACTGGTTTTACACATGTGCGCGTACTGGCCCTTTAAGGCGAGCCCGCCCTCGCACCCTAAGGGAACCAGCACAGTGATGCGGAAGTGAGTGCAGGCACTCTCTCATCTATTGCCGTGGCCGTCGAGGGGTAAGTTAGAACGACGGTCCGCGGCTGTGGACATTACAGTATCCCCCCTCTTACGCCCCCTCTTCTTGGGGCCGGAGCGAGAGAGGAACTTCTTAATGAGGGTAGGAGCATTGATGTTCTCTTCTGGCTCCCAGGACCTCTCCTTTGGACCAAACTCCTTCCAATCCACCAAATAAAAAGTTCTTCCACCTATATTTTTGAAGTCCAGGATCTCCTTAACTTCAAACACAGCGGCAGAACCGCTGGAAGCAACTGCAGGGCTAGGAGTCTTAGGGTATGTTCACACGGCAGCGTCCATTACGGCTGAAATCACGGAGCTGTTTTCAGGCGAAAACAGCTCCTGAATTTCAGACGTAATGGCATGTTGCCGGCGTTTTTCGCTGCGTCCATTACGGACGTAATTGGAGCTGTTTTTCTATGGTGCCAATGGAAACCGGCTCAAATTACGTCCCAAGAAGTGACAGGCACTTCTTTGACGTGGGCGTCTTTTTTACGCGCCGTCTTTAGACAGCGGCGCGTAAAAAAAATGACCGTCGGCACAGAACATCGTAAAGCCCATTCAAATGAATGGGCAGATGTTTGCCGGCGCATTGGAGCCGTATTTTCGGACGTAATTCGAGGTTAAAATGCCCGAATTACATCCGTAAATAGGGTGTGTGAACCCAGCCTTAGAGTAGCGGTTCAGGACCACAGGCTTCAGCGGAGACACATGAAAGGAGTTGGGGATCCTGGGGGAAGGGGGCAGCCGAAGCTTATGAGACAGGATTAATTTGCTGCAGGATCTCAAAGGGTCCGAGGAACCTGGGAGCAAATTTGTATGATGGCACCTTCAGCAGGATATTCCTTGAGGACAACTAGACTTTGGTACCTGGAAGATAGAGAGGCGTCTCTCTTCTCCTAGTATCTGCCTTTCACTTCATGCGATCGACTGCCTGCAGAATAGAAGACCGGGTTTGGGTTTGCTGCCAGACCTGTAGAAAGTCTCCAAATGCAGAGTCAGCTGTGGGTACCTGGGATGTAGCCGGAACAGGAAGAGGGATTCATGGATGTTGGCTGTACACAATGTAGAATGGTGTGGAAGTAGTGGACTCACTTGTGTGGTTGTATGAGAACTCGGCCCATGGAAGAAGCTGTATCCAGTCATCATGCTGCATGAAGATGAAGTGGCGAAGATAATTCTCCATGATTTGGTTAATCCTCTCGACTTGGCCATTAGACTGGGGATAATAGGCTGAAGAAAAGTTAAACTTCACGTTTGGGAGTTTACCGATGGCTCTCCCGAATTTCGAGGTGAACTGAACCCCCGATCAGACACGATATGAAGAGGCAAGCCATGCAAACGTAATATGTGCTGGATGAAGAGTTTAGCCAGACGAGGAGCAGAAGGTAGGCTGGTCAGCGGGATAAAATGAGCCATCTTCGAGAACCGGTCCACCACCACCAAGACCGTATTGCATCCTACAGAGGAAGGGAGGTCTGTGACAAAGTCCATTGCTATATGCTGCCAGGGAGCATTGGGCACAGGCAGAGGTTGGAGCAGACCGAAATGCTTGGATTGAGCAACTTTGTTGGAAGCACACAAAGTCCACAATATCTTTGGGCAGCGTGGGCCACCAGAAATGACGAGCAATCAGATCTCGGGTTTTACGAGCACCCACATGCCAAGCCAGGTTGAAGCTGTGCCCCCAGCGAAAGATTCTCCTCCTGTCTGCCAACCGCACAAAAGTCCTGCCCAGAGGGATGTCTCTAACTTGCAGAGGATTAGAAGAAATAATACAGGATGGGTCAATGATACTTTGCGGGGACTCCACGGTGTCCTCTGTTTCAAACGACCAGGACAGGGCATTGGCCCTCATACTTTTGTTAGCAGAACGGTAGTGGAGCACAAATTGGAATCGGGTGAAGAACAGCGACCACCTGGCTTGACGGGGGTTCAGCCGTTGGGCCGACTGGAGATAGGTGAGGTTCATGTGGTCAGTATATATCAGGATGGGGAGAGCTGCACCCTCTAGTAGATGTCTCCTCTCCTCCAGAGCCAATTTGATGGCTAGTAACTCCTGATCCCCAATAAAGTAATTGTGCACTGCGGGAGAAAAAAGTTTCGAGTAATAGCCACATACCACTGCCTTCCCTTTGGAACCTCTCTGGAACAGAAGTGCATCTGCACCAACAGAGGAGGCGTCCACCTCCAATAAAAACTGTCGAGATACATCAGGATAATAGAGGGTTGAGGCTGACGTGAAGGCTATTGAATGCAGATTCTGCCTCTGGAGTCCACACCTTGGCGTTCATACCTTTTTTGGTGAGGGTAGAGATGGAGGCCGTCAGTGAAGAGAAGTTTGGGATAAACTGCCGGTAGAAGTTAGCGAATCACAAAAAATTTTACTTTCTCAGGATCCATCTTGAGGCCTTGATCCGAGATGATGTAGTCCAGGAAGGGTAGAGAATGCTTCTCAAAAATGCACTTCTCCAGCTTGGCATACAGACGATTCTCCCTTAATCGCAGCAGAACTTGACGGACATGCCTCTGATGAGTCGTCGGATCTGGAGAGAAAATCAAGATATCAGGATAGACCACAACACAGACATATAGGAGATCTCTGAAAATATCATTAACGAATTATTGGAAGACCGCTGGGAGCAGTACACAGACCGAAGGGCATTACCAGGTATTCATAGTGGCCGTCTCGAGCGTTGAATGCCGTCTTCCATTCGTCACGCTGGCGGATCCAGATCAAATTGTAGGCCACACGGAAGTCTAGTTTCGAAAAACTCTTGGCTCCTTGTATGCGGTCAAATAGTTCGGAAATTAGTGGCAACGGATATTTGTTCTTGACTGTGATTTGATTGAAACTACACTCTCAAGGAATAATTTATCTAGGGGTATAGTGAGCATTTAGACCCACAGGTTTTTTGCTGAATTTATTTGAATTAGGCCGTGAAAATAATAAAATATTTAATAAAACATAGAACTTTTTCATTTCCACAAGGTAAAAAGGAGAAAAAGCACCCTAACATTTGTAAAGAAATGTCTCCCAAGCATGGCAATACCACATATGTGGTCATAAACTACTGTTTCAAAACAAGGCAGGGCTCAGGAGCAATATTAGGCTGGCAGGAGCAGGAGCAATATTAGGCATGTAGATTTTGCTGGATTGGTTTTTGGGTGCCACGTTGCATTCTTAGAGCCGCTGAGGTACCAGTAAAGTAGAAAACCCTGGGAAGTGACTCCATTTTGGAAATATTATAATTAGGCAGTGAAAATGAAAAATGTTATGTTTTCCAAAATTATGTCGTTTTAGCTCACAATAAATAATTTTTACAAGGAGTAGTAGGAGAAAAAACACCACAAAATGTATTACTCAATAAATCCAGAGTATGGGAATACCCCATATGTGGCCCGTAACTGCTGTTTGAGCAGAGGGTAATGCTCAGAAAGGAAAGAGCGCCATTTAGGCTTTTGGAGCGCAGTTTGCTGGATTGGTGTTTGTGCGCCATATCACATTTGCAAAGCTGCTGATGTACCAGAATACAGTGGAAGCCCACGAGAAGTGACCCCTTTTTCGAAAATACACCACTCAAGGCATTTATCATTTGCCTGGACATATGACAAGGCTCATAAGAGAATGAGCACCACGCACATTTGTGGCCTATTTTGGTGATTTTCATAGTATTGGCCCACAATTGCAGGGCTCTGAGGTCAAATAGTAAAACAAAATTCCCCCAGAGGTGACCCCATTTTGGAAACTACACCCCTCAAAGCTTTCTTTAAGGGGTGTAGTGAGCATCTTGACACCATAGTTTTGTTTTTTTAGAAATTAATGAGGAGCGGATGGTGCAAAGCGAAAATTCTAATTTATCCACACATATGTAATTTTAGTGACCGATATGTGATGCCCAGCAACCCTCGTCACCCCCGCTTCGCAAGGGTGCCGATTGGCTACAAACCCCCTAGATGCTGTGGTTGATAATGACCGCGTCATCTAAGGGGTTAATGCCGGTCCCTGCCGTTACAGCAGAGTGTCAGCTGTAATATATAGCTGACACCCGCTTGTGATGGCGCAAGCTCAGCTTCTGAGCCCACTTCATCACTGTCACGTACAGTTACGTGACAATGAGCTAACCCTTTAGCGGCAGCGACGTAGCTGTACGTGAGATGTCGCCAAGGGGTTAAAATAATGTATTCCCTTTTAAATATTGTGTTGTTGATGCTCCCCTATGGGAACCAATAACATTGAACATGCAGTCTGATCTGCCAGCAGCATGATATAGAGGAGGGGCTGAGTAGATTGATAAATAGTTTTGGGAGAAAAGATTCAGTGTAATTTGTATTTAAATTATTTAAATACCTGTTCATTCTGGCCTTAGGAGTCCAGTGGGCAGTCCTATCCAATGACTGACAATTATCTCTGTATGCACACTCATACGTGGAAGGCTGTCAGTCATTGAATCACTCTGCCCACTGAACTCCTAAAATAGATTGAACAAAAATGTAAATTAATTAAATACAAATTATACTGAACATTTTCCCAGCAAACTATCAATCTGCTCAACTCCTCCTGCAATATAACATGCTGACCATAGATTGGTCAGCATTTTAAAGGTGACGGGTTCCCTTATGTGTTGTATACTAAGGTCTGTGGGCATCAACATGCCCACAGACTAGCATTAAGCCAAAAGAGTGCCTATTTGGCATGTTTGGCCAGTATACATTGGTATACCTTTTTTCAACTATAGGGAACAGCATAGTCTGGTATGCTTTTCAATACAGCTGGCCGGCACAAAACATATACAATTTTTTACAATGGTAGTAAAAGGCAGACATATGCACCCTGAACTCTGCTGCCCCTCTGCCACACCATTCACTGGCTACCCATTGCACAGCGAATTCAGCTCATAATATTAACAATGACATATAAGGCTGTCCCGAACTTGTTCCCTCCATACATCTCTGACCTAATCTCCCGACACTGAACCACACGTAATCTCAGGTCCTCACAAGACCTTCTTCTCTGATTTCCTCTTGTCTGTTCCTATGAAGATTTCTCCTGTACTTCCAACACACTCTGGAACTCGCTACCCCAACACATCAGACTCTGTCCCACTATCAAAACCTACAAAAGCAAGGGCCCCGATGCAAAAGTTCTTATTGGCCCCCCCCCCCCTGCAAATTTCTCATGGCCGACGGACCGCAGCTTTCAGCTGCATCGCTGGGTCTCCTAAGTGACAGGGGAAATAACCCCAATACATATGTGTGTGTGTGTGTGTGTGTGTGTGTGTGTCTGTAAATAGAAATAGTAAGGATGTACTCCAGTGTGTTGGTGCTGTTTCAGGTTCGGGTTGTACCCCACTTATAGATATAAAGAAAAACCGAAAAACAAATAAATTCAAGAGATTATGACAATGGTATTTCTTATATCTTAATTTAGAAAACTAATCCCAGTGGGTAGTATCAATGGATATATACGTAGATTTAATAAACATGTATAAAGAACAAAATATGTTTCAATGACATATATATATGGCCATATATATATATGTCATTGAAACATATTTTGTTCTTTATACATGTTTATTAAATCTACGTATATATCCATTGATACTACCCACTGGGATTAGTTTTCTAAATTAAAATATAAGAAATACCATTGTCATAATCTCTTGAATTTATTTGTTTCTTTTTGGTCCTATTGAAAGTACTAGATATGTTACTATACTGTCTGCTTTTCCCATAGCGATTGTGAGAAAGGCCTTGGATGGGCCGAAACGTCCGTCAAAACGCTTATCGCTTGCACTGCATAAATTCTGCTTTGTACAAATTGCCAATTTTGGAATGAATGAAAATAAATAATTCTTCCTTGGAAATTCAATACAGTCGAATATCTTTGGAGTGCTTTTGGGTTTTTCTTTATGTGTGTGTGTGTGTGTGTGTGTGTGTGTGTGTGTGTATATAGGAGACAGCATAGCATATCTATAACACTGCGACCCTATAGCTATGGATAGGATTAGATACATTGGCTCAGCAGACAGTATCACACATGATAGGATTAGATACAGTGGCCCAGCAGACAGTATCACAAATGATAGGATTAGATACAGTGTCTCAGCGACAGTGTCACACATTATAGGATTAGATACAGTGGCTCAGCTGTCAGTATTACACATGATAGGATTAGAGATAGGGCCCAGCAGACAGTATCATACATGATAGGATTAGATACAGAGGTTCAGCAGACAGTATCACACATGATAGGATTAGATACAGTGCCTCAGCAGACAGTTTCACACATGATTGGATTAGATATAGGGCCCAGCTCACTGACTTTGCGGCTCTAGCGCTGGACCCAGGAAACGTAAGAATAATAATTGTTTTGCTTCTTTATGTGTCACTAATTATTTTTGTGTGTTTGTGTTTTTTTACAGGTTCGGTTGTTGGACTACTTCGGATTCAAGAACTACTTCAATGACAGCGTTTTTTTATTCTCAATAAAATGGTTAATGAGGGTTGTGTGTTTTTATTTCAATAAAATATTTTTTCTATATGCTTGTACTTTTTTAAACTTTATTATTACCGCCTTAGTAATGGCCGCTGGCTGATTGACAACCTCCATTACTAAGGCGGGGTTTAATGTTAGCAGGTGCAGAGGCTAACACTAACCCCCATTATTACCCCAGTACCCACCGCCACCAGGGGTACTGGGAAGAGCCGGGAACGAACCAGTACCCGACCATCTGTAGTGACGGTCAGGCACCAGGGCGGCCGCAGGCTGGTAGTATTAGGCTGGGGAAGGCCAATAACAGTGGCCCCTACCACCCTGGTAATGCTGCCTGATACTGCTGTGTTGTATCTGGCTGGTTATGAAAATTGGGGGACCCCACATCGTTCTTTCAAATTATTTTTTCTTTTATTTTTTTTAAATGACGTGGGCCCCCCCCCATTTTTCATAACCAGTCAGATACAATAAAGCAGCAGCAGCCTAGCATTACCAGGGTGGGAAGGGCCACTGTTTCTGGCCTTTCTCAGCCTGATAATACCAGCCTGCGGCCGCCCCATTGACCGACCATCACTAGAGATGGTCAAGTACTGGATCGTACCTGGCTCTTCCCAGCACCTCTGGTGGCGGTAGGAACTGGGCTAATAAAGGGGTTTAGTCTTAGCCTCTGCTAATACTAAGCCCCGCCTTAGCAATGGACGCTGTCAATCAGCTGGCGGCCATTACTAAGGCGGTAGTAATATAGTTTAAAAAAAAACACCAAGACATAGAAAAAATATTTTATTGAAATAAAAAAAAAACACACAACCCTCATTAACCATTTTATTGATAATAAAAAAAAGCCGTCATCGAAGTAGTCCTGGAATCCCACGTAGTCCAACGACCGAACCTGTAAGAAAACACACAAAGAAACGATTAGTAACACATGTGTTAGGCTTAGATACAGGGTCCATGTGTGATACTATCTGTGGGGACCCTGTATCTAAGCCTACCACAAGGTAGGCTTAGATACAGGGTCCAGCAGACAGTAATCTTATACAGTAATACAGTGCCCATCAGACAGGATCACACATGGGCCATGTATGTAAGTCCACCATGTGATTGGCTTAGATACAGGGCCCAGCAGACAGCATCACATAATCTGTGATCCTGTCTCATGGGCCCTCTAAGCCTGCTACATCGTAGGCTTAAAGGGGTTGTCCAGTCCCTAAACATTGATGGCCTACCCTCAGGATAGGCCATCAATAGCTGATGTGTCGGGGTCCGACTCCCGGGAGCCGACCAACCAGCTGTTTTGAAGAGGCCGCAGCATTCGTACGAGAGCTGCTTCCCCATCATTTCCCTTACACGGATTCACAGTGTGAACAAGTGACCGTAATGAAGTGACCGGAATGAAGGGGAAGCAGCTCTCGTACGAGTGCTGCGGCCCCTTCAAAACAGCTGATTGGCCGGCTCCCGGGAGTCGGACCCCGCCAATCAGCTTCAGTAGACAGGGATATTAATCTTACCTTCCTCTTCAGCCACGGCGGAAACTCTGTCCTGACCCTATCCAGGATCACGATGTTGTGCGCAACGCATAGCGTTGTGACGTCAGGACCTCTGCTGCGCTCCAGAACCAGGAAGATAAGTACTGTCAGTTACTATAGTAACAGGGGCCCGTGGCCCGAATTACTATAGTAACTTTTTATTGATGTGGTGCAGGGGGCCGCGTGCCCCCTGGCTTCGGGGCTCGGTCGCAATTGCGACCGCTGCGACCCCTATAGCTACGCAACTGCTTTTGCTACTACTTATCTTAGGAGCAGCTTCTACCCTCACCTACTTTCTCCTTCCCTCTTTCCCTTGTAGATTGTAAGGTCTCGCAGGTCCTCTCTCCTTGTGTACCAGTCTGTCATTCATTAAGCTCCCGTTTATTGTACTTATTGTTTTTATTATCTCATGTTATGTACTTAATCTCTTGCCGCCAGACAATTTTCCCGTTCCTGACAGAACCACATTTTTCAAATCTGACATGTGTCACTTTATGTAAGGTTATAACTTTGGAATGCTTTTACCTATCCAAGCGATTCTGAAATTGTTTTCTCGAGACACATAGTATTTTAAGTTATTGGTATATTTTGGTCAAGACATTCATTGTTTGTTTGTGAAAGACACCAACATTTGGAAAAATGTGTATTTCTCAAAATTTTATTTACTTTGTTGAAAGAAAGATAGTAATACCACACTAAATAATTGCTCATTAACATTTCCCATATTTCTACTTTATGATGACATCATCTTTTTGAACATCCTTTTATTTTTTTTAGTACGCTAGGAAGGTTTCGCAGTCATTTTTCAAATTTTCAAGTATATTTCCTAAACCTATTTTTTTAGGCACCAATTAAGTTCTGAAGTGGCTTTGAGGGGTCTATATGTTTAAAAATCCGCTATAAATAACCCAATTTTAAAAACGACACCCCTCAAAGTATATAAAACAACATTTTGGGAGTTTCTTAACCCTTTAGGCCTTTAAAGGCTATATACACCTTTTGAAAAAAAATAAATCTTGGTTTTTAATGAAAATGTCTATCAGTGTTTGGTGCAACTTTCTAAATACTTTTCATTAAAAATTATTTTTACTTTTTGAGATACAGCTGCTGTATATACTGTATACAGAGCAGCTGTATCTTGCGCTGAGACCTGAATACGTCAGGTCAGCGGCACTGAAGGGTTCAGTATCAGCGGGTCAGAAATGCAGGATCCACCTGTTATGGATCACATCTAAGTTATGAACTTAGATGTGATTGATAACAGCTCGATTTTAATAAAAACAATTTAGAAAGTTGCCCCAAATAGCCTTTTTTTTTTTTATTTATTTTAAAAAAAAAAAAACAAACAATTCCATAGCCTTTAACAGGAATTAAAGCAAAGTGAAGGTGAAATTTGAAAATGTCATTTTTTTTTTTTGCAAAAATGTAATTACATTTTAGTCCTTTATTTCTGTAACACAGCATGTGTTAACAGAGAAACACAACTCAGTATTTATTACCCAGATTCTGTAGTCTTTAAAATTTTCCCATATGCTCTAGAGTGCTACTTGACTGAAACGTTGGCCTCAAGAATGAAGGAGCACATTGTGTATTTTTTGGCCACCATTTTATTAGGATGTTTTCCAGGCCCCATTTCAGGTTTGCAGAGACTTTGAGGCGCCAAAACATAAGAAACACCCCCTAAAGACCCAATTTTGGAAGATACAAACTCCAAAGGAACTCATCTATGTCTGTAGTAAGCATTTTGACCACACAGGTGCTTCATAGATTTTATAAGACTTGGGCAGTGAAAATGAAAAATTATTTTTTTTTTTTCAGTAATATAGGTTTAGCTCAAAATTTTTCATTTCTACAAGGAATAATGTAGAAAAAGCATCCCAACATTTGTAAAGAAATTTCTCCCAAGTACAGCAATACCACATATGTGCTCATAAACTGTTGTTTAGGCACAAGGCAGGGATCAGAAGGGAAGGGCTCTTGGAGAGCAGAATTTGCTGGATTGGTTTCTGGACGCCATGTCGCATTCTTACAGCCCCTGAGGTACCAGTACAGTGGAAACCCCTGAGAAGTGACTCCATTTGGGAAATGTGACTCCATTTAGAGTGTTTTTTTCCAATTTAAAATTTTTATAAACAAGTACATCAATGTACAACTCAATAATCCAGATGAATATAAAGTGGTACATTAGTATGAAAAGGACATAAAAACAGAGAACAGAAAGCAAAAGAATCAGTGACTGCTGGAGGAGTAAGGAGTAGAGATGAGCGAACCGGGACAACCGAACCCGGTTTCGGTCCGAACTTCAGGAAAAGTTCGGTTCGCAGCGAATCCGAACTTTACCGGGTTCGGCCGAACCCGTTTTGACCGAACCCGGCTACATTTTGGCGCCTGCCACATGTTACATCTAAAATGGAGGATTACAGAAGATCACCTGACATCAGGCTACCCCATAATGCCTTGCAAACGGCTCTCCCAGCCAATCGGGAGGCAGCATAGGGGCGGGCTCAAGCCTGCAATAAAAGTCTATGCACGGAGCTCAGCGGCCATTTTACAGACAGGAGCTGTAGGGATAGCATCTCTGTGCAGTAAGGGAAAGCTTTAGGAATCTAAAAGGCAGGAATTCAGAAATCGAAGGGGCTCATCCACTACTCACTACTCAGCCAGTGTGTGAATACGCTTTTATAAGGGGCTCATCCCCATTGCATCCAACTTGCAATACAGGCAGCCTTTGTAGTAGTGGTAGTAGTAGTACTACAAGGCCCAGCATTCCCTGAGTGCACTGCAGCGAGGCTGATTGAAATTCTCATTCATTGCCATTTGCCAAGCCAGTGTCCGCGTGTGAATACGCTTTTAGAAAGGGCTCATCCCCATTGCATCCAACTTGCAATACAGGCAGCCTTTGTAGTAGTGGTAGTAGTAGTACTACAAGGCCCAGCATTCCCTGAGTGCACTGCAGCGAGGCTGATTGAAATTCTCATTCATTGCCATTTGCCAAGCCAGTGTCCGTGTGTGAATACGCTTTTAAAAGGGGCTCATCCCTGGCCGTTATTAACAGGATAACAATCCAACTTGCCATACAGGCAGCCTAGTAGTACTACAAGGCCCAGCATTCCCTGAGTGCACTGCAGCGAGGCTGATTGAAATTCTCATTCATTGCCATTTGCCAAGCCAGTGTCCGTGTGTGAATACGCTTTTAAAAGGGGCTCATCCCTGGCCGTTATTAACAGGATAACAATCCAACTTGCCATACAGGCAGCCTAGTAGTACTACAAGGCCCAGCATTCCCTGAGTGCACTGCAGCGAGGCTGATTGAAATTCTCATTCATTGCCATTTGCCAAGCCAGTGTCCGTGTGTGAATACGCTTTTAAAAGGGGCTCATCCCTGGCCGTTATTAACAGGAATAACAATCCAACTTGCCATACAGGCAGCCTAGAAGTACTACAAGGCCCGGCATTCCCTGAGTGCACTGCCGCGAGGCTGATTGAAATTCTCATTCATTGCCATTTGCCAAGCCAGTGTCCGTGTGTGAATACGCTTTTAAAAGGGGCTCATCCCTGGCCGTTATTAACAGGATAACAATCCAACTTGCCATACAGGCAGCCTAGAAGTACTACAAGGCCCAGCATTCCCTGAGTGCACTGCCGCGAGGCTGATTGAAATTCTCATTCATTGCCATTTGCCAAGCCAGTGTCCGTGTGTGAATACGCTTTTAAAAGGGGCTCATCCCTGGCCGTTATTAACAGGAATAACAATCCAACTTGCCATACAGGCAGCCTAGAAGTACTACAAGGCCCAGCATTCCCTGAGTGCACTGCAGCGAGGCTGATTGAAATTCTCATTAATTGCCATTTGCCAAGCCAGTGTCCGTGTGTGAATACGCTTTTAAAAGGGGCTCATCCCTGGCCGTTATTAACAGGAATAACAATCCAACTTGCCATACAGGCAGCCTAGTAGTACTACAAGGCCCAGCATTCCCTGAGTGCACTGCAGCGAGGCTGATTGAAATTCTCATTCATTGCCATTTGCCAAGCCAGTGTCCGTGTGTGAATACGCTTTTAAAAGGGGCTCATCCCTGGCCGTTATTAACAGGAATAACAATCCAACTTGCCATACAGGCAGCCTAGTAGTACTACAAGGCCCAGCATTCCCTGAGTGCACTGCCGCGAGGCTGATTGAAATTCTCATTCATTGCCATTTGCCAAGCCAGTGTCCGTGTGTGAATACGCTTTTAAAAGGGGCTCATCCCTGGCCGTTATTAACAGGAATAACAATCCAACTTGCCATACAGGCAGCCTAGTAGTACTACAAGGCCCAGCATTCCCTGAGTGCACTGCCGCGAGGCTGATTGAAATTCTCATTCATTGCCATTTGCCAAGCCAGTGTCCGTGTGTGAATACGCTTTTAAAAGGGGCTCATCCCTGGCCGTTATTAACAGGAATAACAATCCAACTTGCCATACAGGCAGCCTAGTAGTACTACAAGGCCCAGCATTCCCTGAGTGCACTGCCGCGAGGCTGATTGAAATTCTCATTCATTGCCATTTGCCAAGCCAGTGTCCGTGTGTGAATACGCTTTTAAAAGGGGCTCATCCCTGGCCGTTATTAACAGGATAACAATCCAACTTGCCATACAGGCAGCCTAGTAGTACTACAAGGCCCAGCATTCCCTGAGTGCACTGCAGCGAGGCTGATTGAAATTCTCATTCATTGCCATTTGCCAAGCCAGTGTCCGTGTGTGAATACGCTTTTAAAAGGGGCTCATCCCTGGCCGTTATTAACAGGAATAACAATCCAACTTGCCATACAGGCAGCCTAGAAGTACTACAAGGCCCAGCATTCCCTGAGTGCACTGCCGCGAGGCTGATTGAAATTCTCATTCATTGCCATTTGCCAAGCCAGTGTCCGTGTGTGAATACGCTTTTAAAAGGGGCTCATCCCTGGCCGTTATTAACAGGATAACAATCCAACTTGCCATACAGGCAGCCTAGAAGTACTACAAGGCCCAGCATTCCCTGAGTGCACTGCCGCGAGGCTGATTGAAATTCTCATTCATTGCCATTTGCCAAGCCAGTGTCCGTGTGTGAATACGCTTTTAAAAGGGGCTCATCCCTGGCCGTTATTAACAGGAATAACAATCCAACTTGCCATACAGGCAGCCTAGAAGTACTACAAGGCCCAGCATTCCCTGAGTGCACTGCCGCGAGGCTGATTGAAATTCTCATTCATTGCCATTTGCCAAGCCAGTGTCCGTGTGTGAATACGCTTTTAAAAGGGGCTCATCCCTGGCCGTTATTAACAGGATAACAATCCAACTTGCCATACAGGCAGCCTAGTAGTACTACAAGGCCCAGCATTCCCTGAGTGCACTGCCGCGAGGCTGATTGAAATTCTCATTCATTTCCATTTGCCAAGCCAGTGTCCGTGTGTGAATACGCTTTTAAAAGGGGCTCATCCCTGGCCGTTATTAACAGGATAACAATCCAACTTGCCATACAGGCAGCCTAGTAGTACTACAAGGCCCAGCATTCCCTGAGTGCACTGCAGCGAGGCTGATTGAAATTCTCATTCATTGCCATTTGCCAAGCCAGTGTCCGGGTGTGAATACGCTTTTAAAAGGGGCTCTGAAATGTCTGGGTAAAAAAAGGTTGTGAAAGGACGGGGTAGAGGAAGAAACACCCATGCCGTCTCCTCTTCCAGTCCAAATGTTGGATCTGTTGGTGCCAGACCCAGTAGCAGCATTTGTGGCACAAGACATGTGCCCAGTTCCACTAGTAGCAGCTGCCATGTGCCTGCTCGTAGTAGTATCAGCAAGCCAGACTTGTCCATCTCCTCCGGTGGGCGGGTTACTTTAGACAATACGGCCATTGTGGACTGGTTGGCTGGCTCGCGGTCATCTCAGCAGGAAGACTCTGACGATCTGGCTTCAAGCCAGGTTTCGTTGGATTCCAGATCCTCTACAGTTCCTTGGCACGGTGACAGTAGTAATATAGGTATTTCTAGCGTTTCCATTCCATCATCTATGTCTTCGCTCCCCCTTCCTAGCGGGAAGCCATCTTTCCTGAGAGTCCTAAGAGACATCTCCTCGGGTGCGAAGGAAGATACTGAACAACATAGTGATGATGATGATTTGTTTTCCGCGAGTCAGCCAACGGAGTGTGTTGCGGCGGTGGTGGAGGTGGAAGCGGTGACCGAGACGCATAGCTGCGGTAGTGGGGGTGTTGGTGGTGGTAGCCGTGGTGGCAGACGCAGTAATGAGGGGGGGCATGGAGCCCGCCATGATGTCACATCACATTCACAACACAGTGACAGAAGTGGCGGGGATGATGAGGAAGGCTATGATGATGATGTTGTTTTAGACAGGACGTGGGAACCAGGTGACGAGGTGATGACGGCGTCAGAGGAGGAGGGTAGTAGTGGCGGCACTGGACGTGATAAACAGCCAAGCCGAGGTAGGGGCAGAAGTCAATCTGCAAAACGTTGCAGCGGTAGGGTCAGCTCAGGAGCCGGTGACGGCGACACAGATGCTGGTGTAGGCTCCCGAAAAAAGCCTGCCAGACAAGGGGCAAGCTCGGGTGGTTGTGGTGGTGGTGGTGGTGGTGGTGGACGTGGTACTACCTCTTTACGGTACTCTGCCGTGTGGCAATTTTTCTGTACCTTCCCGGAGGAGGAAAACATGGCACGGTGCCGTATCTGCAAGCAGAAAGTAAGGCGTGGGCAGGGCAGCAATGTAGGAACTACTGCTCTACGTAAACACATGGAACGGCATCACAAGGCCATGTGGGACAATCAACATGCCCCACCATCATGTACATCTAATGAAGACCCCTCTTCCGCTGCTGCTGCTGCTCCGAGTCCCTGTCATCTAAGTAGTAGCCAGGCCTTATCCACCATGTCGTTGTCATCATCATCATCACTGTCATCTAGTGCTCCTCCTATGTCCCGTCAGTTATCCATTACGGAATCGTTGTCCAATAAGCAACAATATATACCCAGTCATCCACTTGTCGTGCGGCTTAATTCACACCTGGCTAAGTTGTTGGTGGTGCAGTCGCTGCCGTACCACCTGGTCGACTCCGCCGGCTTCAAGCAATTGATGGCGTGCGCTCAGCCTAGGTGGCGAATACCTAGCCGACATTACTTCTCCAAAACAGCTGTCCCTGCCTTGCACAAGCATGTGGAGGAAAAGGTGTCCAAGTCCTTGCAATTATCCGTGTGCAGCAGGGTACATGCCACCGTCGACACGTGGAGCAGCAACTATGGGCAGGGACAGTACATGTCTTTCACGGCCCACTGGGTCAATATTTTGCAGTCCGATGCACCACCGCAGCAATGCCAGGCATTACCACCTCCACGCTTGTATGTTTCTAGTTCAACTCCGGACACCAGGCGCCTACCATCCTTCTCCTCCTACTCCTCCTCCTCCTCCTTGCCTTCCTCCTTGGAGGTCTTCCCGTCCCCGACAGGACACAGCGTATCTTCCACTCCTCCTCCCTCCTCTTTTCATAGGTGCAAGGTGAAGCGCCACAACGCTGTCTTACACCTGCTGAGCCTGGGCGAGAAAAGCCACACAGGGCAGGAGCTGCTGCTGTGCATCAAGGAGGAAATCGCACGCTGGCTGTCTCCTCTGAAACTCACACTGGGCAATGTTGTCTCTGATAACGGCAAGAACGTTGTGGCTGCACTGCGTCTAGGTCACCTGACACACGCTCCTTGCATGGCACATGTGATCAATCTGGTCATAACACGCTTCTTAAAGTCATATGTTAGTTTGAAGGGTGTGCTGGCCATGTCCAGGAGGGTTTGCGTTCGCTTTAGACGTTCGTATGCATTTAAGCACGCCCTCCTGGACTTGCAGCGTCAAAACAATCTCCCAGAACACAGCCTGATTTGCGACGTTCCAACACGATGGAATTCCACCCTGCACATGTTGGACCGTCTGTACGAACAGCGGAAAGCCGTGAATGATTTCCTGATGCAGCAGACGGGCAGCGTTTGGAGCCAGTGTAATTTCGAGCTCAGGCACTGGCAGCTGGTTAGAGACGCATGTCGCGTTTTGAGGCCCTTTGAAGAGGCCACACGATTTGTGAGCCGTGACGCTACCGGAATGAACGATGTTATGCCGCTGATATTCATTATGGAGCAAACGCTCACAGCTATGATTCAGCAAAGGATGGAGGAAGGATCACATCTGGCTATGGATGTTGAGGAGGAGGAGGAGGATGAGGAAACAGGACCTGAAGAGGAGCTGGATTTGGAGATGGAATCACAGGAAGGGATAGGGGACGAGGCAGCCGCACAACATGACAGTGATGGTGGTGATGACGAGTCTGACGACGACCTTGATGATGGACAACCATGGCAGTATGGGGCGGAGATGGAACCAACCGGGCCCTCTGAAACGCTGGCCAGGATGGCGAGCTGTATGCTTCGTTACTTGCGCGCTGACTGTCGTATTGTTAGCATGAAGCAAAGAGATGACTACTGGATAGCCACACTTTTAGACCCTCGGTATAAAGCCAGAATGGGGGAGTTTTTTGCGCCTTCCGAGAGGGAGGCAAAATTGGCTTATTATAGAGAGAAGCTATGCAGCCAGCTTGTCATGGCTTTCAAACGGCAGACACCCGCTGCAAGCATGTCTGACCGGGGGGCCACTCTCCGCTCCCCACTGTCTCATCGTTCCACCGCCTCTGGCAGAGCTACCTCTGCAATAGGCGGCAGCCGTGGCAGCAGCGGCAGCAGCAGCAGCAGCAGCAGCCAATTCAGTTTGGAAAATATGATGACAACATTTTTACATCCAATACCCCGACCTGACACACATCGTAGCACTAGTCACCAAAGGGATGTTCACCATCTCCAGGTGCAGCACCTAAACAACCAGGTTCACTCGTACTTGGACTGTGCCCTTTCTCCGTCAGAAATGCTGATCCCAGACCCCATGGACTTCTGGGTCAGCAGATTGGATCATTGGCAAGAACTGGCCCAGTTTGCCATGGGTGTACTGTCTTGTCCACCCTCCAGTGTAGCGTCAGAGAGGGTATTCAGCGCAGCAGGGGGCTTCGTCACCCCTAAGCGAACAAGATTGTCCGCCAACAGCTTGGAAAATCTCACGTTTCTGAAAATGAATCAAGCGTGGATCGGTGAGGATTTTAAAACCCCTGTGCCTGATGCCACTGATTAGATCTGACATTGCTGCTGCTGCTGCCGCTGCCGCCTGCTACTGCTGCCTGCTACTATGGGATTCTGTCCTGTCCACTCTTTTTTTAATGTGCCGCTGTTGGTGCTGCAGCTGCTACTACTTCTACCACCAATCCACCCCAGTGCCGTCTGCTACAAGCAGGCCTGCCCCACCAGAGGGCTTTGTCCTGTGACTCTCCAGTCTCTTTTTTTAATGTGCTGCTACTACTGCTACTACTGTCTGCTTGCACCCTTGCTGTCTGTGTTGGCTACCTCGACTACTACCACCAATACACCTCCACTGCCGCCCGTCTGCTACAAGCAGGCCTGAGGCCTGCCCCACCACAGGGCTTTGTCCTCCTCTGACTGTCCAGTCTCTTTTTTTAATGTGCTGCTACTACTGCTACTACTGCTTGCACCCTTGCTGTCTGTGTTGGCTACCTCTACTACCACCAATACACCTCCACTGCCGCCCGTCTGCTACAAGCAGGCCTGAGGCCTGCCCCACCACAGGGCTTTGTCCTCCTGTGACTGTCCAGTCTCTTTTTTTTAATGTGCTGCTACTACTGCTTGCACCCTTGCTGTCTGTGTTGGCTAGTCTACCTCTACTACCACCAATACACCTACACTGCCGCCCGTCTGCTACAAGCAGGCCTACCCCACCACAGGGCTATGTCCTGTGACTGTCGTCCAGTCTCTTTTTTTAATGTGCTGCTGCTACTACCAGTCTACCACCCTTGCTGTCTGTGTTGGCTAGTCTACCTCTACTACCACCAATACACCTCCACTGCCGTCTGCTACAAGCAGGCCTGAGGCCTGCCCCACCACAGGGCTATGTCCTCCTGTGACTGTCCAGTCTCTTTTTTTAATGTGCTGCTACTACTGCTACTACTGCTTGCACCCTTGCTGTCTGTGTTGGCTACCTCGACTACTACCACCAATACACCTCCACTGCCGCCCGTCTGCTACAAGCAGGCCTGAGGCCTGCCCCACCACAGGGCTTTGTCCTCCTGTGACTGTCCAGTCTCTTTTTTTAATGTGCTGCTACTACTGCTACTACTGCTTGCACCCTTGCTGTCTGTGTTGGCTACCTCGACTACTACCACCAATACACCTCCACTGCCGCCCGTCTGCTACAAGCAGGCCTGAGGCCTGCCCCACCACAGGGCTTTGTCCTCCTGTGACTGTCCAGTCTCTTTTTTTTAATGTGCTGCTACTACTGCTACTACTGCTTGCACCCTTGCTGTCTGTGTTGGCTAGTACCTCTACTACCACCAATACACCTACACTGCCGCCCGTCTGCTACAAGCAGGCCTACCCCACCACAGGGCTATGTCCTGTGACTGTCGTCCAGTCTCTTTTTTTAATGTGCTGCTGCTACTACCAGTCTACCACCCTTGCTGTCTGTGTTGGCTAGTCTACCTCTACTACCACCAATACACCTCCACTGCCGTCGCTACAAGCAGGCCTGAGGCCTGCCCCACCACAGGGCTATGTCCTCCTGTGACTGTCCAGTCTCTTTTTTTAATGTGCTGCTACTACTGCTACTACTGCTTGCACCCTTGCTGTCTGTGTTGGCTACCTCGACTACTACCACCAATACACCTCCACTGCCGCCCGTCTGCTACAAGCGGGCCTGAGGCCTGCCCCACCACAGGGCTTTGTCCTCCTGTGACTGTCCAGTCTCTTTTTTGAATGTGCTGCTACTACTGCTACTACTGCTTGCACCCTTGCTGTCTGTTTTGGCTACCTCGACTACTACCACCAATACACCTCCACTGCCGCCCGTCTGCTACAAGCAGGCCTGAGGCCTGCCCCACCACAGGGCTTTGTCCTCCTGTGACTGTCCAGTCTCTTTTTTTTAATGTGCTGCTACTACTGCTACTACTGCTTGCACCCTTGCTGTCTGTGTTGGCTAGTACCTCTACTACCACCAATACACCTCCACTGCCGCCCGTCTGCTACAAGCAGGCCTGCCCCACCACAGGGCTTTGTCCTGTGACTGTCGTCCAGTGTCTTTTAATGTGCTGCTACTACTCACCCTTGCCAATAAAAAGGGTCAATTTTTGGAGGGCTTGTGAACAGCCATTGCTTGTTGCTTTAATGCTTTTTCATCCATGTATGGAAGAACCCCGGCAGGCATCTGCCAATAAAAAGGGTCAATTTTTTGAGGGCTTGTCAAAAGCCATTGCTTGTTGCTTTTACATCCATGTATGGAAGAACCCCGGCAGGCATCTGCCAATAAAAAGGGTCAATTTTTGGAGGGCTTGTCAAAAGCCATTGCTTGTTGCTTTTACATCCATGTATGGAAGAACCCCGGCAGGCATCTGCCAATAAAAAGGGTCAATTTTTGGAGGGCTTGTGAAAAGCCATTGCTTGTTGCTTTAATGCTTTTACATCCATGTATGGAAGAACCCCGGCAGGCATCTGCCAATAAAAAGGGTCAATTTTTGGAGGGCTTGTCAAAAGCCATTGCTTGTTGCTTTAATGCTTTTACATCCATGTATGGAAGAACCCCGGCAGGCATCTGCCAATAAAAAGGGTCAATTTTTGGAGGGCTTGTGAAAAGCCATTGCTTGTTGCTTTAATGCTTTTACATCCATGTATGGAAGAACCCCGGCAGGCATCTGCCAATAAAAAGGGTCAATTTTTGGAGGGCTTGTGAAAAGCCATTGCTTGTTGCTTTAATGCTTTTACATCCATGTATGGAAGAACCCCGGCAGGCATCTGCCAATAAAAAGGGTCAATTTTTGGAGAGCTTGTGAAAAGCCATTGCTTGTTGCTTTTACATCCATGTATGGAAGAACCCCGGCAGGCATCTGCCAATAAAAAGGGTCAATTTTTGGAGGGCTTGTCAAAAGCCATTGCTTGTTGCTTTAATGCTTTTACATCCATGTATGGAAGAACCCCGGCAGGCATCTGCCAATAAAAAGGGTCAATTTTTGGAGGGCTTGTCAAAAGCCATTGCTTCTTCTTTTACCACCTTATATGTATGAACCCTGGCAGGCATCAGCCGCCTAAAATGTTTAATTTTTGTACCTTTTTTAACAATGCATTAAGCATACAACATGCACAAGTGCAGTGGTTTCTGTTAGTTATCTCCGTGTCCCATCCGTTTTCCTAGAGCCATACATGTTGGCGTAACTTTGACACCAACTTTGCATTAAAGACAGCTCAAAAGTACTTGGATACACTCATGGGTGACCTAAGAGTGTTATACAGGGCTTCTAGGGCTTTAAAACAGTGTTATACACGATTTTTAGGGGCTTTCTTGTATTACAGGTTCGGTCAGAACTAGTTCGGTCCGAATCGAACTTTTGCACGAAATTCGGCAAACTTGCCGAACCGAACTTTTCATAAGTTCGCTCATCTCTAGTAAGGAGTATAAGGAAATGAGAAATGTTTAGCAGTACCAAAACAAATATCTGTCACGTTGGGTTCGTGGACCCACTGGGCCGTACCGTCTTGACCTGTGGCAGCTCGGACAGTAGCAAGGCAGGCTCGGCTGGGACTAGGCAGCAGGTAGACGTCAGGCGTGGAGTAGCAGTACAGGTGTGGAATACAGCACAGCACGACTAAAGCACAGCACCTCACTTGACCAGGATAGCACAGGACACTGGATACAGGTACGGGGAACACTGGGAACTGGAAAACACTGGGAGACCATTTGCATAGACACTAAATTTGGATACGACAAACAACGCTCAGGCATTGCAGCAAGGGGCACAGCAGTGGCGTAACTACCGCCGTAGCAGCAGTAGCGGCTGCTACGGGGCCCGCGGCATGAGGGGGCCCGTGTCGCCCGCCGGCACGGGCCCCCACCATGGCCGGAGGCTCCGCTAGCAGCTGCTATGGTTGCTACAGCGGGACGCCACTGAACAGTACGGCAGAGCAGGGAGGTATCTCCCCGCTCTGCCATTAACTGGTTCCCGACCGCTGGCTGTATTTTTACGGCCAGCGGTCAGGGTCCTTAAAACCCGAGCCCTAGACTTTCTACGGCTCGGGTTTTAACATGCTGCCCGCGCGATCGGGCAGCTGAATGTCGGGTCTCCGGCTGTCAGTGACTGCCGGGGACCCTGAGGAGAGGATAGAAGCAGCTTTTGCTGCTTCTGTCTTCTCCGATCACTTGTACACAGCGCTGAATGCGCGCTGTGTACAGGAATAGAGACAGCAGCAGCAGCGGCGCTGTCTCTATTCTTGGCGGTGATCATGTGACTGGTCACATGATCGCCGGGTGCCGTTAGTGGCAGGCTGCTGCTGGGTCTTACTAGACCCAGCACAGCCCTATTAGTGACAATCGTCACTATGAGAGGGCTGATTTCCCCTGTAACTGGGGCTGCTGTGCAGCTCCAGTTACAGTGAAAAAACATGGTGTAAAAGAGAGGAAAAAAAATATATAAAAGTTCCCCAAAGGTCTGTTTTGACCTTTGGGGGACAGACCATAGTAATAAAAAAAAATAGTAACGTAAAGTGCAAAAAAAATTTAAATTATAAATACACATAAAATACCCACCCCAAAAAAAAAACCATTCCCCCCGCCAATCATTGTTGTAACGCTAGCGCTGACCCAATTACTCTAATATAGACATGTAATATATAAAAATTTACGGTAGACAATGACGATCACAAATAAAAGGTCTATTTTAGGGTAAAACTATGTTATTACCCAAAAAAAATAGCTGAAACGTAAAAAAGCTTATTTTTTTACTATTATTTTCAAACTTTATGAATAAAAATTCTAAAATAGCAAAAAAGGTGTTTATAAAAACGATAAAAAATGAAACCTGCATTGTCTATGGAAAAAACGTCGCAAAAATCACGTCGTTATCCCAACAAATAAAAAAGTTATAGCCATTTAACTAACACGTGCTAAAAAGGGCTAAACGGTGTCTGGTCCTGAAGGCGCAAAATAGAGCAAAAGACATGTATCCCCTCTCCACAGGATCTCCACTTGATCTCCACAGGACAGGGGATACATGTGTGATCGCTGGCATTGATAGGGAGAACGGGGGACTGAAAGTCCCCTGAAGTTCTCCATCACAAACTTCGGACTTCCGGGGTCTGTGTCGGCAGCTCCGTAGAAATGAATGGAGCGCCGGTCGCGCTTGTGCGCATGCGTGACCAGCGCTCCTTTCATTTTTATTGAGCTGCGCAGACGCCGGAAGTCAGAGGTTAGTCATGGAGAAGTTCAGGGGACTTTCAGTCCCCCGTTCTCCCTATCGCTGCCATCGATCACTCATGTATCCCCTATCCTGTGGAGATCCTGTGGATAGGGGATACATGTATTTTGTAGGACACACTGTAGGTCGCATTTTTTTGGGAGGGGGGACGCTTTATGGCGTTCCCTACAGGGGGGGGAGCTGTATGGCGTTCCCTACAGGCGGGAGCTGTATGGCGTTCCCTACAGGGGGGAGCTGTATGGCGTTCTCTGCAGGGGGGCTGTATGGCGTTATCTACAGGGGGGCTGTATGGCGTTCTCTACAGAGGGGGGGCTGTATGGCGTTATCTACAGTGGGGGCTGTAAAAAAGGCACTATCTACAAGGGGGTGGGGGTTGTGTGACACCCAGGGGAGGGGGGGGCCCCAGTCAAAAGTTTGCTATGGGGCCCAGTCTTTCCTAGTTACGCCCCTGGGGCACAGCCCTTCTCATAGCACAGGGTGCTCTGGGAGCAATCAGCTCAATCTCCCACCTGCATGCGCTTTGGCTTCTTAAGTCTGGACTGAGCTCGCGAGCGCACCTTGGTGGTCACTGTGGAACAGGACGGTCGTATGTACAGACATCTCTGGAGAGAAGGGCGTCGACTGGATGGAAGAAGTTCGTGGTCAGCGACCACGGATGTTACAATATCATTGTTAACAAGAAAGTATAATCACATTGGTTAGCCATACTACATTTGTCAATATAGAAGAGGCCTTACAACTTACGGAATGTTGTGAAAAATACAGGGCATTTCACATCAACTAGACAAACCAGGAATCTGTGGACGGGGAGCAGGGGATTGAGCCATAAAGTATGACCAGAGAGACCAACTTGAGGCAAAATCAGAATATCTGTTATTCCGGGACGCTAACATTTTTTCCATAAGCCAATCCAGACGAACCTGATTACCGGTGGTAAGTCCCTGAATTGTAATAGGTGCAGGAGATTTCCAGGACCTAGCAATCACAAGCCTAGCAGCCATGATAATATGTCCTGTAACAGTCAGGATGTTTCTCGGAATATCCAGAATGCCAATAAAGCATAGAGCCAGTGTTCGGGATGGGAAGATTGGGCAATGGGTAACTTTAGCTATTAAGGTGAATGCTACCCTCCAGAAGTTGTACACAAGCGGGCAGTTTGACCATGCATGGAAGAAGTTGCACCTTTCTGCACAGCTACGCCAACACGGGTTAAACCTCAAAATTTGTACAGGAGTTTTATACCACCTTATTAAGATTTTAAGAGTGGTTTCCCAATGTATTGAGCTATCGGAAGTTTGCTTTGACCCTGTGATGGCCTGCTTCCAATCTGTCATTGTGAGATTGATGTGTAGGTCTGTTTCCCATACCAAGAAGTGTCTTGGTTTCCGGGATAGTTGAGGTTGTTGGAGAGCACAGTAACATAAGGAGATGCCTTTAACCTGTTGAGAGGATCTGTGAAAATACTCGAAAGCTAACTTAGGCTGGGTTCACACGACCTATTTTCAGGCGTAAACGAGGCGTATTATGCCTCGATTTACGCCTGAAAATAGGGCTACAATACGTCGGCAAACATCTGCCCATTCATTTGAATGGGTCTGCCGACGTACTGTGCAGACGACCTGTTATTTACACATCGTCGTTTGACAGCTGTCAAACGACGACTCGTAAATTGACTGCCTCGGCAAAGAAGTGCAGGACACTTCTTTGCTACGTAATTTGAGCCGTTCTTCATTGAAGTCAATGAAGAGCAGCTCAAGATTTACGAGCGTCACAGACGCCTCGCATAATGCGAGGAGGAGCTTTTACGTCTGAAACGACGCAGCTGTTTTCTCCTGAAAACAGTCTGTCTTTTCAGACGTAAAAGCCTCTCAACGTGTGCACATACCCTTAGGGATATCCGGAGAATCTGGTGGCCAGGACTGTAACAAGATTTATCTGTGAAATGCCTGCATCTTCCCAACTTTGGAAGGAGATATCTGGGAGTTTAATGGATAAATAACGGATTGGTAAATGCTTCAGCGGTTTGTATTCCCCAATTGGCGTATTCTTGGTTAGGTATTTCCAAGCTGCCACAGAAGCAGAGATTGTAGATGAGCGGTTCAGGAAACATACTGGATTATGGTCATTGGAAGGTAGTATTTAAATTAAAGGTACTCTGGCTAATTCTCTTTCAATGGCAACCCACCTTAGGTCCGAGTTGTTATTCCACCAGTGTCGGAGGTGGGAGAGAATAGTAGCAACATCAGATCAAGGATGAACCATGGAGGAAATGCGTATCCTAGGCTTTTTTTCAGCCCAAATAAACTTAGTGAGTAAGCTTTGCAATTTTTGAAAAAGGAGACAGGGACAGGTATAACAAGAGCACGAAAAACATACAAAATAATTGGTAGTATCATCATCTTCACGATAGCCGTGCGGTCTGCCCAAGATATCATAGGTTTTGAAAAGACTCCAAGGAGATTAGAGACCTTGGGAAGGATGGTTAGGGAAGGATGGATAGGTAGTGTACATTTGTGAACTGGAAGTCGTCTGGGAGATAGCAAGGTAAGTCAGGGAGCCACGTTTTTCTGCCCATAAACGCCCAAAAACGGCCGAAAAATCTGAAGCAGAACGCCTCCAAACATCTGCCCATTGATTGCAATGGGAAAAACGGTGTTCTGTTCCGATGGACCATTTTTTTCAAAACGGACGTTTTTTTACGTAAAAGAAGTGCAGGTCACTTCTTGGGACGTTTTTGGAGCCGTTTTTCATAGACGCTATTGAAAAAAACTCCAAAAACGGCCGTATAAAACGCTGCGAAAAACACAGCGAAAATCGCGAGTGGCTTAAAAAACTTCTGAAAATCTGGAGCTCTTTTCCCTTGAAAACAGCTCCGTATTTTCAGACGTTTGTGAACATACCCTTACGCCTCTGTTTTAAAAAACGGAGCGTAAAAAAATGGAGTCAATGAAAAACGCCCCCAAAAACGTCCCAAGAAGTGTCCTGCACTTCTTTTGATGAGCCGTCATTTTACGCGCTGTATTTTGACAGCGACGCGTAAAATAAAGGCTCGTGGGAACAGAACATCGTAATTCCCATTGAAAGCAATGGGCAGATGTTTGTAGGCGTATTAGGGGTGTTTTTTCAGGCGTAATTCGAGGCGTAAGGCCCTGTTCACACAGAGTTTTTTGCAGGAGGAAAATTCTTCCTCAAAATTCAGTTTGGGATTTTGAGGCAGATTTTGGCCTGCCTGCACGCCGTTTGCCATGATTTTCGCTGCGTTTTTCGCTGCATTTTTCGCTCGCGCCCATTGAGTGCTGCGGGCAAAAACCGCCGCGAAATATGCTTTCTCTGCCTCCCATTGATGTCAATGGGAGGTCAGAGGCATAAACGCCCGAAGATAGGGCATGTTGCTTCTTTTTACCGGGAGACGGTTTTTCCGCTCGCGGTAAAAAAACACCTCCGCCTCCCATTGAAATCAATGGGAGGCATTTTAGGCCGTTTTTTGGCGCTTTTTCCAACGGGGTTTCCACGTCAAAAAACTCAGTGTGAACAGGGCCTTAAAGGCCCGAATTACGTCTGAAAACACTGCGTGTGAACATACCCTGAGGGTATGTTCACACGTAGTGACCAAAAACATTGTTTTTTTAACAACTCGCGTTTTTCACGCCTCGAAAAACGTCCCAAGAACTGTCCTGCACTTATTTTGACAAGCCGTCATTTTACGCGCCGTATTTTGACAGCGACGCGTAAAATAAAGGCTCGTGGGAACAGAATATCGTAATTCCCATTGAAAGCAATGGGCAGATGTTTGTAGGCGTATTAGGGTTGTTTTGCCAGGCGTAATTCGAGGCTTAAAACGCCCGAATTACGTCTGAAAACACTGCGTGTGAACATACCCTAATTGTTAGGGGTTTTACAGCAGAAAATGGTGCGTATTTTGCTGCGTTTTCACAATGCAAGGAGATGGTGACATTTCATCTGAAAAACGCAGGAATTCTGTCCAGATTCCACAGCAGGAATTGACATGCAGCGGTCCGAAAACTACGCACTGAATTTTTACGCAGCGCATGGATGAGATTTGTTAAATCTCATCCACTATGCTGCTACTGTATTCTGCTGCGTTTTTTCCGTCCGCAAATCCAGGCAGGAAAACACGCAATTTTGCTGCGTGTGGACGAGCCCAAAAAATGGACACGTATTGCCGCATTTTGCAATGTGGTTTTCACATGTGCGTTTTTTTTAGGGGAAACATGTAAGGCCCTGTTCACATTTGCGAGCCTCCATCACAGATTCCATCAATTTTCAGCCAAAATAGCGAAGCATGCTATGCTATTATGTCCGAAAAAGCGATAGACATCGTGACGGAACCTGTTAAAGTCAATGGGTTCCGTTGGGTACCATTGACTTCCATCTCACGACAGCTTCAATTTTTCTCCTATGATGGAGCGGAACAGAAAACCCAAACGCAGGTGTGAACAGAGCCTAAAAGAAATGAGTTTCACCCGTAAAAACGACATCGTTTTTGTTGTGGTTTTCACTGAGCCCCACAAAAGTCTCATGTAAATGCACCCTTTTCATTCACGTGCCAACCTCCTGAACAGATGTACTGCTCCTCCAGCGGGAACACACACGTGACACTTTAGGCGCTCAGAATAATAGGGCGGGGCCGAGGAGAGGGCGGGCAGGTGATGTCTGGCGCTAAGTATAAAAGAGGAGGAGCGCGGGAAGGACTTATTTATTAGAGAAGACGCTTGAAGTAGTGAGGTGGTCGCGGAACGGACAGTGTAGAAGCGGTGAGTGCCTTTTGCGTGCTATAAAACCCAGTATGTATATTGTCCATGAAAACTGCTTAATTTTCTAACGGTGGTTGTAGTGTGCGGTGTGGAATATCAAGGAGTTGCCTGTACCGCCATTTTTATGTGGTCCGCTTTACGCCGCCTAGTAGTGCTGTGTGATTGAGGTTCGGAACTTGGGAAAGTGTAGCTGCAATAACGTAGCACTCCGTGTTGTCTTTTGTGCTGTGGACTCCAGCCACTTGACTCAGGAGCTCCGGTCGTGCAATGTCTGGCAGCTGATGTGGCGTAGATTTGTGTACGCGCTGAGCTGTCGCGCCTGGTCTGTGGTGCAGCCTGTCTCTGATCAGTTACCAGTACCCATATTCTTAGGGTCTCCGCCTGCTGATACTTAGTTGCCCGGTCTTCCCAGACCCCCTCCCCATGTACAGCACTCGGTTGTCGTCCGGCGTCCTGTACAGGGAGTCTTCCGGATGTTGCACCCCCTGCTGCTATTTCGCTGCTTATCTAGGCATTTAGACCGACCCCTAGGAAACTGGAGACTCAGGTTGCTGACGATCCAGCGGCTGTAACTACTGTAAAAGGCATCACTTGCCGATTAAATACTTTACATTTTGGTGTGGGTCTAGCGTGGCTTAATATAAACAAATGTTCTATAGCTGCTTATACCTACTGCTGGTGGAGGAATATTGTATTGACCTGCGTGGTTACTGTATGTACATAACGACTGCATTGGATGTTTATAGGCCATAGAATTGCATGCTTTTTGTAGTAATGTTGGTTGTTATGCTTTTCAGATTATTATGCATTCCAACAAGAAACCCAGAGCTAATGCGGACAGACCTGCAATGTCCATTAAGGTAACCATTTCTCATTACACACTGCTTGCATTTTTTTTTTGTGGTCACGTGTAAATATTTGCTGTTAAACTTGTGTGGGGCTATGCTAATGTTCCATTGTAACTTCTGTTAAAGGGGTATGCCCTCAAACATTTGACATGTCCACATGCTATGCCATAAATGTGATAGATTTATGTCAAGCTCTGGGACACATGCCTGTCTCTAATGGGGGTTGTCTGCTTGACTGTTTCTGCAACTCCTGTAGGAATCAATAAGGCTTGACATCTATGCCACCTCTCCGTTCATTCCTGGCTTGGATGTGGTGGCTGCCTCACCAGGTGGGTCAGGAACGGATGACCCCTGTTCCAGATAGGTACAGATCCTAGAGTTGGGTCCATCTCAGATGTTTATGGCATATCTCATGGGAATAGCACATAAACAATGACCCTAAAACTGTCCCGTATTGCATCAGAGGTTCCCTGATCAGACTGGAGGGGCCTGTGTACTTTGAGTGGCTGCGGGTCATTTAGAGGGTGCTCATGGAGATCAATTGTAAATGTGTGCCATGCTGAGATGAGCTGTAGTCTCTGGTGGTATAGCCACTCAAACAATTGGCACCATTAGTCCAAATGCACACGGTCTTACATGCAAACTTGCCACACACTTTCCTGTGACAAATCCACAGCGTAATACAGTACCATAGTTTGCATGTAGCCTTGGTGTCGGCTCCCCAGTAAAAGCCAGAGGCTTAAAGAGGCTCTGTCACCAGATTTTGCAGCCCCTATCTGCTATTGCTGCAGATCGGCGCTGCAATGTAGATTACAGTAACGTTTTGTATTTTAAAAAAACGAGCATTTTTGGCCAAGTTATGACCATTTTCGTATTTATGCAAATGAGGCTTGCAAAAGTACAACTGGGCGTGTTGAAAAGTAAAAGTACAACTGAGCGTGTATTATGTGCGTACATCGGGGCGTGTTTACTACTTTTACTAGCTGGGCTTTCTGAAGAGAAGTATCATCCACTTCTCTTCAGAACGCCCAGCTTTTGGCAGTGCAGATCTGTGACGTCACTCACAGGTCCTGCATCGTGTCGGCACCAGAGGCTACAGTTGATTCTGCAGCAGCATTAGCGTTTGTAGGTAAGTAGCTACATCGACTTACCTGCAAACGCCGATGCTGCTGCAGAATCATCTGTAGCCTCTGGTGCCGACACGATGCAGGACCTGTGAGTGACGTCACAGATCTGCACTGCCAGAAGCTGGGCGTTGTGAAGAGAAGTGGATGATACTTCTCTTCAGAAAGCCCAGCTAGTAAAAGTAGTAAACACGCCCCGATGTACGCACATAATACACGCCCAGTTGTACTTTTACTTTTCAACACGCCCAGTTGTACTTTTGCAAGCCTCATTTGCATAAATACGAAAATGGTCATAACTTGGCCAAAAATGCTCGTTTCTTTAAAATAAAAACGTTACTGTAATCTACATTGCAGCGCCTATCTGCTGCAATAGCAGATAGGGGTTGCACAATCTGGTGACAGAGCCTCTTTAAAGGGAATGTGTTGCCAGAAAAACATGTTGTTTTTTTTTTTAATTAAACATTTAGTGTGTAGGTGATTAAACATTGTTCACTTTTTTATTTTTTTCACGAGTCAGGAAATATTATAAATTAGATTCTAATTTATAATATTTCCCATTGCTGGTCACTAGATGGAGCTATTCCCAAAATTGCAGCATTGCAAAATTGGGTAAAAAGCCCTCGCTCTAGTGAGCTCTCAGCATCCCCCCCTCCTTTATCCTGGCTAGTGCCGGGATAAACGAGGGGTTTGAACGGTCTAACCTCCTACACTGTGTCGCCATTTTTTGAGCTAACACAGTGTAGAAGGTTAACATACAGTAGTAAACGTACACAAACACGAACATACATTGAAATCTCTTACCTGCTCCTGCCGCCGCGGCTCCCTCCGGCCCGTCCGCTCCGTCTGCTGCCGCTGGTCCAAGTGCACAAGTCCGGAAGCCACGACCGGAAGTAGTAATCTAACTGTCCGGCCGCGACTTCCGGTCCACAGGAAAATGGCGCCGGACGACGCCAATTTCAAATTGGACTGTGTGGGAGCGGCGCATGCGCAGTTCCCACACAGACGGCGTACACAGAAGTGGATGGGACGGGAGCCGTTCGCAGTCCCTATGGGACTGTGGCTGCCGTATTCCATGTCTGTATGTGTCGTTAATCGACACATACAGAAATGGAACAAAAAATGGCAGCCCCCATAGGGAAGAAAAAGTGTAAAAATAAGAAAAAGTAAAACACAAACACACAAATATAAACGTTTTTAATAAAGCACTAAGGCTATGTTCACACGGGGTCTTTTGCCGCGTTTTTTGACGCGGAAACCGCGTCGCAAAACTCGGCAGAAACGGCCCGAGAACGCCTCCCATTGATTTCAATGGGAGGCGTCGGCGTCTTTTTCCCGCGAGCAGTAAAACTGCCTCGCGGGAAAAAGAAGCGACATGCCCTATCTTCGGGCGCTTCCGCCTCCGACCTCCCATTGACTTCAATGGGAGGCAGGAGAAAGCGTGTTTTCTGCCCGCGGCGCTCAATGGCCGCGGGCGAAAAACGGCGAGATCATTGCTATTCACACGGAGTATTTTGGTGGAGGAATATCTGCCTCAAAATTCCGTTTGGAGCTTTGAGGCAGATATTCCTCCCCCAAAATACTCCGTGTGAACATAGCCTAACATATGAAAAATAAATTTGTGATGACACTGTTCCTTTAACTTGAGTAGGTGTGGTTTAACCCCTTATTGCACCAGTGCATCCTGGTGCAGGGGGAGAAGTATGGAGCGAGCTCACGTGCTGAGCGCTCTATGCTGCGGGTGTTGTGTTTTACAGCAGACACCCAGAACTAACAGCCAAGAGCAGCGATTGCACTATTCCTGGCTGTCTGACCCCTCAAATGCTGCAGTCAATCGTGACCGCAGCATCTGAGTCGTTGAAGAGGGAGGTGGCCCCCTCTTGACAGCTCATCTGCCCCCCTGCAGTGAGATTGTGGGGGGGGGGGGGGTGTGACTATGGTGGTTATGGCAACTGCCTTCACTCTGCCTCTGTTATACGGCAATACATTAGTATTGCCGTATATTGTTCTAACTATCGCTGGTTCCCTAGGGGGACTAATAAAATGTGTACGTTAGTGGGAAAAAATAATGGTCACAGCTCCCCCTTCCCATTTTACCTCTAAAGTAATGTGAAAAATAAAAAAAGTTAACAAAATTGGTACTACCTCATGCACAAAAGTCTGAACTATTACAAAATAGCGTTATTTAACGCGAACAATTAATGGCCTAAGATATTCAGACTGCCAAAATCACTAGTTTTTTTGGTCACCTTGGCTCCCAAAAAAATAATAAAGATCAAATTGTCCAATATGTACCAGCAAATGGTACCAATAAAAACTACAGCTCGTCCTGCAAAGAATAACCCCTCACACCGCTCCATGCATGGAAATATAAAGTTATGGCTCTCAGAATGTGGTGAAACCAATTTTTTTTTTTTTCTTAATAGTAAAATATAAATTTGATATCACTGTAATGGTATTGAGCCATAGAATAAAGTTAAGTCGTTTTACCACGGTGAAAGACTTAAAAATGGAACCCAAAAAATAATGGAGGAATCAGTTTTTTTCCAATTTCAGCCCACAAATTTTTTTTTCCCGTTTCCCAGTACATTATATGGTACTTTAAATGCTACCAACAAACTACAACTCATCCTGCAAAATATAAGCCCTCACACCACTCAATTAACAGAAAAATAAAAACTTATGGCTCTTGAAAGTTGTGAAAAAACCAAAAATGGCTGTCCTTAAAGGGAATGTGTTGCTAGAAAAATATATATATATTTTTTTTTTTTGTTAAACTTAGTATATAAATGATTACACATTGTTCTAATTTTCTTTATTTTTTTCACAAGTAAGGAAATATTATAAATTGGATTCTAATTATAACATTTCCATGTGCTGGTCACTAGAGGGAGCAATTCCCAAAATTACAGCATTGGCATGTGGTAAAGCAACCTCATTGCTTTATGCTGCAAAATTGGAGCAGACACACTCGCTCTAGCGTCCTCAAACAATCCCCCCTCCTTTATCCTGGCTACTTCCAGGAGAAAGGAGGGGATTGAATATTCAAACCTCTTACACTGTCGCCATTTTTTTGAGCAAATGCAGTGTAGGGGGATTAGATACAGTGGTAATCAGACAGTATAACACAAACATAACTTGCCTGCCGCTGCCTCCGCTCCTAGTCCTTGCTTCTGAACATATGGACGAAAGCTGCAACCGGAAGTAGTCGTCTTACTGTCCGGCCGCGGCATCCGGTCCACATGAAAATGGCGCCAGATGTCGCTTAGCTGAAGTCCTTACTTTTTGGACTGTGTGGGAGCAGCGCATGCGCCGTTCCCACACAGATGGCGTATGCTATAGTGAATAGAACAGCTCTCGTACGCATTCACTATGGGGATGTATGTGCCGTATTCTGTCTGTCGTTAATCGACACATACAGAGATGGAAAAAAAAATGGCAGCCCCCATAGAGAAGTAAAAGTAAGAAAAAAAGTACAACACAAACAGAAAAGTTTTCTAATAACATACTAAAAGCAAAAACATATGTTTTTTTTTTCCGTGACACCTTCCCTTTTAAGGGGGTTAAGAACTTGCAAAGCTCCAGGACCTTCGTATTCCTGCTTGTTGTGCTGATTTTGACACAGCAGTATTTGCTAATGGGACGCTCTAATATCTCTATTTTATGATCCATACATAATCTGTTTTTCTGAGATCTTGCAAGACGTTGTACAATGTTGGTGTTTGTCTCAAGGGGTTCTCCTGTATAAACTTGTGTGGATCCAGATTATTTGCACTATTCGAGCGTATGAACAGTAGTAAAAATGGGCTGTTTACATCAGGCAAAAGTAGTTTTCAATTTAAAAAAAACTTGTGTTGTACGGTTACTTGTCATAGGAGCCACTGGTGTCAAGTGTTGCAATTTGAGAATGTGATAATCCATAACTTTAAAGGGTTTGACATAATGGTTGAAATGTTTAACAATGCTGGTTCCCACAGTCTTCACCACTTCTGTTGATTGACAGTAAGATAATAATCAGCAGTAGAACCTGACCGTGGGAAAGTTGAGCCCGTGTCACATGAAGTATAGTGTGATTCAGTGACTTTCTCACGGTACAGTGATACATTTCTAACCTGTTATCTAGCTGCTTGTTTGCTGGTAGTATAGCTATTATAAAATCACTCTTTTCAAGGTAATCCCCTTGTTTACTCTTCCTTAAGGCGATCTATTAAACCTTTTAGCCAAATGGTTTGTCTAGGCTTAAGAATGGTCCTGTTATATGATTAACCCCTCATGACCAGGGGTGTTTTGTTCATAAGCAGAGCAAAATGTAATCTTTTGGAATGCTGCATACTAATTTTTTTTAACCCTATATTTTACAACACTGGGATTTTCATTTAACATTTAAAGGAACAGTGTCATCACAAATTATTTTTTTATATGTTAAAGATGTTAGTGCTTTATTAAAAACGTTTATATTCATTTGTGTGTTTGTGTTTTACTTTTTCTTATTTTTACACTTTTTCTTCCCTATGGGGGCTGCCATTTTTTGTTCCATTTCCGTGTCGATTAACGACACATACAGACATGGAATACGGCAGCCACAGTCCCATAGGGACTGCGAACGGCTCCCGTCCCATTGACTGCAGTGTACGGCGTCTGTGTGGGAACTGCGCATGCGCCGCTCCCACACAGTCCTATTCGAAATTGGCGCCGTCCGGCGCCATTTTCCTGTGGACCGGAAGTCGCGGCCGGACAGTAATATTACTACTTCCGGTCGCGGCTTCCGGATTTGTGCACTTGCACCAGCGGCAGCAAACGGAGCGGACGGGCCGGAGGGAGCCGCGGCGGCAGGAGCAGGTAAGAGATTTTAATGTATGTTCGTGTTTGTGTGTTTACTACTGTATGTAAACCTACTACACTGTGGGTTAGCTCAAAAAATGGCGACACACAGTGTAGGAGGTTACACCGTTCAAACCCCTCGTTTATCCCGGCACTAGCCAGGATAAAGGAGGGGGGGATGCTGAGAGCTCACTAGAGCGAGGGCTTTTAACCCAATGTTGCAATGCTGCAACATTGGGAACAGCTCCATCTAGTGACCAAAAATGGGTAGTATTATAAATTAGAAATTTATAATATTTCCTGGACTCGTGCAAAAAAAAAAAAAAAAAAAATTGGAACAATGTTTAATCACCCACACACTAAATGTTTAATTTTTAAAAAAAAAACATGTTTTTCTGACAACACATTCCCTTTAAGCTATATCAAGGTCTTCTACAAAGAAATGGTCATGCTAGGTTTTTTTTTAGTCTGGTTTTCTAATGAATAATTAACACAATTGTCATTCTGCCACACATAGCAATGTCAAATGTTGGGCATAAAGTTCTGTCAAAGACAACACATAAATTAGTTGGCTGCAGGCTAAAAGAATCGGCACATAAGCCCATTAATTTATGATGTAGGTGGGGAGAGATTAAAGGGTTATTGGACCGGCTGACATTAGACATTTACTGCATATCCTTTGGATTTGCCATAAATCCGATGGGGAGGGGGGGGGGCTTTAAGAAGCGCTGCTTGCCTCCTGTAAGCTTCAAATCTACTACATATGTTAATACTTGTAAACCCCTTTTTCTTCTAGAACTTTTTCACAGATCAAGCATCTGAAACTGTCCAGAGAAGGACTCTTAAAGTGATTCAGCCCTCTGCCACTGGTCAGCTTGTTGGTCGTACTACTGAGGTATGTATTAATGGCTTCTTTGCCCAAATTCTCTCAATAAATGGTTATTCCCATATCGGACATTTATGGCATATCCAAAGGATATGCCATAAATGTCTGATGGATTCCGGTCTACTTATATGGGCATTCTCGAAAAAAGTGTAGCAAAACTCGGCAATTTCTGGAGAATCTGAGGTTGGAGCCAAGGTAGGATGATGGTCAGGGGGCCCTGTCTTAGTTGTAGGTCCTGCATCTCTATCAGGCCTTTATGGCATATCCTGTGAGTATGCCATAAATGTCTGCACTTGGAATACAATGTACCCAACTTTCTGGGGTTGGTAGATTTTCTGCTGTAACAGTGAATATTCACTAGTGCAAATTGCTATTTTATTTTTGGAGGAAAATTAAGTTCTAATGTCTCTTCTGTAGTCCAAAAACTCCACAAAAAGAAAACTATGGAATGATCAGATCATATCAAAGAAGGCAAAGGTGGAAATTGCTGTTGACCCAGAACAAAGCGAAAATCAACACTGTTCAAACGAAGCTTATGAACTTATGGTAAAAGGTGAGTGGTATTTCAGAACAATTCTGTAAAATTAATTTTAGATAAAATACTCCTATTTGGTAATGAACTATTTCTATCTTGTATAGAAAATCCTACACACCAGTACTGGAAGGAGCTTGCAGAGGAAAGGCGAAAGGCACTTTATGAAGTACTACAGGAAAATGAAAAGGTGTGTGTCTTAAGAAAGTTGTTCTGTTAGAAGTTGGTTGGTGTACATATAGAAATGTGAATTGCTTAACTCTATGCATTGATGTGATCATGACTTCTTCTCGGAGCACTTAATGTTCTGAGTTTGCCATGTGCAGGGTCATGTGTGGATTTAAGTGTACTGCTACATAACTTCCACAGTTCAAGCCAGTTAAGATGTCGTTTTTGCTATCTGGTTGCTTGAATACAACACTTCCTTACAGAAATAAAAATGTGTCCTGTAACACAACTATAATGACAATGTATAGGAAACTTCACATCTTAATGTACAAGAAAGGTCTCCATAGTTAGTCACATGTGAGGTATGTAACTAGGCAGATGAGTTTCTAAAATAAAATCTGGGGTTTTATTTTATATTGAAGGCTTTTGCTATCAATCATTTTGACTAATATTTAACACTAGTTCCTAAATTAAGCTGAATTGTGAAATTGCATTACAATCTTTACTAGTACTGGTTTAGGAAAATTTACCATGTTTCCTTCCAATTTCTACAGATTTTATTTTTAATATCCCATCCATCTCCACTATTGCTAGTTTATACTTGGGTGTCAAGGAACATGCCTTAGCAAAGTGACTGCAGGCAAAATTCCACTTCAAAATACTAATGTGCTTATGTGTTTGACAGCTGCACAAAGAAATTGAGCTCAAAGATGGGGAGATCACACAGTTGAAACAGGAAAACGATGAACTCACAGAACTAGCAGGGCATGTGCAATACATGGCTAGTTTAATAGAGGTGAGTTTGATATTAACTTTGGAGTGAAACTCACTTCAAACTACAGTGTTTCGTTGTTTGAACGATAAATTTAGTCAAAAATGTAGCCACAGAGTAGAAGACTGGCTTGTGTATAACAGCAATCCCTGGCTTAATGTTGCGACTAAGTGTGTGATTTGTACCTTTTTCAGAGGCTTACTGGAAGTGCACCCCAAAGTCTTGAGGACTTAAAGAATCTAGATTTAGAAGAAGCCAGATGTGAAGATGAAGCAGACTTCATGGAGCAACAGTCAAATTTGTCTTCCATTGTGGAAGATTATTCATAACTTATAAAGGACATTCAGAAGTGGTCATGAACTGGGTTGTCCTAGTGCATAGAGTGGCTGTTACTGCCAACTCAAATGCAGCCTGTTTAATGGACTTTGTGGAAAATGTTAGGGCTAGGAGGGAATCTGTCTTGGGAATTCAAAGTAATTGCCAGCAGTTACAAATGTCCTAACAGTTGCCCTTTCAAGAGGCCACTTGTCATAACTGCAAATACTATGTATTTTCTTGTCTGTAAATAGCTTTTAATCCACTAGCCTTGAGAGGTGATTGTACATTAGTTTTATTTTTGCTTTTTTAATAAACTTTTTTTAAAGTTTAAGGTTGCTTCTAAACGCTAGAAAAATGCCCTACATTAAAATGTTCATGTGAAGTGATCTGAAAGTAGCTCCAATGATGGGCTTCACAGGTGATTAACTCTTTTGGCAGTGGACAGCAGCTGGTCCATGTCAGGCAACTGTAGTTACTAACTATAATCCAGGCTTTCTGCAGTTGCCTGATGTCTCAGACCCCTAATGACCTTTTTAGATGACTATATTAGTCTAATATATGCGATGACCAGTTAAATGCACAAAGTTTAGGACCGTTTCAATTCTTCCAAATATAAAGATGGAATATGTAGTAAACTTGGCTTACAATATACATGTGATGCTTACAATTTCCTACGCTATTCCTGGGAGCCCCTTTGCAATGGTGTGGTAGTCCAACTGCTTGGCCACCACTCCATTCATTTCTATGGGGCTTCTGAATCCCGACACTTCGCTAACGTTTGTGTGGGACTTACAGCACAGCAAAACGTGATCTCGCTGTAAGCTCATTTACAGTGAGATTACGCTTGCTGTGCTGTGAGTCCCACAAACGTTAGCAAAGTGTCAGGATTGTGACTATACATCCCGTCCTGGCTGGAGGTGATTAAGACAAATCAGTAACGTTAATGTCTGTGTATGTGACAGCGCATAGTGAACAACGCAAGATCACTGTGCTGATTACATGAATGGAGAGAAGTGTATGATGCTGATTGGTCAGTGTCATACACTTCTCTCCAATGCCCACTTGGTCAAAAGTAAAAACACTGTTGCGCATTAAGAAACAAAGATAAAATCGCTCATAACTTGGTTGATCTCATTATGTAAGAGAGGGCACTTATAATGTGATGATGGGGCCTCTAACTCTACTGTAGTGTTGAGTGAATAGACATCACCTCCAGCCAGGATGCAATGTCTATTCACACCTCCAACACTTCGGTAATTTTTTTGAGACTTGCTCACACAGCACAGCGAGATCACTGTGATGAAGTCCCACCCACTTTTCCGAAGTGTCGAGTGTGAATAGACATTGCGTCCTGGCTGGAGGTGTCTATTCACGCTCGACACTTCAGTAAAGTTAATGTGGGTGTATGTCAGCACAGCGTGATCTCGTGAGATCACGCTGTGCTCAATAGGAATGGGCAAGTGTTTGATGCTGATTGGTCAGCGTCATACACTTCTCTATACAACGCCCACTTGGTCAAAAGGTAAATGCCCAGTTGTCTATTTAGAAACTAATAAGCATAAACCTAAAATTGCTCTAATTGTCTTTCAAAATAAACTCTTATCTACATTACAGTGCTGATCAGATTATGTAGAAAGGGCACTTATGTGGTGACGACAGATCCTCTATAACTGGTTCCTGACCACTGGCTATGTCTTTGCGGTCCGGGTCCTTTAAAACCCGAGCCGTAGACTTTTTACGGCTCGGGTTTTAACTTGTCTGCGCGATCGGGCAGCTGCCGGGGACCCTGAGGAGAGGATAGTTGCAGCTTTCACTGCATCTGTCTTCTCTGATTTGTACACAGCGCTCAACGAATGCTGTGTATAGGAATAGAGACAGCAGCAGCGGCGCTGTCTATTCCTGCCGGTGATCATGTGATTGGTCACATGATCGCCAGGTGCGGTTAGAGACAGACTGCTGCTGGGTCTTACTAGACCCAGCACAGCCCTATTAGTGACAATCGTCACTATGAGAGGGCTGATTTCCCCTGTAACTGGGGCTGCTGTGCAGCCCCAGTTACAGTGGAGAAACATGGTGTAAAAGAGAAAAAAAAAATATATAAAGTTCCCCAAAGGTCTTTTTTGACCTTTGCAGGACAGACCATAGTAATAAAAAAAGTAAAGTGCAAAAAAATAAAATACATATAAAATACCCACACCAAAAAACATCCCGTCCCCCCAATCATTTTTGTGACGCTAGCGCTGACCCAATTACCCGAATGTAGACATGTAATATATTAAAATTTACGGTAGACAATGACTATCAAGTCTATTTTAGGGTAAAACTGTTATTACCAAAAAATATAGCTGAAACAGCTTATTTTTTTTTACTATTTTCAAACTTTGAAAAAAAATTCAAAAATAGCAAAAAAGTGTATAAATGATAAAAAAAAGAAACCTGCGTTGTCTACAGAAAAAAACGTTGCAAAAATCAAGTAGTTAGCCCAACAAATAAAGTTATAGCCATTTAACTAACACGTGCTAAAAAGGGCTAAACGGTGCCTGTTCCTGAAGGTGCGAAATAGCCTGGTCCTGAACTGGTTAAAGTGCATCTCTGCTACTTCTCCCACCAATTTCTTTGTAAAGGAGAACACTGAGTGTATGTGCACACTAACTGCAATTACATCTGAAATTATGAAGCGGTTTGCCGGAGAAAATGGCTCCTGAATTTCAGATGTACTTGCGTCTTGTGGGGAGTTTTTCACAGATGTAATTTGGAGCTGTTCTTCATTGGAGTCAATGGAAAAACTTCTCCATAAAATCACCATCTACTGTCAGATGTGTAGGGAACTTTGACGTTTGTTCCTCAAGTCTATAATATCTTACAAAAACACTGGCCTATTTTACAAGCTGACCCTGATCTCAGAGATGCGGTTTCAAATTTTCCTAATATAACTTATCGCAGAGGCAAGAACCTCCGAGTTTTTGGTACATAGCCATTATTCCAAAGCCTCTATTTCACGTAAGACCTGGCTCTCTTCCCCTGTAATAGGCTCTCATCCGTGTGGGAGATGCTCATTTTGTCCCTTCATGCCCACTATGAAGAATTTTTGTAATCCTCTTGATGGTAAATAATTTGCTATCAGATAAAATTCATCAATTGCCAGAGTAGTGGAATAATATATGCTGCTAAATGCCCATACCCAAAATTATACGTCAGTAAGACTGTCCAACAATTAAGAAGAAATATCTCAAAGCATTTGAGTACTATTAATACCAAAGAGAATACGCCTCTCAAAGCATATTCGATCCTTTCACAATGGCATTACTACCTCCCAACAGTTCTGGGGGTATTACCCAACTCAAACTGGGCCCGAGGGCTTGCAATTTAGATAGAAAACTTTTGCAGGAGGAAGCGAGATGGATTCACAGATTAAAATCTCTAACCCCTACTGGACTTAACGAGGGTTTTACCTTCGTCACTTTTCTTTGAAGGACTTTAAGATTTTTTTTCTTAAAAACTCTGTCAAGTGTGTTCTCTTCCTTGCACCCTTTTTGTCCATTTATTAGTAACACCAAAATATGGTAAAAAACCGGGCAAGAACTATAGTCCTGTTTCTCATCCTTATCAGTATTATAGTCTTTTTTTTTACATATGTCATATATATTTCATGGAGGATTCAAATTTTGGGGAATACACCTATTCCTTTATTATTCCTTTTAACCCCTTAACGCTCCAGGACATACTATTATGTCATGGTAAGTGCATGGTTCGTGCTCCATGACATAATAGTATGTCATGGAGTAAACACGGCGCCATTCGCGCGGGGTGCGTTCATGAGCTGTGATAGTCTGCTGTCGGAAACAGCACCTATCACTGCTCAATGTGCCGGGACCGATCGCGGAGCTCCCCCGCCGATTAACCCCTCAGAAGCTGTGTTCAATAGCGATCGCGGCTTCTTAGGGGTTAATCCGCCATCGCCGGCCTGCTACACGATAGCGGCCGGCGATGGTGACTATGGCAACCGGACACCAAACAATGGCGTCCGGCTATGCCATAGACGGAAGCCTAGTGGGTCCTGACAACGTCAGGACCCACTATGCTTGCTGTCAGTGAGTAGCTGACAGTTCTAATACACTGCACTACGCATGTAGTGCAGTGTATTAGAATAGCGATCAGGGCCTCCTGCCCTCAAGTCCCCTAGTGGGACAAAGTAATAAAGTAAAAAAAAAGTTGTGTAAAAATAAGAAAATAAAAATCCCCCTTTTTACCTTATCAGTCATTTATTAATAAAAATATATATATAAACAAACTATACATAATTGGTATCGCCGCGTCCGTAACGGCCTGAACTACAAAATTATTTTGTTATTTATCCCGCACAGTGAACGCCATAAAATAATAAACCGAACCACAATAACAATTGTTTGGTCACTTCACCTCCCAAAAAATGGAATAAAAAGAGATCAAAAAGTCGCATGTACCGAAAAATGGTACTGATCGAAACTACAGTTCGTTACGCAAAAAATAAGTCCTCGCACGGCTTTATTGATTGAAAAAAAAAAACCGTTCTGGCTCTTAGAATAAGGTAACACAAAAAGTGAATGATTTTATACAAAACTTATTTTATTGTGCAAACGCCATAAGACATAAAAAAACTATAGTAGAATTGCTGTTTATTAGTCACCACGCCACCTAAAAATAGAATAAAAACTGATCAAAAAGCCGCATGCACCCCAAGAAAACTACAATGGATTCCTCAAGGGGTCTAGTTTCCAAATTGGGGTCACTTTTGGGGGGTTTCCAATGTTTTGGCACCACAAGACCTCTTCAAACCGGACATGGTGCCTAATAAAAAAGAGGGCTCAAAATCCACTAGGTGCTCCTTTGCTTCGGAGGCCAGTGGTTCAGTCCATTACCGCACTAGGGCCACATGTGGGATATTTCTCAAAACTGCAGAATCTGGGCAATACGTATTGAGTTGCTTTTCTCTGATAAATCCTTTTGTGTTATAAAAAAATGGTATAAAGAGGATTTTCTGACAAAAAAAAAAAAGTAAATTTCACCTCTACTTTGCTCTAAATTTCTGTGAAACACCTAAAGGGTTCATAAACTTTCTAAATGCTGTTGTGAATACTTTGAGGGGTCTAGTTTCTAAAATGGAGTGTTTAATAGGGGTTTCTAATATATGGGCCCCTCAAAGCAACTTCAGAACTGAACTGGAACCTAAAAAAATAAATAAATGAGGCACTACTTCGCTTCTTACATTATACTGATAATGAGCCGTGCCCACCCCGAGATGACCCCAGTTTTGACCGTTTGTATAATCGGAGACCCCTATTAGACCGTTTCAGTGCCCGGTTTTCCCAAGCATACACCCCCGAGAAGTGTATTTCTATTGAGGAGTCCCTGGTACATTTTAAAGGGAGGGTTCAATTCCGCCAGTACCTGCCGGGTAAGAGGGCAAGGTATGGCGTGAAGATGTATAAGCTGTGCGAGAGTGCATCAGGGTATACCTACAGATTTAGGATATATGAAGGAAAGGCCACCCCCAAACCAGACTGCATCCTGGACTACAATAGGTACATGGGAGGGATGGACTTGTCAAATCAAGTCCTGAAGCCCTACAGCGCCATGCGGTGTGGTATAAGAAGCTGGCCGGGCACATCATACAGATGGCTTTGTACAATGCGTACGTGCTACGTCGATGTGCAGGACAGAGGGGAACTTTCCTGGAATTTCAAGATCTAATCTTTAGGGACCAGGAAGGGGGGCCACATGCATCGTACCAGGGCAACACTTTCCAGGAGAAGTTCCCCAAACCGGTGGAAAGGGAAAGAGTCAAAAGAGGTGCAGAGTCTGCTATAAGAGGGGGATAAGGAAAGTCACAATATACCAATGTGACACGTGTCCCGAAAAACCAGGGCTCTGTATAAAAGATTGTTTTAAAATGTATCATACATCCCTTGATTTTTAATTTACCCTGATGCACTCCGCACAGCTTACCCCCCCTCATCTTTCCATTCTGAGCCCTGTCGTATGCCCAGGCAGCTGATAACAGCCACATGTAGGGTATTGCCGTACCCAGGAGAACCCACATTACAATTTAAGGGGTGTAGATCTCCGGTGGCGCATGCTGGGCACCCTATATCGGACACTGACATGCCATATATATATATATATATATATATAAAATTGCAAATCTCACTCTGCACCATCTGCTGCGCATTATCTTTTACACAGTACCTGTGGGGTCAAAATACTCACTACACCTCTAGATGAATGTCTTAAGGGGTGTAGTTTTTAAAATGGGGTCACTTCTCGGGGGTTTCAACTGTACTGGTACCTCAGGGGCTTCTGCATACATGACTTAGCACCAGAAAAGCTCCAGTAGGCCAAATGGTGGTCCTTTCCTTCTGAGCCCTCCCATGGGCCCAAAGGGCAGTTTATCACCACAAATGGGGTATTGCCGCACTAAGGACAAATTGGGCAACAAAATGGGGTATGTTGTTCCTTGTGAAAATAAGAAATTTTGATCAAAAATGACATCTTATTGGAAAAAATATCATTTTTTTCATTTCACAGCCCAATTCAAATAGGTGCTGTGAAAAAAACTGTGCGGTCAAAATGATAACAAAAACCATAAGTGAATTCCTTGAGGGGTGTAATTTCCAAAATGGGGTCACTTCTGGTGGGTTTCCATTGTTTTGGCACCTCAACACCTCTTCAAACCTGACATGCTGCCTAAAATATATTCTAATAAAAAAGAGGCCTCAAAATGCACTAGGTGCTTCTTTGCTTCTGGGGCTTGTGTTTTAGTCCACGAGCGCAGTAGGGCCACATGTGGGACATTTCTAAAAACTGCAGAATCTGGACAATACATATTTAGTAGTATTTCTCTGGTAAAACCTTCTCTGTTACAGAATTTTTTTTTATAAAATTGAAATTCAGCAGAAAAAATGAAATTTGCAAATTTCATTTCCACTTTGCTTTAATTCCTGTGAAATGCCTGAAGGGTTAAAAAACTTTCTATATGCTGTTTTGAATACTTTGAGGGGTCTAGTTTTTAAAATTGGGTGTTTTATGGGGGTTTCTGATACATAGGCCCCTCAAATCCACTTCAGAACTGAACTGGTACCTTCAAAAAAAGGCTTTTGAAATTTTCTTAAGAATATGAGAAATTGCTGTTTATGTTCTAAGCCTTGTAACGTCCAAGAAAAATAAAATAATGTTCAAAAAACGATGCCAATCTAAAGTAGACATATGGGAAATGTGAACTAGTAACTATTTTGGGTGGTATAACCGTCTTTTTCAAGCAGATGCATTTAAATTCTGAAAAATTCTATTTTTTGTAAATTTTCTCTAAATTTTGCAATTTTTCACAAATAAAGACTGAATATATCGACCTAATTTTACCACGAACATTAAGCCCAAAGTGTCACGAGAAAACAATCTCAAAATCGCTTGGATAGGTTTAAGCATTCCGACGTTATTACCACATAAAGTGAAATATGTCAGATTTGAAAAATGGGCTCTGAGCCTTAAGGCCCAAACTAGGCTGCGTCCTTAAGGGGTTAATATTTTATTTAATAAAATGTCATTATTAATTTTGCCTTCACTATTATCAGATGATAAATAGTCTTTTCCTTTTTTCAATTGCACAGCTATAATGTAGTATTGCTATGTATCATACTGACAGTTATATCCTAGTAGTATGCTAATTACCATCTTTGTTATTGTTACACACACAGCTATTTTGTAGCATTTCCTCCTAGAATTTCTAAGTGTTCTGACATGCGTACTTGACATCTCTTCATACTTAAACATTCTCTTCCAACAGTGAATTTGCCATTATTGGCTGTTTATCTCCTAGTGACGAATCCTGCTCTTACATTACAGGCTGTCCGTTCGCTAAGTATTCTGACATGCACAGACACTTCGTTTTCTTCGGATAGTTGGTTTCTCTGCTGTGAGCATGAGTACATTGATTGGATGCGAGTTTTGTCCCTCTGATTGGACGGCACTTACGTCCATCACACCAGACGGAGGCGCGTCCCCCTCCTAGGCATCTCTATTGGTTCTACCTTGGACCACACTTTCGTATGCGTCATTCCGAGGTCTTAAGAGAAGGAAACCTCGTGTACGCTGTCACTAGCCCCATTGTACCCCTTTTTTGAGCAAACGACTTCTCTTCTCCAAGGAGTCATTGTCCTGGTGCACCCAGACCAAAGGTTAAGGGGTTTCTACTCCAACCTTTTGGTCATCCCCACAAAAGAGAGGGTTCCGTTCAGATCATCCTGGACCTCAAGCGTCTCAACGTGTGCATTCGGGTTTGTCATTTTCGGATGGAATCTCTTCAGACTGTCTTTGCTTTCATGGATCAGGAGGAATTTCTTTCTTCAATGGAAATAAGACACGTGTATCTGCATGTCCCTATCTGCCTTACACACCTGCGCTTTGCGGTACTGTCCCAACACTACAAGTTTGTAGCCCTTCCATTCGGCCTGGCCATGGCCTGAGAGTCTTTAGGAAGGTTCTCTCTGTTGTGATGGCACTCCTTTGCACCAGAGGGGTGTTGATCACACCATACATGGACAACATTCTGATTAAGTCCCCCTCCAGGGAGTACAACGAGATGGCTCTCCAGATCACTCTGGACACTGAGAGTTGGATCATAAACCGAACCAAGTCTTGCTTGTCGCTGTCACATTTGCTTGGCTAAGGTTTTACTTCTGCCGGAGCGTCTCTTGATTCTTCAGGACGGGATCCGTTCCTTACAGACGACTGTACCGACTTTGCGCCGCCTCTGCATGCGAGTTTTCTGGACCATGGTGGCCTAAATCAAGGCCATTCCCTTTTCGCAGTTCCACATGGCTTATTGGGCTTGTGGAAAGGTTCTTCCTTTTCCAGGTCATGACCCACTCTACCAGAGCGGTTGGGGCTTCCTGGGCTGTGAGCCATCAGGCCTCTGCCCCTCAATTTTGCAGTGCGGTCACGTGGTCGTCTGTGCACATCTTTAAGTTCTACCAGGTACACACCTTTGCTTCTGCAGACTTTCCCCTAGGTCACAAGGTCTTGCAGGTATCTGAAATACCTGTAGTCTGTTCTCACCCCTGGGGACTTCTCTAGGATGTCCCACTGTCTGCGTCCTCCAATGTAGCAAACAATGTTTTTTTGAGTACTCGCCGTAAAATCCTAATCTTGTCCAGTTCATTGGAGGACACAGCTCCCACCCATTTGTTCAATGTATTTTTTTTTTTTTTTTTTGTTTTATCCCAAAAATAATGTTCAGGTGGCCAAAGTGGAATTAAGATATTCTCAGTTTTCAAGCTACCGGTTCCTTATATAGTAATTGTACCCATTTTATAAAGTTCCTTGCAAAGCCGATCCGCTCCAATACAGCCCATAAGTAACCCCATTCCACACTATCGAACGCCTTGGCGGCGTCCAAAGACAGCACTGCTCTACACCGCGCATCTGGAGCATCTGTCTGCAAATTTAAAAAAAGTCTACGTAGGTTAACTGCTGTAGAGCGCGATGGCATGAATCCCGACTGATCCATCCCCACAATTTTAGTCACTACTCGCGACAACCTATTAGCCAGTACTTTAGCTAAAATTTTAATGTCCGTGGTTAACAGAGATATCGGTCTGTAAGAGTCAGGTTGCGTCCGGTCTTTCCCATCTTTAGGAATTACAACTATAGCAGCTTCATACATCGTCTGCGATAAGCGCCCTCTGGCGAAACTATCCTGGAACACCTCCAGTAACTCTGGCAGAACCGTCTCTGGAAAACATTGTTCTTAGTAGAAATTTCTTCAGCTAAAAGGGCAGGAGAACTCCAAGCTCTCTCTTCTAGGGATCATTAAATCAGGAAGTGTAAGAAAAATTGCAGCTTTCAGGACACGTTGCCTGACAGGTAAGTACTCAAACTATGTATATATTTAAGTATTTTTATTGCAAATAACACTACGCATTTCAGGACCGGACAGGTCCCTTCCTCAGGCTCATACGGCTGTAGTAACTTAGATCACCTTTTACTGCTCTGGACTCCTTGTCCATACAATATTACCTTAGAGGAGCACCGTTGTCCTCCTCTTCCCTGTTTTCTCTTTCCATATATTATCTTAAAATCAGACCTGATTGCCTTATTTTGAGAACTGTGCCGGGATTCCTACCAGAAGTTCCATCAACTAATAATATCAAACAAGAGATTTTTCTACCTACCATGCCTCCAGATTCTCCAGCCCATCCTCTGGATGTAAAAAGGTCAGTCCTTTCTTACCTAGATAAATGCTGCACCTTCAGTAGGTCAGAGTCACTCTTTCTTCAGTTCCAAGGTCCTAGTAAAGGGGACTAAGACGTCTCTTAGTCATTGGATTAGAAATGTAATTTCTTTCTCTTATACTCAAGCTAACTTACCGGTAGTGCTCCACATATAGCCCACCTCTGTAGATAGTGCCTCACATATAGCTCCCCCTGTATATAGTGCTCCACATCCCCACATATAGACCCCCTTGTAGATAGAGCCCCCACTGTAGATAATGCCACTCACAGTTTTAGTAAAAAAAAAAAAAAAACTTTACATGCTCACATGATCCTGTTCCCACGCCATCTGGTGGCAATGCAGATCTAGTCTCTTCTGAACAGGTCTGCTGGAGCTGAACGATGCAAGCTGCGCATCGTTGATAGGTACTGATTGGTAGGGGAGAATGACTTTCCCCGTCAATCAGCGCCTTTCAATCACGTAAGCGGCGCGATGACGTCATCGTGCCGCTAGCGTAGTTGAAAAGCAATGATTGGTGGGGGAATTCATTTTGTCCCACCAATCAGCGTCATTATGAGGCGCTGAATGGTCGGACACAGAACGTGCCCGGCCATTTAGCGCTAATGCATGTATTTGTACCTGCGTTCTATAGACGCAGGTACAATTACTGCAAGAGGGGGTGGTTGTCGCTAGCACCGGGGTCCCCTCCTGTGCTAGCGACGCCACCGGGCATAAGAGGTCCCGTGCCGCCCGGCCCATAAATGTTAGAGGCATGGGGGGGGCATGCCGTTGGCCCCGTGGCAGCCGCTACGACTTTTACAGCGGTAGTTGCGCCAGTGGTCTGTGCTACATATGGGGCTAGTGAAGAAGTTAAAGAATAGGCAATGCTGATGTGCGGATGTTTTGTACAATACCACGGACGCCCTTTAGAAGTGCGATTCCTGCTCACAAAAAAACTGGCCTGTTCTTAAAGGATTGGTTCAAAGCGTACGTCACTCTCCATGGATAATTAATTTTATTATTCATTTACCCCATTATTACATAATCCTATTATGACCTGATTCACTCTGCCCAGCTTACATATACCCTGATGTACTCTGCACAGCTTACATATACCCTGATGCACTCCCCACACCTTACATATACCCTGATCTACTCCGCACATCTTACTTATACCCTGATGTACTCCTCACAGCTTACATATCCCCGGTTGCACTCCACACAGCTTACATATACCCTGACGTATTCCGCACAGCTTACATATACCCTTGTACTCCGCACAGCTTACATATACCCTGATGTACTCTGCACAGTTTACATATACCCTGATGTACTCCCCACAGCCTAGATATACCCTGATGTACTCCGCACAGCCTACATATACCCTGATGTACTCCGCACAGCCTACATATACCCTGATGTACTCCCCACAGCTTACATATACCCTGATGTATTCCGCATAGATTACATATGCCCACTCATTACAAACTGAAACACTAGTAAAAAGCTATACAAAACTACTACCAAGCAAAATGCTCGCTAAAAACCATATGGCGCTACTTATAGGCCTGGCAGTGTGCCCAAACAGCAGTTTATGACTACATATGGGGTATTACTGTACTCTGGAGAACCCGCTTAACAATTTATGGGGTGTGTGTCTCCAGTGGTACAAGCTGGGCACAACACATTGGGCACCGAAATAGCATATCTGTGGAAAAATTGCAATTTTCAATCTGCAACATCTATTGTGTACTAATTTCTGCAAAACCTGTGGGGTCAAAATGCTCACTACATCTCATGATAAATTCCTTAAAGGGGTGTAGTCTCCCAAATAAGGTAACTTCTCTGGGGTTTTCACTGTACTGGTATCTCAGCGCAAGGCAACATGGCGTCAAAACTAATTTTGTAAAATCTCCACTCCAAAAACTAAATTGCGTTTTTTCCATTTAGACCCTTGCCCTGTGTCCAAATAGCAGTTAACAACCACATATAGGGTATTTCCTTACTCAGGAGAAATTGTGTAACAAATGTTAGGGTGTCTTTTCTCCTGTATCCCTTGTGGAAATTAAAAATGATGCGCTAAAACGACATAATTGTAAAAAAAAAATATTTTTTCATTTTCACGTCCCAATTCTAGTAAAATCTATAAAACATCTGAGGGATCAAAATGCTCACTACACCTCTAATTAAATTCTTTGAGGGGTATAGTCTGCAAAATGGAATCACACCTGGGGAATTTCTACTATACTGGTACTTCATGGGCTCTGCAAATGCAACATAGCCCCCAGAAACCAATTCTGCAAAATCTGCGCTGCAAAATCCAAATGGCGCTCCTTTGCTTCTGAGCCCTGCCGTGGGTCCAAACAGCAGTTTATTACCACAGATGCAGTATTGCTGTAATCAGGAGAAATTGCTTTACAAATGTTGGGGTGTTTTTTCTCCTTTATTCCTTGTAATAATTAGAAAATGTTGTCTTTTTTCTGAAAAAAAGTAGATTTTCATCTTCACAGACGAATTCCAATAAATTCCAGAAAAACCTGTGGGGTCAAAATGCTAACTATACCACTATAAAAATTCCTTGAGGGGTATAGTTTCCAAAATTTGGTCATTTTTGGGGGGTTCCCACTGTTTAGGTCCCTCCAGTGCGTTGCAAACGTGACATGGCACCGAAAACCATTCCAGTAAAATCTGCGCTCCAAAATCCAAATGGCGCTCCTTCCCTTCTCAGCCCTGCCGTGGGTCCAAACAGCAGTTTATTGCCACAGATGGAGTATTGCCGTAATCGGGAGAAATTGTTTCACAAATGTTGGGGTGCTTTTTCTACTTTATTCCGTGCAAAAATGTGAAAATTCTATTTAAATACAAATTTTAAATAAAATTTAGCAAAAAACCTGTGGAGTCAACATGCTAACTATACCCCTAGATAAATTCCCTGAGGGGTGACGTTTCCAAAATGGGGTCACTTTTGGGGAGTTTCCATTGTTTATTCCACTCTAATTTGCTTAAATTCCTGTGAAACGCCTAAAGGCTTAAAATACTTTCTGAATGCGGTTTTGAATACTTTGAGGGGTGCAGTTTTCAAAATGTGGTGATTTATGGGGGTTTCTAATAGATAGGCTCCTCAAAGCCACTTCAGAACTGAATTAGTCCCTGAAAATATAGCCTTTTGAAATTTTCTTGAAAATGTGAGAAATTGCTGCTAAAGTTCTATGCCTTGTAACGTCCTAGAAAATGAAAAGGACGTTCAAAAAATGATGCCAACATAAAGTAGACATATAGAATAAGTGCAATAGTAACTTTTTGTGTGGTATTACTATCTGTTTTACAAACCGATACATTTAAAATTAGAAAAATCATAATTTTTGAACATTTTCTCAAAATGTTGGTGTTTTTCACAAATAAGCAATGAATTTATCGATCAAAGTTTTCCAATAACATAAAGTACAATATGTCACAAGAAAACAATCTCTGAATCACTTGACTAGGTAAAAGCATTCCCAAGTTATTACCACATAAAGTGACACGTCAGATTTGAAAAAATTGGCCTGGTCCTGAAGGCCAAAATTAGCTTGGTCCTGAAGGGGTTAAACATAGCTGTAGGGTAAATAGGACCAGGTTACAAAGGTTTACTCCTGTGCATTCCCTTCTACTTTTCATTTACACACCTGTCTTTTAATTACACACAGTAGACCACTACAGATTTATGGCTGACAAAATTCTAACATAACAGATCTATATTTCAAACGATTAGCGGCATTGGCTAAAGCACTGAGAGACAGTGGCTGTCTGATAAATCATCAAAATCCTTTTTATGACTGACTGACAAACTGACTGACTGACTAACGATCAAAATCATTTCTCTAATGTCTATATCTAGTTAATGCCTTGTACACATCTAAGCTCTTAAGATTTCTCCATGCCTTTCCTTTTTCATATTCTTTGTTTATTCAGAACAGGAGTCATAGTAGAGTACATGATTCTGGGTAAGATGTTTTGATACGATTTTTAACAAGAGGATGGTATCTATCTGCCCAGTTGATGGACAGTGATCTTAGTTTAGAATTGTAGCTAAACATTTGCCATGTAGGTAAATATTGATTAAGATAACCAAAGTTCATTGAATGGTGCAGGGTTCAGCAGGTTGATAAGTGATGTATAATATTTACCACTAGTTTTATTTTGTGTTACTGGTAAAAAAAAAATATACCTGGTGTAGATTATATCACATATTATCCGGAAAGACTGTAAAACTGATATTTACAATACGTAAGACAAATCTGACGCTCATCTGTAAGGTATGATGGAAAGTAAGAGAACACCAATCTGTAACCAATGGAACACAACATACACACCCATGTGTGATACCCCATAACTTCCTAATTTATATCAGAGGCTATCATGTACTAATGGGGATAATAAACAATTTACACAATTACAAACAGAATTCACTATTCCACAGACTTCTACAAGTACCTTCAGCTCAGATATGCAAATAAAACCAAAATTAATGATACAAGCCTTTAGGTCAAAACTAATAAAATTATTGCACTGATTGATAGGACGGGGGATATATACAGTTTGTACACACAAATCTTTAATGCTAGTTTGGTCAAATATGCCGTGAACAGTAAGGCTAAGTGGGTAGAAGACATTGGCCCCATTGAAGATGATCACTGGAGGGATATTTTAGAAGGGGTGCCTCAATTGTCTTTGAGTGAGGTTCACTGGCTATCTCATATACCCTCAATGGCCACTAAATTAGATACTTATCTAGTATTTTGTTACACCTCCTTTGGCCTTCAGAACCTCAGCAATTTGTCGTGGCTTATATTCCACTAGGAGTTTAAATTGCTCTGAAGGAATGTTGACCCATACAGACAGGATACCTTCTGGCAGTTGCAACTAAAGTGTCCTTTTGCCATAGGGTTAACAGCTGCCATGAAGGGATGAACTTGGTTGAACACAATGCTTAGAAAAGCCCTACTGTACAAACATCCATCCACAGGTATCAGAGGACCCAGAGTGTGCCAAGGAAACATTCCCCACACCATTACTCCACCTCCACCAGTCTGAACTGTTGACGCCTGAAAAGAAGGGTTCATTGATTGATGCTGCTTGCTCCAAATTCTGACCCACCTATCAGCATGGTGCAACAGAAATCTGGATTCATCTGACTAGGCGATGTTTTTCCACTGATCAGTGGCCCAATTTTTGCACTCTTTCACCAACTGGAGTCTTGCCTTTCTGTTCTCTTTAGGGTATGTTCACACGCTTAACCAAAAACGTCTGAAAATACGGAGCTGTTTTCAAGGAAAAACAGCTCCTGATTTTCAGACGTTTTTTAACCCCTTCAGGACCAAGCTCATTTTGGCCTTCAGGACCAGACCCATTTTTTCAAATCTGACATATTTCAATTTATGTGGTAATAACTCCGGAATGCTTTTACCTATCAAAGCGATTCTGAGATTGTTTTCTCGTGAGACATTGGACTTTATGATAGTGGAAAAATTTGGTCGATAAATTCAATATTTATCAGTGACAAACACCAAAATTTTGTGAAAAATTGCAAAAATTAGCATTTTTCTAAATGTAAATGTATCTGCTTGTAAGACAGGCAGTTATACCACACAAAATTGTTGCTAGTTAACATCCCCCATATATCTACTTTAGATTGTCATCGTTTTTTGAACGTCCTTTTATTTTTCTATGACATCACAAGGCTTAGAACTTTAGCAGCAATTTCTCACATTTTCAAGAAAATTTCAAAAGGCTATTTTTACAGGGGCCAGTTCAGTTGTGAAGCGGCTTTTAGGGCCTTATATATTAGAAACCGCCAAAACGTCACCCCATTTTAAAATCTTCACCCCTCAAAGTATTCAAAACAGCATTTAGAAAGTTTCTTAACCCTTTAAATGTTTCACAGAAATTAAATCAACGTAGAGGTGAAATTTTAAAATTAAACTTTTTTTTTTTGCACAAATTAATTTTTAATCTATTTTTTCTGTAACACAGAAGTTTTTACCAGAGAAACGCAACTCAATATCTATTGCCCAGATTCTGCCGTTTTTAGAAATATCCTACATGTGGCCCTAGTGTGGTAATGGACTGAAGCACAGGCCTCCGAAGCAAAGGAGCACCCAGTGGATTTTGGGCCTCCTTTTTATTAGAAAATATTTTAGGCACCATGTCAGGTTTGAAGGGCTCTTTCGGTGCCAAAACAGTGGAAATCCACCAAAAGTGACCCCATTTGGGAAACTACACCCCTTGAGGAAATTATCTAGGGGTATAGTGAGCATTTTGACCCCGCAGGTTTTTTGCAGAAATTATTGGAAGTAGGCCGTGAAAATTAAAATCTACATTCTTTCAAAGCAAATGTAGGTTTAGCTAATTTTTTCTAATTTCCACAAGGACTAAAGGAGAAAAATCACTGCAACATTTGTAAAGCAATTTCTCCCAAGTAAAACAATACCCCACATGTGGTAATAAATGGCTGTTTGGACCCACGGCAGGGCTTAGAAGGGAAAGAGCGCCATTTGGCTTTTGGAGCTCAAATTTAGCAGGAATGGTTTGCGGAGGCCATGTCGCATTTGCAAAGCCCCTAAGGGACCAAAACAGTGAAAACGCCAAAAAAGTTACTCCATTAAGAAAACTACACCCCTTGAGGAATCCATCTAGGGGTGTAGTGAGCATTTTGACCCCGCAGGTTTTTTGCAGAAATTATTGAAAATGGGCCATGAAAATGAAAAGCTACATTCTTTCAAAGAAAATGTAGGTTTAGGTAATTTTCATAGATTTTATTAGAATTGGGCAGTGAAAATAAAAAAAATCCTTTTTCTTCAATAACACGTAGCTTTAGCTCAAAATTTTTAATTTTCTCAACAAATAAAGGAAAAAAAGAACCCCAACATTTGTAAAGCAACTTCTCTGGAGTACGGCAATACCCCACACGTGGTCATAAACTGCTGTTTAGACACACGGCAGGGCTCAGAAGGGAAGGAGCGCCATTTGCTATTGGTGTACAGATTTTGCTGAATTTGGTTTCTGGTCGCTATGTTGCATTTGCAAAGTCCCTGTGGAACCAAAACAGTGGATCCCCCCCAGAAGTGACCCCATTTTGGAAACAACACCCTCAAGGTATTCACCTAGGGGTGTAGTGAGCATGTTAACCCCACAGGTGTTTTGCAGAAATTCGTGTGCACACGATGTGGGAGAGTGAAAATGGGAATTTTTCCTTAGATACGCCAATATGTGGTGCCCGGCTTGTGCCACCATAACAAGACAGCTCTCAATTTTTATGCGGTGTTTCCCGGTTTTAGAAGCACCCTACGTGTGGCCCTAATCTTTTGCCTGGACATTCGACAGGGCTCAGGAGTGAAAGAGTACCATGTAAAATTGAGGCCTAATTTGGCGACATATAAAGTATTGGTTCACAATTGCAGAGGCTTTGATGTGAAATAAAAGAAACCCCTGAGAAGTGACCCCATTTTGGAAACTGCACCCCTCAAGGCATTTATTAAGGGGTGTAGTCAGCATTTTCACCCCACGTGTCTTTTCCATAAATGATTGCGCTGCTGAAGGTACAAATTAACATTTTTCCCTAGATATGCCAATTCATTGTCAAATATGTCGTGCCCAGCTTGTGCCACTGGGGACACACACCTCAAAAATTGTTAAAAGGGTTCTCCCGGGTATGGCAATGCCATATATGTGGACGTAAACAGCTGTTTGGGCATGCTGTAGGGCTCAGATGGGTGGGAGCCCCATTTGGCTTTTGGAGCGTGGAATTTGCTTGGTAATAGTTTTGTTTGGAGTATCACTGTTGTTTCCGTTTATAATGTGGGGCATATGTGAGCTGGGCAGAGTACATCGGGACATAGTCAGGTGGTATAATAATAAGGTAAAAAAATAAATAAAATGATCCATAGATGTGTGTTAGGCTGTGATCGATCCTTTCTGCACAGGCCGGTTTCGCACTGATAACTGGCGTCCTTCCTTATCCCCCTTTTGGTCCACACTCCGCACCTTTGCAGTTTGGGGAATTTTGCCGGGAAAGTGTTGTCCTGGTATAATACGGACGCCCTCGCTTCCAGCGGATATGTTTGGGCTCTCCCCTTCCTGGTTCCCTAATTTTAGTGCCTTGATACATTGGCGTTTGAAACAGAAGAAATGTTCCCCTCGGGCCGGCACAACTGGATATTTTTCTTTCCTGACTTATTGGAGCCTTAACTTATTTTATTTTTTCATAGACGTAGTGGTATGAGGGCTGTTTTTTTACGGGACGAGCTGTAGCTTTTATTGGTACCATATTGCGGTACATGCAACTTTTTGATCACTTGTTATCCTTTTTTTGGGAGGCAAGGTGACAAAAAAACAGCAATTCTGCCATAGTTTTTTTTAAATATATATATACAGCGTTCACCATGCATTATAAACTACATGTTACCTTTATTCTGCGGGTCAGTACGATTCCGGCGATACCTCATTTATAGAACTTTTTTATAACTTTTTGCACAATAAAATTACTTTTGGAAAGAGAATGTATTTCTTCTGTCGCGATGTTGTGAGAGCCATAACTTTTACATTTTTTCGTCGATGGAGCTGTGTGAGGGTTTGTTTTTTGCGAGACGAGGTATAGATTTTATAGGTACCATTTTTGGATACATGCGACTTTTTGATCACTTTGTATTTAAATTTTTGGAAGACGGTGACCAAAAAAACCGTAACTATGGCAGTGTTTTTGAGGTTTTTTAATAACAATATTAAATAACAATATTTTTATAGTTTAGGTCGTTACGGTCACAGCGATACCAAATATGTATTGCTTTATTATTTTTTTCAATAATAAATGACTTTAATAAGGGAAAAAGGGCGATTGTGTTTTATTTTATTACTTGAAACTTTTATTGTATGTTTTACAACTTTTATTTTTACATTTTTTACACTTTTTTTTTACACTTTTTTTTAGTCCCAGTAGGGGACTTGAAGGTCCAACTGTTTGTTTGATGTTCTAATACATTGCACTACCTATGTAGTGCAATGTATTGGAACTGTCAGTTGTTCACTGACAGCAAGCCAATCAGGCTCCGCCTCTGGGCGGGGCCTAATCAGCTTACGTAATGGCAGACAGGAGTCCATTGTTAGGGCTCCTGCTGCCATAGTAGCAGTCGCCAGCCTTGCCATCGCGTGGCAAGGCTGCCGATTTGCTACAAACCTCTAGGATTCAGCGATCACAATGGATCGCTGCATCGAAGGGGTTAATGCCAGGAATCGGAGCTAGCTCCGGTTCCCGGCGATAGATCGGGGTGCCCGCTGTAACATACAGCGGACACCCACTGCTGATGACGCCGGCTCAGCTTCTGAGCTGGAAGCTGAGCCGGCGCCATCTTGCCGATGGTACCGGAAGCCTCCTGGGCCCCGCCGACGACGGGGCATAGGAGGATTCCGTTACTGGCGGACCGGGAGGTAAGTATAAGCCCTCCGATCGTTTTTGCAGCCACCAGCAACCCAGCGATCACGTTGCTGGGGTGCCGGTGGCTATAAACTCCTCACATGCTGTGATCTCTATTGAATGCAGCATGTGAGGGGTTAATCGGCCGGATCGGATGCTAGCTCCGGTCCTGGCCGATACCTCAGGGTGACAGCTGTAACATACAGCTGTCACCTGGCGGTGATGTCGCTGGCTCGGCTCCTGAGCCAGCTTCATCTCCATCACGTACAGTTACGTGAAAAGGCGGTAAGCCACCAGTTTTAATCACGTAACTGTACGTGATTGGGCGGGAAGGGGTTAAGCCACTCGTGTTTTTCGCGGCATTTTGTATGGCCGTTTTTGGAGCGGTTTTCAATAGAGTCTATGAAAAACGGCTCCAAAAACGTCCCAAGAAGTGACTTGCATTTCCTTTTCGCGGCGGTTTTTTTACGTGGCCGTTTTTTAAAACGACTGCGTAAAAAAACGGCCCGTCGGAACAGAATGCCGTTTTTCCCATTGAAATGGGCAGATGTTTGGAGGCGTTCTGCTTCCGATTTTTCGGCCGTTTACGGCACAAAAATAGGCCGTGTGAACATACCCTTAGACTGCAAAGGCACTCGAACTGGTCATCTTCAGTTATAACCATCCGTGCTAAGGAACGACTAGTTATGCATTTGAACGCATTCGTTGGAGCATTAGCGCAGCATTCGGATGTAATTTGCTCGACATTTTTCCTTGATCACACCATTCTAGGTTTACTCTTGGCAGCGTTGCACAAGAAAACCACAGAAGGTTGGCAGTTTTTCAAATACTGGCTAGTCTAGCACCAATTACCATGCATCATTCGAAGTCACTCAGATCACCCAATTTTTCCCATTCTAATGAGGATTCGCAAAAACGTATTCATGAAAAACTTGCTCACTTGATTTTGTGCTAAACATAAAATCAAGTCATATGTCTAATTTCCAAACAGTGAAGCTCCAATCATGAAAGGGAAGGTGTCTTTAATATCGTGGCCCCTCTGCGTATATCTCTAAGGCCTTATTCACATGAACGTCTCAGTTTTGCGTGCAAAAAAAACGCTGCATTATGACACACTGTTTTTATGTTACGAAACAGTAAAGAAGGAGAGGCTTTTATGTTTCCCTTCACTTCTTTAACAACTGTAGCGCGAATCGCGCACGTCACCCGGAAGTGCACCCGTGTGCGATTTGCATGCACCCATTGACTTCAATGGGTGTGTGCTGCACGAAACACAGGCAAGTATAGGACATGTCGTGAGTTTTACGCAGCGGACACACAGTGCGTGAAAATCTCTGACAGTCTGAACGTCCCCATAGCCTAACATAGGTCCGTGCGACCGTATCACGGACGTAATATACGTTAGTGTGAATAAGGCCTAATACAGAGTATTTAACCCCTTAATGACGTCATGTACAGGTACACGGCAGCCGTTAAAGGACGGGTGTCGCAAAAAAAAATATTTTTATATCAATTTGCTTTTAGCGTTTTATTAAAAATTGTTTTATTTATTTGTGTGTTTGTGTTTTACTTTTTTTATTTTTTAACTTTTTCTTGTCTATGGGGGTTGCCATTTTTTTTTTCATCTCTGTATGTGTCGATTAACGACACATACAGACATGGAATACGGCCCATACAGCCCCATAGTGAATGTGAACGGGACCCGTTCCATTCACTATGCTGTACGCCGTCTGTGTGGGAACGGCGCATGCGCCGCTCCCACACAGTCCAAATGGAGGGTCTTCGGCCGAGCGACGTCCGGCGCCATTTTCTTGTGGACCGGAAGCCGCGGCCGGACAGTAAGATTACTACTTCCGGTAGCGGCTTCCGGACTTGTGTTCTAATGCAAGCACTTGGAGCGGAGGGAGTGGCGACGGCAGGAGCATGTAAGTTATTTCTGTGTATGTACGTGTTTTAGTGTGTGATTACTACTGTATGTAAACCTACTACACTGTGTGTTCGCTCAAAAAATGGCGAAACACAGTGTAGGAGGTTTGACCGTTCAATCCCCTCCTTTCTCCTGGCACTAGCCAGGATAAGGGAGAGGGGAATTCTGTGAGCTCACTAGAGCGAGTGTGCTTTCTCAAATTTTGCAGCATAAAGCAATGTGGTTGCTTTACCACATGCCAATGCTGCAACTTTGGGAATTGCTCCATCTAGTGACCAGCACTGGGAAATGTTATAAATTAAAATCTAATTTATAATATTTCCTGACTCGTGAAAAAATTTAAAAAATTAGAACAATGTTTAATCATTTATACACTAACTGTTTAACTAGCGACACATTACCTTTAAGGGGAAGTATGGAGCAGGCTCACGGGCTGAGCACGCTCAATACACATAATAAATAAAAGTTAACATAACAGGTATCGGCGCATCCGTAACAGTTAGAATGATCACAATTTCGCAATATTTAACATGCTCGGTGAAAGACGTAAAAACAATTATATATAAAACATGCAAATTGCTGTTTTTTGGTCACCTTCACTCTCCAAAAAAAAGGAATAAAAAGTGATCAAAAAGTCGCATGTACCCCAAAATGGTATCGGTGAAAACTACAGCTCGCCTCGCAAAAGCCTTCACACCTCTAAATTGATGAAAAAATAAAATAGTTATGGCTTTCAGAATATGGTGCCAAAACATATTTTTTTTAGCAAATATTTTTTTAAAATTTTATTTAATTTTTTAAGAGTGGTAAAACATAAAACAAAACATAAATTTAATATTGCCGTAATCGTATCAACCTGTAGAATAAGGTGAATATGTAGTTTTTACTGCCTGATGGACGCCATAAAAACAAACCCCCCCCCCCAAAAAAAATTGTATAATCACAGTTTTTTGCCCATTTCACCCCACAAATAATTTTTTTCAGATTCCAAGTGCATTATGCAATACAATAAATGGTGCCATGAAAAACTACAACTTGTCCCGCAAAAAAACAAAACCTCATATGGCTATGTCGACGAAGAAATAGAAAAGTTATGGTTTCTGGAAGGCGGGGAGGAAAAAACAAAAATTTAAATCTCAAATTGGCCTGGTCTTTAAGGGGTTAAGACTCCTCAATTCTTGTTCAATCTTGGTCTGTGGGAAAAATCCTATGTGGTGGACATGATCTGTGGTTGTGTCTCTAACACCATTTGTTTGTATACTGGGATATGTGGAAGATATCACAGTTTGTTAGCCAGCGAAGAAGATACAGTAGCATGCATGTTATACGGTGCCTGGAAATTAAAAGAACAACATTGGACACAAACTGAATAATGGTTGGGGTTTGGATTCCCCCATTGTTCTGGTCTGTATGCTTCATTCTATTAGACTTGGTTCTTTTACTATTTACATAACTTACCACTCACTTATTGCACTACTTGGACTTTTATTATAATATGGGGCTTTAGGGCTGGTCAATGCGGAGATCCATTTTTGTGGGTAATGTGTATCTTTTATTGTATGTTTTTTACATGTATTATTTCTATTAAAGAATTGTTATATTTGGAAGTAAGATTCCTGTGTGGCTCTTTGTATGTGGGTAAATATACAGTATGTGTAAAGGATCTGCCAGGCACAACTTCTGTGTATACGCCCATAGGTAATCAGTCTGCACCTGAGTCTATGTTTCTGAGACTGACTCCATCTTCCACCACTCAGGATGGCAGGCTTAGGAGTGGGAGAGCCTATCGCAGCCTGGCCAGACGGAGCTAGCTCCCGCCCTCTGTCTATTTATACCTGCCTTTCCTGTTCCTCCTTTGCTTGTGATTCTTCTCGTGTGGTTTCCTGGCCCAGCTACAGCTTCTAACTATTTGATCCTGCTCCATACTGACCCTGGCTTACTGACTACTCTCCTGCTCTGAGTTTGGTACCTCGTTCTCTCCAGGTTTAACTCGGCTCGTTCACCACTCTTGTTGCTCACGGTGTTGCCGTTGGCAACTGCCCCTTTTCCCTTAGCTTTGTGTACCCTTGTCTGTTTGTCTCGTGCACTTACTGAGCGTAGGGACCGCCGCCCAGTTGTACCCCGTCGCCTAGGGCGGGTCGTTGCAAGTAGGCAGGGACAGAGTGGCAGGTAGATTAGGGCTCACTTGTCCGTTTCCCTACCCCCATCATTACATAATCACAAGCCCATATACCTAGTCTACCCTGGTCCCTGACACTACTATGGACCCCCTTGAGACCCTGGCCCAGCAAATGCAGGGTCTCTCCCTACAGGTCCAGGCCCTGGCTCAGAGGGTCAACCAGCCTGACGCTGCCATGGTAGTACCCCTCACCTCACCTCTTGAACCCCACCTCAAGTTGCCTGACTGGTTCTCAGGGGACCGGAGGACTTTTCTGTCATTTCGGGAGAGTTGTAAGCTCTACTTTCGCTTAAAGCCCCACTCCTCAGGTTCTGAGAGCCAGCGAGTGGGTATAATTATGTCCCGGCTCCAGGAAGGGCCCAAAGAATGGGCCTTCTCCCTGGCTCCTGACGCCCCTGAACTTTCCTCCGTTGACCGTTTCTTTTCTGCTCTCGGACTCATTTATGACGAGACTGACAAGACTGCCTTTGCCGAGAGTCAGCTGGTGACCTTACGTCAGGGTAAGAGACCTGTTGAGGAGTATTGCTCTGACTTTAGGAAGTGGTGCGTAGCTTCTCGGTGGAATGACCCTGCCTTAAGGTGCCAGTTTAGGTTGGGTCTGTCGAACGCCCTGAAAGACCTGCTAGTTAGCTATCCCTGTTCTGACTCCTTAGACCAGGTTATGGCTTTAGCGGTACGACTTGACCGACGTCTCAGGGAACGACAACTTGAATGGTTTTGTGTTTTCCCCTCTGACTCCCCCATGATGCCTCCCGAGGTCCCGTTGCTTCGCTCTTCCACGGAAGACTCGGAGGTACCTATGCAACTCGGGGCCTCCGTGTCCCCCCGACAACGTAGAGAGTTCCGCAGGAAGAATGGTCTCTGCTTCTATTGTGGGGATGACAAACATCAAGTGAACACCTGTCCTAGGCATAAGAATAAGCAGCCGGAAAACTTCCGCGCCTAAGTGATCATCGGGGAGGTCACTTGGGCGCACAGGTATTTCCCGTAAATATGAAACGTAATAAAATCTTGCTTCCCTTTCAGGTCTCTTTTGGTGGTAGGTCTGCTACCGGCAGCGCCTTCGTGGATTCAGGGTCTTCTGCTAATATCATGTCTGTGGAATTTGCTATGTCTCTAGCCATGCCTTTGATTGATTTGCCTAAACCTGTCCCGGTAGTGGGTATAGACTCCACTCCTCTTGCTAATGGTTATTTTACACAGCATACCCCTGTTTTTGAACTCCTTGTTGGCTCCATGCATTTAGAGCAGTGCTCTGTACTGTTGATGCAGGGATTATCGTCCGATTTGGTTTTAGGCCTTCCCTGGTTGCAGTTGCATAATCCCACGTTTGACTGGAATACTGGGGAGCTTACCAAATGGGGTAATGAATGCTTGACGTCATGTTTTTCTGTTAATTCTATTTCTCCCCCTGAGGAGGTGAACACGCTACCTGAGTTTGTTCAGGACTTCGCTGATGTTTTCTCTAAGGAGGCCTCCGAAGTGTTACCTCCTCATAGAGAATACGATTGCGCTATCGAATTGGTACCAGGAGCTAAGCTCCCTAAGGGTAGGATATTTAATCTTTCTTGTCCCGAACGTGAAGCCATGAGAGAGTATATCCAGGAATGCCTGGCCAAGGGTTACATTCGACCCTCTACTTCTCCGGTAGGTGCTGGCTTCTTCTTCATAGGGAAGAAGGATGGTGGTCTTGGGCCATGCATTGACTACCGTAACTTGAATAAGGTCACTGTAAGGAACCAGTATCCCTTTCCTTTGATTCCTGATCTCTTTAATCAGGTTCAGGGGGCCCAATGGTTCTCTAAGTTTGATCTACGGGGGGCGTATAACCTTATCCGCATCAAAGAGGGGGATGAGTGGAAGACTGCGTTTAACACGCCCGAAGGTCACTTCGAATACCTCGTCATGCCCTTTGGGTTGTGTAATGCTCCTGCGGTCTTCCAGAATTTCATAAATGAGAGATTTTGAGAGATTACCTGGGGGTATTTCTTGTAGTGTACCTTGATGACATACTGGTGTTTTCCAAGGACTGGTCCTCCCACATTGAGCATGTCAGGAAGGTGCTCCAGGTCCTTCGAGAAAACAAACTGTTTGCTAAAACCGAAAAATGTGTGTTTGGGGTACAGGAGATACCATTTTTGGGTCAAATCATCACTCCTCATGAATTCCGCATGGACCCCGCCAAGGTCCAGGCTGTGGCGGAATGGGTCCAACCTGCCTCCCTGAAGGCGTTACAGTGTTTCTTGGGGTTCGCTAATTATTACAGGAGATTTATTGCTAACTTCTCGGTCATCGCTAAGCCTCTTACGGACCTCACTCGCAAAGGTGCTGATCTCCTCCACTGGCCTCCTGAGGCTGTCCAGGCTTTTGAGGACCTTAAGAAGTGTTTTATCTCAGCCCCGGTGCTGGTTCAGCCCAACCAAATAGAGCCATTTATCGTTGAAGTTGACGCATCTGAGGTGGGAGTGGGGGCTGTCTTGTCCCAGGGTCCCAGGGTACCAGGTCCCTCACCCATCTCCGCCCCTGTGCCTACTTCTCCAGGAAGTTTTCGCCCACTGAGAGTAACTATGATATTGGCATCCGCGAACTCTTAGCCATTAAATGGGCATTTGAAGAGTGGCGCCACTTCCTGGAGGGGGCTAGGCACCAGGTAACGGTCCTTACCGACCACAAGAATCTGGTTTTCCTAGAATCTGCCCGGAGGCTAAACCCGAGACAAGCTCGATGGGCGCTATTTTTTACCAGATTCAACTTTTTGGTTACCTATAGGGCTGGGTCTAAAAATATTAAGGCCGATGCACTGTCGCATAGCTTCATGGCCAGCCCTCCTTTGGAGGAAGATCCTGCTTGTATTTTGCCTCCTGGAATAATCATTTCTTCTATTGATTCTGATTTAGTCTCTGAAATTGCGGCTGATCAAGGTTCAGCTCCCGGGAACCTTCCTGAGGACAAGCTGTTTGTTCCCCTGCAATTCCGGCTAAGGGTACTTAGGGAAAGTCATGACTCCGCACTATCTAGTCATCCAGGCGTCCTGGGTACCAAACACCTCATTGCCAGAAACTATTGGTGGCCTGGGTTGCCTAAAGATGTTAAGGCCTACGTCGCCGCTTGTGAGGTTTGTGCTAGGTCCTCGACTCCCAGCTCCCGACCAGCGGGCTTACTACGTTCTTTGCCCATTCTCCAGAGACCTTTGACCCATACGTCCATGGATTTTATCACCGATTTGCCTCCATCTCAAGGCAAGTCGGTGGTGTGGGTTGTAGTAGACCGCTTCAGTAAGATGTGCCACTTTGTGCCCCTCAAGAAACTACCCAATGCTAAGACGTTAGCTACCTTGTTCGTCAAACACATCCTGCGTCTCCATGGGGTCCCTTTCAATATTGTTTCGGACAGAGGGGTACAATTTGTTTCATTGTTTTGGAAAGCCTTCTGTAAAAAGTTGGAGATTGATCTGCCCTTCTCCTCTGCCTTCCATCCTGAAACTAATGGCCAAACGGAGAGGACTAATCAATCTCTAGAACAATATTTAAGGTGTTTTATCTCTGACTGTCAATATGATTGGGTCTCATTCATTCCCCTCGCCGAATTTTCCCTTAATAACCGGGTCAGTAATTAGTCAGGGGTCTCCCCCTTTTTCTGTAATTTTGGGTTTAATCCACGGTACTCCTCCGCTTCACCTGGTAGTTCCAACAATCCCGAGGTAGAGGTCGTTCATCGGGAACTGTGCACAGTCTGGGCCCAGGTTCAGAAGAACCTAGAGGCGTCCCAGAGCGTACAAAAAAAGGCTGATAGAAGACGTTCTGCTAACCCCTTGTTTATGGTCGGGGATCTGGTGTGGTTATCGTCTAGGAACTTGCGCCTTAAGGTCCCGTCCAAGAAGTTTGCTCCACGGTTTATTGGGCCATATAAGGTCATTAAAGTCCTCAATCCTGTCTCCTTCCACCTGGAGTTGCCCCCATCTTTTCGAATACACGACGTGTTTCATGCCTCCCTCCTTAAACGCTGCTCCCCGTCCTTGGCTCCCTCGAGGGAATCTCCGGTCCCTGTTCTCACCCCTGAGGGGGTAGAATTAGAGGTGGCCAAGATTGTGGACAGCAGGATGGTCCAAGGCTCTCTCCAGTACCTGGTCCATTGGAGGGGATACGGGCCTGAGGAGAGGACTTGGGTACCCGCCCGGGATGTTCACGCTGGGGTATTGATCAGGAGGTTCCACCTTCGTTTCCCCAATAAACCAGGTCCACTTAGAAAGGGTCCGGTGGCCCCTCATAAAAGGGGGGGGGGTACTGTAAAGGATCTGCCAGGCACAACTTCTGTGTATACGCCCATAGGTAATCAGTCTGCACCTGAGTCTATGTCTCTGAGACTGACTCCATCTTCCACCACTCAGGATGGCAGGCTTAGGAGTGGGAGAGCCTATCGCAGCCTATACAGTATGTCTAAGCAGGGGCGTAGCTAAAGGCTCGTGGGCCCTGGTGCAAAAGTCCTTCTTGCCCCCCCAGCGTCTCATGGCCGACGGCCCGCAGCCTTCAGCTGCATTGCTGGGTCTCCTAAATGACCCAACGATGCAGCACTAGCAGCCAGGCATGTTGCTAAGGTCTTAAAACGTCATAGGCAATAGCTCTAATACATATGTGCTCACCCTAAAAAAGACGCTTTTTATATATATATATATATATATATATATATATATATATATATATATATATATATATATGAGACAGCATATCTACAGCAGTACGCCCTTATAGCCATGGATAGGATTACATACAGTGGCTCAGCAGACTTTATCCTATATGATATGCTTAGATATAGGGCCCAGCTCGCTGACATTGTGGCTCCAGTCCTGGACCCAGGAAAGGTAATAATTGCTTTGCTTTTTTATATGTTACTAATTTTTTTCGTGCGTTCTTGTTTTTTTACAGGTTCGGTTGTTGGACTACTTCGGACTCCAGAACTACTACAATGACGGCGTTTACTTTATTCTCAATAAAATGGTTGGATTGTGTGTTTTTTTTATTTCAATAAAATATTTTTTCCTTGTATTTAAAAAAAATAATATTATTATTACTGCCTTAGGCCCCATGCACATGACCGTAAACACGCCCGTAATTATGGACCCACAGACTTCTATTGGCCACGGGTACCTTCCCGTTTGCGTACGGGAAGGTGCTCGGGCCGTTGAAAAATATAGAACATGTCCTATTTCAGGTCGTAATTACTGCACGGGCCGGCCCATAGAAGTCTATGGAGCTCCCGTAATTACGGGTGGCTACGTGTGTGCACCCGTAATTACGGTAGCGCTGCTAGGCAACGTCAGGGGATTAAAAATTTTGAATGAAGAGAAGCAGAGAAAATGGCGTCTGAGCGTTCATGTGATATTTTCAGCCCCCTTCTTTTATGGCTCCGTAAATACGGGTGGAATACAGATGACAACGGACCCGTATTTACGGCCAGTATTTACAGGAGGGAAAAAATACGGTCATGTATGGGGCCGAAGTAATAGTCGCTGGCTGATTGACATCCATTACTAAGGCCGGGGCTTAATGTTAGCTGGTGAAAAAGCTAGCACTAACCCCCATTTTTACCCCCGGTATCCTCCACCACCACCATGGGTACCTGGAAGAGCCGGGTGCGATCTAGTACCCAACCATCTGTGGTATCACACATGGGCCCTGTATTACACCCTGGTGGCAGTGGTTACCGCGGTAATAATGGGGGGGTTCATGTTTTACCAGTTTAAAGTTCAAAAAAACATACAAGGGCATAAAAAAAAAAAATAAAGAAAAATATTTTATCGTTTTTGATTTTTTTTCAACTTGTTTTTGAGCTTTCCCAGCCTGATTCGTGGCCAACCCAGTACCTGACCATCACTACAGATAAACAGGGAAGGGATCGCACCTGGCTCTTCCCGATACCCCTGGTGACGGTGTGTACCGGGGTAATAATAAGGGTTAGTGTTAGCCTCTGCACCGGCTAACAATAAGCCCCGCCTTAGTAGTAGACGCAGTCAATCAGCCAGCAGCCATTTCTAAAGCGGTAGTAATAACTTAAAAAATATATATATAAAGACATAGAAAAAATATTTTTGGGAAAAAATATACCCCCACACAACCCTTGTTATCCATTTTATTGAAAATAAAAAAAGCAGTCAACGAAGTAGTCCTCGATTTAGGCGTAGTCTAACAACCGAACCTGTAAAAAAACAAAAAAAACTTATTAGTAACACATGTGGTAGGCTTAGATACTGTGGCCATCAGACAGGTTCACACAGGGCCATGTATCTAAGCCTACCATGTGGTAGGCTTAGATACTGGTATTGACCAGTATCCTGACGCCATCTGGGCATCACGGCGTTGTGCGCTGAAAGACGTCAGGACCTCCGCTGCACTTGGGAACGAAGACTGTCAGTATACTGTTACGATAATAACAGGGGCCTGTGTAGTTTATTACATTGGCCCCATTTACCATAGTAACTTAATAGACATGGTGCCGGGGGACGTGGGCCCCCCTAGTTTTGGGGCCAGGTCGCAATTGCGACCGCTGCAAACCCTATAGCTACGCCTGTGTGTGTAAGATAATCAAATTGCAAGAAGCAGAACATATAAGACAGTCTGTTAATGTAAGTTTGGTGTACATGAAAGACTCTTACTAGTGTTATCAGTGCTAAAGTTACATACTTGATGTGTTGCTATGACAGCACTTCCTGTTAAGTGTTATCATAGGTACATTGACGTGGTCAGTGATTCAAATCTGTACAGTGCTCACATCCTAACTGGCTTCAATAGTGCCAGTTTTGTGAGTATATGGTGGAGATAGAGGTGGATGGATTTCGTGAATGTCCTTGTGATAAAACACAAACATATAAACAAGAAGTATTGCCCAATACAGTCCTTTTGCTCGACATTGAGCTAGCAAAAAAGTTATTAAAATAAAACCATTTTTCCACAATTCATATGTATACTAAAGAGCCTGTTACAACACTTCAAAAAAAAATAAAAAAAAATAAAAGAATTAAAAATGCTTTTTTCCCCCATTTTTTTTTGTTGCTTAAAATCGGAAAAAAAGGAAAAGTAATTTTGCACTTCCCTTCCCAAATTACCATCTGTCCAACCCATCATTTATTTTATCAAAGCATAACTGCTTATTTTAATAGGAAGGAAATAATTAGTTGTTGCCAGACTCTGGCGAATCTCCCATGGGGAAAAAGGATTTAGCATGTTGAAATCTAACGTTACAGATCCTTCTTTTCCCCGACATCTGGAGTAGAGTCGGGAGCACCGCATACACATTAAATTTCAGCCTAAATCAGAAGGTTAAGCGATGTTCTTTTCTAATGTACATGGGCACCTTATAACTAGGTTTACACTCAGAGACTTCCACTGCAATCTGACCACAGATACAGTATCAGATAGCAATAATTGGTCAAAATAATCTAATCTAGTCAATATCTGTCCTGCATAGCAAGTTTTTATGATCTGATCATTATTAAATTGTGGCATACAAATTGTGATTGGATTTAAAATCCCCATTATGAAATAGAGGGAACATTTTTTTCCTGTAAAATTGTTCCTGTCAATCTAAAACACCAGTCAATCTTAAATACCAGTAGCCACCTGAGACCATTATACTAATAATTTTTTAATTAGTTAAAGCTACCAAATGTTTAAGTTGAAGGAAACAATCTTAATTTAAAAAAAAGATCAGGTCTGTGCTTTGGTCGATGATTTAACTGAAGGCAAACATTAATGAGCTGGGTATATACAGTCTATTGATAAACATTAACAGAAGGTCTTTTTTAACAGCAAGGAAATAAGACATTAACATCAATAGGACTTCAGAATGATGAAACAAAGGGTTGCTTAAACAAATAGCAGTTCACACTTCAAAGAGTCCTTGTATGTAAAGTATGGGGATATATAAACAAACAAACTATATACAGCACTGTGCAAAGGTTTTAGGCAGTTGTGGAAAAATGCTGCAAAGTAAGAATGTTTTAAAAAATAGAAGTGTTTTTTATCAATTAACAAAATACAAAGTGAATGAACAGAACAGAAATCTAAATCAAATCAATACTTGTTGTGACTACCCTTTGCCTTCAAAACAGCATTAATTCTTCTAGGTATACTTGCACAAAGTCATGGATTTTGTAGGATTATAGTCAGGTGTACAATTATACCAAACAGGTGATAATGATCATAATGTTCATATGTAGGTTGAACACAGTCATTAACTTCAATAGAAATAGCTGTGTAGGAGGCTTAAAACTAGGTGAGGAACAGCCACACTCTGCTACAAAGATGAGGTTGTGGAAGATCGTTTCAGGTCACAGGTCCACTATGGCAAGACTGAGCACAGCAACAAGACAGAAGGTAGTTATACGATATCAGCAAGGTCTCACCCAGGCAAAGATTTCAAAGCAGATTGGTGTTTCAAGATGTGCTGTTCAAGCTCTTTTGAAGAAGCATAAAGAAACAGGCGATTTGAGGACCGTAGACGCAGTGGTCGGCCAAGGAAACTTGGTGCAGCAGATCAAAGACCCATCATGTTTGCTTCCTTTCTAAATCGGATGTCGAGCAGTACCATTGGCTCAGAACTGGCAGAAACCAGTGGGACCCAGGTACACCCATCTACTGTTTGAAGAAGTCTGGCCAGAAGTGGTCTTCATGGAAGAATTGCGGCCAAAAACCATACCTTCGACTTGGAAACGAGGCCATGCCATTAAACTATGCAAGAAAAATATGCAGAAGAATGGCATCAGGTGCTTTGGCCTGATGAGTAAAAATTTGATGGGGATGGGGAGCAGGACAATAATGAGTGTCTGCAGGCAACAGTGAAGCATGGTGGAGGTTCCTTGCAAGTTTGGGGCTGCATTTCAGAAAATGAAGTTGGACATTTGGTCAGGATTAATGGTGTACTCAAAGATGAGAAATACAGGTAGATACTAATCCATCATGCAATACAATCAGGGAGGCGTCTGATTGTCTCCAAATTAATTCTGCAGCAGGACAACGACCCCAAACATACAGCCAATATCATTAAGAACTATCTTCAGCGTATTAAGAACCAGGAGCCCTGGAAGTGATTATATGCCCCCACAGAGCCCCGATGTTAACACCATCGAGTCTGTCAGTGATTACATAAAGAGACAGAAGGATTTGAGGAAGCCTACATCCACAGAAGATCTGTGGTTAGTTCTCCAAGATGTTTGGAACAACCTTCCTGCCGAGTTCCTTCAAAAACTGTGTGCAAGCGTGCCTAGAAGAATTGATGCTGTTTTGAAGGCAAAGGGTGGTCACACCAAATATTGATTTGATTTAGATTTCTAATCTGTTCATTCACGCTGCATTTTAATTGATAAAAATAACTATTAACACTTCTAATTTTGAAAGCATTCTTACTTTGCAGCATTTTTCCTCAACTGCTTAAAAACTTTTGCACAGTACTGTATATAGATGAGTAACTTTGTAAATATATTGCATTATTTATCTTACACTCATCCCAGGTTATGGTATATTATAGTTTAGAACTGTATTCACAATTTTTCTGGCTGCTATTGGAAACAGTTAAAGGGGTTTTCCCACTAACTAAAATACAGGGTGGGCCATTTATATGGATACACCTAAATAAAATGGGAATGGTTGGTGATGTTAACTTCCTGTTTGTGGCACATTAGTATATGGGAGGGGGAAACTTTTCTGTTCAATCATTTTTATTAATTTTCACGAAAAGAGTAGATGCACAATATACATGTCGCAGCATGCTGAATATATATAGAAAAAATTACAGCATCTTATTCATCGTAACAGCTTTGTGTCGGTGAAACAGTACAACATTACAACAAGATAACAAAACAACGTCGCTAGCAGCTTGTATATCTTCAAATGGTTGTTTAAGAATATGAATACTAACATGGTGTTAGTTGTTCGTATGAGAGCTATATTTGGTGGCATAGAAGACTGGTTGACCAGCAATTCCAGACGTTGGAGAATTTAGGGAAACTATGATTGCCATATGCAATTATTCTTTCATATGCGTAGGAGGAGTTAATTAGTAACAACAATTTAGCCTGAGTGGGTGTATCAGCACTCTTCCAATGCCTAGTCACAACTAGCTTTGCCATAGCCAATATTTTACATGATCGTATTCTATATCTCGGAGGGATGTCTTCCATGTGTAAGAACAGTAGAGCTAAATGAGGGGATACAGGAATCCGTGTTCCAAATAAGAACTCTAATAAAGCAAATACCTCTTTCCAGTAGCTTTGTATTACTGGACATTCCCATAGTACATGTAGTAGCGTACCTCTATTGCCACACCCCCTCCAACATGTTTCTGAGACATCTGGGAACATTGTATGTAATTTATCTGGAGTGTAGTACCATTGTAGATGGGTTTTTAAAGCCGCTTCTACATGGGAGCTACATTGCAGCGAACTGTGAATCTGGTTATATGCTTTCCTCCATGTTTCCTCCCCAAATGATTTTCCCAGCATCCTCTCCCATAATAGAACATTGTGAGTTTTCCGAAAGTCAGTGTGACCTGACAATGTATCATAGATCCCTTTCAGTATCTTAGTAGGTTTGGCTAGCAAGCTAAAGAGTTTTGTATTACAGATAGGAAGAAAATTCTTTAAGGTTAGTATAAAGTGTCTGACCTGCAAATATTTATAAAAATCGCATCTTGGAAGGGAATATGCGAGCTTTAAATATTCAAAGGAACTCAATATACCATTACAATAGAACTGAGATATTCGGGTGATCCCCCCTGACTTCCAGTTGTTTAAATTTAAATGAGGGATGGCCAATTCCAACACTTCTAAAGGAACTTGTAAATTGGTAAGAGGTACCCAATTAGTGGAGTGTTGTTGTATATAAGACCAACACCCTAGGGCTGCTTTAGTAAATGGGGATATGTGTGAAGGCGTGACTATGTTCCAAAACTCGAGAAACATGAGGGCTTTCAAGCTAGAAGGATATACATATGATGTTTCTATTTGAACCCAAGGCACTGAGAGATTAGCCTCCCACCCCGGACTGAAGAGTGCCACCAAAGTGGAGGAATAGTAGGCATAAATATCTGGTATGCCCAATCCCCCTGATCTTCTTTCTCTAGTCAAAATATGTGTTGCAACCCGTGGCTTGCGATAAGACCAAATAAATTTCATGATAGCTTGTTGGATACATTTGAAGAAAGATTTTGGGACGGCTATTGGGACCGTTCTAAACAGGTACAGCAGTTTTGGTAATAGTAACATTTTGAAGGCTGCGATTCTGCCTATCCAAGACACCTCAAATTTATGTAGTCTAGCCATTTCAACCTGGATTGTTTGTAATAGGGGCTCATAGTTAGATCTGTATAAAGACTTGTGAGTTTTTGTTAGAGTTATACCCAGGTATGTGATACCTTTGTCTTTCCAGTCAAATGGATATCTATACTTAAGGAAATGGAGTATAGAGGGTGAAATGTTCAATGGTAATATTTGAGACTTCTGAGTATTTAATTTGTATAGTGAGACTTGCCCAAATTCCTGAATACAATCTAAAGTGGCTTCTAAGGAATCTTCTGGGGAGGCTAAGGATAGTATTATGTCATCTGCATATAAGGAAATTGTATGAACTCGATTGTCAATACATATACCATGAATATTTGTGTGCGTTCGTAGGGTGTGAGCTAGGGTTTCCATAGATAGTATAAACACAAGGGGGGATAGAGGGCAACCTTGTCTAGTACCGTTTGTAATTTGGAAAGTGTCAGATAGCACTCCGTTAGTATATACCTGGGCTGACGGGCACGAATATAAAGCTTTTATAGCGTTAATTATACATCCTCTGAACCCCATCTTTCCTAACGTAGAAAAGGCATATCCCCAATGGATACGATCAAACGCTTTTTCAGCGTCTAAGGCTAGCATTACCGAAGGTATCTCTGTTTGTTCTATAGTGTGTAGAATCCCTAGCACTCTACGAGTATTGTCTGAGGCCTGTCTTCCCTTTATGAATCCTGCCTGGTCCTCTTTGATCAGCGTGGGCAGCAGGGGGGCCAGTCTCATAGCAAGTATTTTTGCATATATTTTAACGTCTACATTTAGTAATGAGATAGGACGAAAGTTTTGAGGGGCATCTATAGTTTTCCCTGGTTTCGGAATTGTGACGATTAAGGCAGATTGGTTTTCGGCTGGCAAAGTTCCTGAGTCCATTGCTTTCTGAAAAAATCTACACATATACGGCAATAATGTTCCCTGTAGTGATTTATAATACATATTGGTAAGTCCATCTGGGCCAGGGGATTTGCCGTTGGGTAGTAATTTAAGAGCATCAGATATTTCCTTTTCTAAGAACGGGGCATTTAAACTAGCCAATTGGGTCTCAGAAAGGTGAGGTAGATTTACTTTTTGCAAAAAAGCTTGGATGTCTACTTCCGACGGATGTGGGGAAAAAGGGTCCTTTTCCAAATTATATAAAGAAGCATAAAAAGCTCGAAATTGGTTAGCAATGTCTGTGGGGTGTGTTATTTTCATTTGGGTGTGGGGATCTATCAGGAATGGGATCTTGGATTTTTGATATTGCGTCTAATAAAGGCTTTGTGGGCGTTCCATAGGGTAAAATCATTGATTTGGGAGTTGTCGTTTTGTTGAAAGTATTCTCGAAGGTCAGTAGCAATAGTTTGTTTATGTTCCGAATGGGACAGTAAAAAAGGGTTGCATCTCCAGAGGTAAGTAGGGTTGGCCATATTACGTTCCTCAATTGTTAAGGTTATTACCGCATGATCCGACCACTTACTGGTCTCTATTGACGATTTTGTAGTAGAAAAGAGCGATTCTTTGTCTACGAGAAACATATCTATGCGGGAGTAGCTATTATGGGTTGTAGAGTAGAAAGAATAATCCTTCTCTGTACTATGTTGAGCCCGCCAGACATCATATAATTCCTGTTTCCCCACTAGAGGTCCAAGTTGAGCTTGTGATTGGCGCGTGGGATTCGTGGTATCCAGAGAAACATCAACTATAGTGTTGAAGTCTCCACAGATTATCACCCTTCCTTGGCGAAATTTGTTCACCATTCGAAATATTTTGTGAAGAAAACGAATTTGGTGACGGTTGGGAGCATAAATATTTACAATTGTATAAGTTATGTTGTTAACCCCTATCCGCACCAGGACGTAACTGTACGTCGTTGCAGGAAGTTACTTCCCGCACGAGGACGTACAGTTACTGAGTTAATCCCGGTGCACACTGTCGGCGACAGTGTGCACCGGGAACCAGGAGGTCAGCTGTCGCCGACAGCTGACACTCCCCTCTTGCCGGCCAGCGGTCCTTTGCCGCTGATTTCGGCGCATTAACCCCTTAAATTCGGCGATCGGGTGCAATCGCCGAATTTTAGGGGTTTCTAACATATCGGCAGACCCCCGTCCGAAATCGCGGGGTCTGCCGATAGTTAGTATGGCAAACGGAAGCCAAACAATGGCTTCCGGGTCTGCCATGGACAGAAGCCCATCAGGACCAACCTTCGGCTGGTCCTGATAGGCTTCCTGTCAGAGTGACAGAAAGTCACTGTGCCGTTCCCGATGCACACTGTCGGCGACAGTGTGCATCGGGAACTTGGAGATCAGCTGTCCCCGACAGCTGACACTCTCCAGTGTTGCCGATCAGCGGCTCATCGCCGCTGATTTCGGCAATTAACCCGTTACATGCGGGGCTCGATTGCGATCTCCGCATGTAGCGGGTTTGTAGCGCATCAGCAGCCCCCATGCAATCGTGGGGGCTTCTGATGCTTGTGATGGCACCTGGGGGCCAGACAACGGCCCCCAGGTCTGCCATGTATGTCAGCCTATGAGGATTAGCCTCTGCTGATCCTCGTAGACCAACTGTCAGAGTGACTGTGACGTCACACTGACAGTTGGAATACATTACACTACCTAGGTAGTATAATGTATTCTAGCAGCGATCAGAGCTGCAGGTCAAAAAAAGAAAGTGTAAAAAGTAAAAAAAAGTTAAGAAAAATGTTTTATAAAAGTGTAAAAATAAAAGGTTTTGTTTTCCTATAATAAGTCATTTATTATAGGGAAAAAATGAAAACGTTAAAAAAAAGTACACATATTTGGTATCGCCGCGTTCGTAACGACCCAATCTATGAAACTATAATGTTAATTTTTCCGCACGGTGAACGCCGCAAACAAAATAAACTGAAAACGGTCAGCATCGCTATTTTTTGGTCACCACCCCTCCCAAGATATAGAATAAAAAGTGATCAAAAAGTTGCATTTACCCCAAAATGGTACCAATGAAAACTACAACCCGTCCCGCAAAAAACAAGACCTCCCACAGCTTTTTTGACGAAAAAATAAAAAAGTTACGGCTCAGAATAGCGTGTCCCAGAAAATAAATTATTTTATAGAAACTTCATTTTATTGTGCAAACGCTGCAAAACTTAAAAAAAACTATACACATATGGTATCGGCGTAATCGTACCGACCGGCAGAATAAATTAAAACGTAATTTATTGCGCACGGTGAACGCTGTAATAAATAAAGAATTTAAAGCGCCAAAATCGCTGTTTTTTGGTCACCCTAGCTCTAAAAAAGATCCTGAGGGGCCAAAATGCTCACTATACCCCTAGAAAAATTCCTTGAGGGGTGTAGATTCCAAAATAGGGTGACTTTTGGGGGGTTTCCACTGTTTTGGTCCCTCCGGGGCGTTGCAAACCCGACATGGCACTGAAAACCAATCCAGCAAAATCTGCTTCAAAAAATCCAAAAGGCGCTCCCTCCCTTCTGAGCCCTGCTGTGGGTCCAAACATCAGTTTACGACCACATATGGGGTATTGGCGTAATCGGGAGAAATTGCTTTACAAATGTTGGGCGGCTTTTTCTCCTTTATTCCTTGTAAAAATGAAAAAATTCTATGTTTCCACAGAAAAATAGGTGATTTTCATCTTCACAGACTAATTCCACTAAAGTCTGCAAAAAAACTGTGGGGTCAAAATGCTAACTATACCCCTAGAAAAATGCCTTGAGGGGTGTAGTTTCCAAAATGGGGTCACTTTGGGGGGGTTTCGGCTGTTTAGGTACCACAAGACCTCCTCAAACCTGACATGGTGCCTAAAATATATTCCTAAAAAAAGGAGGCCCCGAAATCCACTAGGTGCTCCTTTGCTTCTGAGGCCTGTGTTTCAGTCCATTACCATACTAGGGCCACATGTTGGATATTTCTAAAATCTGCAGAATCTGGGCAATAAATATTGAGTTGCGTTTCTCTGGTAAAACCTTCTGTGTTACAGATTTTTTTTTATTACAAATGAATTTCGGCAAAAAAAATGAAATTTGTAAATTTCACCTCTACTTTGCCTTAATTCCTGTGAAACGCCTAAAGGGTTAAAATATTTTCTGAATGTGGTTTTGAATACCTTGAGGGGTACAGTTTTCAAAATGGGGTGATTTATGGGGACTTTCTAATATATAAGGCCCTCAAAGCAACTTCAGAACTGAACTGGTCCCTGAAAAAATAGCCTTTTGAAATTTTATTGAAAATATGAGAAATTGCTGCTAAAGTTCTAAGCCTCGTAACGTCCTCGAAAAATAAAAGTACGTGAAAAAAAATGATGCAAACATAAAGTAGACATATAGGAAATGGTAACTAGTAACTATTTTGTGTGGTATTACTATCTGTTTCACAAGCAAATACATTTAAGTTTAGAAAAATGCAAATTTTTGCAAATTTTTGCTAAAATTTGAAGTTTTTCACAAATAAATATTGAATTTATCGACCAAATTTTTTCACTAACATAAAGTACAATATGTCACGAGAAAACAATCTCAGAATCGCTTGGATAGGTAAAAGCATTCCGGAGTTATTACCACATAAAGTGACACATGTCAGATTTGAAAAAATAGGCTGTGTCCTGAAGGCCAAAACAGGCTGTGTCCTAAAGGGGTTAATCATGCAGATTAATATAATGTATCTACCATTTGGGTCAATATGGGTCTGAATCTTCTGAAAGGCTACCGAGTTTTTTACAGCTATTAAGACTCCCCTGGACTTAGCTGCGTAATGTGCTTGAAATATATAAGGAAATAAATGGTGATTGATGCGATCCGCATCTGCTTGTACTAGGTGCGTTTCTTGGGCACATAAAATGTCGCATATTATGGATTTAGCTTCTTGCCACATATGTGCTCTTTTATGCGGACTGTTAAGACCATTAACGTTAAGTGATGCTAATTTAATAATCATTGTAACTGTAAAGAGATGCGGTGTATTGCCCTACCTGAGGAGGTATTAATTTGGTTTCCCCTTTACCTGTGTATAGTGTATTCAGCCCATTCATTTTCCACCAATCATATTCACAGTAGGTTTCTCTGCTGCTAGCACAAAAATATAAAAAAGAAATAAACAAAGAACAATAGATTCCATACAAATCTAGCACGAACCATGAACAGATAAAACTGTCCATCAGAAAAGGGGGAAAGACAGTCAGCTTGATGTCGGGCCAACATGACCGCAACTACACCAATATTAGCTAAGCCTCGGTTGAGCCTGTGATGAAGGATACTCCGTCACGTCAGAGTCCAGCAGAGGTAGGGGAGAGGAGAAGACACAGATCAGTTCTTTCAGCTTTTGTGTTGCTTCCGGTGATCCACCACCTGCCAATCATCCCTTATTCTTTGGGGGGGGGTGGTTAGATGGTTGGTCTTGTATATGTATTATGTCATGTCCCAGGATTTCAGTAGTGTCACTCCCTCTGAGATGCTTCGGATCACGTGTATAGAGTTATTCCGATGAATAATTAGTCGGACTGGGAATCCCCAGCGGTATAAAATCTTGTTGTCCCGTAGGGCATTTGTTATAGGGGCCAAACATCTTCGTAGCTGCATCGTCGCAGCTGAGAGATCTGTAAAGATGGATATCATATTATATTGTGCTGGCGTAGCCTCTTTTCTCTTGAGAGATGCCATCAATTGTTCCTTGATATGGTAAAAATGAATACGGGCTATTACGTCGCGCGGTATCTCGTCCGCAAGATGTTTTGGTTTTGGAAGTCTATGAATTCGGTCTATAATAATATCCCTCGGGGAACATCCAGGAAGCATGGTTTTAATAAATTCTTGTGCAAATTTAAGCAGATCGGGCGCAGCGACATCTTCAGGGATCCCTCTGATCTTAATATTGTTTCTACGGGATCTGTCCTCTAGATCAGCCATTTTTGCCTTTAACTGAGAAACTTCTGTTTCTAGGTCATAGTGTGCATCAATCAGCTCATTATGAGACACGACAAATTCACTCAGTTTGGATTCAGCATGTTGAACTCTCAGTTCTACATCTTGTATTGACGCTGACAAGGGATGTAACATTTTAGCAAATCCTGTTTGCAGAGGTGCTTAGAGCCTGAAGCATGGTCTTCATTGCAAGCTCTGTGACCAGGTTAGCTGAGGAGCGTATGTCATCTAAATTGTTTCCCTCTGATAAGGGGGCCCCAGGGGTTATACATTCTCCTACCTGGGTCAATAGAGGTGCCGGAGGAGACCGTTTCTGCCTCTGTTGAGACTAATTCCTGGCGCTCGGCAATGGCGGCGACGGGGATGCAGAGGTAGGTGCTGAGGATTGGAGATGGCGTCCACGTCGTCCTGAATGAGCGAGGGCTGAAGCTGGGAACCCCCGTCTATCTTTCCTCGTCATTGCCGTAGTGAGTGGAGGAACTGACATCGGGACAGAGGCACTTCTCCTCTGTGTGGCTATCGCCTTATGGAGACGAGGTGGTGAGTGTGGAGGCGGCTCGGAGGTAAGGGAGCCCGCCAAGGAGCACGAGTCTCCTCCATCTTGGATCTCCTCTGCATGTCGTGGCGGGAAGAGGTCCGTGAGCTTAGTAGGTCTCGGTACGTGTCTCCGACGTCTCGGCATGTCGGGCTAACACTCCGGTCTGTGTAGGGAATTAACTTCAGAAAGAAGTTATGCTGGTTTTGAGGCTTTGGTTGCTTTGGTGTAGAGTCTGGTGCAGGAGCTCTGTACTCACACGGCCATTCGGATCGACCGCCAAGCCACGCCCCCCGGGGGGAAACTTTTCAAGCTGGGTGTTGACCATGGCGGCCATTTTGAAGTCGGCCATTTTGTATCCAACTTTAGTTTTTTCAATGGGAAGAGGGTCATGTGACATCAAGCTTATCGAGAATTTCACAAGAAAAACAATGGTGTGCTTGGTTTTAATGTTACTTTATTCTTTCATGAGTTATTTACAAGTTTCTGACCACTTATAAAATGTGTTCAAAGTGCTGCCCATAGTGTTGGATTGTCAATGCAACCCTCTTCTCCCACTCTTCACACACTGATAGCAACACCGCAGAAGAAATGCTAGCACAGGCTTCCAGTATCCGTAGTTTCAGTTGCTGCACATCTCGTATCTTCACAGCATAGACAATTGCCTTCAGATCTGCAGCAACTGAAACTACGGATACTGGAAGCCTGTGCTAGCATTTCTTCTGCGGTGTTGCTATCAGTGTGTGAAGAGTGGGAGAAGAGGGTTGCATTGACAATCCAACAAAATGGGCAGCACTTTGAACACATTTTATAAGTGGTCAGAAACTTGTAAATAACTCATGAAAGAATAAAGTAACGTTAAAACCAAGCACACCATTGTTTTTCTTGTGAAATTCTTGATAAGTTTGATGTGTCACATGACCCTCTTCCCATTGAAAAAACTAAAGTTGGATACAAAATGTCCGACTTCAAAATGGCCACCATGGTCAACACCCAGCCTGAAAAGTTTCCCCCCTCCCATATACTAATGTGCCACAAACAGCAAGTTAATATCACCAACCATTCCCATTTTATTTAGGTGTATCCATATAAATGGCCCAACCTGTACAGTTAAATGTGTCCATAAACAGCAGTTATACATTTGTACAATTACATGTCATTTTCTAAAATGTACTGTTATAAAGATATATTATTACCATGCCTAACTCAGAAGTTTTGTTGTGTTACTGGTTGCCCTTGGATTCTACCACAACCCATTCCTTTGGCTATGGTCGGGAAAAGACACATCCCAACCATAGTATGGCTTTGTGGTCGCTTTCAATGTTCTCATGGACGCGCTTTATTTAGTTTGCACTCGGGAACTTCCGATTATTCCCGAGTGCTTGGTGTGACTACAAGCCTGTAGCTGCTACTGCGCATGTGCAGCAGTAGCGCTGTCCAAATCCCCGCCTGCACTCGGGAACTGGCAATTCTTCCCAAGTGCTTCTGCTAAACTTGCATTTCAGCAAGACTGTTCCCAAGTGCAGGCTAAGATTTGGACAGCGATCCTACTGCAGTACTAGTACTTGTAGCAGACGATGAAATCGTAAATTAGAATCACTCGGGAACAACCGCTGGTTCCCAGGTGCGTACAGTCTTCTACAGCGATGCTACTGTGCATGCGCAGTAGCGCACGCTGAAATACAAGTTTATAATAAGCACTTTGGAATAGTTGCCGGTTCCTGGGTGAATACAGTCTTGCTGAATTGCAAGTTTAGCAGAAGATACACTTCTTTACAACGCCCACTTGGTCAAAAGTAAAAACATTTGGGCGTTAAGAAGTAATTAGCATAAAGCTAAAATCGCTCATAACTTGGTGAAAATAGATAGTTTTTCTAAATAAAGAACACTGCTGTTACCTACATTACAGCGCCGATCTCATTATGTAGGAGATAGGGCACTTATAATGTGGTGACAGAGCCTCTTTATGGCCTTTTTAAACTGGCCATTTATCTGGCAAATGAGCGTTCATCGGCTGATTGCAGTCCTAAACGCATAAAAAAATTTTCGGCAGCACATCTCGCCTACACGATAGAACTGTATGGGGATGAGCGATCGGAGTAACAAGCGCTCGTACCCATACTAGCTCCATGTAAAAGGAGCAAATGAGCGCCGATCAAAGAGCGGTCTCGTTGATCGGCACTAGTTTATACTACCTTAAGAGTTGATTCAAAGAGTGTGGAATAGTGTCTGAGACCCATTGGAGTTTTTATGGGATAAGCACTTAAATATGAGGTAGTGGAGCCTCAAGAGACCCTTATAACAAAAAGGAATGGTCCAATGCAGACAACCCCTTTTTATCAGGTTATAGATGACAGTGCACAGTGTATGTTAGTATTTCAAAAATAATCTTTATTATAACTTATACACAAAGGAAAATAGGCTTAGTACAAATACTGCAGATCTAAAAAGGCACAATAGCACAGGTCAGTCCGAACGAGGAATCACCTCATGCAATAGAACAAGACACTGTTAGGAGTTTAACATTAATTCTTTTCAAGGACCAGCGAGCTTCTCGGTCCTTGCTTCACTAAAAGCAACAATCTAAAGTCACTCTATTATACCTTACTTTGTTCATGTTAAATAAAACCATAAAGAATAGAGACATACAGTGTAATAACAAGTATATAATCTATCAATAAATATACATGGTTTCTTCCCCCTTTTGGAAAATAGGTTGTGCCAAGTGTCCTGGCAAATGTTAATGCTGGAAACAGTTCAGTTTTTACATAGTATTACAGTACGTACTATGCTGCTCAACATTCCAGTCTGTACAGAGACAAGAAACAATGCCTCATCAATTACTCCTGACCATATCAAAGCACCAAAAGTTTTTGTTCCTAAGTTAAGGTGCGTGGAAACCTCTTACCTGTTGTTGACATTTACATTATGACAAAGGATTGACATCAATGGCACTGTTCTGTAGCAGTACCAGACTCCTTGTCACTTTCATCTGCTCATGAAAGGTGAGCAGTACAACATTTATTTACATTAAAACGATACCATACCAGAATATCCCTGAATAAATAGAAATGTGCTCATGAGAATACAAAACAATATAAACTTTTCATTTCCATACTAACTAAAATATTGTCATACTAGAAACAGAGGCAACATTTGTATCTTTCAATAATCATGCTGCAACTTTAGGAGACTGCGCCCATCCATATAAATGTCTGGTGTAGTAGGGTGTGTGAACTTCATTCTTTATCACAAAAGCGTGGTGGACATTTTAGGGGATCAAAGATCCATATTTAGTAAACTCTTCAAAATACCATAACTTACATTTTATACATTTTGGCATTTATTATGTGTAGTGGATTAAAGTTTGAGCAACCCCCTTCCCGGCCAGAAAGTCTTTGTTTGCCGTTTGCTACAGGAAACATCTATGACCATTCTTGCTGTACATGCACCAGTGTCAAACAAGATAGAAAATTTTGCAAATACCCTCTCATTTATATTATATGGAGCGGGTAATGGGAACCACAAAGGTGTATACCACCAGTATTGTACAAGTATTAATTAAGCAATTAATACCAGTGTCAAACAGGACAGATCTCCCATTGAAATAAATGGGCACAGTATCCATTGCTTTCAATAAGTGCCCTTCAGTCATTTTAAGACGCTGGAGGACCACCTCCCCTAGTTAGACATCAGATATTTGTTTTTCAGTAAATATGTTAATGTTAACCTATGTTACATTACAACGATTTTTACCAATTTCTCCGTCAATCTTATTTTTCTAATTAAAGTACCTTGTTAGAAAAGGGAAAAGTATTTAAAGGAGTTGTCTGCTTTACATACATATCAGGATGTAATAGTGGTTCCTTCACCCAGGACTCCCCGCTATTAGCCATAACGGAGAGCTACTAAAAAGAACAGCGCTCCCTCTGGAGGACCAGGCTCGTCCATGCATTTTGTAGACCACCCATTGATTTCAAAGGGTGCGGTGTAATGGTTCATTCAATGTGTCAGAAAATACGAACACAAGCTGGCTGCTATTATCACGGGTCCTGTTGCCATGAGCCACTTCGTTGAGAGATCCACAAACTGGACAACCTGTTTATTGACATGCTATTATTAAGCTATAGGCTGATTAAGTCCTTTGACTGCATATCACATGCTGCACATAGCTGTGCGGTCGTGACATTGGGAACACCATTGCCACCAACAATAGGATATCCTTCTCTGAACTAGAATAAAATAGCCTGTTGGATGAATTTACTCAGTTTTAAAGCTGGATTATCTGTATTTCTGGCCCATTGTACATGGACTAAATTAGCCACATAAATAAAGTCAAATTCCGAAGCAGATGCTAGTGACCTTGCTTAGATTTCAGAAGATTCCAGTCTCTATGGAGAGTGTCCTACAGAACATATTCTGAGGTTTGTACACACCTGAAAATATAGAAATACTTTTGAGATGGCTCATCTTAAAAGAGCAACAAGTAAATGACAGAACATGACTTGTAAGTTGATTTGTCCACACGCTAAGACCGCACTGGAACGGTTTATATAATGTTAACTACTACAAGAGTATAGTAAAGAAAGTAACCAGATACGAGATAAGGACCTTGTGTATCTGCTTCACTGACAGGATGTAGGAACTATTTTCGTTTAATATAGTCTGTAAAGCATTTTTTTTTTTAAATAACACATTAGATAAGTACATTACATGGGGAGGGAATTATGCATAAAACATGAAGCATTTAAGAAACCTCTAAATAATGATATTATGTAATGTTCCTACTTATTGCGCTGTTCATGAGATATACACTGCGGAAATTGCACCCATTAATCTAACTCTTAAAGCCTATGTACACTTTCCAAAGCATTTTGTTTTATTATTATTAAATTCATATTTTAGGTGATCCTAAACATTTTTTTAATTGACTTTTATTACAAATTGATTTGTTTTTCTGATACAGCTTCTATGTATCCTTTACACATAGAAGGCAAGCTGTATCGTTTGCTATTACCCGATTCTGTCAGTTCAGCTGAAAAGATGGCTCGGCTGAGAGCGCGTCCTGTGTGTCTCTAACACACAGGTTCACAATAATATCGATCCCATCTAAGTGTGTTCGAGACACATAAGAGCCGCTCTCAGCCGTCAATTGTCTCCACTGACAGATTGGGCTATTTGCAAACAATATAGCTTGTATGTAGTGAGGATGCATAGAAGCTGTATTGAAAAAATGAATAAAAATGTAAAAAAAAAAAATGCAATTAAGAAATGTTTAGAATCAGCCCAAAAGTGTACATGGACTTTAAGTCCTTACTTTAAAACGTCTGTGATAATGACAAGTTATCTTTAAAGGGGATAACCAGAGCTTTAAAATGTATGGCTTTTTCTCAGCAATGGCCATCAATATTAGATCAGTGGGGGTGCCAAGAGTCTGCTATTTAAAGTGTCCCCAGCGTTCATTCAAGAGAATGGGACAAAGCTGCAATACCTTGCACAGCTACGAATGTAACGGCGTGTTCAAGTCCGAACTAAAATTAAATTCATGTAAATAATGAAGAGGCTATGGCGCTTCAAACAGATGATCAGCAGGGGTGAGGAGTCGGAACCCCACCGATCTAATATTGAGGGCCTATCCTGAGGATAGGCCATCAATTTTAAAATCCTGAATAACCCCTTTAAGAGTCTCCATACACCTAGTATTGGATTGATGACCACCAACCGAACTAGCTTAGGCCCTGTTCACATCACGTTTACGGCCCCCTTGCAGACCTATACTCGCCTGATGGAGGCCAAAAGGATACTGTTTTGGTATCTGTCATACTAATGTTACCATATGGACACGTTTAGTGTGTATGTGGCATACATGCTAAACATAGGGGAAAATCATGATCTGAACAGAGAGAGAAGGAGAGAAGAAATAATTCACTGTGAAATAAAACTATGTTCCCAGAACAGCATATAAAATAGCTATTTGTACATGGATAAAAGGGAGTCTATCCTTCTTGCAGTAAAATACATATTTACAAAAGTGCCCTTAGAAAATTGGCGCAAAATTTACAAACAAAAAGCATTCATCACTAGATATGATCTATAAATGACTAAATTATTATTTAGAGTCAGTTTTGCAGTTAGAAGGAAATTGCATGGCAGTAAAATCCTGTATACCCAGTATCCAGCGTTGACTGTATAAAGCGAGGACTGCAGAAAAGGAGAGCCAGGTTATTCCTATTGTTCCAGACAGCAGGAGCGAGTATAAACAGATATAACCTGTTCAGGCCAAACATTCTGGTGATATCATCTTTCTTCTGTTATACCACATTATGACAACAATCAATACCTACGAACCTGTACATTTCAGCCATTTTCCAGTTGGACTGCATTAAATTGCCCTTATAGGGTCAAATCCCGGATTCTGGCTGGACCTACCGTACATCGGATGTATGCCCAAATCTGTTGTTTTATAGTGTTTTATCATTTAGATTAAATAATCAAATCTCATAGTAAATCTTTTGCAGTTATGTCTGGCTCATTGTTATGTCAGAATGAAACACAACTGAAGAAAATGTCATACATACACCACGTGGTGTCTTGGGAGTGAATAGACATCACCTCCAGCCAGGACGCGGTATATGCAAATACATAGTAATAGAAATCGGTCAGATTATATTTGGAGAGGATGGTTGTTGGATGGACGATACTATAGTAACAACTCCTGGTTGTCTGACCACATCCATCTATGAGCTGTCTAGAACATTGAGGCTCATCCTTATTCAGGTGAACAGGACTGAACTGCAATACCAGACTATTTATGGAAAAAAAATCAGATCCTTTTTTCGAGTCCTATACAACCCCGTTAACCACAAGCACAGGGATTATTTCAGTAAGGCTAGGGCTACATGTCGACTTTGGCCAAAGATCGCTGTGTGCCCCTGCCTGCATCGCACGTAATTAAAGCGAATGTGGCCACATCATAACCCGCAGGTTGCCACGACTGTAACCAGACAGTCGCTAGAAATCCAAACATTGCAACTGTCGGATCATGTTCGCGGCTACACATGTGGCCACATTCACTTTAATTGATGCACGCAGGGGCACAAAGCGATTTTAGGCCATGCAACCTATGTCACGGCCAAAGTCATAACAATATGGATTGAATGAAAAAATAAAAAGACTTGTAAGTTATAAATGTAGATAGGTGTATGATGATGAGGGTTATAGTATCTCCTGACAGCTCTGCACTAAAGAATTGTGAATAATGGAATACATCTCAACAAAAATCTAATTTACATTGGCCCATATACATTAATGAGTACATCAATAAGTTTCTACTGGATACAGCACAAACGTCTAAAGGCAAATCTAATCCTTTCCAATGTTTAATCTTTACCTATAGAACACTAAAAAGCAGTGGCGGTAGCTGGGACTCGGTGCTCTTCTAAAGTCGCTACTTCTGGAGCAGCTTTCCCTAAGCATTTATATTCCTGCTTTCTCTCGTCTGTCTCTGGAGTCACTTTAGCAAGACATTGATGTCCCTGCCTTTCATCTTCTCCTTCTGGAGCAGCTTTCTCAAGATATTGATGTCCCTGCCTTCCATCTTCTCCTTCTGGAGCAGCTTTCTCAAGACATTGATGTCCATGCCTTCCATCTTCTCCTTCTGGAGCAGCTTTCTCAAGACATTGATGTCCCTGACTTCCATCTTCTCCTTCTAGAGCAGCTTTCTCAAGACCTTGATGTCCCTGCCTTCCATCTTCTCCTTCTGGAGCAGCTTTCTCAAGACATTGATGTCCCTGACTTCCATCTTCTCCTTCTAGAGCAGCTTTCTCAAGACATTGATGTCCATGCCTTCCATCTTCTCCTTCTGGAGCAGCTTTCTCAAGACATTGATGTCCCTGCCTTCCATCTTCTCCTTCTGGAGCAGCTTTCTCAAGACATTGATGTCCCTGACTTCCATCTTCTCCTTCTGTAATGGCTTTCTCAAGACATTTATATGCCTGTCTTGTGTCTTCTCCTACTGGAATGACTTTTTCAAGATATTCATATGCCTGCCGTCCATCTTGTCCTTCTGTAGTGGCTTTCTCAAGACATACATATGCCTGCCTTCCATCTTCAAGAGTTGTTTTTCGAAGAATTTCAAAAGCCTGCCTTCCATCTTCTGCTTGAAAAGCAAATAATAGTCAGTCAACCAACTTACTTATATGTCATTTATGTCAATATTTATCTCACAGTATAGAAATGACAGTAAATGATATTGCACATAAAGTCTGGGTTTATTAACAAATCTATCAAGCGGTTTATATATTTACAGTGTATTAGCTGAGGCTTAAATATCAATTGTTCTCTACTAGAGTATCTTTGCACTAGGCCACACTGTAAAAACTGAGGCAAAACCACCATTAAATACTATTGAAATAAACATGAATTTTGGGCCAATCCATGTGAGCATGATTATGGGAGAGTCAGGGGTAGATCGCTATAAGCAACAGGTATCTTATGTGTATAGACAGCTTTAAAGAGGCTCTGTCACCACATTATAAGTGCCTAATAATGTGATCGGCAATGTAAGGTATATAAGTGATTTTTATTTAGAAAAACAATCAATTTTGAGCAAGTTATGCACAAGTTTAGATTTATGCATGACTTACCTAGAGACAGCAATGTTTCTGACGCAACTTTACTAATCTCTTTATTATCTGACTGGCAGATCGCGACAAGAATATTATTGCTTTCTGTAGCCTAAAATACACAAAATATGCACAAGGTTAAATGGTTGACATGTGCTGGCTGAGTTCAACAATTATTCCACAAAACTTTCATTAGATCCAGAGGAAAGTGACAAGCACCCATAATGTGCATTATTTTATATGTACAATTGGAGAAATCCTTGAATCAATACACTAGAACAGTAGTTCCCAAACTTTGTGAGGCCGGGACGCACTTTTGGCGGAGACTTGTTTAGGACCTCCCACTACCGTACTTGGCCCCATTTCGTCTGACATCATTCGTACTGGTACTTATATGGTACTCCATTCGAAAAATAAGTCCCTGCAACATCGAAAACATAATAATTGTGTGGGCGGGGAGGGGTGGGCTCAAGGTATCCTGCTGCTGTGCGTCACTGAGGCACGACTATGGCCAGTGATCGTGGGTCATGTGACCCGACCCGTCCATCAGTGGCCTTCACAGTCATAGCTAGGGGTTTAGCACAGGGGGTGAAACACATCTAAGTGGGCCCTAACCCAGTGGACCACACACACACACACAAACACAGTATAATGACCCTTTAGTGGCCCCACACATTTTAATGCCCTTGTATCTTCCCCCACACAGGATAATGCCCCAATAGCTGTCTCACACAGTATAATACCCCTATAGTGCCTCCCTACATAGTATAATGCCCCTAAAGCTGCCCCCCACACAGTATAATGTTCCCATAGCTGCCCCACCCAGGATAATGCCCCTATAGCTGCCCCAGACACAGTATAATGAATGCCCCCATAGCTGCCCCCCCACACAGTGTAATGACCCCTTAATGCCCTCCACACAGTTTAATGCCCCCATAGTTGCCCCGCATAGGATAATGTCCTTATAGGTCCCCCCACGAGAATGCCTTTAAACCTGACCCCACACAGAATAATGACCACTTTGTGACACTCACACAGTGTAATGCCCCCATAGCTGCCGCCACACAGTATTTTGCCCCCATAGCTGTCCCCACACAGTATACTGCCCCCACAGCTGCCCATACAGAATATTGCCCCATAGCGGCCCCTCATACCCAGTATAATGTCCCCATAGTGCCTAATAAAAAAATAATTACTCACCTATCCCGGTTACCACAACGAATAGAGGTGATCCTTCTGCTCCTCCGAGCTGTGCAGTGTGTAGCTCAGCAGATAGGCACGATGACGTCACTACATCATGCCTGTCTGCGCCGAGACGCTCATGGCCAGAATTACATAGTGAATGCTGGAGCAAGGAGCAGTTAGCTCCATGTTTCAGCATTGAATTCAAATGTATCTGAGTCCTGAGGAAGTTGAAACCAGGGCATCGGTGATTTGCTTGCGACCCCTCGGAGGTCTTCACATGACCCCCCAGGGGGGCGCGGCCCACAGTTTGGGAAACATTGCACTAAAAGTATATATTATGTTAACAAAAGCGATCTCCAGCATTGACCAATATTAATTATGTATTTTTTTTTCTTTTTATACAATCTTTCTTCCTAGAGCCACAAAGTCGTATACATAAAATTAGCACACAAGTTATTCATAGAACATTCAGCCTGGCAGTCTATTTCTGCAGGTGGTTAGGTAGGCAGCAATTAAAGTCAATATACTGCCAAAATTCGAAAACTCTGTTTTGAAATTGAACCTCTCCCCTATGTCTTTCTTGTCACATTCATCAAGTGGAGTAACAAAATGTCTGTGTGTAGCCTGTACCTAAATTGTACCAGTCTGCTGTTCTGCAAAAGGATACAATGCAAAACTACAAAGCCAGTAATGGGTGTGTTTATGTACATAGATCTGCCCGCCAAAACAACGGAGAATGATCGTTCTGACCAATAATCTACTGTTCGAGAGAAAATGTTAAGCAAGTCTGATAAATTTTCTATCAATCTCATGATATGGACAAAATTGCTTCAGCGGTGGTCAGTTTGAATTTTTAGAGGGTGATATGTATAAATAATTGCACTGGAGCTCTATAGAAGAGCTCCCTATAGCCTTTTATAATGTTTCTACAATAAGCAAGGTTAATGTAGTCATATAAGTGCACTTGTACAGTTTATAAAACTTTTTTATTTGAACTGACAAAACATTTTGCGAGAAATGTTTTCCCTTCATCAGGCCAAAGCAACACACATTCACAAGTATGTAGAAACTATGAATAACTGATAGCAGCTATTTACAATGGAGCTTCACTTTTGGTTCAGTTCTCCACAATATTTTATATACAGGTATGAGAGTGTTTAAGATTTTACATTTGGCTGGGATCTGACACGATTATCCTGCCAAGATCCGCATGTAAAATGCAAACTATGGGGCTTAGAAATACTAGGACAGGGTGCTAGGAGATAGACTTCAAAAAGACTTGTAGACACTTGCCCATGCCACCTGGTGAGTGGCAGACAAAAGACAGGCTGGTGCAGCTAATGAACATCTAACAGACTCTCACACTTGAAACTGGCAGCAGGATTTAGCTATTTTTTAGAGTTTAAAACTGATTAAACAATAGGACTTTTTAATGTGTTTTTAGGTAGTGCCAACCACGTAGATAGCAAACTACCAAACTGTCAGAAATTACAGCCAAGAAAGTAATTTCACAATGTCATGGTGATGTTAAATACACACACGTGGAAGGCTGTTTTACCGCTTATAGAGAATGAGACAAAAATAAAAAAATGGAGAACTTCCTTCAATGGTTGTAACAAATAAATTTCACATATGGGGTGGTGAATCTAGAAAATTAATCTTAATGTCGTGTACTGTATTTAATTTTTCAAGACCAATTCCATGTTGTGGACTTACGGTACATTTTTTGTGGCTGGTTCCATCTGTTCTCTTTGACTACTAGAACCCGCTTTTTTCATGTTCTGCATTGTCTAAAGCTCAGTGTGTAAAAGAGAGCAAACCAGTTTTACATGGGGTAGTCCAGCTGTAAGGGTCCCCTTACACAGCCCGACATGGGCCGTGTAAGCAAGCGCCAATCAACGAGACAGCTCGTTTGCTCCTTTCACAAGGAGCTATGATGAGTTTTGTATGGGGACGAGCGATCAATCTACAATCACGTACCTTCATACATTTCCACCATGTCGGTAGACAACACCCGGGAGATGTGCTGCTGACAACAATAACATTTCATGCTGCATTACGATCAGAGAATGAACAAGCGTTTGGTTGTTGATCGGCTGATCGTTGCCCTGTTTACTCAGGGCAGTGATCGGAAATGTGTGTTTATATGAACGCTCGTTTGCCTGATAATTGGCCCGTGTAAAAGGGCCCTTAGTTAATAAAATAGCAGGCATAGGTAATAGATCTCTACATAGCAACTCCACCAGTGTCAGTCTGGGGTTTCTTGGGCCCATTGTTGTGACAGAGATTGAGCCCATCGGGGCATCTTCTAATGGGCCAGTCCGGCCCCAAACTACACAAAGGTCTATTATTTAGTGGCTATAAAGACTGGGTCAGTGAATCCAAGCTTCTTAAGTTATACATTTCATAGATTTTTTTGACACATTTAAGATCCATGAAAGTCTAATATACTTCAAGAGTGAAGTAAAAAAAGTTCACACTATTTGTTTAACAATGCTACAATAGTAAAACAAAGTTCCAGTAGACAATAGAGTTCAAGTATAAAACGATCATACAAGCAGAGCGTTTCTCATAACAAATAACCTGCAGCTCATTCACCTCTCCTTTCATCCCATAAAGCCTCATGCCCACTTCCATTTTTTCAACTTATAGCACTCTGACACATTTATTACAATGGGGCCATGCACACCGTTGTTTTAATGGAACCGTGCGGCCGTTCCGTCAAAAGTAGTGCAGGTCCTACTCCTGCCCGTTTTTGACGGAACAGTCTCGGCCTCTTCATTGAATTTGGTCCGTGAAACAACGGACTGCACACGGAAGGCATCCGTGTGCGGCCGGTGTTTGACGGCACCGTCATTAGCGGCCGTACAACGGCCGACGGAAGTGTGCATGAGGCCTAAATGTCAACCCTCTCTATCTGCTGCTTAGTCTCACGGGCCGATGCTATACTGTATGGTGACGAATGATCATGAATATGATCGTTCAGTCCCCATCAGTTTGCATATTAGAAGTCAGCACATACACTGTTGACACGGGGAGATATACTTGTGACAACTATAATTTTAAAGGCTGAATAAAAGATGTGATCAGCCCACAAACAAGCGTTCTCATATTTGTCGGCTGATCGCTGCCCCATTAACACAGGCCAATAATCAGAAATGAGCATTCATAAAAACGCTCGTTCAGCCGATTGTTGGCTCGTGTGATGGGGCCTTAAATCTCAACCAAAACCTGCAGAGCTTTTCCTATGTAATGTGGACAACTAATACGTTGCTGCTCTGCCCATGTCCTCCTTTTAACTATTGTAATAGCCTTCACCAGCACTATTTTCATTCCTCTCCGTTTTTCCTCATGCTATGAAATCCTTTTGGACCCGTTAATGCAACCAAGAAACTAACTTCATCTGGCAAGCTTTAACCTGAGCTCAGGTATCCCCCCTGAACGGCAGTTCCAATCCCCTGACAGGGTTACAATGCCCTATAAATGAATCCCTAACTCCTTATAGATTGACAGGACCCTCTCCGCATCTATACCTATTTTACATTTGCACTACACTATAAAGTGTATGCTACATTGTTTCTATATATGTACTTTTACAATGCACAGCACTAAGGGAGATAATAATGCTGTATAAATAATCTATTTTCTGTACTAGTATTAACACTTCTTTTTACCTTCATGGATAGTGTCTGATATGTTGATCTATATAATATGGTGGGTCTATAACATCAAGTTCTAGTTTGATTTCTGCTCACACTATTTTATAACCTTAAAAACTCACCTCACTGAAGCTTCATATTAACCCTTTTTACCTGTCTTTGATGTGACAGTTATATCACAGAGGGGATGAGAAACCATCAATATTAAGAAAAAATTCACAAAAGCATGAAATGAAGTGTAGTATTTTAAATATTCTAGTAGAATATTTCAGCCTTCATTTATTTGCACGATTCTGGCCAGTTGCTATAGAACCAGAAATGTGCAATACATTATTCAGTTTCTGGTCATGTAAGGAATTTATATCCATCCCATGCAGATATCCCAGAGGCTTAAAGACTTCACTTTCCCACGACCATTGAGCCACCTTTATGCACAAGATCTATCTCAGTGGCGGTTTTACCAGCAAACCTGGTTTTCCTTCTGTACTGGTGTCATTACTATGTTTAACAGTACACATGGGAACAGCCAGAGGTGAAACAAATTACCAGAGCAATAGACAAAAATATGACAAAAGAAACAAAGCCGCATACATATACAACTGACAGCGACATACCCAGGTTTCACAAAAATGCACATTTATTACTACTACATGACATAGCATTCATAAATGGTGTAAAGGGATTTATTCTTATTTATATATGGACCTTAATTATTACTTGTAAACTACTGGTAATCTAATTTACTAGCCACTGTATGGGGGGGGGGGGGGGGTTGTAGTTTTGCATGTTTTTTTATCTAGCAATATGTTAAGCCGGTATCAGAAAAGTATACCCAATGTGCATGGAAAATATTTGAATAATTCTGCTTGTTAAGGCCTCATGCACACGACCGTATTTTTTCCCACCCGTAAATACTGGCGTAAATACGGGTCCGGTGTCACACGTATTCCACCCGTTTTGCACCAGTATTTACGAACCCGTGCTCGTAAATATGGGTCCGGTGTCACACGTATTCCACCCGTATTTACGAGCACGTTTTTGGCGGCAAAATAGCACTGCACTAATCGGCAGCCCCTTCTCCCTATCAGTGCAGGATAGAGAGAAGGGACAGCCTTTTCTGTAATAAAAGTTAAAGAAATTCATACTTACCCGGCCGTTGTCTTGGTGACGCGTCCCTCTCTTCACATCCAGCCCGACATCCCTCGATGACGCGGCAGTCCATGTGACCGCTGCAGCCTGTGATTGACCTGTGATTGGCTGCAGCGGTCACATGGCCTGAAACGTCATCCAGGACGTCGGGCCGGATGTCGAGAGAGACGCGTCACCAAGGCAACGGGCGGGAGGCCGGACTGGAGGAAGCAGGAAGTTGTCGGTAAGTATGAACGTCTTTTATTTTTATTTTTTACAGGTTTATACTGATCGGTAGTCACTGTCCAGGGTGCTGAAAGAGTTACTGCCGATCAGTTAACTCTTTCAGCTCCCTGGACAGTGACTATTTACTGACGTCGCTTAGCAACGCTTCCGTAATGACGGGTGCACACATGTAGCCACCCGTCATTACGAGAGCTCCATAGACTTCTATGGACTGTCCGTGCCGTTATTACGGCCTGAAATAGGACATGTTCTATCTTTTTCAACGGCACGGGCACCTTCCCGTGAGAAAACGGGAAGGCACCCGTCGCCAATAGAAGTCTATGAGCCCGTTATTAGGGGTCGTAATTACGACCCGTAATAACGGGAGTTTTTACGGTCGTGTGCATGAGGCCTTATAGTGATAAAATCATGACAGGTGTGATGAATATTTCTATATAGAGAGTTACCCGTGTTGTTACCTACATCACCACAACAACGCTCCCTGCACCTGATTTTTGGCAGCTCAGTATCATTAACAAATAGTGGGCCTCAAAGTAACATATTAGAATCTAGCTTAAACTTTTCTAGCATAGGGAAAGACCAACACTATATGGACAAAAGTATTGGGACATCCCATGGGCTTTTATGACATCCCATTCTAAATCTATAGGCATTAATGTGGAGTTGGTTTCCCCTTTGCAGTTTAAACTTCAAAATCTTGTAGAAAGTCTTCCCAGAAGAGTGAGACTGCGTCTTTTGCGCATTCATTCAGATCATCATTTGTGATGTCAGACACTGATGTTGAACGAGAGGGCCTGGCTCACAATCTTTTAATTCATCCCAAAGGTGTTGGATGGGGTTGAGGTCAGGGCTCTGTGCGGGTCAGTCAAGTTCTTCCAGTGCTTTGTGCACTTGGGCACAGTCATGCTGGAACAGAAAAGGTTCTTCCCCAAACTCTTCCCACAAAGTTGGAAGCAAAGAATTGTCCAAAATGTCTTGTTATACTGAAGCAATAAGATTTCACTTCACTGATACTGAGGGACCTATCCCAATCCCTGAAAAGCTACCCCATAGAATTGACCCTCCTCCACCAAACATTATAGTTGGCACAATGTAGTCAGTTGGGTAACATTCCCATGGAATTTGCCAATCCCAAACTCATCCATCAAACTGCCAGATAGAGAAACATGATTCATCACTCCACAGAACGTATTTCCACTGCTCCAATGGCGGCGTGCTTTACACAACTCCATCCGACGTTTGCTAATGTGCTTGGTGATGTAAGACTTGCATGCAGCTGCTTGGCCATGGAAACCCATAACATGAAGCTCCCATCACAGTTTTTGTGCGGATGTTGATGCCAGAAGAGGTTTAGAACTCTGCAGTTATTGAGTCCGCAGTGTTGGTGACTTATATGCACTATGTGCCTCAGCACTCAGCGACCCCACTCTGTAACTTTACATGGTCTGCCATTTGGTGGCTAAGTTGCTGGGGTACCTAAACGCTCCCACTTTGCAATAATACCCCTCACAGTTTATCGTGAAATATCTAGAAGGGAAGAAAGGTAACAAACTGACTTGTTGCAATGGTGGCATCCTATCACAGTACCACGCTGGAATTCAGTCAGCTCTTTAGAACCACCCATTCTTCCACAAATGTTTGCAAATGCAAACTGCATGGCTACGTGCTTGATTTTATACGCCTGTGGCAATGGGACTGAATGAAACACCTGAATTCAATGATTAAGAGGTTTGTCCCAATACTTTTGTCCATATAGTGTAAAATAAGTAACAAATGCAGAAGTAACCCTTTTATGGTTTTATTTTATTTCCAACATATTTGAATACACGTCATGTAATACTACAGGTGCGACTACTTTCCTTGGTGAATATGGCTGATCACCGATGTTCCTGTAGCTCCCTCCACAATCATCAGCCAATCAGGTTTTATTGGCTGATGATTGTGGAGGCCTTCTGGGGAGGCTTGGTTTTAGAGAATGGGGGGAAAAAAATAAAAATAGAAACTCCCATAAAACCCTTTCACTGTCAATTACGTTATGACTTTAAACACTAGTAGAGACTAGAATATAAGAGCGTGAGCTTAGTTTTCAAATGATACCAGGGTCAAATCTGAAGGTGTATTTGGGGCACAGCACTCAATTGAAGTCAAGGAGCAGGTTGAAAAGTTTTACTTCCGGTTTCTGTGTGTGTGTAATGTAGGGGGGAAGCTTTTAACCCCTTAGCCACATCCATCATACATCTACGGCTACTGTGTGCTCTATCAATTTGGCGCAGGAACAGGTTGCTGACCCCGCTCTTTACCTGACAAGTGCTGGTTGTTTTATACAACGGACATCTGCCTTCTGCATCTGAGCGGTTAAACAGCCGGGATCTAAGTTATCTCACATCCCGGCTGTTTAACCTGCCAGATCCCAAAGTCATTAGCAATTTTGGCACCTGATCGGTTAGACCGAGAGAGGGGAGTCCCCCCCATGACGAAATTTCAGGGTGCCGATCGAGTGCCTTGGCAGCCGGAGGCCAAGTGAACACCTCCAGGTCTGCCTTCTGTGTCTTACTATTAAGCGAGGGTTTAATGGAAGAGCAAAGAAAAAGGTAGTACGCTGCAATATGTAAATATCGCAGTGTATTGCATAGGGGGACTAAAAAAATAAAAACATTTCACTATTTTCACATAAAATAATGTAAACAATAAAAAAGAAAAATAATTGGTATTGCCGAGTACGTGAAAGTCTAAAACTATTTAAAAAATCAGAACATCATTGACCTGAGGAAGAAGCCGGTACGACTTTTAAACGCATTGTCATTGTGCACCTAAAAAAATCTATTTGCCTACACTGTGGAACCTAGCCGTTCTTTTGGATTGACGATATCGCCGAATATTTTCCACTGTGGTTCCGCCAAATTTGAGTATCTGTTTTCCTACTGCTGCTATCTCTCCATTAAAGTACAATGTGTCATGAGAAAACAATCTCAGAATCGCTTGGATAGGTAAAAGCATTCCAAAGTTATCACATAAAGTGACACGTCAGACTTGTAAAATAAGGCTCTGGAAGGTCAAAACTGGCCACAGCGGGAAGGTGTTAATTATAATAAATAATAAGAATAAAAGCTTTCAAAAGTGTACATGGCCTTTAAACACAGAACTATATGCAAAACCGGTCTGTCTGTCGGCTCTAGGTGAAAGTAAAACAGTTGGCATTACTAGTTATAAGACTCTGTTATCATTACAAACACTCACCCGAAGGCATCCAAGAGCCAGGCCTGCAGCTTTCTGGAGGTGAACTTTAGGCTGAGTCAATATCTCACAAAAGTACGTCAGGGCCTGAAATAGTATACAAACAAAACCAATTATTGTAACGAACTGGAAAATTGCAATAATACCATCTAAGATTTATAGACCAAGTTTGTTTAACCACGACTCCATCATAATTATATGTTTTGTTTTAATTCCAATGGTCCACTGGTTCTGTTTCTGGTTGCCGAAGGGAGGAGGCGTTGATAAAGAATGCATTAAAAATTTTTTACAAAAAATAAAAACTTTGTCACATGTCCATAACCAGTCCCAGTGCTAGACAGCTGGGCTAGTTTCCGAGAAACCTATGGAAGGAAAGGTTTTGTGATCTTTCCCTCCTGCTACAGTAAAAACTAGTTGCAGAGCTAGGCATCCAGGACTGACATACACTAAGGGCTCATGCACACGACAGTAGTAGTGTGCACAGCCCGCGATTTGCGGCTCGGTCGGCCGCAAAGTGTCACCCGCAAATCATGGGCCGTGAACATGGCCATGTACATTCATATCAATAAGCCCAGACCCTCCATACGTCTACAAATATCAGTGTCTAAATATTAGAGATGTGTAGAAAGGATTTCTAAAAATCTCATTAACATTTTGTTTGTTGAAACCACAGCATTCCCTAGCCATATTGTCTTTGTTGTGTTTTTTTCTCCATTAACTTCATTAACTAGAATGAAGATAAAAAAAGCAACAAACTTCTATAGAATCAGCTCTTGGATAATTTCTATTGCTAGTGGTTACTGATTGTGGAAAAAAACACATCAAATGCAGAATCACAGGAGTTTTTTTTTGTGTACAGCTGTCTAACACACCACAAGGCAAAATCTGTACTTGGCCCTATGCTGTTTAGTGAGTGGTTGTTCCACTCGAACTGGATCCAGGGGAATTAAAGCCTTTGTTTCTTTTTATAGTTTTCCTTTGTTTTGGATTCGCTCCAGGGTTTGGGTTGATTTATTCTATTATTTTAGTTATGTTGCTTATATAGCGCCAATCTAAATTCTCTATCTGTATGTTTTTGGAGTGTGGGAGGAAAAGGGGGTACCCAGAGGAAACTGAACAGAAACTCCATGGAGATGTTGCCTCATGGTCAGATTCGTAGTCAGGACTCCAGTCCTGCAAGGTGACAGTGCTAACCACGGAGTCACCGGGCTGCCTGCGGTTAAGCCTTTCGATTTTTGCGGTGATTTTTTCATAAAATCTTAGCAAGATTTTACTGACATTTTGTGAAAATTGCAGCAAGAATAAAGCTATGTGATCACACCGTTTGAATAGACACATAGGCTAGAAAAAAATGCATACAAAAAAAGTCTGCATTAAAGAGGCTCTGCCACCACATTATAAGTGCCCTATCTCCTACATAATCTGATTGGCGCTGTAATGTAGATAACATTGGTTTTTTTATTTTGAAAAACTATCCACTTTGAGCAAGTTATGAGCAATTTTAGATCTATGCTAATGACTTTCTTAATAGACAACTGGGCGTGTTTTTACTATTTTACCAACTGGGCGTTGTAAAGAGAAGTGTATGACGTTGACCAATCAGCGTCATACATTTCTCTCCATTCATATCCATTTGTATTCACTGCACATCGTGATCTCGCGAGATCACGCTGTGTAGTCACATACTCCCATATTAACTTTACCAAAGTGTCTGGAGAGTGAATAGACATTGCCTCCAGCCAGGATGCGATGTCTATTCACACTCCCGACACTTCGGTAAAGTTTCTTGGGGACTTTCTCACACAGCACGGCGTGATCTCGCGAGATCACGCTGTGCTGTCATTCACAGGAACTTTACCGAAGTGTCGGGAGTGTGAATAGACATCGCATCCTGGCTGGAGGCAATGTCTATTCACTCTCAAGACACTTCGGTAAAGTTAATATGGGAGTATGTGACTGCACAGCGTGATCTCGCAAGATCACGCTGTGCTGTAAGTACTGCTAAAAATTAATGGAGAGAATTGTATGACGCTGATTGGTCAGCATCATACACTTCTCTTTACAACGCCCAGTTAGTAAAAAAGTAAAAACACGCCCAGTTGTCTATTAAGAAAGTAATTAGCATAAATCTAAACTTGTGCATAACTTGCTCAAAATTGATAGTTTTTCTAAATAAAAAACACTTATCTACATTACAGCGCCGATCACATTATTAGGCACTTATAATGTGGTGACAGAGCCTCTTTAAATCTGGCTATACACATAAGATACCTGTTGCTTATAGCGGTTATCTACATTACAGTGCCGATCACATTATATAGGAGATAGGGCACTTATAATGTGGTGACAGAGCCTCTTTAAACAAGACATAAATGAAAGATAGGAAAGGACAAAATGTCAACATTCAGGCCTTGTTCACACAGTGCAGATTTGCTGCAGATTTTACATGCATTTTTTTTGTTTGTTTTTTTAAGTCAAAACCAGAATTGGATCCAGGAGAGCAGACCTATAAGGCCTTCCTTTATATATTTCTTTTGTTTAGGTTCCATTCCTGCTTTTGGCTTAAAAAATATGTGCAAACTGCGCAGCAAATCTGCACTGTGTGAACAAGGCCTTATAGTAAGACAAAGTGGCATAGTCAAGTGTTTTTGGAACTGAACCACCTAGAAAGGTTGTAATACGATGGCGGCAATTTTTGCCAAATCTTTTTCCTCAGGGTCGAGTACGTTGCTAGAAACCACAGCCCACCTCTTTTCTGAACTCCTTTGATTTGAATGCAGCAGAGGAGAGCAAATCCAGCGCTTGACTGACATCACTGTCACTTTCCGATAGCAGCAGATTTAACGAAGTAAGAATTTCCTCGGAATGAGGCAGATCTGTCATTTTACCAGTATCCATTGAGGCCTGAAGCACTGGCTCAGATGAAGCTAGCAAAATAAAAAGAAACGAAGACAATAGTTACTGATAATATCAGAACAGCAACATATTTATTTATTTGTGGCAAACTCTTCCTCTACTATAATGGTTTTTGCAGAACATTATATTCCACAGTAGAAACTGATCTGTTTAAGCTTCTGATTTACTGACTATTTTTATGTTATTTCCCTATTTTAATGCAGGCTATCTAAATATGATCGAACAGTTACTTCTGACCATGCACATTATACATTCACTTAAAGGGATGTCCGGTTTCAGCATATAAACGTTATTTTTTTTAATAATGAAAAGTTATACAATTTTCCAATATACTTTATGAAAAAATTGCTACGTTTCATTCAATATGAACCTTCATTGTTTGCTTCGAGTGGATAGACATTGGTCATGTGATAGACCCACAGGTGCAGAGCCGTGTCTTCGAAGGATATGTGCGTACTGCGTTTTTGCTGAGCATAAAAAATGTGCCTTTAAATTTCTTGCCACTTCTTCGCAGGTTTTTTTAAGCGATTTATTAAATGTAGCAAACACAAAAACCGCACCAAACGAACAGTGAGTTGTTTTTACGCCATTTAAATTGAGGTTCGAAGGCAGAAACCGCTCAAAGATAGGGCATGACGCTTTTGTCCGTGGACAAAAAGCACACGGAAAAAAAATAAAAATAAAGGCCTCTGCCTCCCATTGAAATCAATGGAGGGAGACTTGGGGCTTTCTTTTGCGTTGATTCCATTTGAATCAGCATAAAAAAAATTGGGAGCAGGGCCGAGTCATACGCCTCATGTCATTTGTCCTCATGTGAAGTAAACAATAAATGTTCCTATAGACTGGGGGTGTGGCCTGGCACTGATGTGAGCGGTCGCACGGCACCTCAGCTCTGAGTAGAGATCCCTGTTAATCCTGCGGATGAACTACGGCTGCAAAAATTCCCTACCAGTTGAGGAGAAAAGGCAAGATACCCACGAGGACCTTCTAGGCGTCAGGTGCGGCTGAAAATCTCAAGGAGTTCGTTCGGGGCTCGACCCAAGATGGCGCCCGTGCTGAGTCTTCACAGCCTGTGATGGAGGATCTGTCGTTGCCGCCTGGTTTTCAGCCTGCTGCACTTCCCTCTGCTGAGGGGGCAGCCCCGTCCGAATTGACTTTGCAACAGGTTTCTGAGACGCTGCTGGCGGCGATACTAGAGACTACCAAAATTTAAGAGGTTAAGGTGGATGTAGGTCTCCTCAGACAGGATCTGCATAATTTAAGAGAGGGTTGCACATGCTGAAACCAGGATTTCTGATTTGGAGGATCGTACTGCAACTATACCACATACACTACGTAACCTTTCTGGTAAGGTGGAGTTATGGCGCTAGAAAGCTGATGATCTGGAAACCAGGCTGAGAAATAATTTGCGGATCATAGGCCTCCTTGAAAGGGTAGAGGGCCTCCGTCCAGATGAATTTATGGAGAAATGGCTGAAAGATTTGTTTCCAGACACGATTTCTTCACAGGCTTTTGCGGTGGAAAGGGCGCACAGAGTTCCAGCTAAGCACCACCTCCAGGCGCGAATCCGCAACCATTTCTGGCGAGATTATTGAATTGTAAGGACCGGGATATGGTCCTGCAGGCTGCCAGATGCAAGGGTGTGATAGATTACGCCACGGTGTCCATTTTTCCTGACTTCTCCCCAGAGCTACAACGCCAACGAGCATCATTTGGTCAGACCAAAAGCAGACTGCGGGACCGACAGATTCCTTATTCTATAGCCAAATCTGGCTTGCCTGAGAGTTGTGGATGAGGACCGAGCAGTATTTTTTACCAATCCTGAAGAAGTGGATGAGTGGCTGTTGAGAAACAAGAGGTCGCCTCGACATTGAAGTTTGAGGACTTTTGCAGAGAACTGGTGACTATGAATCCTGAACGGACATTTGCCGATTTACACTTGAGGTTCTTCCGCATTGAGATTGCACAGATCCCTGTTTGACACATATTGCCCTATTTTATTATTGCTTTCTTAAACCTCTGATTGCTCGGCTGATGCTCACTCTGGTTTGAACTATTGAAGTATTATTTACAGATTCTGTATGATTATGTGCATATATGTGTAGCTATATATTCTTCTGTTTTCCATCTGTGGGATCCTGTTTGAGGGGAATCCTTTCTTATGGATATGGCACAGTAACGCAAATTACAGGGGGGGGACGGACTACTGGGGTGCGTAGGTTGATTTTGTGATTCCACTGTGTACACTCCTTAACGGTGGAAACTACCCCCTTTCTGTATGGTATATGAGTCACGAGCTCCTGTTGAGTCTCTGATGGCTTCCTGTGTTTCTGCTTCAAAGTTTCTGATCTCCGTATTAGAATTTGTCATGTGCAAGGTGCGATTCAGTATGGGATTTGGCTATGTGACGCATGTCCTTTTTCAGGTATTATGTTGGGTTGGGTTGTTTGGGCTGACATTTATGTATAGTGGGGTTGTTCAGTATGGCATCACTTAAGTTTTTGACATGGAATGTGAGGGGCATGGGGACACCTAGGAAACGCAACATGATTTTTTTTCTGTGATTAGGAAGCTGAATTCACATATTGTGTGTATTCAGGAGACGCATTTGACAGCTGACAGTTCATTTTTTGCGTAAACCTTGGATTCAGTGGGGCAAACATTCTTTGAGATCTTCCTCTTCTAGGGGTGTATCCTTGCTGGTACATAGAACTCTTAGGTGGGAAATTTTGCATACTAAGATTGATGAAGAGGGGCAGTACGTTTTTGTTCATGCCAATATCAATTCTATTCCTTATGTAGTAATGGGTGTATATAACCCACCGCATGGTTCTCTGGTTCTCTTAGAGAAGCAGTTTCTTTTGTCTCTTCTTATCAAGAGGCCAGAGTAATCCTTCTGGGAGACCTTAATCTTACTATGGATTTGTATATGGATCGTTTCATGTTGCGGGGCGAGTCTGATGCTCTGTCGGGTATCTCTCCGCTGGCCTCCCTCATGGATGAGGTAGGGTGGATAGATTTATGGAGAGTGAGTCATCCAGGTATACGAGAGTTCACATGTCACACACCTCAGTTTAACGCGCTGTCTCGTATAGATTATATATTTGGCGCATGCTCAGTTTTCAATTCTATGTTAAGTATTGATCATCTCCCTAGGGGTATATCTGATCATAGTCCAATACTTCTCCACTTAACGCAACAGGTTGCGGGTCTGAGGGTCTCTCTTAAGATACATCCATTTTGGCTTCAGTTAGTTAAAGTTAATGATAGGATTCCGGATCACTTGATGTATTTCTAGAGGCACATAGTCAAGAGCAGAATGGTTTGTTAGTGTGGGATAGCTTAAAATCATATTTGAGGGGTTGTTTGAAATCATCTATATCTTATGTGAAGCGTTCCTCGGCTCAACGGGAAACAGAACTAGCAGGCCGGTGTAGGGATTTGGAGGCTGCGTTTGTAGGCGACACCTCTTCACAAAATAGGGATGCTTGGCTTTCAGTAGGGAGAGAATATTTGTTACTATTACAAGAGAAGGAAGATCGTAGGATTTTCTTTACCAAACAATCTTTTTTTTAATTTGGTAACCAATCCAGTAAATTATTGGCTCAGGTTGTGAGAAAAAAAAAATATGTCTCCTCCAGTTTTGCATATTCGTAATGCCCAGAACGTCCTTTTCACTTCCTCTCATGATATTCTGGACCAATTTTCTGGTTTCTATAGGGACTTATATATTTTAAGGGTGGGATATTCTTTGGTAGATTTAGAGGGTAAGGGCCTGTTCACATCACCGTTCACTTTCCGTCTGAGGTTTCCGTCGGGTGAACCCCACAACGGAAAGTGAAACCACAGCTTCCGTTTCAGTCACTATTGATATCAATGGTGACGGAAACATCGCTAATGGTTTCCGTTCGTCACCATTCCGGCAGGTTTCCGTTTTAATGAAGGAATCAATAGCAGAGTCGACTGCACTATTGATTCCGTCGGAAAACCGTATACCTGCCGGAATAGTGACGAACGGAAACCATTAGCGATGTTTCCGTCACCATTGATATCAATGGTGACTGAAACGGAAGCTGTGGTTTCACTTACATTTTCCGTTGCGGGGTTCACCCGACGGAAACCTCAGACGGAACCCCGGAACGGAAAGTGAACGGTGATGTGAACAGGCCCTTATTTAGATGGAATTCAGTTTTCACAGCTATCTTCTGATGGTAGTGCAATGCTCGATGCTCCCTACACGGTGGAGGAGATCTCTAAATGTATATTGGATATGACTAAAGGTAAGGCCTTGGGTCCTGATGGGCTTCCATTGGAAGTTTATATACAATATTCCGATATATTGTCATCCCAGCTTCTATCTTTATTTGAGGCAAGCTTTTCCTCGGGTGATTTGCCAGACTCCATGAAAGATGCTACTATTGTAGTTATCTTAAAACCGGGAAAGAACCTGGAGGAATGTGGATCTTATCGGCCTATATCGCGGCTTAATATAGACTATAAGATTCTGACTAAACTTCTTGCTAACAGATTGGCTTGTGTCATAAAAGATGTTATACATTCGGATCAATCCGGATTTATTCCTGGAAAATCCACCTCTGATAGCATACGTAGAGCTAAGGTGGTCACACAGATCAGGTGGTGGTAGCAGCAGGATTGGGCTTTGGCCTCCTTAGATGCGGCCAAGGCGTTTGATTCTGTTGAGAAGTCCTATCTTTTTGCAGTTCTTAGGTTTGGATTTGGCACCAATTTTATTAAATGGATTACTGCAATATATAAACATCCTCAAGCTTCTGTGGTGGTCAATGGGATCTTGTCCCCTTCCTTTTGTCTTCATAGAGGCACGAGGCAGGGGTGCCCATTGTCACCTCTGTTATTTGCACTGGCCATAGAACCCTTGGCTATCCGCATCAGTCAAGACGTGGCTCTTCAAGGTATTCGGATTGGGCCGCGAGAAGATCGCATAGTATTGTATGCCGATATGTTGCTTTTTTTGGCCAACCCAAATGCCTCGTTGCCTAGGGCTATCGGGTTGATGGAAGTGTTTAGTAGTTTCTCAGGCCTACATATTAATTGGAGTAAATCTTACCTCATGCCTCTTCAGTCCAATAATTGTGGTTGGGATTCACAATTTCAGGGTTTACAGGTCGTGCATAGTTTTAAAAATTCGGGTATATGGATTTCTAGAGATAGTTCACATTCTTATTACATGAATGTATAGCCCTTACTCTCCTATTTAAAGGATAAATTTGCAGTATGGAAAATACTTCCACTATCGGTAGCAGGTAGAATTAACCTCCTTAAAATGATTGTGCTACCTAAAAGGTTATATATACTAGAGCATGCGGACACACTGGTCCCTAAAAGGTTCTTTAATTTGGTTAACTCTTTATTTTCTCCCTTTATTTGGGGTCAGGGAAAGCATAAACTCTGGCTCAGTACTCTGCAGAAACCTAAACAGTTAGCTGGAGCGGCCCTTCCGGATGGGTTTCTCTATTATCTGGCGGGTCAGCTGCTTTTTTTTTCAGCTGTCGGATGCGCCATTATCCAACGCTGAACATCATATAGCTCACTTTCTTCGCGTCCCTAGTCTGTGGCCTATTTTAGAACTTCACGATTTTAGCCCTAGGCACTCCCTTCCAATAATTAAACTGGCGAAGCAGGTGTGGTCTCATGACAAAAAATTGCTAAATTACTCCGATAATGTTGCTGAAATGGCTTTTCGATCTCATCACGGTTTGTCTCACTTTATGGGATTTCATGATCACGCATTCTGGGAGGTTTTGGAGGTAACTCAATTTCAACATCTAATTAATGGTAAAGGTCACACTTTGTCAGCTAGGGAGATACAGGATACATTCCAGGTACCTGAAAGGGATACATTTCGATGTGTACAACTGCGTCACGTTTTGATATCACAATTTAGGCAAACTCGGGACCCCAAATCTTACTTACCGCTTATAGGGATACTTAGAACACAAGGCCCACGGCGGCTGATATCTGTCGTGTATACCTTCCTGTTGTCCCAGAGGGTCGCTCACGACAAATGTACGGTAGAACTCCGGTGGAAGGGGCTAATTCCTGATCTGTCTGAAAGGGATTGGCTGGATGCAATGTCTTCGCATCTTTTGGTATCGCCTGCGGCGAATAATAGAATGACTCAATTGTATATCACTCATAGATGTTATATTACTCCTACCAGGTTATTGCATATAGGCAGAATTTCCTCGGCGACCTGTCACAGATGGCAAAATGACGAGCTGATTTTGATCATATGATGTGGTTCTGCCCGGTAATTGCCAATTTTTGGAGAGAGGTTACAGATTTCCACTCATCAATATTGGATGAACGGGTTCCTTGTGAGCCTGGTATTTGTTTATTGGGTCTGCGGTCACTGGATTCTTGGTCTCATTATGAAGGTATATTCCTACGCGAGGCACTGTTCTTGGCCAGGAAGGCTATCGCCATCCAATGGATGGGTGACCTTACCCCTACAGCCTCTCAATGGAAGACGATGGTTAACTCTGTGCTCTCATATATCAATTTGGTGTACAAACATCAGGGTTGTCAGAATAAGTTTATGAGTATTTGGGGTCGGTGGTGCATATCACCTCATACTTCTTTTGGCGTGGGTGACCTTAGGGTTTCCTTACCTCCGGATGGGATATCTAATGGTTGATATGGTATGGGTTTGTGGCATAATGTTGTGGGGATCCATTGCCTGAATGCGCATGTCGACTGGACTTGGACTGTGTTTTATCGCTTTATTCTTTTGTTTTATTTTTTCTTATTTCTGTGCTTTTCGCATTTTGCGGTGTGACATGTATCTTTGATCCTTATCTCATGTTTCTATGTACACGGAGATCAATACTGTTCTTATGTTTATGTTACTTGAAGAATGGGTTTCTTGTATGCCACCCAGTATATTTTGATTATCATATCGGTGTATCACTTTATTTACAATAAACCGAGTTTAAAAAGAAATAAATGTTCCTATAGATTAACAGCAGGGAGATCTTGAAAACTCTGAGGAATTTATACAGAAAGTAGATCTTAAAATGGTATAACTTTTCTTTATACAAAAAAAATAAAGTTTGCTGAAACCAGAATACCCTTTGTACTAGTTTGTTCGGAAAATAATGTTTTTTTGACAGTTTACAAGTCTTAAAAACTGTATATAGTTATGTTGGCAAGACTGATTCTGATTATAAAAGTAATGAACTTCAGAACTAACAGAACACAATGGCATACAAGCTGTCAGATAAAAAGATTACATAAATAGCAGTCATCAATGTAGGAATGGCAGATGTCCAGTAATGTGGTTATAAAGTGAGATCCTCACATCATGGACCCAACAGAAGGCTTTGTATGTACTATAATCAGTTTAACAGTGGCAGAATATTAGCACACCATATTGTAAACCCATAGAAAGGTGAAAGGGTAAACCAGCCACATGGTCAGGCATTAGTAATCGTTATGTCCTTCAATGTATTGTTCATCAGGTATGCCTTCAGAGTAACATAGTGGATTCACAAGCGGCAGATTTTGTTGCAGGAATTACTGCGACTGAAAATAAGTTCCATTCATCTGAATTCAACTTGCAAAAACCTATGTGCTTGCTACAGAAACTACTCCATTCAGATGAATGGAACTCATTTTTAAAACGCACATTTCTGCAACAAAATCTGCCGCGTATGAATGCACCCTATGGGTCAGTTCACACTTTGCGTACATACTGCAGTTTTTCCACAACTAAATTAGTTGCGGACAATCCGCAGCATAACACAGTAGCAGCAAAGTAGATGAGATAGAACACATCTCATCCACATGCTTGAAAAAACGCTCAGAAATGGACATGCGGTGTGGAATTTCATTCCGCAGCACGCTCTGTAAACGAAGCTTATTTGTTGCGGGTTTTCCCCATTGAATTCAATGAGGAGGTGAAACCCGCCACAAGATTCTGCCGCAAAAAACGACACGCATAAAAAAATCGTATACTTAACCAGAAGTCTGTGTTTCTTCCTCCAGGGCGGCCTCCAGGGATGACGTTTCATCCCATGTGACCGCTGCAGTCAATCACAGGCTGTAGCAGCGGTCACATGGGATGACGTCATCCCTGGAGGCCGGCCTGGATGACGTCAGAGGGCTGGCCTCCTGGGAGGAAGCTTCATCCTATGTGGCCGCCGCTGCAGCCAATGACCGGCTGCAGCTGTCTCCTGTGATGCAACGTCATCCCAGGAGGCTGGCCTGATAGCAGGCTGGCTGAATGCTGCAGTTTCCGCAGCGGACAATACGAGTGAAAAACCGCACCACAGTTTGGTGCGATTTTTTGCCCAGAATTCCCTACGGCGCACAGGGAGGATACACTGCGTGCTTTTACGCAGCATATCTGCCCCATGAGAACTCAGTCTACCAGTGTATATAGGGCCTTAGTGGTGTGTACTAATGGGCAGACTATGCCAGACCTAAATTACCCAGCCCAAATTTGCACGTTTCTTTTATCATTTGTCAATTAGCTGTTTAGTCTCTAACAAAATCCCTGACAGATTTAAATGCCATGGACACCTTTGACTTGTAAAGATTTTTTTTTAAATATGTTATTGGTAACCTGGAGTTAAAATAAGTTTAAGGCTGCAATCCTCATTCCTTCATTCGTTTTCATTCCCCCTGATATTCAGATTACAACCTGCTCCTAGTTTAAGAAATTTCTCATACGATCATGTCCCTTCCAGTAAAACATGCTGGATGCGAGTTCTGTGACTCCAGTATGCTCCGGTCTTCACTATCTCTTATATACAAGCACTGCTCCATTCCTGTACTAATAAAGCCCACAAGGGATCTCCCTTCTGCTGACAAGCACTGATGCTGAGGAGTGTGTGATTACATACTTTATACACAGCCTGTCTGACCTCCCTCTGCAGACTGTCTTGTGTGTGTTCTACTCCCTATCTACACTATGATACCGACAGAATGAACAGACTTGAACACATGGATGCTCCCCCACCTCTCCACACACTGCTCTGCCATGTACAATCTCCTCCCCCTCCCTGCTGCTGTCTCTAATGGTATGTTCACACAGGGTGGATATGCTGCGTAAAAGTACACAGCCTATCCGCCCTGGACCCCGCAGGGAATTCCAGCCGAAAAGACACTGCAGAAAACAGCAGGTTAAAAAAAAAAAACAAAAAAAAAAAAACGCTTATACTGTAGTCATGACTACGTGCCCCTCTGATGTCCTGCAGCCCGGCCACCTGGCATGGCATTTCATCCCAGGTGGCCGTTGCAGCAGTCACATGGGATGAAACGTCATACCAGGAGGCCGGCCTGGACAGAGAAGCATAGAGATCTGGGTAAGTATAACTTTTTTTTCTCCGAGTTGCGATTTTTGCAGCAGAATCGCAGCTTTTCTGCCGCAAAAATCTCAACATCTGCTATTTGTTGCAAATTTTACCTCCCATATAATTCAATGCGGAAAACCTGCAACAGAAAAGCATCGATTCCAACGCATAAATTGACAAGCTGCGGATTAAAAAACCGCATGTCACTTTATGAACAGTTTTGGGCATATTTTTTACGGAGCATTAGGATGAGATTTGTTAAAATCTCATCCACCCTGCTGCTATTTTATTATCCTGTGGATTTTCCGCAATGAAATCCGAAAAATCCGAAGTGTTTATGCTACGTGTGAACATACTCTAATACGGAGATAACGGGGAGAGGAGAGAGAGAGTGGACACAGCCAGGAGTGCTGAAGTACATGGGTCACAATTAGCAGGACCATTAGCTAGGTGAAGGAGTTACGTAGACTTTACAATAGCAAAACGGTAAGACATTTTTAATGAAAACAATTGAAAGTTGCTTAATTTTAGATGTAGGAAGCAAACAAAAAAGAAAAAAAAAATTCTGTGCAAAGGGGGCCTTTAAACCCTTAACGACCGCCCACCGTCTTTTGACGTCAGGCGGTGCATGTACTCAGTCTACGACGACGCCTTTTGGCGTCGCTGTAGTAGAGGGGGTTTAGCGGCACCCTGGTGAAGTCTGCACTAAAAACCGGCTGTAAGTAACAGGTCCGGTTCTTAGTGCAGCCATCAGGACCTGCCGATTTCGTCGTAACAGCCAATCACAGCGGTCACATGCTGTTACTGTGTACAGAGCTGCCGGGAGTGTCTAAATGACAGCTCCTGCTCTAAGAACGAGCTGTTGCTACCAGCTCTGTTCTTAGAGCAGTGATCAGGAGCCAATAGTATTGGTTCCTGATCTTTTGTGTTCACTATGAGATCCAATCATAGTGATCACTACTGTAAAATAAAAGTAAAAAACATGTATCTGTTTCTCCTCACTCTGTTCTAGCTGTGGAGAGTAACAGATACAAGTGTGTCAGTGTCCCCTCACAAAATCAGTTGTTCCTCACACAGTTTAAAAAAAACAAACATTTTTTTCAGTATTTTATAGTATATACACATATATATATATATATATATAAATATATTTACTGTATATACTAAGAATCGTACTATAAACTACTGTTTTTAGGGTACGCTGTTAGACGGCGTGTACGCTGTTAGACGGCGTAGGGTGCTGTTCTGGGCTTGGGTTTACGGTTTGTGTTAGGCGTAGGGTTTAGGTTTTAAAAAAACAAAAAACGTTTAATTCCTTTAGTGTTCTTAGTTGATAAAAAAATTGAAACCGCTAGTTACATTTATTATTTTCGGTTTAGACTGTATTATCATTATGGCTGCCAGAAGATACAGCGTTGAGGAAGCCTATCAGATGCTATGCTCCGATACGGATTCTGCATCTGAAGTTGAGCTTTTACTTGAAAGCGACAGCGAAAGTGTCGCTTCAAGGGATTCTACGGATATGAGACCCAGCACCAGTGATATGGGAGACAGCGCAGTTGCCACAACGTCCGTTCAAAGTGCAGCCCCTGAAATTGTATAACCCCACCAAACCGATTTAGTGTGGGAACCCATAAGTTTATTTTCTCCCACCATAAATGACTTTATTGCTACTGCTGGCATAAGTCCCAATGTCAGTAATTTTTCACCACTAAATTATTTTAATATTTTTATTACGGACCAAGTTTTGGAACATTTTGTGCAGGAAACAAATTTGTATGCCAGGCAGTACATTGCCAATAAGCCTTCGTCACCTCATGCCAGGTTGTGGAATCCCACAAATGCAACGGAAATAAAAAAAATTCTGGGCCTCACCCTTAACATGGGAATTATAAAAAAACCCTCTATTAGGTCATATTTGGCATCAAGCCCTATACATGCCACCCCCATTTTTTCTGGCATTATGTCACGCAGCAGGTACGAAATACTTATGCGATTTCTCCACTTTAGTGACAACCTACAGGCACCCCCTTCCAGCGACAGAAGTCGTGACCGGCTGTATAAATTAAGGCCTTTGCTAAATTTTCTTAATTCCTCCTTTTTAGGAGCATATACCCCTGAACAAAATTTAGCAGTGGATGAATCGCTAATGAAATTCAAAGGGCGTCTCTCATTCCGCCAATTCATACCCTCAAAAAGTGCAAAATACGGGGTAAAGATCTACAAGTTATGTGAAAGCACTACTGGCTACACATGTTTAAGATCTACGAGGGTAAAGACAGAGAATTTAATCCACCAGGGTGCCCTCCAAATATTGGTACCACTGGTAAGATTGTGTGGGATTTAATTGGCCCTTTCCTACACAAGGGGTATCATGTATACACTGACAGTTTTTATACCAGTGTGCCATTGTTTAGCGCCCTTCATTGTGCCAACACCGGAGCCTGTGGCACAATACGCAGGAATCGCAAAGGTTTCCCACGTCAACTTGTGGATAAAAAACTACGAAAGGGGGAGTCATGCACTTTTCAAATTGAGAAGATGCTGGCTTTAAAATTTCGTGACCGCAAGGACGTCTACAAGATCAGCACTGTCCATTCAAGTGCAACAGCAACTGTTAGAGAACGTGGGGCCTCTGCAGATAGACAAAAGCCTGTGTATGTCATCAACTATAACAAATTCATGGGTGGGGTAGATTTGTGCGACCAGATGTTACAACCTTATCTGGTTAAAAGGAAAACCAGAACATGGTATAAGAAAGTGGCAATATACCTCATCCAGGTTGCAATGCACAAGGCATTTGTCCTGTACAAAAAATCAGCGGGCAGGGCGACATTCTTTGAATTTCAGGAGAAAGTTATTGAAGATCTCCTATTTCAATCTGCAGACCAGAGAGTAGTCCATGAGTCCGAGGATGTACGCCGACTTGTTGAAAAACATTTTTTACACCCCATCCCTTCAACACCTAACCAGAAATACCCCAAAAAACGGTGTCGGGTCTGCAGCAAACGAGGACAGCGAAGTGAGTCACAATATTATTGTTCCGCTTGTCCTTCTAACCCTGGTCTATGCATAAGTCCCTGTTTTGAAATCTATCATACCGCACATTACTAATTTTCTTTTGCGAGCTATAAAAGTTAAAATGCAGGATTTATTTAGGATTTTATTTTTCTGTACACCTCTTTTTTTTTTTTTAGGGAAGCAGCTTCGCTGTATATTTAGGAGATGACAAAATTTAGGGTTCTTTTAGAGATTTCTTTTTTTTAATCACTTTTTTTGGGAGGGAGGGAAATATACTTTTCTAGATTGAGTCATTTTGGGATATAACCCAGTTATATAAAGTGGAATAAGGCCCTGAAATTCATTCAAGATAAAATTGTGCCCTGAAAGCTTTTTATTTCCTTTTCCGTTATGACTATGTCCTGCCATAAATAGCTGTTACTCACTGGGGATACGGCATAATTTTTTCTTTTTGTTCTGAGGATTTCTAAGAAGCGAGCTGTTCCTTATCAATACACTATGGGCTTTATTACAGTTTTATTCGGGTTTTTGGTGGACCTCTTACACCAGACAATACTTCTAGAAATAGCGACATTAATTTGGGGAGTAGTGGTCCTTTACTGTATCTATACATACGGTGTGGGACACTGCCCCTTTATATATTCTACAGGTGATTGGTTGTTTTGTGCACATGGCGGTTCCTACCTTGCCGGGCAGGGGCTTGTTATGGTGTACTGCGTCACTTGGCACATTCGTCCCTTATATAGGGATTGATAGAGCTAAAGAGACGTTGTATGACCAGTCACTTTGAATAATAAAGTCATTACAGCCCTACAAATTTTCTTTCATCCTGTGAACATGCTCTAGTTTTCCACATAGCTGGATACATTCTTCCTCCTTTTTTTTTGGATATATTGCCTTTTTCCGCCAACAGTTTAATACATTTTCCCACTCTAACTTACTATATATCAGAGCGGGTTGATATACATAATGTCTATGGACTGACATGATTTCAGGACAGCTGCTTTCTTAGCACGACATAGTCATAGGGTGTAGAAACTGTTAGGGACATATATTTCTCAATCTAGAAAAGTAGAATCCTCCCATTTTCAAGCAAAATGTGTGTCCTGAAAGCCTCCGGGTGCTCCCTTCCTTTTGGGTCCTGCCGTGTGTCCAGGAAACACATTAGGGCCACAATGGGGATATTTTTGAACACAGGAGAAACAGGGTGATACATTTCTGGTGCATTTCCTTATTCTCATGTCCTCTGTACAAGAAATCTGACCTTAAAATGACACATTTGTGAAAAAAAGTGAAATAAAATTTTCTTTACACCTGCTTTGCATTACTTCCTGCGAAAACTGTGGGGTCAAAATACTTAGTACACACCTAGATGAATACCTTAAGGGGTCTAGTTTTCAAAATGGGGTCATTTATTGGGAGTTTCTATCTTTTTGGCAGCTCAGTGCCTCTATAAATGTGTAATGGGACCTGAAACATTTTCAAGCAAAACGTGTGTCCTGAAAGTCTTCGGGTGCTCCCTCCCTTTCGGGCCCTGCCGTGTGTCCAGGCAACGCATTAGGGTCACAATGGGGGCATTTTTGAAAACAGGAGAAACAGGGTGATAGATTTTGGGGTGTGTTTCTTCATTCTCATAGTCGCTTTACAAAGAAATCGGTCTTCAAAGTGATACTTTTATATAAAAAGTGTTGTTTTTTTAAATTTCACCTGCTATGCATTAAATTTAGCAAAAAACTGTGGAGTCAAAATACTCACTACACCCCTAGATAAATACCTTAAGGGGTCTAGTTTTCTAAATGGGGTCATTATGGGGAGCTGCTATCGTTCTGGTAGTTCAAAACCTCTCCAAATGTACAGTGGGGCCTAAAACATTTTCAAGCAAAATATGAGACCTGAATGCCTCCGATTACTCCCTTCCTTTCGGGCCCTGCCATGTGTCCAGGCAACGCATTAGGGTCACAATGGGGGCATTTTTGAAAACAGGAAAAACAGGGTGATACATTTTGGGGTGTGTTTCTTCATTCTCAAGGTCGCTTTACAAAGAAATCGGTCTTCAAAGTGATACTTTTATGAAAAAAGTGAAATTATATTTTTTTTACACCTGCTTTGCATGAATTCTTACAAAAACCTGTGGGGTCAAAATACTTACAACACCCCTTAATAAATACCTTAAGGGGTGTAGTTTTCAAAATGGGGTCACTTGTGGGGGTTTCCACCATTCTGACACCTATGAGCCTCTGAAAACCTGGCTTGGTGCAGAAAAACAAAATGTACTTCAAAATTTATAAAATGATTACTAAAGTTGTAAGTCTTCTAAATTGTTCAAAAAAAACATTTTTTTTTTCAAAAGTGCTGCCAAAATAGAGTAAAGCGATGGAAATATATATTTAATAAAAAAATTGTACAGTATGTATGTACATATGGGACATATTGCAGTTAAAAATAAGGAAAAATTATAATTTTTACAAAATGTCTTCCATTTTTCTATTTTTTTATTAATTTCCGCAAATCGGATCAGTCTACTTTTACCACTAAAATAAAGTACAACATGTAACGAAAAAACAATGTCAGAATTACTTGGATATTCAAAACTTTCGCAGAGTTATTCTCTGATAAAGTCAGACATACCAGATTTAACAAATCTGGCTTGGTCATTAAGGTCTTTTCAGGCCCGGTAATTAAGGGGTTAAGAGTGCTTCATAAACCTGAATACGCATTGCTTTTCCTCAAATATTTATTATGATGACTGAACACTTTTTGATTCTAATACCCAGTCCGATGATGGGCAAGACCACTTCCTATAGTTAGTGAGATATCATCCACAACTTCTTGATTGTGCATGTTTGTTTAACCCCTTCCCGCTCCTTGACGTACTATTACGTCATGGCAGCTGTATCGTTCGCGCTCCATGCCGTAATAGTACGTCTCGGGAGTAACGCCCGTTTCGGCCGTCCTCCCGACACATACAGGAGCTGTGACGCTGCTGTCTTGTTCAGCAGCTGTCACAGCTCCTACAGCGGGGACCGATCGCTGTGTCCCCGCTGATTAACCCCTTAAAAGCCGCGTTCTATAGAGATCGCAGCTTTTTAGGGGTTAAGCTGCCATCGCCGGACTGCTACGTGATAGCGGCCGGCGATGGTGACTATGGCAACCGGACACCAAACAATGGCGTCCGGCTATGCCATAGACGGAAGCCTAGTGGGTCCTGACAACGTCAGGACCCACTATGCTTGCTGTCAGTGAGTAGCTGACAGTTCTAATACACTGCACTACGCATGTAGTGCAGTGTATTAGAATTGCGATCAGGGCCTCCTGCCCTCAAGTCCCCTAGTGGGACAAAGTAATACAGTAAAAAAAAAGTTACAAAAAGATGTGTAAAAATAAGAAAATAAAAGATTTAAAAGTAATAAAAGTAAAAATCCCCCCTTTTCCCTTATCAGTCCTTTATTATTAATAAAAATATATAAATAAACTATACATAATTGGTATCGCCGCGTCCGTAACGGCCTGAACTACATTATTTATCCCGCACGGTGAACACCGTAAAATAAAATAAAAATGGTACTGATCGAAACTACAGTTCGTTACGCAAAAAATAAGTCCTCGCACGGCTTTATTGATTGAAAAATAAAAACGTTCTGGCTCTTAGAATAAGGTAACACAAAAAGTGAATGATTGTTTACAAAACGTATTTTATTGTGCAAACGCCATAAGACATAAAAAAAACCTATAAACATCTGGTATCGCCGTAATCGTATCGCCCCGCAGAATAAAGTGAATACGTCATTTATAGGGCACGGTGAACGCTGTAAAAAAAACGAAAAAAAAAACAATAGTAGAATTGCTGTTTTTTAGTCACCACGCCACCTAAAAATAGAATAAAAACTGATCAAAAAGCCGCATGCACCCCAAGAAAACTACAATGGATTCCTCAAGGGGTCTAGTTTCCAAATTGGGGTCACTTTTGGGGGGTTCCCAATGTTTTGGCACCACAAGACCTCTTCAAACCGGACATGGTGCCTAATAAAAAAGAGGCCTCAAAATCCACCAGGTTCTCCTTTGCTTCGGAGGCCGGTGCTTCAGTCCATTACTGCACTAGGGCCACATGTGGGATATTTCTCAAAACTGCAGAATCTGGGCAATACGTATTGAGTTGCGTTTCTCTGATAAATCCTTTTGTGTTATAAAAAAAATGGTATAAAGAGGATTTTCTGACAAAAAAAAAGGTAAATTTCACCTCTACTTTGCTCTAAATTTTTGTGAAACACCTAAGGGGTTCATAAACTTTCTACATGCTGTTGTGAATACTTTGAGGGGTCTAGTTTCTAAAATGGGATATTTGATAGGGGTTTCTAATATATGGGCCCCTCAAAGCAACTTCAGAACTGAACTGGAACCTAAAAAAAAAAATAAATGAGGCAATACTTCGCTTCTTACATTATACTGATAATGAGCAGTGCCCACCCCAAGATGACCCCAGTTTTGACCGTTTGTATAAACGGAGACCCTTATTAGACCGTTCCAGTGCCCGGTTTTCCCAAGCATACATCCCCGAGAAGTGTATTTCTATTGATGAGTCCCTGGTACATTTTAAAGGGAGGGTTCAATTCCGCGAGTACCTGCCGGGTAAGAGGGCAAGGTATGGCGTGAAGATGTATAAGCTGTGAGAGTGCATCAGGGTATACCTACAGGTTTAGGATATATGAAGGAAAGGCCACCCCCAAACCAGACTGCATCCTGGACTACAATAGGTACATGGGAGGGATGGACTTGTAAGATCAAGCCCTGAAGCCCTACAGTGCCATGCGGTGTGGTATAAGAAGCTGGCCGGGCACATCATACAGATGGCATTGTACAATGCGTACATGCTACGTCGATGTGCAGGCCAGACGGGAACTTTCCTGGAATTTCAAGAGGTGATTATCAAGAACCTAATCTTTAGGGACCAAGAAGGGGGGGCACCAAGTACTTCTGGAAGCGAGCCCACACGCATCGTACCAGGGCAACACTTTCCAGGAGAAGTTCCCCAAACAGGCAAGAAGGGAAAAAGTCAAAAGAGGTGCAAAGTCTGCTATAAGAGGGGGATAAGGGAGGACACAAAATATCAATGTGACACGTGTCCCGAATAACCAGAGCTCTGTATGAAAGTGTTTTAAAATTTATCATACATCCCTTGGTTTATAATTTACCCCAATTCTACTTACCCTGATGCACTCCGCACAGCTTATCCCCCCTCGTCTTTCCCCTCTGGGCCCTGCTGTGTGTCCAGGCAGCTGATAACAGCCACATGTAGGGTATTGCCATACCCGGGAGAACCCACATGACAGTTTATGGGGTGTAGGTCTCCCGTCAAAATGCTCACTACACCTCTAGATGAATGCCTTAAGGGTGTAGTTTTTAAAACGGGGTCACTTCTTGCGGGTTTCAACTGTACTGGTACCTCAGGGGCTTCTGCATACATGACTTCGCACTAGAAAATCCTGAGTAGGCCAAATGGTGGTCCTTTCCTTCTGAGCCCTCCCATGGGCCCAAACGGCAGTTTATCACAACAAATGGGGTATTGCGGCACTCAGAACAAATTGCGCAACAGAATGGGGTATTTTGTTTCTTGTGAAAATAAGAAATTTTCAGCCAAAACTACATATTATTTGACAAAAATAATTTTGTTTTCATTCCCAGCCCAATTCAAATAAGTTCTGTGAAAAAACTATGGGGTCAAAATGGTCACATTACCCATAAATGAATTCCTTGAGGGGTGTAGTTTCCAAAATGGGGTCATTTGTGGTGGGTTTCTATTGCTTTGATACCTCTGGGGCTCTGCAAATGCGACATGGCACCCGAAAACCAATCCAGCAAAATCTGTACTCCAAAGGACACACAGCGCTCCTTTCCTTCTGAGCCCTCCCATGGGCCCAAACAGCAGTTTATCACCACAAATGGGGTATTTCCGCACTCAGGACAAATTGGGCAACAAAATGGAGTATTTTATTTCTTGTGAAAATAAGAAATTTTGATCACAAATGACATTTTATTGGAAAAAAAATTTCATTTTTTTCATTTCAGAGCCCAATTCAAATACGTGCTGTGAAAAAACTGTGCTGTCAAAATGGTAACAACAACCCTAAATGAATTCCTTGAGGGGTGTAGTTTCCAAAATGGGGTCACTATTGGGGGATTCCTACTGTTTTGACACCGCAACACCTCTTCAAACCTGGCATGCTGCCTAAAATATATTCTAATAAAAAAGAGGACTCAAAATGCACTAGGTGCTTCTTTGCTTCTAGGGCTTGTGTTTTAGTCCACGAGCGCAGTAGGGCCACATGTGGGACATTTCTAAAAACTGCAGAATCTGGACAATACATATTTAGTAGTGTTTTTCTGGTAAAACCTTCTGTGTTACAGAAAAAAATATGAATAAAATTGAAATTCAGCAAGAAAAATGAAATTTGCAAATTTCACCTCCACTTTGCTTTAATTCCTGTGAAATGCCTGAAGGGTTAAAAAACTTTATAACTGCTGTTTTGAATACTTTGAGGGGTCTAGTTTTTAAAATGGGGTGTTTTATCAGGGTTTCTAATACATAGGCCCCACAAAGCCACTTCAGAACTCAAGAGGTACCTTAAAAAAAGCTTTTGAAATTTTCTTAAAAATATGAGAAATTGCTGTTTATGTTCTAAGCCTTGTAACGTCCAAGAAAAATAAAAGAATGTTCCAAAAACGATGCCAATCTAAAGGAGACATATGGGAAATGTGAACTAGTAACTATTTTGGGTGGTATAACCGTCTGTTTTACAAGCAGATGCATTTAAATTCTGAAAAATGCAATTTTTTCAACATTTTCTCTAAATTTTGCCATTTTTCACCAATAAACACTGAACATGAAGCCCAATGTGTCACGAGAAAACAATCTCAGAATCGCTTGGGTAGGTTTAAGCATTCCGACGTTATTACCACATAAAGTGAAATATGTCAGATTTGAAAAATGGGCTCTGAGCCTTAAGGCCAAAACTAGGCTGCGTCCTTAAGGGGTTAAAAACATTAGAATTTAATCTAAGTATGAGTTGTCTAAAGGAGTGGTCTTATTTAAAATAAAAACAGATTTTCAAAAAACCCTGTTAGGGTATTCTGAGTTAATAGAGTGGGTCCCATGTTCTGGACCACCAACAAATTAACTGAAGTGGAGAGCAGCTACAAAGAGCGTCTCTCACTCTGGGACTTAACATGTCCATGCATTACATGGACAGCCCATTGTTTTCAAAAGGCACCATGAAATGCTTTATTTCCGCTGTGTTGGCACTGTAGGGTAATTAAACACAAGCTGACATAGCGGATTAAAGCTACTCGCTGGGGTCCTAGCAGCGGGACATCTTATGATCAGCTTATTTTAGAGGCATCTTTCTAATAAAAAGGGATTAAAAAAAGCAAAAAACACCTGTAGTGCATAAAAATACGTTCTATAAAATAACAAATACCCTACCTTCCTTAGCGAGGTACATCAAATAGCTTTTAAGGTCTGTAATATTATGGCCACTGAAAAAATCATAATACTGAAAAACTGTAATTGTTTCTGCAGACAAATTAGACGACAACGTGTTTTCTGTTTTGTCCAGAATGTGAGCAACCAGCGTTCTGTAAACTAAAAAGGAAAATAAAGGCTATTAGTGATAAATTCACAGAACACATTATAATGACATGGATATACAATTATGAAGAGCATGACTACAGTAATCCTGAACAGAAATATCACCCTTCTATGGGAGAATCAGCTTATGTGTAATGAAGTACCCTGACACTTTTGTTTTGCCCGTTGCCACAGAGTCCACCCAGCTGATGAAGTCTTTTTTTTTTTTAAGAAATTTTTTCAGAACATAGTAACATATCTTTGCATACAAGTGGTTTAAAGGGGTATTCCGGCTGTAGAAAGTGACAGCGTATCCATTAGGATAGGTCATCACTTGCTAATCAGTATGGGTCCGACTGTTGGAACCCCCACTTATTACGAGGACAGTTTTGTGAGTGTTTTCTCTGCACAGCGCCACTTCCATTCAGGTACCATGGTAACTGCAGCTTAGTCACACAAACATGAATGTAAAAAGTTGCAATACCTGCACAGCGCCTGGACAGTTGTGGTTTAATGCAAGGAGAGATTTAGAAGGAGCCTCAGTTCTCCACAGAGCACTGCGGTTCCTACATTCTATCAAACGGAAGGAGGTCCCAGCAATAGGACCCATGCCAATTAGCAAGTGATATGCCATCACAAAAAGATATGCCATCACCTGCTACAGCCGGTATGCCCCTTTAAAGAAAAAAAATCTTTAGCCACACTAAACCACTTGGTCTGTTGCTTTAGATGGAGAGGACCTGAAACGAAAATAAAATTTTGAGTAATAGTAGACACATGAAACCTACTTGAGTAAAGTTGACACTAGCATTACCTCTTTTCTGTATGGTTTCTGTTCATTTTTGATGGTCTAAGTAGAGAGTATGCTGCGCAATACTATCCAGTAAAAAAAAAAAAAAAAAAACCCAACCTGATGGATCCATTATAGGTCAACTGGATCATAACAGATCAGTCAAAAAGATCATCAGGATGACATATCTGTCATAGATCCTGTAAAAAACGAAAGCCATGATAACAGTGTCCCAACCTGTTTTTGTTTTATACTGTTCCTTGGCCTCTGTTTGAATATGAACATTGACTGCAAGGACAGACAGTATGCAAGTATTAATGCACGGATCCATTGATCCACAATAAATACTCTTATACCTGTTTCGGCAAGTCCTGGGCTTTCCGTATTAACCATTTGGCTAAAGGTTTCATGCAGCGGTTTCATCATTTTGTCAGCACTTATGTGGTACATGTGAACAGGCGTGGAGCATTTTGTCCAGAAAGATAGAAGTGACGGCATGTCATGAAATCCAGAGATAACTAAGACACAAAAACACTAAGTTACTTTCCATAATTTTAACAATGACTCATTACAATACAACAACCATTAAAATCAGCACAAAATGGCTAGATAGCCAAAACCTTAAAATGTACCCCCAATAATCATACCAGCCGCATCTCCTGGGCCAGGACAGTGGCCAGCCTGCTTGCTTAGGCAATTGTACGAGACTGAAAGCCTCTCCGGCCAAACTTCTTGCAGGCTAGCCCTGACAGTCAAGGATGTATATAATACCGCTCGTCTTCAAACAAGTAGCATGACTTGCATGTCAAATAGTTAAACATACCGGGGCTGTTAATTTCTTCACTCTGGTCTAAACGCAAAATTCTAAGATGCTAGGTACACGATTGATCCTTGAGACCACAGACAACAACTACTGCTGCTGCATGTTACCAGATTGTACAGCAGAAGGTTCCAAAATGATGCTCACCTCTCTGACATCACCCAGTACGGCTGAAGCTATTGGCTGAAGCTGCACTACACGGACTTCCTGCTCTTCCCATGCAGTCTGCACATAATACGGTTCCCCTGCTCTCTTTTGGATACCGTACTTCCAACTGCTTTCTGGCCTAAATGCATTTGCCATCCGTCCACGTGATTTTAAGTAGTCAATCACCTCCACATGATGTGACATCAGTGTGGACGAACGTTATAGCAGCGGAAATGAACCTTCTGTTTCATCAGTTCCTTAATCTGCTGCGTCCCTCACCCATACGTCCCACTACAGTTATAAGCACCTCAAGCTCACCAGAAAACCAGTGCAAAGCGAGTTGATTTTTAAGACTACAAGGATAAAATGAAAAAGAAAAAACAGGATACTGCCAAACAAATAAGGCAAATTGGGCAGAAAGGGTCTGTAGATAACTCAAGGACAATGATGACTTATAAGCCAAAAACTGAAATGTTGTGTAGGCATGTAATAATAAAAGATCAGTAGGGAACTATTAGCACAGATATCCAGCCAATTCCGTTGTGTCCATGGTGCAGCAAATCATTCTCCTAAGCAAAGTCACAGCTTAGAAAGTCACTTTTAGCTTCATTTAACCATGGACCAGAGCACACACAAACACGCTTACGCCTCATTAACACAATAGGGTCCGTTTGTTGGCCGTTAAAATCGGCCGTATTGGGCCGTTTTTCCCGGCCGGTTTGCATCCGTTTTGATTCCGTTCCGGGCTGCCGTTTTTAACTGCCGATTTTGACCCATTTTGCATCCTTTTTTTTCCCTGTCCGTTTTAAAATCGGATGAATTTCATTTAAATTTGTTGCCACACACAGCCCTCTGTAGACAATGCCATCCAGCCCCCTGTTGGTAATGCCGCCCAGCCCCTGCAGGTAATGCCACCCAGCCCCCTGCAGGTAATGCCACCCAGCCCCCTGCAGGTAATGCCACCCAGCCCCCTGCAGGTAATGCCACCCAGCCCCCTGCAGGTTGCACCCATCCCCCCGCCTTCCAGGAGAAGTCACTGACTTCAATGTCCATATATGGACAGTTTAGTCACTGACTTCTCCTGTAGCGGAATCCCTGGCCAAGGTGTCAGGGATTCCGCTTCTGAAGTGAGTGACGTCACTGTGTCCATATATGAACAGCAGTAGTCGCTCACTTCTCCCGTAGCGGAATCCCCAATCCCCGGCCGGGGATTGGAGAGTCAGACTTCTACAGGGAGCGTAAAAAGACCCTCCTCCTCCTCACATGCACTCTGCACTGTGAGGAGGAGGAGGAGGAGGAGAGAGAGCGAGAGCGACAAAATACATGGCCATCACTCGGGACACATTCCAGTGATGGCCGTGTATTACCCGGCCCCATGGACTTCTATGGGAGCCGGGCGGCCGGGTAAACGGCTGAAAATAGTGCATGTCCCATTTTTTGACGGCCAGGTTTCCCGGGCCGTCAAAAAATCGATCGTGTGAATAGCCCCATTAGGGGTCTATTGTTCCTAATGCTGCCGGGTGACGGCCGATTTATGAACGGCCGTCACCCGGCCGGGAAACCCTGTCGTGTGAATAAGGGCTTAGACTTTTTCCATTGTTCAACAAATCTTTGCAGAAAATCAATACTTAAAATAACAAATACACATTTTTTTTGAAGTGAGGGAGGCACCCACTGATATGCATGATGTATGAATAGCAATTCCTTAAAATGTTAATATTAATTCTGCCTTAATTAGCAGAATACAAGCTGTAATTATGGCTGCCTGTATTCTGTCAATTCACCCTATTTTAGAGATAACATTTCCATATTCCAGAAAAAGTATTTCTGCCGATTCTCTCTAAATAATACATTGCTGCCTTATACCTTATTAATTGCAAACTAGTCCACAACTTCTCACATTATAGGCCTGTGCTTGCAAACCTTTGTTCTGAGCATATCTGAATCATTTTGAATGACAGAATATTTGCGAAGAAACCACGCAGGATTATATGAACAAAAGCATCTTGGTTATTCAAATCTGCAGCTAGTGTGCATGTCCTATGATAGAGATTAAAAAACAGCCCCAGGTTATGATCAGAAGAATTACTGATGTAAATACCAGTCTGATACTCAATAGACTATTTTGCCGATGGCGCCATTTTCTTTTTTACATGTGACCACAAGAAACGGTTCTCCAACAATTACTTGTATAAAACATGTACAAAAAGTGGGAATGTCAAGCTGGTAAAATTAGAAAATATAGTGCGCATAGGAAAAAATTAAAAGTGTACTTTAAGGCCCCATGCACATGACTGTAAAAAATCTCCGTAATCGCGGACCGTAATTACGGGCCCATTCAGTTCTATTAGCCGCGGACACCTTTCCGTATCTCTACGGATAGGTGTCCATGCCGTAGAACTGTACCGCAAAAGAGACAACATGTCCTATCTTTTGCGTTTTTACGGTCCGTACTTCCATACATTGTATGGGAGAATGGGCAGAAAATGTGGGCTGCGGTCCGTGGCCAGCCGTACCCGCAAGTGCGGGCTGTAATTACGGGTACGGCCGTGTGCATGTGGTCATGTCTCTTTCTTATCTCACATTGGAAAAGGGTGGCAGCCATTTCATTTTTCACCAGTCAGTAGAAGGCTAGGCAGTTTGGTTAAAGAGGCGTCTTGATATACACTAAACATTTGCAGTTGTTTTACAGGCATTTTTATACATGTCAACATAGTCACCTCTCTACTCGTAAGCTTGAATGGTTAATTATTCTTTACTCACCTTCTACAACTGAATTTGTGTTGCCCATGTTATCTTTGCTGATGTCTGACAATTGCTTGATCACTTGGCTTTGTCTACTCAGTTTTTTCTTCAGATCTCTTAGGACAAACAGAACTTGACTAGAGGTAATAATTTGCTAGAAGAAGCATAAAAAGATAGATAAAAATGATTTTAGGGAATCTATATGCTACCTACAAAACCCATTATTTTCCCACCTAGGGACAAAATGCTCAAACTACTGTAAAGTGATACGGTGTGCTTCATAATATTTACATGTGCAGTAAGCAATTTAAAGGGTTTTTCCACTATACATAATCCTTTGCCATTAGGCAGGCCCCCCTGCGGTTAGATCAGACATGGGCAAACTACGGCCCGCGGGCCACATACGGCCCGTTAGGCTTTTTAATCCGGCCCGCCGAACTTGTCCAAGATATATCCGTCCTCAGCAGCTGCTAGTTCGCGCAGGAGGACGGATATATCCGTCCTGTGATCGCGCGGGTACTGCCAGTTTACCCACGCGATCAGCGGCAGGAGCACGGCTGTTATACACAGCCTGGCTCCTGCTGCAACTGCCGGAATCGAAGCACGCGCCGATTCCGGCAGTTTAACCCATTAAATGCCGCTGTCAACAGTGACAGCGGCATTTAATGTGTTTGACAGAGGGGGGAACTCCCTCTGTCTCCCGATCGGCGCCCCCGCAAACAAATCGCGGGTCGCCGTCGGGTTTCCATGACAGCCGGGGGTCTAACAAAGACCCCCAGGTCTGTCTTCAGCATCTGCCTGTTAGGCGATGCCAGAGGCATGACCTAACAGGTTGCCTGTCAGTTTTACACTGACAGGCAATAATGCTTTGGTATACGAAGTATACCAAAGCATTATATATGCGATCGGCACATCGCATAGTGAAGTCCCCTGGTGGGACAAAAAAAAAAAAAGTAAAACCGTTAAATAAAGTTTGTGAAAAAAAAAATAAAAAAAATTACAGTCAAAGTCAAATAAAACTACTTTTTTGCCCCAAAAAGTGGTTTTATTTAATAAAACGGTCAAAACAAATCACACATACACATATATGGTATCCCCGCGATCGTAACAACTTGACCAATAAAATGAACACATTAATTAAACCGCCGGATGAACGGCGTCCAAAGAAAACGCAAAAAACAACGGCAAAATTCTCTCTTTTCTCCCATTCCCCCCATAAAAAATAAAATAAAAGTTAATCTATAAGTCCTATGTACCCCAAAATAGTACTAATGAAAACTACACATTGTCCCGCAAAAATCAATCCCACGTACGGCCACATCGACGGAAAAATAAAAAAATTACGCCTCTTGGAACGCGGCGATGCAAAGACAAGTAATTTTTTTCTAAAAGGGTTTTTATTGTGCAAACGTAGAAAAAACATATAAAACCTTTACACATTTGGTATCCCTGTAATCGTGCCGACCCATAGAATAAAGTTAAGATGTTATTTACGCTGCATAGTAAACGGCGTAAATTTATAACGTGAAAATTAATGCTGGAATAGCTGCTTATTTTCAATTCTCTCCTAAAATAAAGTTAATAAAAGTTAATCAATATGTTATAAGCATCTAAAAATGGTACAATTACAAAATACAACTCGTCCCGCAAAAAACAAGCCCTTATACGGCTATGTCGACGGAATAAAAAAAAAAACAAGCCCTTATACGGCTATGTCGACGGAATAAAAAAAGAGTTACGACTCTTGGAATGCGACCGTGGAAAAACAAAAAATAATCCTTGGTCATTAACGTGCAAAATGGCCCGGTCATTAAGGGGTTAATGTTGCGCGTATTTCTCTTTATTTCACTTTAATTTTCACTTCGTTTCACGTCACCATTAAGCCCTTCGGTTTTCAAAGAGTACAATATCAGCCGTCACTTTGCCACGAAGCATGCAAACTATGCTAGCAAGCAGTCAACACAAGAACGGGCGGCTACTGCTCAGAGGTTGGCAGCTAATTTACAGAGTCAACAGAACTTTTTCTTGATAAATCACAGTGCGTATGTTATTTTAATCTATTTACATTTCCTCCTCCCAGTATCTGCGAAATAGTATGTAAATGCCATATCTTGCATATTCCTTGAGACAAATTTATTAACTGATAAGGGCTATTTTTCACATTTGAAAGACAGTTAATAAATTGGGTTGTAGTGTTCTTACTGTGCTATGAGGTTTGCACACACTACATTTAATGCTTTAGTATATCCGGCCCAAACACTCCCTCCAAATGCTCCTGGCCCGGCCCCTCTGTCAAATTTTAGAACCCATTGTGGCCCGCGAGTCAAAAAGTTTGCCCACCCCTGGGTTAGATGATTGTGGGGGGGGTTCTACCACAGATGTTCACTTTGGGAAAACCACGCATGGAAAGTTAAGCATTACACGGTACCCATTAAAATTAAGGCAAGGTTGCGTAATGCACAAATGCTATCACTGCTTTGGCTAATAGGAGTCATGATTGGGGATATTCTCTTTACAGTCTCCATATTCACTAGGAAAGGCTTATGAAAAAGGAACATAGCAAGGGCATGTGGATTGTGAATATATTAAATTGCATACTTCCTTTTTCACAGTGAAGTGAAAAGCAAATGGTACCGTAAAGATGTTTTCCCCCAAAAAATATGTACAGTACAAGTAGAATTGTCCACTTGTGTGAAGTTTCCCGATTTAGTAATCAGACATTTCTAAGTATTCTTGGTCTAAAATACGTGGGCTATTGAAAGGGGACACCCACTAATGGCCCCCATAACAGTACCAATATGAATTGTCAAACACCTTTTCCCTCTCCTACTGATCTGCCTGTGAAAATATCATTATTGGTTCTTCCTCCGTGAACAATGACACTCAGGATGTTGCCTTACATTATCAATAGATTTAATCCATTGCATTTGTACACAAATATATTGTGAAATTAAAAGCAGGGGAAAAGTACTGAGAGCATAAGAAATTATATGTGCATGTTTAATCTATCAAAATCAGGTGAGTGTCTAGGAAAATGTAGGAAGATAGATTGACACCAGTATGCGATTAATGTGTGATATGGCAGAAATATTGATAAGGAGTAGACAGAAGTGAGGGTAAAAAAAGAAAATCTTTACAACAGAATCTTTACTTGTCTAAATTATTAGAAAATTATATCAAAATGAGTAGATGCCAAAAATAAAATAAAGGGATTTTCAAAAATGTGTCGAAATTTAATTTGGAAATGTGTTTTTAATGTATCACATTATGGGTAATAGCGAAGTTAAAGGGAACGTCTTCTATTGGATTTCATTAATTAGATTTCTGTAGAAGAGAATGAGGAGGGGAACTTAAGACTGACGTTTCATACGCCAGTCCTAACCTAAACCACACTGAAGTAAGATGGGCCTAATTTATCAAAAGACGTGCACCTTTTAATAAATTAGCCGCATCTGTGGCCGTTCATGCGCTAAGAAGTAAAAGCTACGGTGGCTATTAGCCGCTTCTTATTAAACATTTCTATCAGGGCCCCAGCGTTAGTCACTTGGAGAAAGGAACGGACCCTTCAGCTAGGTCCCGTTCCTTCCTCCGAAGTAACTAGCGCTGAGACCCTGACTGTACTTACAGGAGCTGAAGATGCTGAATGAGCAGCAAGAAAGCAGAAGCTCCGTGTGGAGAGAGCCAGGCCAGCAGGTCCTTTTCTACACAGCCGACTGGACCCTGCAAGACTGCGGAGTGCCCCATCCTCCTTCACATGCCCCCCTGACCCCACTTGTAGAAAATAAAGTTTTGTTTTTTTCCGTTCACCTAGTGTTTTTTGCCGCAATTTTCGTAATCGCGGAAAAATGGATGGAAAATCCACAGCTTAATACATTAGCAGCAGAGTGGATGAGATTTGAACAAATCTCATCCACAAGCTGCGTAAAAAATGCACTGAAAAAACGTTTATAAATTGACCTGCAGTGCGGCTTTTAAACCCACAGCATGTCAATTTATGTTGCAGAATCGCTGCTTTCTGTTGTGGGTTTTCTCCATTGAATTCAATGGGAGGTAAAACCTGCAACAAATAACAGATTTTGCTATTTTTGTGGCAGAAAAGCTGCGATTCTGTCACAAAAAAATTGCACCGCAGATAAAAAAAAAAGCTTATACTTACCCAGAACCCTGTGCTTTTGCGTCTAATCTGGCCTCCAGGGATGACATTTTATCCCATGTGACTGCTGCAGCCGAGATCAGTCACAGTCACATGAGATGAAATATACGCTCGTGTGAATGAGCCCTAAATGCTCCTTACATCCTCGCAAGTGCTTCTCCTTCGCTTAAGGTGCCCTCCATATCGTGTTATTGCCCTATGTTTATTTTGTACGACGGAAAAGCTCCCGACGTACACGATAAAGGTGTTCATGGGGCTCGATTATGTCCTTTTGGTCTCCGTCGGGTTGGTATACTTCGGTATACCCTTTTTTTTTGAAGGGTGGAATAGCGTAGTAGACTCTGCTATTCCATCCTAATAGATCCCACAAAAAAAACGTATACCGCTCCTGACAACACTATATGGACAATGATGTCAACGAGCACTCTGCCCGTGGACTTTGGCCCAGGGAAAGCTCCTGACGTTGCTGTCCATTTATGAACAGTGACTTCAGGAGTTTCCCCAGGGCCATTCCGGAGGCTACGTATCCCATTGTATGCCATACAGTGGGAAAAGTTTTGGTTGAATTCAATAAAATCCAGTGCATCAACCAGTCACTGACTGCTTCATGGTTTCGTTCACTGTAACTCGACGTCTGTAACAAAATCAGTTACTGCGTATAGCGTACAAACGTGAGCGCCACACTTTCCGTTGCCCACCCCTGGTAATGGAGGGGGGGCCAATCTCTTTGGCTGTAAAGGGGCCCAGAAATATCTTATGCTGGCCCGGCAGTTACATACATTTTTTTTTATAGTTAGACCGTATTCACATGAACGTGTGTCAAATCGGTTATGAAAAACAGCAGTTCTCCACTTGGGTCTATTAAGGGATCCATGAAAATGGGCAAAAATCGGACACATTCCGGTAAAAAACGTTCATGCGAATAGCCCTATAGAAATACATTGATTTTATGCAGCCGTGTGACGGCCGTTAAAAAGACATTGCTGCGAATAAGGCCTTAATAAAAAGTATACAAAGGTATAATTTTTTAAAACCCTATCAAAAGTCAACAGTCCATACTGAAGATCCCCTGGTACAGGTATGAGCGAATGTTTCTAGAAGATGCATGAAAGTAAACCTCTTCTGCCATGTAATTCATTCACACCTCACCTTAATAAGTTCAGAGCAGTACTGTAGATGCCGGACCAGCGTGATGTCCAGGCTCTCATTTCCTGTAGTGAGCGGCAGGGGACTGCTTGCAACACTGGTGCCAACACCTGTGTCTTCAGTCAATGCCTCGCTCAGGTGTCCCCTGGCTTCTGGGTGTTCAGATCTGTAACTGTAAAATATGTACTTTAGCAGGAACACATTACAGTCCTGTATACAAGATAATGGTCGTGCATTCATTAATTCTACTAATACTATGCTGCATGATTCTGATAGATGTAGAGATCCGAGTTGTCCATAACTAATGGATCATACTCCATGTGCACAATCGTTTGGGGTTTTTTTTTTTTTTTAAATATAAAATGTATATTATTGTGATGTGATTGGTGCAACTTTTAAAATACTTCATTAAAAATTATTTTAAATTTTTGAGATACAGCTGCATTGTATACTGTATACAGAGCAGCTGTATCGAGCGCGGAAACCTGTATCTGTCAGGTCCGTGGGACTGACCGGTTCAGTGTCAGCGGGTCCTGCGTGTCAGAACTGCTATCGATCACATCTAAGTTCATAACCTGCTTTCACTGAACCAGTCAATCCCGTGGACTGGACGGATTTAGGTTTTAGTGCACGATACAGCTGCTCTGTATAGAGGATACGAAGTATCTGAAAAAGTAAAAATAATTTTTAATAAGAAGTATTTTAAAAGTTGCACCAATCACACTAATACACATTTTTATAAAAAAAAACAAAACGAAAACTATTTCAAAAGGTGTACATAGCCTTTAAAGGAATGACATTTTTGCTAGTGCCAGGTTTATAATAGTTTATTACAGGTTATTATAATAGTCTATTACCATTAGATTTGGTGGAAATCTATTTACAACTCTAACAATTCCAATATTCCCTATTTCTGTAAAAGCTTTTTTTCTAGTTCAAAGACATGGACTAGAATAGCAAGGCTTATTGTGCAAACAAAACCACAGAGGAGGGGACCCTGGGGCACCCATAAGTAAGTTTACAGTGCAAACAGTGTCATAGTGTCAATATTTATATGTAGCATTGTCATTATGTACTTCAAGTATTGTTCAGCATTGCGCTGGAGAATTACTATGTCTGATCAGACATTTCTGTAACTGAAACGCTGTTCTATACATGTGAATGAGGTGGTTACCGCAGCATGCATGTAGATTTCTGCAAGCCCAACTCAGATGAATGGGAGAGTCACTGAAATTTCAGCAACAGATCTGCCGCCTGTAAATATACCCTTAGGCCACTGCACACACAGCGTAATTGCCACAGTTTTTCCAGGTGGAAAATCCACAGCGTATTACAGTAGCAGCAATGTTGCACGCAAAAAAACCCGCAAAAAAACGACCACACTCACCCCTCCCCTGGTGCTCCTGTAGTGATGCGTCCCTGCTAACCGGGCTTGTTTGTGTTGAGCCGGCCTCCTGGGATGACGTTTTGTACCATGTGACTGTTGCAGTCAATCACAGGCCAAAGCGTCATGTGGGATGGGATGTCATCACAGCGACCAGCTAATTGGAGCAGTGACACTTTGCTATGGGAGCGCCAGGGGAGGAGTGTAGGTTTTTCCTTTTTTTATCCCCTTTTGGGGCAGACGGTCTGCTGCAACTCACTGCGGAATATGGGTCGGATTGGCTGCAGAGTTTTCCGGCAAGGGCAGGAATCACATATAGGCATCCTTCAAAACACACTATTTTTTCAGCGTTTTGTAAAAATCACAGGAATTTCAAGCGTTTTTTTATGCCATTTTTATTTAAAAAATTTTAAACGCCAGAAAAACCATACGCAGAACATGCTGTGTTCCAAAAGGTCAAAGCCAAAACGCTTCCAAAAGGTCAAAGCCAAAATGCTGTGTATGTAGACGCTCATATTTTACGAGAGATCTTAAAGCAACGAAAACCCTAAGAAAAATGCAGCAAAAGCTGTACGGGCATCCAGCCACAGTTTTTCTGGCAGTTATTTTAAGCCAAACAAGAATCGATCGAAAAAGAAGAAAATGTATAATGGAAAGACTAATTTTTCGCTATTTTGGATCCAGTCCTGTGCTTGGCTCAAAAAAACGCATCAAACCTGCATGTGTGATTCCAGCCCGAGGCCAGGATCACACAACATCGTTTTGATGCATGTTTTTTTTAAATAGGTCTTAAATGACAACTAGAATCCGATTTTCGCTCTGAGAAACCATTCTGCTATTTGTCTCTATGAATTTGCATACACAAGGCTTTTTTTTAATAGCCCATTTAAGAACGTAATGGCTTTTTTCCTATCTGGGCAGAGGTTTGCGATCTAATGACTGTTCAAAAGATGGAAAAGTTCCCAAAATTTTATTTCTACCGCCAATAGTTTCATATTTATATCAAGGCCCTGCCTCTGCCTAAGTCTGGATCATGTGGTTTAAAGATCGAAAAATTAAACAGTTCCTTTGATTTCCATGACAAAACTAACAGTAATCTAACTGAAAGGATATGCTGAAAATAATTGCCTCTGGTGTGTGATCGCATGTAACATACGTACACAATACACACGCTGAATCTTATTTCCTACAGTCGGCAAATAAAACATGATTCAGTGACAAAATGAACCCAAACTTCATTTCTAATTCTACATTTTCCCTGGGGAAATAGCAAAAAGTGTTATCATGAATTGTGCAGTAATAACTCAAAGACAACACATACAAGAATACAATCAATCGGTGTGTTTGTATTGTCATGAAGTGTACGTTAAGGGTTGAGTTATATGTAAGGGGTAAACAATGGTCTGTGAAATATCTCTAAGTTATATATACATTTAGTAATATTTGAGTAGTACGATGTGAATGTAAGGTCGTGAGAAAATTACACACAGTGTTTTCCCTCCAATATTGGCAAACTGTATAGTAGTAGTGTAAAAGGGCCTGGTCTAAAGGAAATCCCTGCAAAACAAAACAAAAAAATAGGCAAGGCTTACCAGAGAAGACCATTTCAAGGTATTCTTTTCAGTTTTAAGTATGCAAAGGCCAGTAAATCTAAGCAATTTTTCATTTCTAAAAGGAGCTTGTAGGCAATGTTACCCAAGAGCATTTACGGTACTACTCATCTTATGTTGCATCGAGAAGCCTTTTAAACTTCAAGTTCCGAATCTGCTACATTCATTAAAGCGGTTCTCTAATAAAATGTATTTTAGAAGAATCCCATTAATACTGCAGCCGGAGATGGGGAGAGGATTGGCCTGACAGATGTCAAACTGCTTTTCCTGTTCTCGGAGGTCAGCAAATCCAGTTTTTTACTGTGTGAACACAATGACATCTGACAATCTAGTTGTTCGTGATTCCCCAGTCTTTTCAATGGGGATGTCAGGAAGCAAGTCTGTCTCACGTTACTTAAGGTCTTCAGCTTAAACCTAGAAACGCATTCTAAAAAGGTAAACCAATGATAAACTTGTCCACATGGTTTGTCAGTCTGCATGACCTTCATGATCCTTAAGAAATCTTACAGAAATCAGACAACTGATGACCTATCCACCGGATAGGTCATCAGTACATGATCTGTGGGGGTTCGACACCCAGACCACGCACGGTTAGGCCAGATTTACACGAGTGTGTGCGTTTTGCGCGCGTAAAAGGTACTTACCAGCTCTGTGTGTCAGCTGCGTATGGTGCGTGATTTTCGTGCAGCCGCCTTCATTATGACACTGTTTGTATGTTTGTAAACCGAAAAGCACGTGGTGCTTTTCTATTTTCATTCATACTTTTTACTGCTGTTGCGCGATTAACGCGCGTCACACGGAAGTGCTTCCGTGTGCTGCGTGTGATTTTCATGCACCCATTGACTTCAATGGGTGCGTGATGCGCGAACAACGCACAAATATCGGACATGTCGTGAGCTTTACGCAGTGGACACGCTGCGTGAAACTCACGGACAGTCTGCACTGCCCCATAGACTAACATAGGTCCGTGCGAGGCGCGTGAAAATCACGGGCGTTGCATGGACGTATATCACGTTCGTCTAAATAAGCCCTTAAGCCGCTCCGGCTGCCTCCGTGCACCGGACATACATGCCGGAAGCAGTTAGCTTCAGCTATGGAATAGCGGCCGAGCTGCAGTACTGCTCCTATTCAAGTGAGAGCTGCAGAACGGCCGCTATGCTAGAGAGCCAATTACATCGCATAATGGGCAATAACATCCAGAGCAAGCAGGTGGATAGGTCATCAGTTGTCACTGTAGTGGACAACACCTTTAATTCCATATTGATTTTTTCAATTTTAAGCTGGAATATGACTGAATGGGCAAATCCCGACAGATCAGGGGAGGGCTAGGGTGCTCCAGCAGCTGTCAGATGTCTCAGACTGTGTTCACACATATTGGATTTGCCATAGGCAAATACGTCGAGGATTTTTTAAAGAATCCATGGCTGAAATCCGAGGCAGATACACAGGTTTCTGCCGCGGATGTGGCAGCAAATCCACATGTGTATTAGCCCCGTTGTAATTCAATGAGGCTAATCCGTGGCTTTTCCGTGCAGAGTACACACAAATAATGAACATACAGTGAAAAATCTGCAGTGAATTCATTATTGTGTACAGGACTCTGCTGCATGTGAAAGGGGTTACAAAAAAAATCCATTCTCTTGCATTGGATGAAGGATTTATAGCGAATTGGTTGATTTAAGTACGGAATCGGCATCTAAATCCTGAACATGGCCTTACAAGTACACACAGAGACGGAGGAGGGGGTGGGGGTGCCTCCTGGGAAACATATAGACTTACTTATGTTTTCTTAGTGTAGATTGTAATATGTTACAGAATAGGATAAAAAATAAATTAGAATATTAAAGGAGGAACTGCCAGGATTTTTATTTTTTGCTTATATGTTCTATGTTTAATGTTCCCTTAAGGCAGAAGAGCCACTGAACAGAGGACAGGAAAAGGGTAATGAGGCTTGGGCAGGACTATTTTTTACAGCCATGTTAATCATATATATAAGTTTAGGTGGACTTCTTTCTTTTGGGATTTAGGGTAGGAACACACAGGGCGGCTAAGCTGCATAAAAGTACACCGTGTATACGTCCTGGAAGCCACAGGGAATTGGCGGTGCAGTTTTTCGGGTGGCATGTTCGCTGCAGAAATCCTGCTGAAAAAAAACCAAAGTTTATACTTACCCTGGCCGTAGTCATGATTACATGTCCCTCTCTCACACAGGGCGGATACACTACGACAATGCAACTCTATGGCATCCTGCAGCCCAGCCTCCTGGGATGACATATCATGTGACCGCTGCAGCCTTTGATTGGCTGCAGCAGTCACATTGGACGAAACTTCATCCCAGGAGGCTGGGCTGCGCTCAGAATTCAGGATCGCATCACTAGGACTATGGGAGGGAGTAAGCAGAAGCTTTTTTTTATTCATTTCAAATGAGTTTTCTTTTTTTTCGCTTATTTTTGCGGTGGAATCGCAGCTTTTCTGCCACAAAAGTCACAAACACATGCCCACTGTGCTGCGGGTTTTACCTACCCATTGAATTCAAATGGGGAAAACCTGCAACAGAAGAGCAGCGATTCCACAGCATAAATTGACATGCTGCGGCTTAAAAAAACGCACTGCAGGTCAGTTTATGAACGGTTGCTCAGCAGATTTTTTTCCGCTGTGTGTGGATGAGATTTGTTCAAATACCACCCACACTGCTGCTACTGTACTATGCTGCAGATTTTCCAGAAAATCCGTAGTGTTTACGTCTGGCGTGTTCCTACCCTTGCACATGCCAGTAGTGGTGTGGCAGGAAGCAGCACTACTAGCACATCTAAAAACTGTGGAGAAATATACTGTAAAACTATGCCCTATTCGGATGGCGGTCTAAATCCATGACTTGCAGACAGCCACTTAAGAATATTTTAAACATCTAATGGAAGTTTCAGAGATTTAGAATAGTTAGCGTTACTGGGAAGATCTTTTTTTATTTTGAGAAATGTGCTTTAGATGTGGAAAGAAGAGTAGAACATATGACATTTTTGTTTCCAATGACTGAGGCCTCATGCACACGACCGTAAAAACTCCCGTTATTACGGGTCGTAATTACGACCCGTAATAACGGGCTCATAGACTTCTATTGGCGACGGGTGCCTTCCCGTTTTCTCACGGGAAGATGCCCGTGCCGTTGAAAAAGATAGAACATGTCCTATTTCAGGCCGTAATAACGGCACGGACAGTCCATAGAAGTCTATGGAGCTCTCGTAATGACGGGTGGCTACATGTGTGCACCCGTCATTACGGCAGCGTTGCTAAGCGACGTCAGTAAATAGTCACTGTCCAGGGAGCTGAAAGAGTTAACTGATCGGCAGTAACTTTTTCAGCACCCTGGACAGTGACTACCGATCAGTATAAACCTGTAAAAAATAAAAATAAAAAAGACGTTCATACTTACCGAGAACTTCCTGCTTCCTCCAGTCCGGTCTCCCGCCCGTTGCCTTGGTGACGCGTCCCTCTCGACATCCGGCCCGACGTCCTGGATGACGTTTCAGGCCATGTGACCGCTGCAGCCAATCACAGGTCAATCACAGGCTGCAGCGGTCACATGGACTGCCGCGTCATCCAGGGATGTCGGGCTGGATGTGAAGAGAGGGACGCGTCACCAAGACAACGGCCGGGTAAGTATGAATTTATTTAACTTTTATTACAGAAAGGGCTGTCCCTTCTCTCTATTCTGCACTGATAGAGAGAAGGGGCTGCCGATTAGTGCAGTGCTATTTTGCCGCCAAAAACGTGCCGGTAAATACGGGTGGAATACGGGTGACACCGGACCCATATTTACGGGCACGGGTTCGTAAATACTGGTGCAAAACGGGTCGAATACGTGTGACCAAGGACCCGTATTTACGCCAGTATTTACGGATGGGAAAAAATACGGTCGTGTGCATGAGGCCTGAGACAGTCATTTTAAGTTATAATACTGCTAACGATTTTTCCAGACCATCAGGACAGGCCCTTTTGCATTGGGACATGTTACAGATAATCTAATGATGATGTATTGGAAGGTTGCAAGTGCATCCTCGAAATGAAAAAAAAAGTCAAATCAGGAGCTTGAAAATAGATTGCCACATATGGCCGACCCTTGTGAGGTCACTCAGCCAGCAGAAACAAACATCTATGTTGCCCTAGCTACTATAGTGGGTCACCCAGCCCTTCTCCCTGGCTTGGTAATCAGACCTGAACTATCTGGTATTGTTTACCTGTGTGTATGGACTAGGAGTGCACTAGAGAAAAAGCCAGTCCAAATGTTTATTTTGTTTTTTCCAGAGCCTGCCCAGAATTTAAAAAAAAATGGCGCCACCCAAAATGTGTTCTAACGGTTAGGCCAATGTTAGTGATTAAAGTGGTTGCCCCATTACCATATGTATTATTAGGAGGGCATATGACCATCAGAGGCGGTTTCCTCACTCAGGGCCCCCACCAAATAGCCAGAGTAGAGAGCTGATGGAAAAAGTCTCTTACTCTGAAAGACTTCGCACTACAGTAGGAGTGCACATCCTGCCACCTGCAATGACAACCTGTGCGGCCCCCAACCATCAGGACTCGGACATACTTGTCTTTGTCCCAATAGTTCAGAAAGACACAACGGTCGAGGGCAGCCATGCCGGTCCTCCCCTCCCTGCACTGATAAAAGAGATCAGGGCAGGTCTTGGGAAACACAAGAACTATAGAACTGTATGAGTTTTATTTTAAGCAGCAATCCAAGCAAAACAGTGACTGTGTTTTTCCTAGTATAGGCATGTCGGAGCACTGCATGACTGGTATTTTTCCTTTGGTGGTCTTTGAATCCGCATGTCATGAACCGCCCCTCAGTACCTGCACTAGGCATAACAGTGCATCAGTTTTACCCAGGTCCTGATCATTTATTGTGGCCCCAGGGAGTAGTACAATCTGATAATGTGGGTCGCGGACCAGAAAAGGCTATGCACTCCTGCATTACATGGTCAACCATTATCTTGAATGGACGTAATTTAATACAATATTTTTCCTGATAAATATTTAAGCTATGGTATCTTGTGTTCGTAATACAGTATCAGCTGATGGTCATGTGTCTGCTTCTTTCATAAGACCACCTGAACCAACAACCTGTTTATGAAAAAAAAAAAAAAAATGGAAGGTGACTGGTTCTCTCATCTGCAATGACTCTCTATAAGGCCATGTTCACATTGAGTTTTTTGGGACTGTTTTTGACGTGGAAACCACGTCGGAATCAGCGCCAAAAAATGGTCGAAATCGCCCCACATTGATTTTAATGGGTGGCAGAGGCGCTTTTTTCCCGGGCGGCTATTAGCCGCCCGTGGGAAGAAAGCGGTATATCCACCTCTGACCTCCCATTAAAATCATTGGGAGGCAGCAAAAAAACAGCGGCGCTAGTTTCAGAGCGCTTTTTGTGGCTTTTTTTTGCCTGGGGTGCTTGCATTAGTTCAATAGAGGCAGGTGAAAAACGCCACGAAAAACGTGGCAAAGAAGCACAGGCAGGTCAAAATCTGCCTCAAAATTCCTGAGGGAATTTTTGCAGCAGATTTTTTCTGCCTGCAAAATAATGTGTGTGAACAGGGCCTAAGAAAGCAGGGCAGCAGGAAGAAGAATAAAAGCACATAATAGCAAAAAACAAAATATAAATGATTAAAAACAGGAATACCAGAATAAAGAGAGACAGAAAAAACAAACAAACGAGGACCCAGAACACAAAACATGCAGTGAAAAAACATCTTGCCAATGCAAAAGCAAAACCTACGCCATGCTGCTTAGGTCTTGCCCATTGCATTTGTTATTGACAAGCTTATTCCACTGCAAAGACTCAACGGGCTAAAAAGAAGAGACAGAGAAGGAAAAACATCGAAGAGGTTAGTAACATCATTAAAGGTCCAAACTGTATTCAAGGAAGATTTTTTTCACCCAGTTATGTGCAGTTACATTTCTTTAGCAATTTATCATCCAATATTATTTCTGATATGCCATATTACGATAGGATCCCTAGCCCAATAACGGGCTCAGAAGTATTAACCAATACACCCTGACCGACATGTGGAACTAGGTTCTAAAGAGTACAAACAACGTCTTCCTTGAATCGTGTAAGAACCAGGATTTTCTTTGTAAAAAGATATATTAGCACTTCTGTGTCGCCACTTACCTGGTCTTCTCCACAACAGAGTCTGTAAACACGGAGTCGGCACCTCCACCATTACAAACCATACCACCACCATCCTCATCATCAAAGTCAGAGGTGTCCAGGAAATCAAAGCTCTCTAAAGCACTCTCAACAGTTAGACTTATACTGGAAGACCGGCTTCGATTTACAGATGGCTTGCACTGCAAAAGGTAGAAGGGACCAGTGAAGACCAGACATACATTATATAGGAAAAATTAAGAGTTCTCTTAGAAATTGGTTTTCGCATTACATTGGGTACTACTTTTGTATGTGATTTAGTTAGTTAGGATGCAGAATAACATCCGTATAATGAAACATGCATACACTAGGATACATTTTGCAGAAAGGCTTTCTATTTTTGAGATAACAGCAATGATTTTTGAATTCAATGAAAAAAGTTCCCACAGTGGTGTGCATAGGGCACATAAAGACAAACAAATGTGTACTATTTTTTGCCAGCCAAAACGACATAGCCGCCCAGTAGACATTGGTATGATAGTAATGTTGGGTGACATAACATTTGCTTGTATGAGGCCTGACTGATTAAAAAGTGGAAAAATAACTACTTAATGGTCAGCCACAGGCGGCACACGGGGTCTTGATCTCTGGCACACTCTCTTTGTATTCAGCGCCGTTGCTGGGTCGCTGAACAAAGGGAGAGGCACAGGGGGAGAGTGGATACACAAACTGGGGTAGAGCGGAGAGACACGGGGAGAGCGGAGAGACACAGGGGGGACGGCACACTGTGTACTTCATCTGTGATTTTTTTTTTTTTTTTATCGGCACACCATACAAAAAAGGTTGCGGACTTCTGAACTACAATAATGTCTAAAAAAAAAAAGTCTGAAGCTGTGAACCATAAAAACATAACAGTAAGAGGTTTACAAATCCTTTGAATTATAGTCTAAGTTGTTACAAACTAGTTTAGCATTTACAAAACGAGATCTGGTGCAGCACAGGTTTAGGGCCTGTTCACATCAGCGTTGACTTTCCGTTCCAGGGTTCCATCAGAGGTTTCCGTCGGGTGAACCCCGCAACGGAAATTCAAATTGAAACCACAGCTTCCGTTTCCGTCACCATTGATATCAATGGTGACGGAAACATTGCTAATGGTTTCTGTTCGTCGCCATTCCGGCAGGTTTCCGTTTTTCCGACTGAATCAATAGCGCAATCGACTGCTAAATTGATTCCGTCATTAAAACGGAAACCTCAGACGGAACCCCGGAACGGAAAGCCAAAGCTGATGTGAACAGGCCCTGATTTACAAATGCACGCACATATTTCATGTGAACACTGAAGTCTATGTATGTAGCTCGGCTAAGCAGCTTCTCTGTCCAAGCCTTCTTCTTCTGACAAACATAGTAGAGCTCTATCCCAACTTGGTAAAATGTTTAGAACCTCTTTATATAAAAAGAAACAATTATTTTCTTTTAAACTTTTAGCCTCCAACGTAAGGTATCGCTAAACATAACGGATAAAAAGTCCTCCTTGACTTTGTCCTTTTACCCTTAAAAGGGTTCTCTGCTTTGGACAATCCATAATTGTTAGAAGGGTCGCTGACCATAAACAGATCACAAAAAAGTGTCCCCCTGCGGAGTTGTCCAACGATCAGCTGTAATCTGGGGAAACCAGTCAATAAATGTTCAATATCTCTGCAGCGCCACCACAGGGAAAATTAAGCATTACACAGTGCCCATTCAGATCAATTGGTTGTCTGGATAATGCAGGACACGACATGTACTCCGAGCGAGAGATGCTCTTTGTAACTGCTCACTACTCTGGCCAAAAGGAGAACATCCTGAACAGGGAACCCCCCACTATTAACTCAAAATTCCCTGATAGGGTGTATGTAAATAGGTTTTCAAAACGGGGCAACCTCTTTGAGATGTCATCAGCTACACAACTTACACTACTTTTAGAGTTTTCCTACAGTTAATAGCAACTAACTTATTTTTTAAGAAAATGAATTAAGGTTTGTTATGTCCACTAAATAGGAGAATTCTACCCAAAAAGTCCCTGAGCTAATGCACAGTTTCCAAACTCTTTTAAAAGGGAGTCATATCGGAGTCCAAGCTATACACTAAACTCCTTTTTGTTTTTTAAATTTGCCTTTTATATATAGGTCACAGTAGTGAAACAAATATGTAAAACCTGCATACAAAAAATTGGCAAATGGCATATAGTATTTAGCTAATAGCAACCACTGCAAATAAAATCATGTTTCATTACACGTTCTTATCACTATGTACTTGTTCCCTATTTAGCACCGGCTTTATGAAAAATACTTGCATTATGCATATTCAGGAAAAAAATATTTTCAGTTATGCAATAGTTTTATTAACAAATAGTTATTGTCATGTGATTTGCATGTCACTAGGGCGCAACTTAAGCCGTGTGTTTTTCTTAACAATAAATTTATGGTGTGAGGGTCACTTGATGGATGCCCTAAAAGACATCAGTAGCTGAGAGACTGGTGTGTTTTCTATCAGGATTTCCCTTTTATCAAGTAAAGCCAAGAACATATCTAACCTGATTCTCTTCTCTGCAACTAGCAACTTCTCAGAATTGATGCCCTTTAGGCTTCGCAGTCGACTACGCTATGGATTCCGCGCAAAAAAAACCAGACATTTTACGAAACGAATACAAACGGAAACCATTTGCAACGGAAGCATTAACATTAAAATTAATGGTAATGCAGACGGAAAGATATGTTTTCCGTTCATGGGCTCTAGTGACGGAAAGCCCGAAGCAGATGTGAACGAAGCCTAAATCAGTTACTTCAATTGGGAGCAGCAATCGGAGATGTGGCAGTCCAAACTGGACAACCTCTTTAAAGTCTACTAAAGAATCACCTCAAATCCAAAGCACAATAAAAAAAAAAAAAACACAAATAATCCTGTGTATGAGAACAGATATGACAGGAATTACTGTATAGAAATATTAAAATGTAGATATACATGTTATATACACGTTGTATCAAAGTACTAAAAAACTACTATACAGCTACAAAACAAGAGTACAACCACGATATTCAATTAAATAGAGAAAAAGACTGAAAAACGCAACGAACATGCATTAAAATGTTTATTTGTGTGCAATATAAAACATGAATCCGTGTAAATGGACAAAAGAAGTCACATTAGATAGCATGTGTAAACTACAGCTTTTAAACCCCCCCTTCCAATTATACTGTCACCTATTACATGCTTCACCGTGGCTTATGCAACAGGTGTTTTGATCAATTTCTAGCCATAAAAAAAAATGCACAAAATACTTAAAGTGGCACAACAAACATTTGTGACCCAAACATGTAAATTACATAGATAAAAAAAAAATTTAAATAAAAAAAAGTTATATATATATATATATATATAAAATAGGAGTTCCCCACTCCCTTTTTGCAACAAATTTAAAATAGGCAAAATTATATATACAAATTCTGAATATTAACATCTTAATATCTGCTAATATTTTATCAGCCATTCACAGGCGGTCAATATATTTCCCTAGATAACACTTTAGTAAGCAAAACCAGAAAAATATCCTATTAGAATAACACTATTCTGTATAGAAAAATAACATTGTGATTTCTTACTAATATACTTGCAAAATGCAGTGCCACAAGTGACAATCACAATACATTGGTACAATCCCAGACAATCTAAAGACAGAGTGATGCTTTGCATTCACTTACTTTTAGGACATCTTCAAGGTGAGTAATTTCATGGTACAATTCTTGGTACTCTTGATACTGGTCTTTACAAGGCTCAAGTGTTAGGAGAAGCCCTTGCAAAGACTCCTCTAAAGTTCCATCCAAGTAGGATCTAGAGACTTCAGCTTCACTATATGTGGAGCAATCAGACTGGAGTCTCTCGGGAACAGTGGGTATTTCTGTTGATGTAAGCCTTTTTACCAGCTGTTTGGTAAGATTACCTTCACAAGCGTCTAGCTCCACAGGCTTCAGCTCAGAGGCCTCCTCAGAGTCTTGCAAAATTGACACCGAGACATTTGAAGTAATATATATGTTACTATCCACAGTGGACAGATGGCTTTGGCAAGCAGAGAGGTCCGACTCATCTCCCGTAGAGGTTTCCTCAGTTTCACTAGCACGTTCTACAATGGATTGGAAGTGCTGTGACGGACTAGCGGAATATTCACTGGCACTCAATCGGTCTTTCACTGGTTCCTCTGATGACAGTTCACTAAGGTTATGTTCTGGTGGGGTGACCATGATTTCAGGATTTGAGTAGCCCAGAGAAGACGAAGGGGTTGATCTGGGTGGTGTACAGTCACCATTAGGCAAGTCGTCAAAACTTAAGGAGAGGGCTCTCTTCTCAATGGATTCCACACCGCTATCGAAAACATCATCTTGCATGTTGGACTAAAACAGAAAATACACAACATACATTATACAATGTTCTAATTTGGCTAAATACTACTACTACTAATTATTATTATAGAAAATATCAACATACTAAGTAAATACAAGTCATTTCAAGGACCACAACAAACACAACACAATTTTATGGACCTTTTCTTACCAAGTCCAGAAATTATGAGCGAGAGAAGATATTCCCAGGACAAAAGGCCTCTAAAATAAATTTTTTACAGTAAACGTTACTGTCCTCAAGTGTTAAGCCGTGATCTTTTATCCTCAAATTTCATAATTGAATCATAATTTCTGGTATGGAAGAATACATTTTAGGCGTGAGGACAATAAACAGAGCATGAAGATTTGACTACTATATTAAAGTGCACCTCCAGTGAAGGACTTGAATTTACACACAGATCTTTAAGCTTCTAACCTAGAATTAAAAAAAGTTCTCTATGTTGTTTATTAGCTTCATGCATTTGCATTTTGTGTGTCTGTAGATGGGACTTGCTAGTTAACAAAATCCAGGCATTCCTGCAGTATTAGCAAGAACAGATATTATGCAGGCAGTCTCTCCTTCTCTATCTGCAGTGTGAGAGGGAAGGTGGGAAGAGGGGGGGGGGCAGTAATGATATCTAGCAGGTTCGTAGACAGAGACCAGGACCGGGCTGCCGCTCCACTGTATCTGTAATATGGCAGACATTCACAACAACTTCCTGTTAGTGAATTAGGAAGGAGAGGTCTGCAGCACAAACAGTTGAGGTTTGAATGGAAATGATTCACATAGGTATTGTACATGAGGATCTAAGAGCACAGTGACGTTTTTTTTTAGATTTCACTGGAGGTACGCTTTAAGAATAAGACCATGCCTTTTGTAGCTGAAGACACAGTTTGAGGAGGTAGTAAAAATGAAAGCACACATATGTAATGTTTGTAATTAATGCAATGAGAGGTTTCCCTGACTACCAAAGACGCCTTAAATTATGAAAAACTGTCACTGTCTCAATAGTGTTTTGGATTTTGTTTATACATTACTAATGAAGATACGGTCATGAGTAACGGAACTACAATCATACAATGAGCATGTCCCCAGCACTGGTCTAAGATATGTTATAGAACTAGTAAGAACGCATTGGTTTTTAGTCCGAATTTCCTTTGGAAGTTTAAAAGCAAAACTATATGTTTCAAGTATTATGCATCTTAACCCGTTAATGACCAAGTATTATTTTTTGTTTTTTCACGGTCGCATTCCAAGAGTCGTAACTTTTTTTTTATTCCGTCTACATAGCCGTATAAGGGCTTGTTTTTTGCGAGACGAGTTGTATTTTGTAATTGTACAATTTTTAGATGCTTATAACATATTGGTTAACTTTTATTAACTTTATTTTAGGAGAGAATTGAAAATAAGCCGCTATTCCAGCATTAATTTTCACGTTATAAATGGACGGCGTTTACTATGCAGCGTAAATAACATGTTAACTTTATTCTATGGGTCGGCACGATTACGGGGATACCAAATATGTAAAGGTTTTATATGTTTTTCCTATGTTTGTACAATAAAAAGCCTTTTAGAAAAAAATTACTTGTTTTTGCATCGCCGCATTCCAAGAGCCGTAACGTTTTTATTTTTCCGTCGATGTGGCCGTGCGTGGGCTTGATTTTTGCGGGCCAATGTGTAATTTTCATTAGTACTATTTTGGGGTACATAGGACTTCTAGATTAACTTTTATTTTATTTTTTATGGGGGGAATGGGAGAAAAGAGAATTTTGCCGTTGTTTTTTGCGTTTTCTTTGGACGCCGTTCATCCGGCGGTTTAATTAATGTGTTCATTTTATTGGTCAAGTTGTTACGATGGCGGGGATACCATATATGTGTATATGTGATTTGTTTTGACCGTTTTACTAAATAAAACCACTTTTTGGGCCAAAAAAGTAGTTTTATTTGACTTTGACTGTAATTTATTTTATTTATTTTTTCACAAACTTTATTTAACTGATTGTCATTTTTTTTTAAAGTCCCATCAGGACACTTCACTATGCGATCTGTTGATCGCATATATAATGCTTTGGTATACTTAGTATACCAAAGCATTATTGCCTGTCAGTGTAAAACTGACAGGCAACCTATTAGGTCATGCCTCCGGCATCGCCTAACAGGCGGATGCTGAAGACAGACCTGGGGGTCTTTGTTAGACCCCCGGCTGTCATGGAAACCCGACGGCGACCCGCGATTTGTTTGCGGGGGCGCCGATCGGGTGACAGAGGGAGCCCCCTCCCTCTGTCAAACACATTAAATGCCGCTGTCACTATTGACAGCGGCATTTAATGGGTTAAACTGCCGGAATCGGCGCACGCTTCGATTCCGGCAGTTGCAGCAGGAGCCAGGCTGTGTATAACAGCCGTGCTCCTGCCGCTGATCGCATGGGTACGCTGTCAGTACCCGCACGATCACAGGACGGATATATCCGTCCTCCTGCGCGAACTAGCAGCTACTGAGGACGGATATATCCGTCCTTCGGCGTTAAGGAGTTAAGGGTCTATAGGGGCACAAGATGAAAAAAACAAAACAAAGAACACTGTAATATAATAAACATTGCTCTGTTCCTGCACCACTGCTCCGTAGTCCACACCGTTTATAGGTGAATGTGAAGATGTGACTAGATGTCACGTCATTACAGAGAAGACTGTGCAGGACCAGAGAAGGATTTAGGCTACATGCCCAAGTTGAGCATTTCGGCGCAGAAGATGCACACCAAAACCGCAGCAATACGGCAAGGAATTCGCAGGTAAAAACCTCACCAGATCATGCATTTTCTTTATGCGTTTTTTGGTGCGGTTTTTAAGTTTTGCTACGTAAATAGCTGCATATTTCTCCAGAACTAGGGAGATAGAAGCCGCAAGCGGAATCGCAAGATAAATTGACATGCTGCGTCTTCAAAAATACACACCGCGGGTCATTTTACGTGCAGAAAAAAAGCGCACCGTGGACATGAGATTTCAGGAAATTTCATTGACTTTGCTGGTACTGTATTACGCTGCGGTTTTGCCGCATGCGAATACACGCAGCAAAGCAAAGTATTTCACAAAGTATTTTTACATTTTGTGCTCATAAAGACATACTATTGTAACCTGGAGAACCACACTAACAGGATTTTATACACTCCTGTGTCACTGAATGCGGTATGTTTTTTTGGTATACTGCACTTTTTTATAACAGCCTGGTCACAGATTTGTCCCTATTGATGGGAAAAACTGACAGGTTTTTGATTTCTGGTACCGTGATATGCTTTTCCATAGCGGTAGAGATCACAGTTGTGATATATGTGAACAGAGGCTAACTTATCCAGTCTTTTGTCTTAACGTGCTGTGAGAGCAACAACTTGAGTTAATCTAAAACACTATTTAATAGAAAATAAAATTTTCTTTATCTGTGGTAAATAACCAATTCATCTAGCATCAACTTTCTGTTCAACAATGTGGTAGATGAAGTTCCTATTTTAACACTTAAAAAGATGAAAACATCATAGAAATGAAAAGAAAAACATAGTGCATGCATGAAAACTGAACCAAAAACTCTGAGAGAAGTACACAGATCCACTTGTGTATAACTCACATATCTCTCTCGGCCTGACCTGGGCCTCAGCCTGAGAGATGGTAGGTCACTAAAAGAGCGACTGCGCCGGAGTTTGTCAAAGAAAGTCTCCTGCAGCGCATCCATAATTGACAGCCGGAGCCTGTCTTGCGGAGGGTTGAACCATTTCTTCAGCAGGTTAAAGCAAACGGATGTTAGTAAACAAAGAATTAAAATTAAAAAAAAAAAGTGCTGAAAGGTTTATGTTTTTTTTTAAAATAAAACAAGCACTTTCCGGAGTACAAGTATTCGGTACTATGCACCAATCTATTCTTATTACACGTTGAATATAGCATTGGGAATTTATTAAGGTGGCAAGAAATAAACTTTGAATGTGGAAAGTTTCCAAAACATTTAGTAAAGAGGGTTTTATATTGTGAAGTAAAATTGAAGGTACTTACAAAGAAGGAATGGTCTTTAAATGTAGGAGTCTCTGGGGTGCCCTGGCTGTATATCGAGACTCTTCGTTGGAGAGCAGCAGCTTTGTTTATATTGCCTGTAGAAGGGGTCAGATCCTCTGTATCGAATGGGCTGCGACACAATCACATTTTATCACATTACAGGAATCTTTTGGTAATAATATACTTGATCTTAGGATTCATAGAATCAAGTACACACCAGGAACACCATTCAACAACTTTACAGTCAGTACAACAGGACATTACACATTTAAATAATCAATTTATATTAAAACACTACAGCTAATAACAACCATACATCAGAACTGAGGATTAAGGACATTTTTATAAGTTTGAGCAGGACTGTAAACTACATAGTTTGAGTTAAACCTGATTCACCCCGCATCTGCGGTGCACTGTTGAAGTACATGCAGGGAAAACATTCTGACGTTTATGTCGACTTACAAATCCAGTTTAACGGCCAAAAATATGCCAAATGGGTGTCCTTTTGGCATACGTTTAGCCAGTATATGCCAGATCTCAACTGCACTTTCAGTACAAAGCTATATCTCCCAAAAAAACGTACACTGCGCGGTATACTTTTTTTAAATGGTGGTCAGTACAATTTTATACATCTGGTCATGGAATACGTATAACGTCAAATTGTAATGATGCTGAGCATCTATACAATGTATATAGTGCTCGGTTTAATGTATACAGATAATGCCGAGTATTTATACTCTTGAGGCGGGGGGCAGGGCCTAGTTACTGAGCTGCACAGACGAACCACACAGGAGCCCCTACACAGTTAGCTTTATTGAGACAAACATCCTGCCAAATCCTTCTCTGCACAAGTATATTTGGCCTGCAGCCACCATTACCTCTTCTGCTTTACAGTAGATTAAGCACCGCCATGGGGAGCACAGTTGGACCTGTACAGAACACCACGCGTACTTGGCCACAGCCTACTCCCCTGCTGAAAACGGCTGTATCTGCTGGAACCTGAGGAGATAATGGCGGATGAGTGCAGGAGGCTCCAGCCACTGTCCATGTGCCTGATAGGTGGGTGGAAAAGATACTTTCACCATGATACAGTGCGGTGTTCAGGGGCAATGCGATGGCTGCCACTGCCTCCTGCCCTGTTCAATGCCAGTCACTGCATTATTTTGCCCTAAGCACCACAGTCTTCAGTGACCGGACGGCCCCTCAAGAAACCCACCTGGGAGATATAGTGGGAGCAGAGCTCTCAAGTGCAGATTAAGCAAAGCAGGACTGACGTGCAGCATATATTTTAACTTCACTTCAGCCCCTAAGGAACACTTGTCCTGAAAACTCCAGCTGAGACTTACTTTTCCTGTAGTGCACATGGCTGGCTTTTGGACCTCCTAAAGTAGACTTGAATTTACCAGTCATATTCTATCCTAAGCAAAACATCCTCTACCACTGCTTTTTATTACTACTTTATTCAATATTGGACACAAAAAAAACCTCTCCCCACCACTCCCTCCAGGTTGGCCTGTCAACCGTGCTAGCAGGTCACCTGCATGCTACTACTGTACTTACCCCCTCCGCCTGCCTGACTCCGCACCTTTCTGTAATACCTGTCCCCCACACCTCCTTGCGCTGTCGTTTTATGTCTGGAGTGCTCGGTACCTAGTCATCCCATATAATTTACATAGTTACATAGTTAGTACGGCTGAAAAAAGACACATGTCCATCAAGTTCAACCAAGAATTTCACTGACCAGCTCTATCTGTTGGTATATAGACCTCTACTTGATAAACTCATAGTCCTGTGATGGCTCCTTTGAAAGCACAATTCAAAGCTGCAGGTATTTTGACGGAACAGACTCCAGCCTGCCAGGTGCTACCTGCTCTTTAACTATGGGTTTTCCCAATGCAGAACCAGAACCTGCTACCTTGGAATCAATACATTTTAACCTTGACACCTTGAAAGTGTTAGCTGCTATTCATACCTGCCAAACTATGCAGACAACCCGCATAGAAGAAATCAAAGTTGATATTTCCCTCCTCTGTCACCCTTTTACGGGTGTGTTGTGCATCTTGACGGAGGTTTAAAATCGTGTCAGCTTTTTAGAGAACCACTCTGCTGCTTTATAGTGCCGCATGGGCTAGGTGGAGAAAGCTCTTTCCAAGCGACACCAGCACCTCCATGCACAAGAAATAGTCGGTGCACCTTATAAATCAGTGAGCCTTCCAGAGGGATCTGAGGGCTCCTCTCCTGAATAATTTTTGGAAAACCTGCTAATCAACACCTTTGGCAGAGACAAATTCTCCATAGTGAACCGAATCCTCCCCAAACCTCGACCTCTTGGAGCTCCTTCATGCACATTTATCACTAAGCTCCTAAATTACCATGACATGGACATTATCCTACGTCTCACCAGAAAAAATGGCTTAATTTCCTATGCCAATTCTAACATTTCTGTGTACCCAGAGATCTCCATCAAAATCCAGAAGAAAAGTCTTATTCACTACTGCTAAAAGAAGGATCAATGACAGAAGCTATAAATATGCTGTGATGTACCCGGCCAAGCTAAAAGGTCATCACAGATGGAAAAGGAATTTTCTTCACTTCACAGAATTTTATGGACTGACTGAATACCTGCCCAGATTGGCTAGGATGGCTACTTTCTCAAGGCTCATTAAACAGTCTAACTTATTCGCCACAGTAGCATGTGTATATATGCCAGGACTCTAAATTCTACATTGGATACTTAATTTGCTTTATATCCTTTGCACTAGGGGGGTTAAATGTACACGCCTACTGACCTTATTAGTCTCTTTACTGTCTAGAATATTGAGGTTCTATTTATCTTTGAGTAGGGTGGGATGTAGGGTCGGGTGTAATATGTTCTTTACTATATGTTTTTCCTACTAGCAAATTTTACATGCTCTTCTTTCAATGGAATACTTAAATGTACGCAATCGTTCATGGTCCCTATTTTTAGGGTGCTTCATACTCACTTTTATTGTTTTAGCCACAGGTATGTCTAGCGACTTAATTTCTTTTTTGACGTGGAATGTAAGAGGTCTCAATGACTGCATAAAGAAGGAACTAGTGTTCCGCTATGTGCAAATACAAAAGTGCAATGCAGTCTGCCTATATGACACGGGATGAACTCATGTTACTAAACAGATCCTACAGTATATGAGATATTGATGGAATCGTCTAGGGATGGGGATTAATATGAGGTGGTTTTTGTTCAGTTTGCTGGAGGTATGCTTTAAAATGAAATGGGAACTACAACGGTTCCAAAAAAATGCATTTTCCTAATCATGATACGCTCACATCTTTCTGACAGAAACGCTGTATTGCGCGAAGAAAATAATTGATAGAATTAGCTCACCGAACAACTTCCTTACCAGAATGGGTCCATACTCAAAATATGGGACAGATGGCTGCAGTCAACCTCCTCTGCGAGCCTCCCCTGCTCTGCTTCTTTGGACATGCCACCCATCCCCTAAAACTTTCAACCTAACCATCTAATTGCAACAGTATAGGAGATTGACTTTATAGGGTGCCCACTTTCACTAATGTACATTTGGTACAGTAGGAAACTAACTATACTGATTAATATCTTGTTTTCTAACCTGTAGGACCGTTTACATGTTCATATTCACATGTCTTTGTATAGTTGAGATAATTTCTTGGTTCTTTTGTATATCTTTGTTTTTTTGGTCAGATATTTGGATACGAATGTTTTGTGACATACAGGGCCAGCTCCAAGTTTATGTGGGCCCTTGGGCGACACAGACTTAGTAGGCCCCCATATAGACATTAGGCCCTGTTTATACCCCCATATAGAAGTTAGGCCTCCAGTTCGTACCCCCATAAATTTAGTAACCTCTGTAGATAGTGCCACACAGCACCCCCTCCCTGGTAGTGCCACACAAGCCCCCTCCCTGGTAGTGCCACACAAGTCTCCCTTCCTGTAGGCAGCGCCTTTGGGGCTCCCACTAGGAGCGGAATTCCCAGCCAGAGCATTGCCGATGCTCAGGCTGGGGATTGCGCTTCAGGAGAAGCCCCTGACATCACTATCCATATACGGATAGTGATGTCCAGAGCAGAGCTGAAGTTCCGGCCAGAGCGCTAGTAAAGCTTCTACTCCGGTACTCAGTCTCTGGGGAAGACCCTGACATCACCATCCATATATGGATAGTGATGTCAGGGGCAACCCCACAGCCAAAGTCCCGTGAAGAGCGCTACTAACACTCTGCCTGGGACACTGCTCTGCTATTGACATCACAGTCTATATTTGGACAGTGATGTCAGGGGCTTCCCCAAAGATGGAGTCCCGGAGCAGAGCCGCTTCTAGCACTCTGCCTGGTAACTCCTTCCATCCTCCTGACATCACTGTCCATATATGGACAGTGATGTCTGGTGCTTCCCCAGAGCTGGAGTCCCAGGCAGAGCGCTATTAGCTACTCTGCCTGGGAACCTGTAGCATAGTAAATGGCAGAGCGGGGAGATACCTCCCTGCTCTGCCATAGCGTTCAATAGTATCTGCGTCCTAAGGACGGGGTATACTGTTCGAGATGTCTTTACTATATGTGACTGTGTGGCTACCCAATGGTTGAGATGTAAATTGCAGCCTGTCAAGGTCTATGTTCAGTTATTTGCTATGGTCTATGTGCAGTTATTCTGTAGTGCATCATTTTACTGCAGGTTTTGACTTTACCAAACCATACTCTATTCAGTCAAATATTTGTTTTTATTTCAACAGTATTGAGGCGGTGTACTGGGTGTGTGTGCGTGCGTATATATATATATATATATATATATATATATTACATATACACACGCTTGGATCTAAATGTCGTTTAGCCCTATATAGGTTCTTACCAGTTTGCAATAAAGTTTTAATGTTTAATTAAATCGGCGTCAATCAGTATAAAGAAATACTGTGAACATGGTGTGAATCCAGCGTAAAGGCTGTTTTACAAGGGACAGTGATGAACAAGCGCACTTTCAAATGCTCATTACCGATTATCCGCCAGTGTTACATGCCCAGCGATCAGCCAACAAAACGAGCAAACCCTCATTTGTCAGCTGATCAGATTTTTTTTTATGCAGCCAAAAAATATTATAGCTTGTCGGCATCACATCTCCACATGTAAACAGGTAAAATGCTGCCGACAAGACAAAAAAATCGTATGTCATTGTAGCAATGATTCGAGCACCAATCTACGTGTTCGTATTGGCGATCATTACTAGTTACTAGCCAGGAAATCTGGCCATGTAAAAAAGACCTTAAAGAGGCTCTGTCACCAGATTTTGCAACCCCTATCTGCTATTGCAGCAGATAGGCGCTGCAATGTAGATTACAGTAACGTTTTTATTTTTAAAAAAACGAGCATTTTTGGCCAAGTTATGACCATTTTCGTATTTATGCAAATGAGGCTTGCAAAAGTACAACTGGGCGTGTTGAAAAGTAAAAGTACAACTGGGCGTGTATTATGTGCGTACATCGGGGCGTGTTTACTACTTTTACTAGCTGGGCGTTCTGATGAGAAGTATCATCCACTTCTCTTCACAACGCCCAGCTTCTGGCAGTGCAGACACAGCCGTGTTCTCAAGAGATCACGCTGTGTCGTCACTCACAGGTCCTGCATCGTGTCAGACGAGCGGGGACACATCGGCACCAGAGGCTACAGATGATTCTGCAGCAGCATCGGCGTTTGCAGGTAAGTCTATGTAGCTACTTACCTACAAATGCTGATGCTGCTGCAGAATCAATTGTATCCTCTGGTGCCGATGTGGCCGACACGATGCAGGACCTGTGAGTGACGTCACAGCGTGATCTCTCGAGAACACGGCTGTGTCTGCACTGCCAGAAGCTGGGCGTTCTGAAGAGAAGTGGATGATACTTCTCTTCAGAAAGCCCAGCTAGTAAAAGTAGTAAACACGCCCCGATGTACGCACATAATACACGCCCAGTTGTACTTTTACTTTTCAACACGCCCAGTTGTACTTTTGCAAGCCTCATTTGCATAAATACGAAAATGGTCATAACTTGGCCAAAAATGCTCGTTTTTAAAAAATAAAAACGTTACTGTAATCTACATTGCAGCGCCTATCTGCTGCAATAGCAGATAGGGGTTGCACAATCTGGTGACAGAGCCTCTTTAATTTATTTTTGAACCTGAAACCCACCTTTACAATAAAGTTAGGGACATTTTTACTACAGTCCAGGACAGCAATAGACAAATATCTGAGAGAACTCGAGTAATCCCTTATTTTTCTAACGAAGTCGAATTGTTCATATTTAATTAAGAAATATTTGTGCCATACACGCAAAATTCTCAGATCAGTGATACTTACCACCAAGTTACTTCAAGGTTAAGTTTGACAGTACCAAGGTCATTTATGTCAACAGCAACAGCTTGAGGACGGGCAGCAAAAAGGTCCTTTGTTTCACAGGTAACACTTCCAACTAGGATGTGAGAGGCGATCCCCTTAAGTTCTGTCACCTTAAATAAATAGAGAACATAATCAGTTAGTCTGAAATACATAGAGTAGCGTACAAGTCTTTGTTTCATTTTCCAGTAGGAATATTCTTTGTCACATATCTGCCACATTTGTCAGGAGAACTTTGTGAAACACGTTTAAAACAATAGAGACTTACCTTTATTGATATTAAGCTGCTAACCAGAGGGAGAAAAAACATTTCATCGCCATCCCAACTCTGCTTGCCGTTCACTTCTATTTTGCCTTTTAGTTTCCACCTCTGTCTTCCATATCTCATGAATATCTGTTTAAAAAAAAAAAAAAAAAAAAAAAAAAAAAAAGTCAATCATTTACACATTTTGCATCTATTAGATAAAGACCTAACTCCACTTTTTGGTAAGTAAAAACTACACGTGTTTACATGTTAACGATATTTCCGAGCAAAGTGAGTGAGAAAGACAATTCTGGAGAATGATCTTTCAATGTAAATGAAAAGAACAAATGGATGTCTGTTTCAAAGGTCCAAAAAACATCCAATCTGCTTATATTCATTTTCCTTCCAGTTACAGATCTTGAGACAATAGGAAACCTCTTTTTCTATTATAGCAAAATACACCTGAAATACCAGCGATAAACACATAGCTTTACAATCAGGTGTCGCTCTCTACTGGATGCTACTAGAAACTAGAATGAGGAGCACTCATTATTATTACAAGAACCTATATGTAATCAGTTACAGATAACATACTATTCATATTATATGGAAGAATAGATAACTACATGACCGGATACTTTAGATTTAATCGTAATGATAATAAATAGATTTAATTAATTTTAAGATTCTGCTCAGCAGCCCCATAAAAATGAATAGAGCGGTGGCCAAGAATGCGCAGTACCGCTCCATTCACATGGGGCTCACGGGGACAGCAAGGTAAACCCATTCCCAGGATCGGTGGGGGTCCCAGCGGTCAGACCCCCACCGATCAGATATTTATCACCTTTCCTGTGGATAGGTGATAAATATAGATTACGGTAAAACTCCTTTAATGCAGACAACTGCACTAGTGAACATTTGTAGCCCAGGCCAGGTTTCCAAATACCTCACATTAACTCTGCTGCAATGTACCGTACGAGGAAATTCAGCTTCGGAGAATAGGTGGCCCCAAAAAAATGTATACAAATTACTGTCAGGTCCAACTCTAAGGTCTCATGTCCACTTCAGTTTTTTTCTTCAGGGTGCTATCCGTTTTGTTTTGTTTTTTAACTGATAGCATCCTGACATTCATTTCAATGGGACCATGCACACTTCCGTCGTTTTAACGGAACCGTGTGGCCGTTCCCTCAAAAATAGGACAGGTCCTACTACTGTCCGTTTTTGACGGAACAGTCTCGGCCTTTTCATCGCTTTGGTCTGGGAAACAGACTGCACACGGAAGCCATCCAAGTGCGGCCCATGTTTCACGGATCCGTCATTAACAGCCTTATGATGGCCAATGGAAGTGTGCATGAGGCCTAAGCATGAAAATAAGATGAATCAATACCATCGATATAGCAATGGGTTGTATCAGCATTGAAAATCAAGTACTTAACACTTCTAATACTGGAAAAATGTGGATCCTTGTGGCCATACTTGCTGTAGGATACTAATTTTTAGATGTATAAAAACACAATATAGCTGCATACATTATACTGAGAATTAGCACATAATTTAGATGCAATGGGGTGCCATTATTCTACAGTTATTTGTGAGCATCTACAGCAGTGACGCACAAGGGGTCGCCAGCGGATGGCCCTGATGTGCAGCCCCAAGAGAAGGGCAAAGTCATACAGCACAGCTGGCATGAGCTGATGTACACTGAATGCTCTGCCTTACGATAAACTGAAGAGCGAATCTGTTATGTGGGAATTGTGGCATCTTTCCCATCTCCAAAAGCTGTATCAGTCGTATGCTTATATATCTATGTATGTTTTTGTTTTTTTTAAATATCTCTGTCGTCTTTGTTCACCCCATATGTATTTTGCCAAAAAACAAATAAAAAACAAACAAACAACTAAACAAACAAACAAACAAAGATTTTAGTAGAATAAATGTAAAGCAGTCCAAATTTATTTTTACCAAAATAAAAAAATATATATAAAATGACAGTCACAAATATAGCGGTTTAAAAAAAACCTCATACTACCCATTGATCTGATCTTGGCTGAATGTGATGTGCGGAACCTTTGATGGAGTCAAGGACCACATTTAAAAACCTCTAACAATATGTCGGGTTGACTACAAATGATCTACAGTAATAGCATTGGTAAGTAACCAGTATAATTGTGAAATGGTCTTGTTCTCATGTACAACTAAACATTTCATCTACTGAATAAATCAATAATTCACCAACCTCATACTGGTCTCCAGGACATAGACGTGCAAAACCAGCTAGGCCTATAAATAAAAACATATTGTAGTTTAGTTGATTGTTTAAAACAGTTTTCAATCCGCATCACTAGACATGATATGCCATGGACTTGCATACCCCAACCCTAGATGTGTCCCTATCCCTTCACCCCCATCCCTTTATTTTTACTTGCTTTGGCAATGCTAATGTGTATTTAGTCCTGCCAATAAAGCTTCTTTGAATTGAATGTGTATGTTACCACTAGGTGGCAGAAGTAATTCATATGCAAAACCTAAAATTAGTTAAAAACCAACACGAGAAAATGCATCAATTTAAAAACAATTCTACTAGGCCAAACAAGGTTCCAGATTTTTATATGATTTTGTCTACCCAACAAAGAAACTAATCATATTGTTACAAATGATTTGGAATTAAAAAAAATGCAAGATCATGTCTCTGATAACTTATCTAGGAGTGTTCTGATTATTCTATGCTACGAATATGAAGTGACTTCTTAGATTATCTTTGAGCATATTTAATTCATTTTCGTACTGTGAGTAACCTCTTCATGGTTATAGTTCTAATGAATTCAATGTTTTACAGCTGATGGCTCTCCAGCCAATATGAAACAGCAACAAATAACATTCCCTAAAGGTCGTAGCTGTAAGGGCATTCAGTAAGTTGTGGCATTACAAGAACTGAAGGGCCACAGGTTGCAGACCATTGCTCTAATTCAAAAAAAAATTTGTGCACCAAGACGTAACACTATAAGGCCGGGTTCACACGAGCGGGTTCAGTCCGTGATATACGGTCCGCAGGTCGGCCGCATTTCCCGGTCTGAGCACAGTACAGGGAGCTGGGCTCCTAGCATCATCGTTATCTAGGACGCCAGGAGTCCCTGCCTCTCTGCATGTTTTCAGTATGTGACCGTTTTCCCGCAGCGAGGCAGCGACTTCTAGCGTCATAGATAACGATGATGCTAGGAGCCCAGCTCCCTGCAGTGTGCTCAGTCCAGGAAATGCAGCCGACCTGCGGACCGTATATCACGGACCAAACACGCTCGTGTGAATCCGGCCTAAGGCTAGATTCACACGGGCGTTGCGTATCTCGGATGTTAAAAACGGCAGTTTTTCACATTCGAGGTGCATCCGTGCTCTGCGCTGCAGGATGTGATATCCCGCATCTTCCATAGACTAGAGTCTATGGAGGGATGTGTGAAGCGTGAAAAAAAGAGGACATGTCCTATATTCTCACGGACCCTTCACACGGTCCGTTTAAACACATTGGCCACATTGAATTATATAGGTCTGTGTGACGGGTGTTGTTTCAATGGCCGTCACATGGACGTTTAACATGTTAGTATGAATAAGGCCTAAGACTGAAAAGCTTGCCGAATATTTGTACGAACAATTAAAATGGCTAGGTTTACGGTGATGGCCATAAACACAAAATAACGGTCGGCAGAACGATCGTTCGGCCAACTGCTTTTCCTCCTGAAATCGGCACGTTCGTCCGACATCTAACGTATTGGATCACCTTTAGTGATTATAGGGATTTGATTTTTTGAACTACATAAAACCCTTTTTCATATTACTAAGACTGACAGTAGCATGGAAACTGTGATCATAAGGGAAGCCCCATTATGGGAAGTAGAAGGGGTTCCCTATTCTTATGTCTGCAAAATACTTCTACATGTAAATTCAGATCTCTTTATACATGTGATAGATAATTTGAAATTATATGAGAAACTATCTAACCTTATATAAACTGCGGAAAATCCATATCGAATCCTTTGAATAAGAATGCAATTTATAACTCCGCATTTCCAGGAATTGTCTCTGTACTGTAAAACTTTTAATACTTGGGTATCCAGATCTCTGAGGTTATTCAGGAATACTACAAACTGAATTCTTCTTGAGAACATCAGGGAGGAAAATGTCACTCCTGATAGCATCAAGGATTTCACTTATAAAAAAGATTTTACCCAAAATTGTTTCTTTTTTACTGAACTCTCCAGTATGGATACCGGAGATCATCCTTTAGGCCTCATGCACACGACCGTAAAAACTCCCGTTATTACGGGTCGTAATCACGACCCGTAATAACGGGCTCATAGACTTCTATTGGCGACGGGTGCCTTCCCGTTTTCTCACGGGAAGGTGCCCGTTCCGTTAAAAAAGATAGAACATGTCCTATTTCTGGCCGTAATAACGGCACGGACAGTCCATAGAAGTCTATGGAGCTCTCGTAATAACGGGTGGCTACATGTGTGCACCCGTCATTACGGCAGCGTTGCTAAGCGACGTCAGTAAATAGTCACTGTCCAGGGAGCTGAAAGAGTTAACTGATCGGCAGTAACTCTTTCAGCACCCTGGACAGTGACTACCGATCAGTATAAACCTGTAAAAAATAAAAATAAAAGACGTTCATACTTACCGGCAACTTCCTGCTTCCTCCAGTCCGGTCTCCCGCCCGTTGCCTTGGTGACGCGTCCCTCTCGACATCCGGCCCGAGGTCCTGGATGACGTTACAGGCCATGTGATCGCTGCAGCCAATCACAGGTCAATCACAGGCTGCAGCGGTCACATGGACTGCCGCGTCATCCAGGGATGTCGGGCTGGATGTGAAGAGAGGGACGCGTCACCAAGACAACGGCCGGGTAAGTATGAATTTCTTTAACTTTTATTACAGAAAAGGCTGTCCCTTCTCTCTATCCTGCACTGATAGAGAGAAGCGGCTGCCGATTAGTGCAGTGCTATTTTGCCGCCAAAAACGTGCTCGTAAATACGGGTGGAATACGTGTGACACCGGACCCATATTTACGAGCACGGGTTCGTAAATACTGGTGCAAAACGGGTGGAATACGTGTGACACCGGACCCGTATTTACGCCAGTATTTACGGGTGGGAAAAAATACGGTCGTGTGCATGAGGCCTAAGACTGGGGTCGGGAGGATTTACCAGGGAGTATTTAGTGCTCACTGAATAGAGAAGATCTTGCCTTGTCCAATTTTAAGTTGTATTTATTTTGCTGCACAATTCCAATCCCTCCATAAAAGTGAATAGAAATAGAATTAAGAATCACCTTGGGCCCATTTTGGTATTTTGGCATGGATTTTGAAGCGGAATCAGCGCCAAAAAACGTCCAAAACCGCCTCCCATTAATTTCAATGGGAGGCGGAGGTGGGGTTTTTTCCGCAACGGCTTTGAGGTGGAACATGACGCGGTTCCGGCTCTGAAATCGATGGGAGGCAAAAAAGTTTTCCGCAGCATTTTTTGCCTGCGGTGTTCAGTGGCCACAGACAAAAACATGCTGCGAAGATTTTTTTTTATGCCTGAAAAATCCTGTGTGAACAGAGCCTTTTAAAAGGTATATAATAATTATAGATTTGAAGATATATTCAATCTGCTGGAATCAGGACAGTTAAAACATTCAAAAAACCCAACTCCAGCTTTAATCCTCAAAATTTTGTTTGCTAGAAGAGACTTGCAAGGACTTACGGACTATATAGATAATACACCGATTTGGGGTAATATATTCCGGTTTAATATTAGTAAATTACCAAAGTTAATTTTTGGGAAAAGAAAGGCTATCACTAAAATTGATCACCTAATAAATGGTGGATGTTTGTAGGATTCCGATCAACTTAAAGTCAGATACGGCCCACAGGATAAACACAGCTTTTTGTATTATCAATTTAGACCTGCCTACAATGCGTAAAAAGTTTTATGGCTGAAGGAAAAACACATTTTGGAAAAAAAAATTAGAACATAAAAAGGTCAGCGTTCGACTTTCGTAACCCCCGCCGATTAGCTGTTTTGAAGGGTCCGCAGCTCTCGTACGAGCATGGCTTCCCCTTCATTTCTTCTTGCTCACGGTGAGTCATCAACAAGCATTTAGTGGCGATTGTAGTGAATGGGCTGCAATGCCTGTGAATAGACATTGCTTTCAGCCAGGATGCGATGTCTATTCACACTCCCGACACTTCAGTAAAGTTTCTGTGGGACTTACTCACACAGTACAGCGTGATATTGCAATATTACGCTGTGCTGTCATTCACAGCATGATCTCGCGAGATCACGCTGTGTTGTCATGAAGTCCCACACAAATTTTACCAGTGTCATACACTTCTCTTTACAACGCCCAGTTTGCAAAAATTGCCCAGTTGTCTATTAAGAATCTAATTAGAATAAATCTAAAATTGCTTATAACTTGCTCAAAAGTAACCTTTTTTAAAAAAATAAAAACCACTGTTATCTACATTACAGCGCCGATCAGATTATGTAGGAGATAGGGCACTTATAATCTGGTGACAGAGCCTCCATCTAAAAAATATATATATTTATTTTCATTCTTTTTTTTAACAAATTAGATGATACAAGTCATGGTAAAAATTAATTGCTTTCACTAACGGACACTGAATGCATGCACCATAAAATGACACAAGATAGTACAGACAATAAATAATAAAGTACCTTTCATTTTGATGCAGAATTCACCCAGTAAATTTTCCATTTCTGACTCAACTGTGCACATGTTCTGTAAAATTAATTGGCAAAGACATCAGTAAACAAAAAGGAAATAGAAGCGGAGTTTATAAAGCAAAGAGGGTCATACCAAGTTGTAAATCAAGTTCATACCACTAAATTATAGGACTACTGTATTCTTTAAATAAGGAGAACTACAAGTACTAAAGTGTACATGAAAAATAAAGAAAATAGTTAAACAGCTTATTTTCTAGCAGTATTATCAGTGCTTGAAGATATAGGCCAGAAGCCTGAAATTAATCCGCTTCTGTCACGATGACAACACTTCCTGTTCTATTTTAGTGTAACCATACGAACATTGATGTGAATGGCAATTTATATTTTATGTTGTTCTACCTTAGGCTAGAGAAATAATGTTTCAGGAGATGGGTAGGTTGGGTAATCAATGATTTATTGTCAGTGAAGAGCACTTCTGCTGTGACTACTCATTGAGGAAGCGTAACACCTAAATGATTATGATGCTACTCTCACATCTTACTGGAAATATACATTTGCAAAGTAACAAGTGAATGGAGCTTAGACAATATTCAAGAACCTACCTCGGTGTACTCTTTGAAACTCTTATTTATTTCAGACAAACTCTCCCGAGCTGCCTTGCTAGAAGGTGAAGAAGCAAATGCCTGCTTCATTTTACATGCTCCCTCTCGTAGGCGCCTCTGGATACAATATGCTTCATACAGTTCATCCACCTTGCAAGTAAAATTTCAAATGAATAAAATAAAAAACCTTGTAATTTACAAATATATATATATATATATATACACACACATACATATACACACACAATTAAAACGTCAGAAATGATCGTTAAAGGGATTATCCCACAAATAATTTTCATACCAATAGTCCAGATAGATGTTAAAATGATTTGAAGTGTTGTTTCTAGCTTAATAAAAAAAAAAAAAAAAAAAAAAGTTTTTTTTCCCTTCCCTATGTTCTCCTATGTGCTGATGCTGCTATTCTGCGCTGCTGGTGAAGGCGCTCTGAGCAGAATCAGTCTCCGTCCCCCCCTGGCAGCTGGCAATATAGTTTCTTCCTACTTTCCCAGCATATAGATATGAGAGAGATTCCAAGTATTGAAGATATATACTGTGTGACAGCGACCGTATGTATTCCCTTAGAAACCAATGAAAATATAAATTAAATAAAACCGGGGAATGAGCACACCCTCTGCAGTAGACTCCCCAAATAGCACGGTGGAACACTATGCAAAGAAATGGCTGTAAGGGGTTACTGAGCAGCAGCACTCTGCTCATTAAGTGAATGCACACATTGCTCTACACTTTGTACGCCAGGTGGCGCTATATTATGTAAGTAAACGCCATAACTCTTCACTGGATAGTTTTTTGCAGCATGTAATTTGTAGACATTGTTATTTTTGTATGATCTATACAATGAATATGATTTTCAGGATTATGATTTAAGAATGATTTAACTTGACTTGTGTCCATCCCGTTGGTTCTACTCTCTCTGTTGTTCTAGGTCCCCGTTGTCTTCCATACAATATGGCCATCGCTGTCTCAGACTTGAGACGCGCCCTTTCTTCCTTCACTGCCCTCTGAAGTGTCAATAGCGATGGACCAGTGCGGACATCAGCACTGGTCCATTAGAGGGCAGTGAAGGAGGGGGCGTGTCTTAGACATGCAGACTACGATCTCTGTGCATGTCAGAGACAGCGGCGGCCATGTTGGATGGAAGAAATGGGGATCGAGAACGAGGCAATGCAGAGAGAAGAACCAATGAGATGGACACTAGGCAAGTTAAAAATCATTCTACTATTGCATTGATTGGACATTGTCAGACAGTGGGAATACACACCCAACTGGTAACACCCAGTTGTCAATTTATTCATACATTTCTAGGAGGAATAACAGGGGAACAGCACAACAGAGTTCTAGAAACAGATGTTCTATAATTGTTATTTTATGGGGAATACTTACTAAAAACAGACAAGTCAGGAGAGGCGATCGGTCCTCTTTAAAAGGACATAGAAATCAAAGAGCTCAATATGGACCCTTAGGCCTCATGCACACGACCGTAAAAACACCCGTTATTACGGGTCGTAATTACGACCCGAAATAACGGGCCCATAGACTTCTGTTGGCCACGGGTACCTTCCCGTTTTCTCACGGGAAGGTGCCCGTGCCGTTGAAAAAGGTAGAACATGTTCTATTTTTTTCTTTTACGGGCCGTGCTACTATACTTTATAATAGGAGCACGGCTCGGAATAACGGCCGGCTGCCCGTGGCCGGCCATGCTCGTAATTACGAGTCGTAATTACGAGTCGTAATTACGAGCACGGTCGTGTGCATGGGGCCTTAGACTACACGGCTGGATTCTTAATAGAAGAAATAAAACATTTATGGAATTTCTGTTCCCTACAAAAGAATTCACAAATAAACCGTATCTGTTTGCACTAAACAGGAAGTGATTTAAAACATTACAGACCCAGGGCAACAGGTGGTACCAGGGAAAGAGAAGCAGATATGCACAGAATGCAACAACATGACCAACCACAAGACAGCTGTAAACCCTGCTATTTAGTAAAAAAAAAAAAAATACTCTATTTATAGCAGCTCCGTTACATAGATCTACAGAGCTGTAGCGGAGGATAAGCACAAAGGAACGAGCAAGAGTGGGATCTGCAATTACCTCCTTAGCAATTTACTATATTTTATATAAGCTTCTATTGTTCCCCAAAACCCCCAAACACAGACATATGCAAACAGTGGTTTTAAGAGGTTTGAGGCCAGATTAGAATCACACACATAATACATGTATGCAGATTTTTAGGGCTGCAATTTTTTTATGGCTCTATATTGATCAAATATTTATGTGAATATCATCAGGTTCTATGGACAACAACTACAAAAACAATGTCTTCTTTTCTGTGGATTAGCACCAGTCTGTAAATGCAGAGCACTCCACCTCTTAGGCTACATTCAGACGAGCGGGTCAGATTTGAGAGTGTAAAAAAAGCAGCGTTTTCCCTACATTTCTTGACCCTGTGCGTTGCACATTGGCATCAGTGTGCTTTGCGTGTGGCATGCGTTTTTCACATCCATACAAGCACTTCATTTTAAAAATGTATTTCTGCTTTTCAATGTATTTGATACGTGACACACGGACAGCACACGGATGTTGTCTGTGTGCGGTCCGTGTTTTCACGCACCCATAGACTTCAATGGGTGACTAGGTGCATGAAAACGCACCAGTACAGGACATGCAGAAAATTTTATGCAACGGACACACGCTGTGTGAAAAACACTACGTGTGAATTGCCCCATTTAATTGCCTGGGTCCGTGTGTTTGTGAGTGACTTCAACACACATCACACAGACGAGTATTGCGCTCGTCTGAATGAGCCCTTAAAGAAAGACGTGTAAAATAGCCCAAAGTGAAGACGAAGAAAATAAAATTCTGCTAACTCTCAATATTTTGACCAAGACATTGCAAAACTTACACAGCTGGTTTGGTTTACTAAACATTCAAAATATCAACTGACGTGTAGCCATACAAAATAAGTATCAGGTCTGGTAAAATGGACATCAAATATGGAATCCAAATGAAACAGGTAAAGATAACCACAGATTGGATTATAGGAAAAAAAAAAAATATATCAGACAGTCATCCTGGGTAAGAATCCACCTAGTATGAAGAACATAGTAAGGCCTAAAATACATCTGTGTGGCCTATTCAGGTCAGTACAATTGTAAAACAAAACTGACCACTTGTTAGTTCGATCACGCCAAAGTGAGGCAAGCTCAATGCTCATTACCAAAAATTATTATTTTATCATACATGGAAGTTAGGTCTCCACATTTCTGATCACATTACCTTACTCATGTGAAATTCCAGCCGTCTTATATATCGCTCAATGGTCTTGATTTGCTAGAAAAAAAATATATATATATTTATTTTGTCTGTCTATATACACACAAACTGGGCAGCTAAAAATAAATAAATGAAAAACTATCACTATTCTATTGTAAGAAGGCTATTTTCAATCATATCTGAGCTGTCGATAGGCAACTAGTTATAGAAAATCGTACTCGAATCCCTGTTTTCTAAACTAATATATATGTTTTTTGATTTATTGAAGGATGCACAGGATCCCACTGCTGAGCAGGGATCAAGTCCATCCAAGTTCTTTACTTGCCAGCAAGGTTTCCCAAAGACTGCATAGATTGGTATATGAACTTGCTCTGGACTTAGCTTCCCTATTACAAGTGCTTGACCTCATCTGCTTTAGTATGGATGTAAATGGCCAGATGACACATTGATACAGATATTCATGGAAGCTCTGTGTTGTATTGGTGAATAAAATATTGGAATTTCCCTATGTAACAAACACTACTGACCAACAGAAAAAAAGCATTATTTCAGGATACGCAGCCTAAATTTAGCCAGTTCATCAAATAGGCCTGTACAACGTGCTCATATATGGCCAGCGTTAGAGACAGATGTGTATCTTAAAGATCATGGGCCCCACTGCAAACGCTAATAATATGATGAGGTTACGTTGTAAAGAATAATAATAAAGTAGTCATTTTAATAGCAATATCTACTGGAATTATATTATTGGGCAATTTCAGATGGCCCGCTTGAGGTGTGCTGTTCTCTAATGCTAAAGCATGCATGGATCCTCAAGTTTATGGGTTTTGTAGCAACCACAACCCTAAGGGTATGTTCACACGGCTTATTTTCAGCAGTTTTTCGGGCCGTAAACGGCCGAAAAATCGGAGGCAGAACACCTCCAAACATCTGCCCATTGACTTCAATGGGCAATACGGCGTTGTTGCGATGGGGCGTTTTTTTTTAATGCCTCATTTCCAAAAACCGGCTTGTAAAAAAAACACCCGCGAAAAAGAAGTGCATGTCCCTTCCTAAGGCATTTTTTTCATGGACTATAGAAAAACAGCTCCAAAAACGGCTGTAAAAAAACGACACGAAAAACGCGAGTTGCTTAAAATACCATCTGTAAATCAGGGAGCTGCTTTCCCTTGAAAAAAGATCCGTATTTTTCAGACGTTTTTTGCTAAGCGTGTGAACATACCCTAATAGGCACAGCACTGACCAGAAGCAGGCAATGTATATGCTATACTCGGCAGGGTCTCCAGTTCTTATGATCTTGAGGGTAAAAGACTTGGAACATGGTGCTCCAGCTATTATGTAAAGAAAACCCAATATTATATTAAACATGACAACAGCTATCTTTCAATGCATACATCATGTATACAATAGCTACGTAGGGAAAAAAAATAAAGTGAACCCAATTTTGTAATCAAAAAGGAATCAATCATATATACAAAGGAAAAATATGAACTTCAAAAGGAGGCAGCTATGTTTTTAAAAACGGGCTGGTTACAAAACACAAATCCATGACCTAATAAATGCAAATATAGGTCTCACAACCTCAAGCAAGAAGGAATATTTCCACACTAGAAGCCGCACATTGAACTTTGAAGAAAAAAGGAAGGATTTGTTTCATAACTGTTTTCAAGAAGTGAGTTTTGCAAGTGTACCTGGTTTCCGGTGTTCTCTTAAACTATGACACAGTTTCCCTTATGCTTGAAGGGAGTTGGTCATCAGTTTTGAGCCTCCCAAACCGCTAACACCGCTAGTTAGGTGTAGGGTAAAGCAATTGAAACATTCCTCTATTTTATATCTTAATCCTTGCATCAGTGTAAGGGTATGTTCACACAGCCTATTTTCAGCCGTTTTTTGGGCCATAAACATCCCGAAAAATCGGAAGCAGAACGCCTGTTCTGTTCCGACGGGGCGGTTTTTACACCTCATTTTCAAATAACGTCGCCTAGAAAGACACCCCATAAAAGAAAGTGCATGTCACTTCTTAAGCAGTTTTTGGAGCCATTTTTCATTGACTCAGAAAAAAAAACAGCTCCAGAAAGGTCTGTAAAAAAGCTGCAAAAACCACTAGTTGCCTAAAAAACGGCTGAAAATCAGGAGTGGTTTTCCCTTCAAAACAGCTCCGTATTTTCAGATGTTTTTTGTTAAGCGTGTGAACATACCCTAAAAATGTAGTATTAGTCTGCCACATGCAAATTAGGTTTCAACTGCTCGCTATCTTGAGATCGGCTGGTCTTCGGTATCATACGAGTAGAGCGGATAGTCAGCTGCAGAGGGGAGGGGTAGAAGAGGGTTTGGAACACAAGATGGCGAACACTGGAAACATAATTTACATAGCAGAGTGGAAAGATAACACTGCATTTTTACACTGATGCAAGGACTACGGCCTCCCAGACACAAGCGTTTTTGGTCCGTGATATACGGTCCGGATGTCGGCCGCATTTCCTGGACCAAACACACTTCAGGGAGCCGGGCTCCTAGCATCCTAGTAATCCATGATGTTAGGTGTCACTGCCTCGCTGCAGGGCAACTGTCCCGTACTGTAATCATAGATAATATGATGCTAGGAGCCCGGCTCCCTGCAGTGTGTTCGGTCCAGGAAATGCGGCCGACATACAGACCGTATATCACAGACCAAACACGCTCGTGTGTGGGAGGCCTAAGATTTACAGCAGAGGAATGCCTTTACTTCTTAACCCTACAACTAACTAGCCGTGTTAGTGGTTTGGAAGGCTCTAAACTAATGAAAAACTCACTTTTACATATAATACGTGTACAATTGGTAAAGTTAAAGTAATATGAGATTTTAGGAATAAAGCTCATGTAAGTATAACACCGCGTACAAAACGTGAAGTGAAATCTTTACATTTTACGGACTATGCTTTTACCATCGATAAACACCGATACTATTATACATATATTGAAAAATACTGCTCACACTGCGTTTTTTTGCAGGCAGAATTTTGAGGCAGATCAGACCTGCCTACGCTTTTTTTGCCGAGGTTTTCACTGCATTTTTCGCCCGCAGCCATGGAGCTAATGCAAGGACAGTGGACAAAAAATGCGGAAAACACTGAGAAATTCGCTCCGCAGGATTTCTCTGCCTCTCATTGATTTCAATTGGAGGTCAAAGGAGGGAACTACGGCAAGAAGGGACATGCCGCTTTTCTTCCCCTATTTTACCAGCACCTTTAAACAGAAATACTATTTCAAGGCTGTAACAATACGTTATATTTAAAGCATTAAACCACCATTATCATTTCTCCACCCCAACAAATTAAAAAACACGTAACAGCATACCTTATCCAGATCATATAAAACCCCCTGCAATGAAAAAAAGGATCTGTTAGAACAATAATAAATGGAAATTAGTTTAAATGATTATACTAATTACACGAGTGTGGGTAATGTATTTATTGCATTGCAAAACATGCCACATCTAGGATACATTATAGAAAACAGGACTGCAAGACTCTGGTTTCTAAAATGGCAGACAAAAACGGTTGTGTATAGTTTTCACATGCAGTCAAGCACCCACCCTTACACTAGGAAATACTCTAGGGCTGGCGACTTACCAGTCTTGAATTTCTCCTCATGTCTTTTAGTTGGGCAGTCAACTTGTCTAGCTCAGTTTGGTGAACTTCCAGATACTCGCTATCAAGAGAAATCAAACACCAGGCATCATTGAGTAGACGTGAAAAACAATAGGTAAGACATCAGCTATTAGAAGTGCCACAGCTTATGGATCATTAACAGTCATGTCTGCCTTCTAGAGATATTCACTAAATCAAATTCATATACAGTTAGGTCCAGAATTATTCTAACAGTGAGAGCCCTTTGGGCATTTTAGCGGTTTACCAAAACAAATTGAATATAGTGTTATATAATCAATATGGCTTAAAGTGCAGACTCTCAGCTTTTTCAAGGGACCAAAAGGAAAAAGAAAAAGAAAAAGAAGAAGAAGAAGAAGAAGAAGAAGAAGAAGAAGAACGCACTGGTGATCTTGTGAACTCCAAAAAGACCTGGACGTCCATGGAAGACAACAGTGGTGGATGATCGCAGAATCCTTTCCATGGTGAAGAGAAACCCCTTCACAACATCTACCCAAGTGAAGAACACTCTCCTGGAAGTAGGTGTATCAGTATCTAAGTCTACCATAAAGAGAAGACTTCATGAGAGCAAATACAGAGGGTTCACCACAAAGTGCAAACCATTAATCAGCCTCAAAAATAGAAAGGCCGGATTAGACTTTGACAAACAACATCTAAAGAGGGCGCTCAGTTCTGGAACATCATTCTTTGGACAGATTAAACAAAGATCAACCTGTACCAGGATGATGGGAGGAAGAAAAGTATGGAGAAGGCTTGGAATGGCTCATGATCCAAAAGCACACAAACAAACCTTTTATTTATGGTAAATGTTCATTTATCCAATTACTTTTGAGCCCCTGAAATGAGGAGGCTGTGAAAATCAATGGTAGCAACTCCTAAACGTTTCACAGGATATTTTTGTTCAACCCCTTGAATTAAACCTGAAAGTCTAAACTTCAATTGCATCTCAGTTTTTTTATTTCAAATCCAATGTGGTGGCATGCAGAGCTCAAATCATGAAGATTGTGTCACTGTCCAAATAATTCTGGACCGAAGAGTAAATCCAAATAAATGCATAAAGTGACCAACATTTATATACCATCACTTATTGACACACATGCCCCTTTTCTAAAGGTTGATTACAGACATTTATTAGGTATATACTGCTCAGCCTTTTTTCTGAATTGTATTAATCTGTTCTAACAAAGATTGGTGGTATGAATGCCAGGACCCAAGTTTTCCCACAGTTCTACAAAAAATATGCATAAAAACATTTTATATTTCCAACATAAGGGTAACACTTTGCCATGACCACTCATATAGAGGATTTAAAATGTAATCCTATGGACTGATTAATGGTGGTCATGATTCAGTTGCATTTTCCAGCCAGGGAACAGGGAGAGAGACACAGAAGGTGCCCATAGAGGTCTATGGAGAGGGGAGCAGGAGGAGGGAGCAGAAAGAGAAAGGAGACACAGACGTGCTGCAGTTGCTGGTAAAAATTCTATGTCACCCCAGTGCTGGATTTTCAGCTACACTGCTCATTACAGCTGTATAATGTCCTCCATGCTGTTGCGGCTTGTATATATGTGATAGATCTGGATAAAAGAGCAAGATGCTCCTTGGGCAGTGCCTAATTTCTAACTCAGACAAAACTCAGAACTAGAGAGAGCCCGCTAAAAAAAATTACAGGTCATATCATGGCCAAAAATAGTGTTATTACTCATGTACACATTTATGACAGCTTATTCTTAAACGTCAACTGAAAAATTAGGCATGCTTCAATGTCTGGCTGTTCCTAATTAACCTAGATTCACATGCACTTTATTTGTACATCACTTTATATTAATGGTCATGTTGGGGGCATTTGTTTTCAATTTATGGTTTGGTAGGATTATACCATGCTCTGCACATGGACCAGAAGGAGAGACTTACTCAAGACCAGTTTTTAATGCGCCATATATTTCTTCTAGTCTCTCTGGCTGAGGTTCTTTGGAAGAGCTGCTGTTTTTGTGGCCCAGATTATGACTTTTCTTTTGCTTTGCTTGTGGCTTTTTGGGAACTGAAGCATTTCCAAGAAAAGAATTACATCTGTTAAAAAAAAAATTCAAGTTAGACAAGTACTGCATCACAGAGAGGTATACAAATTTTTAACACGCACAGATCTAACCTAAGGCAAATGATATGGTTTCAGAATTCATGAGAAAAAATAAAATATAAAACAAATAAACAAGCAAAAACATAAAAATCTAAAATTGTAGAGAGAAATGGTGGGGCAGGTAGCTAAAACAACCACTTGATCCTTTTCTGATCATCCATTTCAATGTGAAACTATCACAGCGAGATACAAGAATAGATCTGACAGGTAGCCTCTACAAAAACAAAAATGACTGTAAGCACCATCTATGATTAAGTCCTGGAAGATAAGCTACAGAATAAAATTTCTATGAAGCAGAAAAAAAAACCCCGCAAAACTCTTTGCTGGCAGCAATTGCACATTGTGACTTACCTAGATCTTCTTTCTGGTATGCCACTAAAACCGGCAAATGACTGACTCCGAAGAATCCCATTAGGCCCTCCTGGAGGAAATGTCTGGGAGCCTACAGACATATCAGGGCTTCTAAAAGATAACTCTGAAAAATAATCCAGACTTGGTTTTAATGCACAGTCTTTGTGTAGAATTGAATACAATAAGAAGCTTTCGGTGTAATCACATGTGATAAGTGAAGCCTCAACAACAATTGTTGAAGGCAGTGATGGCTTTCAACCTTGGGGGGCTAAAGAGTTCATGCAGAAACTCAGTATCTGTGGTTATTACCTCTAAATAAGAATGTTTAGATCTTGATCTCTATAATTTCTCTAGCTGGGAAGAAACATTTCCATGATATTTAACATTTAATACAGGATTGCTGCATAATGCAAATATGACATATTATATTTTAACGAATATGGTTTCAGTCAACCAAATGTCAAATCTTTGCAGTTAGGATGAAAAGCGTTTGAATTAGGAAAAGAACTGGGTAGAGTCAAAATTTAGGAAAATCCAGAAAAGGGAATATGTAACATTCAGAATTGTATTATATAAATTTCTCTCTTTGTCCTTCTTAATGACCCATCTCTTCTGTGCATTATACATTAGCCCATTGCGTCTGCAGAGGACAGTAATTAGCTGCAGCGGTCACGTGGGTAGACGGCTACATCATCCTTGCAGCCAAGTAAACAAAAACCGATGGGGAGTATCGGCGGATTTATCAGGAGAGTTGATTATTTTTGTATTCAAATTTCCTGCTCTTAGCCCACTTTTTCGTGATCTTGGAAAACTCTTTAAATTGTTATAGAGATTGTCACCTCCAAAAACCCCCCTAAACTACAGTAATCCAAATAGAGTGAATGACGCGGATTCCGAATCTGCAACCCTTATCTCACTACTCACTTGCATTCCCCCACTCTAAGCCTGCAAACTGGCCGTGTGCTACATGCGGATTGATAGAGAGGACTCCTAAGCTCATGGATATAATGGAGAGTACTCCTAGGACTCGTCATCCACATGCAGCGCACAGCCCGTTTGCGGGCTAACAGCGGGGGAATGAAAGCAAGGAGAAAGATAAAAATGTCAGATTCTGATTCAGCGTCTTTTAAGCCATCTACAGAATTCTGTAGTTAAGGTGGGTTTCGGAGGTAACAGATTAAACTTTAAGCCGTTTTCTCCATGAATGGACACCTGAGGCAGCACGGAGTTTAACACAGGTTGTGGACTTGCATTATTGAACTCCGAGTGAGAAGGACAAGTCTTTGCGCATGATGGATAACTGGCCACAAGCAGGTTTAATTCATCATTTGCAGTGGAAGTAACCACTCACCGAACGATTCCCCCATTGATGACAGCAATCATTTTAATGTCATGTCACCAGTGAAATGGTTAGCCATTGCCCAAACTAACTTAGTTTCTAGTGCGTGTGCCCTGTTCTGTTTATTTCACCCCCTTGTGCGTGCCCAGTAACTTAAGTTCTATGGCAGTAGGTACGAGTGGTAGGTCAACTGTTATGCAGCCATTACAGGAAATCTTAGGGCTCTGCTACAGCGGCTAGATATTAGAATGGATGTAACAATGAGGTTGAATCACTTCTAATACCAGGAGGGCATGTTTCTATGAAAAATGCTACTGAAAACAACAACTCTGCACTATTCACTGCCCAGCATGAGAAACACCCCCCCTCCAGAGATAGATGGAGGGGAGAGACATTTCATTAGTAAGTGACCATCTTACAATAAGAAAACCCCTTTAACCCCTTCCCGACATTTGTCGTATGGATACGTAATGGAAAGCCAGTGCTTCCCGCAATTTGCCGTATCCATACGACAAATGGAGAACACCGGTTAAGAAGCGGAGTGTCGCATGTTGCAGCTGACACCCTGTAGTAATGGTGGGGACCGAAGTTAGCTCCGATCCCCGCCATTAACCCCTTAAATGCAGCAGTCAAAACCAATCGCTGCATTTAAGGCGTTTGTAGCGAATCGCCACCCCAGCAACAAAATCGCCAGGGTGCCAGTGGATGCGAGGGAAACCGGAGGCCTAATACTGGCCTCCTGGTCTGCCAAGCACGGAAGCCTTCCAGGCTAGATTAATTCCTCAAGGGGTGTAGTTTTGTACATGGAGTCACTGCTGGGTAGTTTCCACTGTACTGGTACCTTAGGTGCTTTGCAAAAGCGATGCGGTGCCAAGAAACCAATCCAGCAAAGTCTGTACCCCAAAAGTCAAACGCTTCTTCTTCTCTCAGCCCCAAAGTGTGCCCAAACAGCAGTTTATGACCACATATGAGGTATTTCCATACTCCGGAGAAGTGGTTTAGAAATGTTGGGGGGCTTTTTCTTCTTATTTCCTTGTGGACATTGTTGTTGTTTTTTAGCTAAAACTATATATCTTTAATGGAAATTTTTCATTTTCCCGTCCAAATTCTAATAAAAGCTATGAAACACCTGTGGGGTTAAAATGCTCACTACACCCCTAGATGAATTACTTGTGGGGTTTCGTTTCCAAAATGGGATATTTTTGGGGTGTTTCCGTAGTTTTGGCATCACAAGACCTCTTCAAACCCGACATGGTGCCTAAAATAAATTCTAATAAAAAGAAGGCCCCAAAATCCTCTAGGTGCTCCTTCGCTTTTTGCAGAAATTCATATTTAATCCATTTATTTTTTTTGTAAGTTTCACCTCTACTTAATGCTTGTGAAAAAGGGTTAAGAAACTTTCTAAATGCAGTTTTGAAAACTTTGAGGGGTGCAGTTTTTAAAATTGGGTAAATTATGGGGGTTTCTATTGTATGGGGCCTTCAAAGCCACTTCACAACTGAACTGGTCCCTGTAAAAACAACCTTTTGATATTTTCTTGAAAATGTGATACGTTTCTGCTCTGTAACGTCCTAGAAAAAAGGAAGGATGTTCAAAAAACTATGCCAATCTAAAGTAGACATATGGGAAATGTTAATTAGTAACTATTTTGTGGGGTATTACTATCTGTTTCACAAGTAGATACATTTAAATTTAGAAAAATGCTAATTTTTTTCACTAAATTTGGGTGTTTTTCCACAATTAAATATTGAATGTATCGACCAAATTTTACCAATAGCTTAAAGTACAACGTGTCACGAGAAAATCTCAGAATCGCTTGGATAGGTAAAAGCATTCCAAAGTTATTACCATATAAAGGGACACGTCCGATTTGAAAAATACGGCTGTCAGGAAGGTCAAAATTGGCTGCAGCGAGAAGTGGTTAAAGCATAAAAAGCTATATTTAATAAGTGTCAATTAAAAAAAATCTACATGCCAGTTTACTTTATAGGTCATTTGACTTCAGGTTTCTTCAAGGTTAACCCTTCAAACTAAGAATAACAGACCATAAAAACTGGAAACGACACTGAAAAGGTTATTTAACCCCTTCCCGACCACCCCACGTAGATTAACGGGCTGCAGCGCTGGTCCTTGTGCCTGCAGCCCGTTAATCTACGTGTGCTCCTGACAGAGCACACAGGCGGTCCCCGCAGCCCGGCATCTCCCAGTACGGGCTGCTACTAGCAGCCTTAGTACTGGGGGAAAACATCGGGTCGGATCCTGCCTAATATGCCTCCTGTCAGTGTGAAACTGACAGGTATACCTGCAATACATAAGTATTGCAGGGTATTATAACAACGATCCAACAATTGGATCTTCAAGTCCCTAGTGGGACTAAAAAATTTTTTACAAAAAGTAAAATGTCAAAATAATAAAAACGTAAACAAAATAAAAAAATCCCCCTTTTTCCTTTATTATTATAAAAAAATAAAACTATGCATACTTGGTATCGCCGCGTCCGTAACAGCCTGAACTATAAAAATATAATGTAATTTATCCCGCATGGTGATCGCCATAAAAAAAAAACAAAAAACGATACCGGAATCGCTATTTTTCGGCACTTCAGCTCCCAAATAATTGCATAAATAGGGATCAAAAAGTCGCATGTACCCAAAAATTGTACCAATAAAAACTAGATTGTTCCGCAAAAAACAAGCCCTTACACAGCTTTTGTGATGGAAAAATCAAAAAGTTGTGGCTCTTAGAATATGGCGACACAAAAACAAAATAATTTTTTTAAAACCGTGATTTTATCGTGCAAACACCGTAAAACATAAAAAACCTATATACATATGGTATCGCCGTAATGGCATCGACCCACAGAATAAATTAAATATGTAATTTATAGCGCGCGGTGAATGCCGTAAAAAAAAAAAAAAAACAATAGAAGTTTTGACGGCCTAATTACACTAAATTCAGAAAAAACCTATGGGATCAAAATGCTCACCATACCCCTAAACAAATTCTTTTTAGGGCTGTAGTTTTCCAAATGGTGTCACTTCTGCGGGGTGTCCAATGTTTTGGTCCCTCAGGGGCTTTGCAAATGCGACATGACACCCGAAAACCAATTGAGTAAACTTGAACTCCAAAACTCAAATAGCACTCCTTCCCTTCTGAGCCCCGCTGTGTGTCCAAACAGCAGTTTATTACCACATATGGGGTATTGCCGTAATCAGGAGAAATTGCTTTACAAATCTTGGGGCGCTTTTTCTTTATTCCTTGTAAAAATTGATAATTTCTACGTTTTATTGGAAAAAAAATATTTTATTTTTTACGGACTAATTCCACTAAATTCAGCAAAAAACCTGTGGGGTTAAAATGCTCACTATACCCCTTGATGAATTCCTTGAGGGGTGTAGTTTGCCAAATGGTGTGTTTCCACTGTTTTGGCACCACAAGACCTCTTCAAACCTGACATGGTGCCTAAAATATATTCTAATAAAATGGAGGCCCCAAAATCCTCTAGGTGCTCCTGTGCTTCGGAGGTCGGTGCGTCAGTCCATTACCACACTAGGGCCACATGTGGGATATTTCTAAAACTGCAGAATCTGAGCAATAAATGAAGTTGCGTTTCTCAGGTAAAACCTTCTGTTTTACAGAAATTTTTTTTATAAAAATAAGTTTCTGACCCAAAAAAAATAATTTGGTAAATTTCACCTCTACTTTGTTTTAAAGAGTCTCTGTCATGAGTTTATAAGTCCTATCTTCTACCTAATCTTGTCGGCGCTGTAGAGAACAGTGGTTTTTATTTTGAAAAACAATTTTTGAGCAAGTTATGAACAATTTTAGATTTATGCCAATTAGTTCTTAATGACCATCTGGGTGTTTAACTTTTTACCAAGTGGGCGTTGTAAAGAGAAGTAGTGTATGACGCTGACTAATCATTGTCAGAATCTGGGCAATAAATATTGAGTTGCATTTCTCTGGTAAAACCTTTTGTGTTACAGAAAAAAATGGATTCAAATGGATTTTCCGACAAAAAACAAGAAATTTGTAAATTTCCCCTCTACTTTGCTTTAATTCCTGTGAAACACCTAAAGGGTTAAGAAACTTTCTAAATGCTGTATTGAACACTTTGAGGGGTGCAGTTTTTAAAATTAGGTGACTTATGGGGGTTTCTAATATACAAGGCCCTCAAAGCCACTTCAGAACTGAACTGGTACCTACACAAATAGGTTCCAGAAATTTTCTTGAAAATGTGAGAAATTGCTGCTAAAGTTCTAAGCCTTGTAACGTCCTAGAAAAAGAATGAATGTTCAAAAAACGATGCCAACATAAAGTAGACATATGGGAAATGTTAATTAGTAACTATTGTGTGTATTACTACTATCTATCTTACAAGCAGATACATTTAAATTTAGAAAAATGCTAATTTTTGCAAATTTTCTCTAAAATTTGGTGATTTTCACAAACAAATACTGAATTTATTGTTCAAATTTTTCCACTAACATACAGTACAATATGTCACGAGAAAACAATCTCAGAATCGCTTGGGTAGGTAAAAGCATTCCCAAGTTATTACCACATAATTTGACACGTCAGATTTGAAAAAATTTGCTGCGTCCACAAGGCCAAAACAGGCTCAACCCTGAAGGGGTTAATATAGTATGCCATCCAAAACACAAAGTAAGATCATTTCTTTCCTCCATGTAATAAGTGTTCTTTTTGAGCGTTATTTGTATGATTGCTTTTTTTCCTGCATTAAATGTTGTCTGCCAAGTGAAAACGTTTCCATGGTAGCAACTGCTCCACCATATTAATCAGACCCTGCAAGAGCCAACTCCATTTATATCCAGATTAAAACAGTAAAAGCTTGTGAGATTAACAATTCATAGTAGAGGGAAAATCTTCTCCCAAAAAAATTTGTTGTAGCTTACATATTTACGTTTTAAACGAAACAGAATTCGGAAAGTAATTAAGTCGGTGAAAGAACTTTCATTAGTTGGTCTCACCATTTTAAAGAAATACCAAAAGTAGTGCTCGGCACACCAGATTGGAGTGAAATTCTTAATTCTTTTTAATTTATATGTCAATATGCATGTGCGACATTTCGGTCAAGTCAGGACCTTCATCAAGCACTTGAGCGTCCTATATGCGGTCAGCCGCAATACCTAAACGCCTCTCTTATACAAGTCAGAAATTGCAATCAAGTGCATGATGAAGGTCATAACTTGACCGAAACGTCGCACATGCATATTGACATATAAATTAAAAAGAATTAAGAATTTCACTCCAATCTGGTGTGCCAAGTACTTCTTTTGCTAAACAAATTAGATTGGGTCCTGTCATGCCCATGGCCACGGGCCGTCAGGCTCACTCACCTCCTGATGCCCGCAGCCATGGATCTGCGAGCGCTGGCCCCAGTCTCCTCCTCAGGAGTCGCCAGCGCTCACCTTAGCCAGGTCCCGCACCGGACTTTCATGATTAATTAACCCATAGCACCGTGGACTATAAGAAGGGCTCAGCCCCTTCCTCCCACGCCTGAGCGTTGTTATCGTACCCTAAGTTTGTCTATGCAAATGGTCTAGTTTTTCCCAGTTCCCAGTGTTCCCTGCTCCTGTATCCCGTGCTCTCCTGGTCTAGTGCCGTGCTGAGCTGAAGTCGTGCTGTGCTGTATACTACACCTGTCCTGCTTCACCACGCCTGACGTCTATCTGCTGTCTAGTCCCAGCCGAGCCTGCCTTGCTACTGTCCGAGCTACCACAGGTACCCTACATGAACTATAGACCGTAACCTGCACCCTTTTGGCCAGCTGCCATACCGCCAAGGCGTTACGGCCCAGTGGGTCCATGAACCCAACGTGACAGGTCCCTACTCGTGCACCCACTACGGCCTAGTGCTGTCCGAACCCCTGGCAATCATTTTAAAGAAACAGTTAAAGGGTCCCCCCCAGGAAAAATGCATTTTTGTCTGGAGGGTAGACGTCCACCCCAACCTGACCATTATACTTTCCTTATTCCCACCGCTCTTGAAATCAGGATCTTCATACTGTTCTCCACCAGAGCTGCCTGTTCAGGTCTCGAGCAGGGGTGGTCATGAGCTGCCGGTGAACCTGTACAGGAAACCACTCTGCACAATATTTCCTGTACAGGTTCCCGATGTTGGAGGAGCCTCCCCTAGGAAGACCCTCATAGATTCCCAGAATGGTGGGGACCATGTAAATATATATTTAGTAGTAAGGTGAGGGACACCCACCTGGGCAAAAGCGCGATTTTCAGTTTTTTTTAAATACATATGGGACATCACTGTTATATCAGAGATATAGGGGGATGCGTTAAAGAGTAGAAGTTAATTTTGGGTAGCAGGGAAGACACTGTTACGTCTATGGTCGCGGTCCATCGTTCTGACTTGCCCTCCGACGGCCGAGGCCATGGACACGTGAGTTCTCCCTTCTGTGAGACGCAGGCACTCACTTCGCAGAGCGCAACTACTCGATTGGGGATAGGGAGTTACTGGCCATCAGGCTGGCCCTGCAGGAGTGGAGAAACCAACTGGAAGGCACAGCTCATCCTATCCGGATCTTTACGGACCTCAAGAACCTGACCTATCTTCAGACGGCTCAACGGCTGAATCCTCGTCAAGCCAGGTGGTCGCTGATCTTTGCCCGGTTTCGATTCGAACTCCACTACCGACAAGAATGTGAGGGCCGATGCCTTGTCCAGGTCGTTTGAGAGAGAGAGAGAGAGGACAGTGTGGAGTCCCCACAGAATATTATTGATCCTTCCTGCATCTTCTCTGTTAACCCTCTGCAAGTTAGAGGCATTCCTCCGGGAAGGACTTTTGTACATCTGGCTGACCGAGGAAGAATCCTTCGCTGGGGGTCACAGTTCCAAGCTGGCAGGTCACGCGGGTGCCCGTAAGACCTGAGACCTAATTGCCCATCAGTTCTGGTGGCCCACTCTGCCCAAAGACATCATGGAGTTTGTCTCCTCCTGTATGGTATGCGCAGCAAATAAAGTTGCCCACTCCAGATCAGCTGGTCTGCTCCAGCCACTGCCTGTGCCAAATGCCCCCATGTTGCGATGGGCTTTGTCACGAATCTGCCTCCCTCTGCTGGATGCAGTGTGATCTGGGTGATGGTGGATCGATTTTCCAAAATGGCTCATTTTGTTCTGCTGACTGGCCTACCTTCTGCTGCTCGACTGGCCGACCTCTTCGTTCAACACATATTTCGTCTGCACGGCTTGCCCCTGCATATTGTCTCGGATCGAGGGATCCAGTTCACTTCGAAGTTCTGGAGAGTAGTCTGCATTAAATAGTGCCATTAAAACCTACAATTGGTCCCGCAAAAAAAAACAACCCATCTTATGGCTGTGTTAACGGAAAAATATAAGTTTTCAGAAGGAAATGAGGAAAAAACAAAAATGGCTGCGGCAGAAAAAGGGTAAAGATCATTGTCTCTTTATTTCTGTATCTAATAACGTCCCACTAGTTAGATGCCCTGAGGGCAGCATCAAGTAGTGCCAGAGAACGGATTCCAACACCTTATTACTTGTCAATGATCTGTGCATATGTAGAAAGATGCCAAATCAGTGGCAGGTGGGTGGTGTCCTCAATATTCATGAGCTGCAGATAACCCCACCCACTTGAAAGGGAATCGGTCACCAGGTTTATGCTGCCCCTTCTGAGGGCAGCATAAAGTAGTGCCAGAGACCCGGATAACTGATGAATAAGCAATGCAGCATTGAAATCAGTTCTTTTTATAAAAATCACTTTTCCTCATGCAGCCCATATTCATAAGCTGTGGCTAGCCCCCACCCACTGTCTAGCCTCACCCACCACTGATTGACAGCTTTCTCCTCATTTTGTGCATAGGTAGAAAGCTGCCAATCAGCGGCCGGAGGGACGGGCTAGCTGCAGTTTACGAATATGGGCTGTATGAGAAAAAGTGATTTTTATCGAAACTACTGATCAGAGACATAGAAGTAATACAGCGTTACAATCAGGGCCTCTGGCACTACTTTATACTGCCCTAAGATGGGGCAGCATAAACCTGGCAACAGATTCCCTTTCAGGTCAAGTTACATTCTGTGAAAAACTATAACATCACATTTGGAAGGAATCTAGTAAACAAACATTTAATTTAGCTTTCATGTTTAAAGAAAAAGAGGTTACTATGACTAGAGATGCTAGAAGTGACAGAATGAACACTTTGGGGCAGATTTACGGCTACTGTATAAGTTTTAGATAGTGTAAACTGTAGGCAAGGGAGTCAGAAAATGCGCCAAACTTGTCAAAGTAATGCACGAAGTATGATAGATTTGGCGGACCTAGCTAAACGTGTTAGACACTTCTCTCTACCTTATACAATCTCTTGGTTGACTTAATTTACGCCAGTTTTTTGTGCCCCTTTTCCGCTAAACCACAGTCCCGTTCCTGCTAAGCCATGCCCCCTTGTCGATCGTGGTAAAAAAATAAATAAAAAAGCGTATAAAACAGATAATACATTTGGCCCACAGCTGGTCCATTTTAAATAGTCAATTTTAACCCCTTAATGACCGCCGATACGTCTTTTTACGGCGGTCATTAGTGGGCTTTATTCTAGAGCGCCGCCAAACTACGTCGCTGCATTAGAATAAAGTAAACAGAGCAGGGAGCCGTGAAATCTCCCTGCTGTCAGCTGCCAGAAGCAGCTGAGTGCTGGGGGCGTCCCTGCTCTGCCGGGTGAGATCGATATTAGTATCGATCTAACCTGTTTAACCCTTCAGATGCGGTGCACAATAGCGAGCACCGCATCTGAATGGTTTTGGAGAGAGGGAGGGAGCTCCCTCATCTCACCGACACCCGGCGATAAAATCGCCGAGTGTCTGTGTCTTCTATGGCAGCCGGGGGTCTAATAAAGACCCCCAGGTCTGCCTGCAGCGAATGCCTGCTAGATCATGCCGCAGGCATGACCTAGCAGATGCCTGTCCGTTTTAAACGGACAGGCAGTAATACACTGCAATACAAAAGTATTGCAGTGTATTATAATAGCGATCGGAGGATAGGGAAGTCCCCTAGTGGGACTAGTAAAAGAGTAAAAAAAGTTAAATAAAGTTAATTTTAAAAAAAAGTGAAAAAAAAAAAAATGAAAAACCCAGCTTTTCCCCTTACAAAATGCTTTACTATTAAAAAAAACTACAATAAAGCAAAAAAGTTACACATATTTGGTATCGCCGCGTCCGTAACGACCCCGACTATAAAGCTGTTACATTATTTAACCCGCACTGTGAACGCCGTAAAAAATAAAATAAAAAACAATGGAAAAATTGCTGTTTTCTGTTAATCCTGACTTAAAAAAAATGTGATAGAAAGTGATCAAAAAGTCGCATCTACTCTCAAATGGTACCAATAAAAACTGCAAGTCGTCCCGCAAAAAACAAGACCTTATACAGCTATGCCGACGCAAAAATAAAAAAGTTACAGCTCTTCGAATGTGACAATGGAAAAATCTAAAAAATGGCTTGGACATTAGGGCCCAGAATGCCAGCAGGGGGAATGGGTTAAATAGAAATAAAAAGTTAACAAGTAATACACAAAATGCTGGAGAGACTGGAATCACATGTTCATCACAGATCAGTCTTGTGAGGAGGTTATAAACAAAAACAAGTTCATCATGGAGATAACATTTACAGTAATTTGGCTTCAACAACACCACGCTCTGTTATCAATGGTACAGCAACTACATTGGATAACACTGACCGATTTATTTAAAGATACTTTCAAATTTAATGGACATTCAGTTTTTCATTGTAAATTACCACTGGGATTCCTTCGGACAGCCAAATAAATAATTTCTGCCACCTACAATATACAAAGGGTGGCTGTTGATGTCCCTCACAGGTTATCATACTCCTGTAAAGATCTGGTGCCATCACTTATTATAGAGCAGAAGGCCTGGTAGAAGGCTTTAAAATCTTCCACTGGCACTGCTATCACCTGTATTTCACTTTGAAGATAGTAGCCAGTTTTTATCACTGGACCACAGATCTTTTTAAAGGGGATTTGCTAGCTCGCTTGATATTTTACTCTTGATATTTCTGTAATCTCGCAAGATTACGCTGTAAACTGTCATTTAAAACGTGATTGCGCTTGCGTTGCTGTAAATCTCACAGAAACGTTAGCGAAGTGTGAGAATTCTGAATAGACATCACGTCTTGGGTGGAGGTAATGTATATTCATTGTCAGGACACTGCAGTAACGTTATAGTGTGTTTATGTGGCTGCACATAGCGATATAGCTATATCGCTATCTGCAGTGTAAATGAATGGAGAGAAGTGTATGACGCTGTTTGGTCACGGATTGGTCAGCGTCATACACTTCTCTCCACAAAGCCCACTTGGCCAAAAAGTAAGACACGCCCAGTTGTCCATTAAGAAACTCATTAGCATAAAGCTAATATAGGTCATAACTCCGTCAAAAATGAGTTTTTCTAAATAAAAAACACTGCTGTATTTTACATTACAGCGCCGATCACATCATGTACAAGATAGGCCACTTATAATGTGGTGACAGAGCCTCTAAGGCTCAACCAGGTCTGGTCGTTAAGTGGTTAATGTTATGGCTGAACGTAATAGATCTATAGCTTTATAGAAATCTGTACCTTTTTGCGTTTGCTGCAAACCATAACAGGGTTTTCAAATTTAATGAAACTATGGAGCAGCAAAAGTTGTACATTCCAGGAGGGATGACGTGCTGCTGAGGCCAGTGTGTGGCTGCAGTGGTCACGTGTCGCCCCTGAACTGTAAACAAAGACCGGCAGGGAACAATCGAATGGCAGGGTATTTAACGAAGTACTGTGTTTGTTTTTTACTCTTTGACAATTCCTTTAATAAATTTATCGTTCGACAACTTTGCAATATACTAGAAAAATTTGAGGAACAGAAGCCATAACGCCACAGTTATTTAGAATATAATTACGAAATTTTATTAAGACATACAACATAAAATGACATGTATATAAAATTTTAAAGGGATCTAAAAAAATCAGTGTGGTTGCTTCAAGTCAATTAAATCAAGAGTAACTTGCATGAAAGGTTCTTAATAATTATGTACACCTCACAAAGACCAAAGTTAAGTATCTAAGTCATATCTTACAAGCGTACATGCATCCTAGTTATGAAAAGACAGGTTCGGTTTGAGGGAGACAGAGGGTTAATATAAAACCATATACTCCTAAGTGCCCAGAGTCAGAAGGTTGCATGAGTTACGCCATGATGAAAGTAGATCAAGAAAAGAAGGTCAAATTCAAGGCAAACACAATTGGAAAGAAAGATCAAGCATCTAAAGTATTCTTAAAACAGAAAAAGATCTGTTATACATTAGCAGGTGTATATGCAAGCTTACTCATAGAGATGGATAGTATAATATCCCCACACTGCAGCCTGATGTGGTAGCGCCCCGACGCGCGTTTCGCTAATATAGCTTCCTCAGGGGGTAATGTTTTAAGGATTGACAGTGTCAGGTTTATATAGCTGGGTGGGAGTGATTAATATTGATGTTCCGGTGTCTTCCTATGTTCCGGTCTCCGGCGCATGAACGGGAGTCTGACCTGAATCGCGAGATCCCCGCTGTCTGTCGTCACGATCGCTCGCAACTTTACAATATACATTTGGGGCGAGTTATCAATAGTTTTGTAGAATGCTTGAATTTACTAGTCTGATCAATTTGCACCCTTTTGTCGAGCTGGCGCATATGGCATACCTAGCAAATTGCTTCAAGTAGATTATGTTAGAGAATTGTTTTTTCTCCTTATGCCATCTCATAAACTGTTGGAGTAGGCGTAAAGTTTTAAAACCCATTTTTCAAGATCGGTTGTGCGGAGTTTGAAACACAAAAGGCTTTATCACACGGGACGGATTTGCCATAGGATCTGCAATCTCAAATTTCTGCCGCAGATGTGCAGTTTCAAGTGACGCGGATCTGTACGCGGATTAGCAACAAACAATGAGGATAACACACGTGTGGAAATCCACCATCTTTTCTGTTCGGAATCCGCAGGAATAAAATGGTATGCTACTTATATTCACGGATTCCTTTTTTCCATGCTGTGGGAAAAAAAATAAAAATCTACGCAGAAATTTTCCGCACTAAACCCCATTCACAGGTGGTGGAATGTGTGCCAAATCCGACACGTGTGAATGGGGCCTATAATTTCTCAAAGCTGAGGGCTTGTTTCAATTCCACACCATATTCAAGATCTCTGCCCAATTGCAGCAAAGTATATTAGAAAACTATACAAAAAACGCTGAAAATGTGTACCTCCAGTAATGTTTATGTATGGACATCCATCAGAAGAAGAAGATCGGGCAGCAGAAGACCCACCGCAGGAATCGGGCAGTCTAGATAACCATACGGCACCAGAAGCCTCTCCTGCAAAGCTATTATTATAGAAACTTTATAGAAAAGGCTTCCACCATTGCACGGTTGCTTAGGCTATAGTACCCTTTTTAGAAATCACACTGTTCAGAACTAGTCAGCAGTCCCACTTACAATAAGCAAAAGTTAAATCACCCATTCCTTCAGTTGACTAAGATGTGTAAAAATATTCCCTTGTGTATGAAAGTCTCAGAAATAAGCAAATTATTTAATTCAAAACCTACAAAAACATCCCCATCTAAAAAATAAAACCTGTAATTAAATGTGACAAATCCTTAAGCAAACTGTGCCAAGCAACTGGTTCTCAACATTAACCTTTAATCGTGGAAATAACTTCTAGTTTTGAGACTCTGAAATGTCACAGGCTCGGAGGCTCCAACTGTGTTTTTTAAATGAGAAAAAACAGCTTGTGAGCACAGTGCCCACTGACTGCAATGGGACGGCAGTAATTAGGTGGCTGACTTGCTTAGTCAAAGTCATTCTGAGCTTCAGTGGGTAGCAAGGACTGGCATTTCAGACACTTTGAAGGGCTGGCAAATAACTATGTGCACTTCAAGTTCTGTGCCAGTTCCAAGAAGTTGTCACTTTCAATTTGTTCCTTCCTCGGAGGAGGAAGTCAGCTGTTTGCATTAAACGTGCCAGACTTCAGTGTATTAAAGACTATGTAAATGTTTGAAAGTGTTTTTTTTTTGTTTTTTTTAAATAAAAATGTGTATTAGTGTGTGTTAATAAACTTTGTAAATACATTCTATTAAAAATTATTTTCACTTAGAAGATACAAATGCGCTGCATTTTCAATACAGAGCAGCTGTATCTTTCGCTAAATCCTGTTCCCGTCACGTCTGCAGGACGGACTGGTTCAGTGACAGTGGGTCCTGCGTGTCAGAGGCATGTAGGACCTGCTTTCACTGAACCAGTCAGGTCCACGGGACTGATTCAGTGAATAGCGAACGATACAGCGGCACTGTATAGAGAATACAGAGCAGTTGTAGGTTAGAAGTAAAAATTATTTTTAATAAAATGTATTTACAAAGTTTATTAACACACACTAATAAACTTTGTAAATACACTATATAGAAGTTCATTCAACAGCTAAGCCAGCTCCCTTACCAGTTTCTGAATCAGCCATGATGGAGAAGGGCTGGCTTAGCTTATGAATTGAGCCAGGCAGACAGCCCCTTCATCGACACGCAAAGAGGAGGGGGAGCTATATTAAGAGTATATTAGAAAATGTATTCATGTCATAAGAAAAATTTATGAAATAAATAAAAATATGTATTTTCATCGGACAACCACTTTAGGAATTTAGGTATTTTTTGTACATATCAGAAGTGTCACTACTGCTTGTTTGAAAATTACGTTTAAGTGCGAAATTTCCATTTGCTTTTAGCCGCAAAAGGGTACTTGAACTTTTTAAACCATTTTGTCTATACAGCTCATATGCAGACAACTAATCTCTGCTTCATGGTTACAGGCCTCAAACCCTGTGTGTAGTCTGATACTGTAGACAAAACTATAAAGTTTAACTGAAAGCCGTAATTATATGTAAATCTCTCGTTGTATATATGCTTTATATATTTTAAAACCTATTTCCTAAAATGTAATTATATACAACATTTGGAGAAAGACATAACAGGATAGATTTATCAATAGTGGCACAAAGGAGAAATAGAGCGGTTGCCCATAGCTACCAATCAAATTTTAGGTCTAATTCTTTTGAGGCCCTTTTGAAAATGAAAGAAGCAATCTGATTGGTTACTATGGGAAACCATTACCTCCATAGTGTGGTAATAAGAACACTGTGCTGGATATGTGAGAGAAAGGCAAACCAAGCAGCTGAAATCCAGGATCCCTTGATGTATTTAATAGATTGTTATGTATGATAGCTTTGTACAAGCCATTTGTTTTTCTTGACTGGAACAGATGAATGTTCAGCTACATATTCATGGTTGCCACTGGGCTTGTGTGCTCTGTACTATTCAGACTATTTTTGTATACTTTAATTGGAGCTAGCAGCAGGCATCAACAATACAATTTCCTAGTGGGATGCTGGAGATATTGCAATGAAGTAATTAAGGCAAACATCTCTTAAAGACATTTTAGGACTCGAGAAGCATCGAGAAGTTAAAAGGATCAGTGTTCTCTCCATTACTTAGGCTGATTTTGAAGACCGCATTGAAGTGTGTTTTTCATGGTCAGACATTTGCGGTAAGGCTGGGTTCACACAACCTATTTTCAGGCGTAATGGAGGCGTTTTACGCCTCGAATTACGCCTGAAAACACGGCTCCAATACGTCAGCAAACATCTGCCCATTCATTTCAATGGGTTTGCCGATGTACCGTGCCGACGACCTGTAATTTTATGCGTCGCTGTCAAAAGACGGCGCGTAAAATAACAGCCTCGTCAAAGAAGTGCAGGACACTTCTTGGGACGTAATTGGAGCCGTTTTTCATTGAATCCAATGAAGAACAGCTCCAAATTACGTCCGTAATTGACGCCTCGCAAAACGCGAGTACGAGCAATTACGTCTGAAACGCAGGAGCTGTTTTCTCCTGAAAACAGCTCCGTAATTTCAGCCGTAATGGACGTTATCGTGTGCACATACCCTTACTCTATGGGAACATGTTAAAATCTGTACACACAGTATCGTGGTTTGTGGCACCTTTTTCTGTGTTGGTGGTCAGTGGCATTTTTTTTCCTAAACAAAACCCAAGCATGCTCTAGGTACTGAGTTTGTCACCATAGACTTCAATAGGCTAGGACAGGGGTCTCAAACTCGGCCGGGTAAGTGGGCCGCATATAGAAAAAATGGGAAGTTGACGGGCCGCATTACTTTCACATTTGATACAATACAAAATTATTGTTAATCAATTAGTTATTTGAACTACTATAACACTATATTACTAGAATAATAATACTACATTACTATAATAATAGCGCTAGGTTTAAAATGTTAGATATTTCTCCACGTGCTTATTTCAACAATCCAGCTTTCCAGTTTAAGTGTCGCTAAATGCAGTCCGGCGGCTCAGTTAGCACACATGTCAAGATTGGGCAGCCCCTTTTTAGATAGTGCCGCAGTGCCCTCTGTGGATAATGCAACACACCCCTAGATAAGGCCACAGTGCCCGCTGTAGATAAGGCCACAGTGCCCGCTGTAGATAAGGCCACAGTGCCCGCTGTAGATAAGGCCACAGTGCCCGCTGTAGATAAGGCCACAGTGCCCGCTGTAGATAAGGCCACAGTGCCCGCTGTAGATAATGCAACACACCCCTAGATAATGCCAGTGTCCTCTTCAGATACTGTCACACACCCACTTGTAGAGGCTGCCACAGTGCCCTCTGTAGAGGCTGCCACAGTGCCCTCTGTAGAGGCTGCCACAGTGCCCTCTGTAGAGGCTGCCACAGTGCCCTCTGTAGAGGCTGCCACAGTGCCCTCTGTAGAGGCTGCCACAGTGCCCTCTGTAGAGGCTGCCACAGTGCCCTCTGTAGAGGCTGCCACAGTGCCCTCTGTAGAGGCTGCCACAGTGCCCTCTGTAGAGGCTGCCACAGTGCCCTCTGTAGAGGCTGCCACAGTGCCCTCTGTAGAGGCTGCCACAGTGCCCTCTGTAGAGGCTGCCACAGTGCCCTCTGTAGAGGCTGCCACAGTGCCCTCTGTAGAGGCTGCCACAGTGCCCTCTGTAGAGGCTGCCACAGTGCCCTCTGTAGAGGCTGCCACAGTGCCCTCTGTAGAGGCTGCCACAGTGCCCTCTGTAGAGGCTGCCACAGTGCCCTCTGTAGAGGCTGCCACAGTGCCCTCTGTAGAGGCTGCCACAGTGCCCTCTGTAGAGGCTGCCCCAGTGATGTCAGGGGCTTGCCCAGAGCTGGAGTCCCAGGCAGAGCGCTAGTAGGCTCTTCCTGGGACTCCAGCTGTGCTCCTGACATCACTGGGACTCCTGCTCTGGGGAAGCCCCTGACATCATTGTCGATGTATGGACAGCGATGTCAGAGGCTTCCCCAGAGTCCCGGAGCAGAGCCGATAATAGCGCTCTGCCCGGGACTCCGCTCTGGGTTAGACCCTGACACACTGTCCATATATGGGCAGCGATGTCAGGGAATTCCACAGAGTCCCGGAGCAGAGCCGACACCAGCGCTCTGCTCGGGACTCCGGCTCTGGGGAAGCCCCAGACATCGCTGTTCATATGTGGACAGCGATGTCAGGGAATTCCACAGAGTCCAGGAGCAGAACCGACACCAGCGCTCTGCTCCGCTCTGGGCAAGACCCTGACACACTGTCCATATATGGGCAGCGATGTCAGGGAATTCCACAGAGTCCCGGAGCAGAGCCGACACCAGCGCTCTGCTCGGGACTCCGGCTCTAGGGAAGCCCCAGACATCGCTGTTCATATGTGGACAGCGATGTCAGGGAATTCCAGAGTCTCGGAGCAGAGCCGATACTAGCGGCTCTGTGTCCCGCGGGCCGCAGATGACAGCCCCAGGGGCCGCATGCGGCCCGCGTGCTTGAGACCCCTGGGCTAGGATATGCCTATAAACTAAAAAAAAATAAAAAAATAATAAAATAATAATGTGTACAAAAATACACCATTAAATACTTTCAAATTGCATCAAAGAACTCCTGTGGTTTTCTAAACACAAAAAAAACCTCAGGGTATATTCACAAGTGGCAGGTTAGTTGAATACATTTCTGTGGCTGAAAAAGGTCTGCAACATGTCTGCTGCATGTGACCCTTCGTGATAAACGCCTCATGCAGGCAGACACGGAGTCTGTATGGCAGTACGATCTCTCTTTTATGGAGACGTAGTACCTGCCGTACAGGCTCCATTGGAATACGTGTTTATAGATATATTCTCCCCTAGAAGCAAAGATTCTATGAGAGAATACCTCAGTACATATGGAGTCTGATGAAACATTTCACTTTTTTTTTTTGGTCAGATTTGTTACAGAATTAGAAAAAAGAAACCAAAACTCATTTGAAAAATCGGTGGCATATGGGGGTACAGTAGATGCCTCATGCACCTCTATGGCAGACCCAATACAGTTTCATACAAAACAGAGCCATAATATAGCCGTGTGCATGAGCGTGATCTATCCTCAAATACTCCTTTTCAAACGGGTTTAAAATTTTGTGCGGATTAATCTCTTAAAATATATATATATATATATATATATATATATATATATATATATATATATCTTTACAGCAGTTAGTGCTCCTTTTTTCCCTGATAGAGCTCAAAATCACTGACAATTTTAAAACACAATATGCTGGCTGCATGCAGCCACCACTAGTGGGAGCATGGGAGCTAACTGCATATTGTCATACATTCAACTTCATGATAATTTAGTATGCAGTAAGCTCCCATGCTCCCTCTAGTGGCAGCTGCATGCAGCCAACATATTCGGTTTTAAAATCAATGCGCTGTATCCGAAAAAATGCAGCTCTGGTTGCTATAATTAAATTCTAGATATAAATTTATCACAGAATTGGGACCTATAAATGACAATGATAAAAGCGGAGATACACTCTATAGTGATCACTGAGGGAGGCGTTTCCTCAATTTATGAACTACATTTTAGATATCGCCAGACCCATCGAGCAGCCTATCTCCTGTGGGAACAAAGGATCGGGGATATTGAAACAAAACATGCCGGATCCTTAGTTACCCCGGCATCTACTGTGGGGAAAATTGCAAGGCCTCCATACACATTAAATGGGGTTTGGCTGTGTTTTGTCTAATGTGTCATTTCAAAAGGGTGAGGACCTGTTAGTTTATTTTTTAACCCTCTCCAACCCTCCTGCAAAATTTGAAAACTCCCAGATAACCCCTTTAAGGGCAGCACATTACATGGATTGGTCTGCTCTACTTAAAGAGGCTCTGTCACCAGATTATAAGTGCCCTATCTCCTACCTAATGTGATCGGCAGTGTAATGTAGATAACAGTTGTTTTTATTTTGGAAAACGATCATTTTTGAGCAAGTTATGAGCAATTTTAGATTTATGCTAATTAGTTTCTTAATAGAGAACTGGGAGTTTTTTACCTTTTTACCAACTGGGCATTGTAAAGAGAAGTGTATGACGCTGACCAATCAGCGTCAAACACTTCTCTCCATTCATTTTTAGCTGTGCGGTCACATACTCCCACATTAACTTTACCTAAGTGTCTTGAGAGTGAATAGACATCGCTTTCAGCCAGGATGTGATGTCTATTCACACTCCCGACACTTCGGTAAAGTTTCTGTGGGACTTACTCACACAGCACATTGTGATCTCGCTAAATCACGTTGTGCTGTGATTAAGTCCCACACAAACTTTACCGAAGTGTCGGGAGTGTGAATAGACATTGCATCCTGGCTGAAAGCGATGTCTATTTTCTCAAGACACTTATGTAAAGTTAATGTGGGAGTGTGTGACAGCACAGCGCGATCTCGCGAGATCACGCTATGCTGCGATTACAGCTAAAAATGAATGGAGAGAAGTGTATGACGCTGATTGGTCAGCGTCATACACTTCTCTTTACAACGCCCAGTTGTTAAAGAGGTAAAAAACGCCCAGTTGTCTCTTAAGAAAAACTAATTTGCATAAATCTAAAATTGATCATAACTTGCTCAAAAATGATCGTTTTCTAAAATAAAAACCACCGTTATCTACATTACAGCGCTGATCAGATTATGTAGGAGATGGGGCTCTTATAATCTAGAGACAGAGCCTCTTTAAGTCTAAACAGAAAATTCAGGTAACATATCTGCTTTAAAATTAAAGGGTGAATAATGTATATATTGAAACTAAAACCCTGCTGCTGGATTGCTTTAGATTTATTTGTCCAGGTTGATGCATCTTCTACAATCATGATTTTTACATTTGCGGTTATCAAACACAAAATGCAGTCTATGGATGGAAGTCACATGAGGTGTGATCACTGCAAAGTCAGGAGGGAAAATGGTGCTGCAGGCCAATAAATTCTGAATGCACTTTTATGCAGTACATAAAACGTAGCAGTAAATGAATTAAGCCTAGAGATATTAAAGTCCTCTTAGATAATGTAACCTAATAACAGAGAGCAGTACAAAAAAAAAAAAAGTGTATATTTGTTCATTGAGGACATATTAAAACAGAAGGTAATGAATGCATACGTACAGCATAGGGACAAAAGCATTGGGATACCTACACATTACACCTACAGGAGCTTTTCTGACATCTCAGTCTAAATCCATAGGCATTATTATGGAGTAAGTTCCCCTATTGCAGCTAAAACAGTTTCCACTTTTCTGGGAAGGTTTTCTACAAGATTTCGGAGAGCATCCAGAAGAGCATTTGTGAGTTCAGACGCTGATGTTTGACGGGAGGGCCTGGCTCGCAATCTCAGTCATAGTTTATCCCAAAGGTGTTTTATGGGGTTGAGATCAGAGCGCTGTGTGGGCCAGTAACATTTTTCCAAACCAAAACGCACCCAACCATGCCTTTATGGGCCTTGATTTGTGCACTGGGGCACAGTAACACTGGAACAGAACAGGGCCGAACCCCAAACTGTTACCACAAAGTTGGAAAAATACAATTGTCCAAAATGTCTTGGTATGATAAAGCATTAAGATTTCACTTAACTGGAACTAAGGGGCCTAGACCAACACCTTAAAAATAACCCCATAGCATTATCCCTCCTCCACCAAACTTTACAGTTGGCACAATACAGTCAGGCAGGTAAGGTTCTTCTGGCATTTGCCAAACCCACTCATTCATCAGACTGCCAGATAGAGAAGCGTGATTTGTCATTCCACAGAACACAATTCCACTGCTGCAAAGTCCAGTGGCAGCGTACTTGGGGATGTAAATCTTGCATACAGCTGCTCGGCCATGGAAACCCACGCCTGTTCAGTGCACAGTTTTTGATAGAATGTTAATGCCAGAGGAAGTTTGGAACTCAGCAGTTAATGAGTCAGCAGAGCATTGGCGACTTCTATGCACCTCAGCAATCGGCGACCCCACTCTAAGGGCCTGTTCACATCAGTGTTGCCCTGTGTCAACTGCGCTATTGATTCCGTCAAAACAATGGAACCCTGTCACAATGGTGACAAACGGAAACCTTTAGTAACGTTTCCATCACCATTGAGATCAATGGTGATGCAAACGGAAGCTAAGGTTTCAGTTTGCCTTTCCGTTGAGGGGTTAAACTGACGGAAACCTCTGATGGATCCCCTCAACGGAAGGGCAATGCTGATGTGAACACAGCCTACCTTTACGTGGTCTGTTACTTCGTGGCAGAGTTGCTGTGGTTCCTAAAAGCTTCCACTTTGCAATAATACCACTCACAGTTGATCTAGGAGGGAAGAAATTCATGAACTGACTTGTTGCAACGGTGGCCTCCTATTATATAGTACCACGCTGCAATTCAGTGAGCTCTTTAGAACAACCCATACTTTCAAAAATGTTTGTAAAGGCAGACTACATGGCTAAGTGCTGGATTTTATAGACCTGTAGTTATGGGACTGATCCATTATAGGGTACATACAATTTATTTTTTATTCCACTATTTTTGGGTGCTAAGGTGACCAAAGAAACAAATTCAGTTTTTTTGTTTAATTTACGGCGTTCAGCCTCCGGATTAAATAGCGTCGTATTTGAATAGTTCAGGATTTTCCAGATGCAGCAATACTAATTATGTTTATTTATTTTTTGTATTACTTTAGGGAAAACCATGGAAAAAGTTTTTTTTTAAACCTTTAACATATTTTTTTTGCAGATTACTAAACTTTATTTTTCATAGGCTCCGTAGGGGACTTGAACACTGCAATACTTCTGTACTGCAGTGTATTGCACTTTTTCCGGCTCCTATTATTAATTGGAGCACCAAGATGAGAGACCTTGACAACCATCGGTACCCTGCGATTGCATTTGGGAAAGAGTGGGAAAGCGAGTGACAGAGGGGACTCTCCCCCCCCCCCTCTTTCTACGAGCTTAGACGATGTGGTCACTATTGACAGCAGCATCTAAGTAGTGGATCAGCCGGGCTCGGAGTTATATCTAATCACGACCGTTAGTTCAAGGTGCCGGCTGTCATAATGCAGCTGACACCTGCAATATATGGAGTAGACGTCTTCCACCCGCTTTATGATGTACAGTTACATCATGGTGCAGGAAGGAATTATAGCAGATTGGTCAGATATTTATGCTGCCTTGTCTGAGGGCATCATGAGGAAGTGACGGACACACTGTTTCTGTCACTTATTAGTTATAGTTATTGAGTATTTAGAACTTATATTTGCGGCACGAGTATATTCATGCTCCCCCACTCTCCAGCCACTAATTGACAATTCTCTTCCGATCACTGTAATGTAGGGAGAAAAGTGTCAATCAGTGGCTAGTGTAAATAAATATACTTTTATTTACATACTTGTGTCGATGGCTGCACGCCACCTACAAAACTTTAAAGGGATTGCCCAGGCTGGGGGCTGTTTTTCATACGGACTGCCTTTCTACAGGATGACTCATCAGTATGATTGTGGGGGTCCGATGCCCGGACCCCACACTGAGCAGCTGTTACCAGTAGCGGATCCCCATATGGGCGTTTCGGGCGGTCGCTCGGGGCCCAAGGCTTGCAGGGGGCCCATAGCTTCCCACACTGCACACAAGTGAACCAAAACTCTCCAGGGCTGCTGCTGCGGCGGGGGAAATGTGCAGGGGGAGTCAATTGCGGCCAGGGAACAGGGGCACAGCACATCAGCTGTAGAGAGCAGACTGTCAGAGATTGTGATGGGCAGGTGCTGGAGTCTCCCTGACAGTCTGCTCCTCTGTGCTGCTGTGCACTCTCCCTCCTGTCTAAACCTCCAGCAGCTGCCTGATAACGGCAAAACTGAAACTAGAGGGTGAAGGACCTGTGGTGACGTCACAGTCACATGATTAAGGTCCTGGAGGCTGCCAGAGACAAGCACCGCAGAAGAGACTGGTAAGTAAGTAAGAGAGAGTGTGTGTGTGTGTGTGTGTGTGTGTGTGTGTGTGTGTGTGTGTGTGTGTGTGTGTGTGTGTGTGTGTGTGTGTGTGTTAATGTAAGTCTATATAGTGTGTGCTGTGTATATAGTGTCTATATTGTAAGTCTATGTAGTGTGTGTGTGTGTGTGTGTCATAATGTAAGTCTATATAGTGTGTGCTGTGTATATAGTGTGTGCTGTGTTTATAGTGTCTATAATGTAAGTCTATATAGTGTGTGTGGTTTGAATATATAGTGTTTGGTGTTAGTGTGAATTGTATATAGGGTGTTTAATGTAACATTTTTTGTGTGCAAAATAATTTCCCACCCATAGAGCCCTCTGCAGTAAGTCAGATGCTCAGAACCCCCCCCCCCCCCCTGCAGTATAATCTCCCCCATGGAGCCCTCAGTAGTTATTATACTCAAGGGGGGGGGGGGTCAGAGCGTTTGATTGACTGTTCAGGGTTCTATAGGGGAATAACTCCTTCCCCCCCCCCCCAAGAGCCATAAAGGCGGATTTACACGAACGTGTAATACGTCCGTGCAACGCGCGTGCTTTTCACGCGCGTCGCACGGACCTATACAAGTCTATGGGGCAGTGCAGACTGTCAGTGATTTTTGCGCAGCGTGAGTCCGCTGTGTAAAACTGACGACATGTCCTATATTTCTGCGTTTTTTGCGCATCACGCACCCATTGAAGTTAATGGGTGCGTGAAAATCACGCATGCCACGCGGAGGCACCTCCGTGGGATGTGCGTGATTTGCTCAACAGCAGTATAACTATGATTGCAAACAGAAAAGCACCACGTGCTACAAACATACAAACAGAGTGTCATAATGATGGCGGCTGCGCGAAAGGCACGCAGCCGCGCATCATATGGTGATGACACACGGAGCTGTTAAGTGCCTTTTGCGCGCGCAAAACGCCACATTTTTTGCGTGCGCAAAGCGCACACGCTTGTGTAAATCCGCCCTAAGTGTCAGACACTTAGACCCTCCCATAGGGCACTCAGCAGTCAGTCAAATGCACTGGGGAGGGGTGTCTGACTGCTTAAAGGGTAACTAACGAAAAATTTTAAAAAAATTACATGTCATAGTGACATGTCAAATGTTCTAATCGGTGGGGGTCCGGGCACTGAGACCCCACCAATCGCTGAAACAAAGTGGCAGAAGCGCTCAGGTGAGTGCTTTGCCACTTTGTTTCTGATCGTCTTTCCTCTGATAGCCGAGCATGCGGTGTATGGGCACAACAGAAAGTCTATGAGTCCGTACACCGCGCCGAGAAAAGACAGTCAGAAATTAAGTGGAACAGCGCTCACCCGGGCACTCCTGCTGCTTTGTTTTAGTGATCGGTGGTGGTCTCAATGCTGGGACCCCCATCAATCAAAACTTCTGACATATCACTCTCACTATGACACGCCAAATGTTTTTTAAAAGTTTAGTTACCTCTTGGGGACTGAATTTATTGGTTTGAGTTAATGTATGGGCCTGGGTCTTAATTTGCTTAGGGGTCTGGGGTATGAGACAATTTATGGTGTTTATTTCTGAATTTTTATGTTGCTATAGATGCTGAAAATGGCTACAGAATCAAGGGGAAAAGATGTCTCATCAGGAAACTCTGCAGTCATCAGGAGAAGTCGCCATAACGGTCTGTGTCAGATGGAGAAGAAAAGAGAACGACCCATCAGTGAAGACATCACCTGTGAGTCATTGCATTTATAGATCTGTCACCTCTCCTGACATGTCTGTTATCGGAAATCCTTGTATTCCACATAAAGTCTTTGTGTACCCAGGACTAATAGACAAATGCGTGTTACCATTCCCCTTGTCAGGAGGATGTGTCCCTACACAGTGTGATACTGTCAGCGATGGTTGGAGACTGTCAGTGTGTAGGGACACAGCCCTTTGACAAGGGGAATCGTAGCACTCATTTGTCAATGCTCACACAGAAAGGTGGTGTTTAATATAGACATGACGTGGCAGGGCGGTGGTGGAGAAGGGGGCCCAAGCTTGTGGAACAGCCCAGGGCCCATGGTTTACTTAATCCGCCACTGGCTGTTACGGCTGCAGCAGGGCGCCAGAAGCGATAAAGTGTCGGTGCCGAAACAGCGAATAGGAGCAGAGCTGCAGTAAACAGCACAGCCACTATACAGTGGTCAGAGCCATCTTCCAGCACCAACCCTGCATAGCTTCTGGCGCCCAAAGGCAGCCATAACAGATTATCGTGTTGGGTCCGGGTGTCGGATATTTGCCGATCATATACTGATATCCTATCCTGTGGATAGGTCATCAGTATAAAAAACAGCCCCCAGCCTGGACAACCGCTTTAACTAATGAGCGGCACCACACTTAAATCAGCATGTCTGTCACTTCTTTATGCGGTCCTCAGATATAGGGGCATAAAAATCTGACCGATCTGTCGAAGTGCTGGTGGATAGTCGTATGGAACAGAGAAAAAGCATTGCAAATAAGAGGAACAGCACGGGAGAAGTCTGACTCAGAAGTTGGATGTGGTTACAACGGATGAAGATAGTAGCGGATCCTTAGCAGAGTGGAGTGCAATGCAAGGCACATAAGGATTATCAGACTTTAATGCATGTTTAAAACAGCAGGATACTGACTGAAGGGCTGATATTAGTTTTGCTAAAAATAAGCAACTTCTTAAACAGAACTGAAAAACTTGACAACACTAGGGCTTGTCCCCACACATATCCAGATGGTGGTTTTATAAACTAAAATGTATGTGGCAATACAAAACACACTTCTTAAATAACCTACACTTGCTATAAAAGACTTATGAAACACTAATTTCTCACCCAACAAAGGCAACATTGAAAGCCCATCTATCTTCCTGTATCTGGAAAAGAGGTGTTTAACGGTTTTGCCATGGCCGGTATCAGAGTTCACAGCATTGTTTGCAAGTTGGAGATGGCTCGGTTCCTCTGAAGCCTCATGCACAGGATAGAGTCGCATTACATAGCCACAGGGACTCTGCGTGTCACTGTGTGATGCTCCATCAAATGGCATTTCGGACATAATCTCCAAACTAAGCAATGCTTCTTGGGGAAATTCACTCCGTAACACGGCATGCGATGGAGCATGCCACAATTTTTTTGCTGTCAAATTCATACCGAATACGACAGAAAAAAATCCTCACTTTGAAATCGTAGTCATAAGACCGTGTGTACAGAGGCTGTACAAAAGACACACGGAGTCCCAACAAAGTTATGCTATATACAGTAGGACTATGGGTACCGTATTACAGCTCCATACAACTCGGAGATTGCATCTCTGAATTTAATGCGAACGTCCTTGGATTTCAAAGAAGCTATTAGTGCATAAAATGAAAAAAATATGTAATGTTTCCAATGTCCCTGTAATTTCACAACACCGCGCTCTAAAATATAGGTCATTTACACTGTACTAGACTACATTAAAAACATGACATTGACATTTGTAGCTTGCCATACAAGTCACTTAATGAATAGCTTGTGCAAATGTTCTACAGCTGTATACGGAGAAAATAAAAAAATTATGAGAATCATAAATTATCGGTTAATTTTTTCCCCCCTATCTTATAACAGACCAAGCCGGAGCAAGTAATCATTCTTTGCTAGGAGACTGGAAAGTATTGACTTTCCAGTCTCCTAGCATGACATAAAAACAGTACTGTTAAATATACATCCTACAATATGTATACATACCTTGATGAAAGAATTTCCATCATAAAGATCTTGGTGCCAGTCCTCTGGGGCCTACGTCTTTTTATATCATACATGCCATATTTAACCGTACCTCAAACTCATAAAATACTATGGCCTACATTTACGAAGACTGGAGTTAGTTTGTTTTTTACTCCAGTCGAAGTAAAGGAGGCAGATCGAGTGATTTGTGCCAAATTAATTTAATGCATGTTGAACTCTTAATAAAAACGTCACTTAGTGAGAGACTAGACGTGGACCGCACAGCCACTATATACTTTGAGCCATCGTGGCTAGGCAAAATTTATAAACATGAACAGTAGGTTCTTTGTTAACATTTTGATCAAATTGTATACAAGCCCACTTGCCACTTCACAGCAACCTCTTAAAAGTGGGTCCCTACTCTATCGGTTGCAGCACCGCATGGCGGCCACTGCCACATCGCTCCTACAGAGGGAGAAACCAAGAGGCCTAAAGCACCCATGCTATCAGGCCATGCCAAGCCGCCTTGGCTCTGGGCCACGTCCCTCCACAAGTGCAGCACTACAGCAACAGATACCACCCCACAGTACCACAACATGTGAACAGATGGAAAAAGCTCACCTTACTGAGAGCACAAGCAAGTCTACGTGCGGTCCACTTGCTTGCTCCTTATAGTGGATGTGCGGTCCATATCTAGTTTTTCACTAAGTGATACCTTAATAAAAATGTTGTCGGTCTACTAATAAATGTGGCCTAAACTACATCTCCTTGGAGACCCCGCCACTTTTCAAATGTAAGGAGGGACAAGAAAAGTCCTGTCCTTTTCTGCCAATTTGTTAAATATTCTATTCAGACTCTAAGGGTATGTTCACACGGTCTATTTTCGGTCCTCCAAACATCTGCCCATTGATTTCAATGGGGAAAAATGGCATTCTGTCCTGACGGGCCGCTTTTTTTACTCGGCTGTTTTGAAAAACGGCCGCGTAAAAAAACGGCTGCAAATGTCACTTCTTAAGATGTTTTTTCATACTCTATTGAAAAAGCTCCAAAAACGGCCGTGAAAAACGCGAGTGGCTTAAAAACGTCTGAAAATCAGCAGCCGTTTTCCCTTGAAAACAGCGCCGTATTTTCAGACGTTTTTGAGTTTGCGTGTGAACATACCCTTAAGATCCATTCACACGTTGCAATTAAGATGCGGTTAGAACCGCATCCAAAAAACAAATGTGTTTTTACTGCATTCTTCGATGCGGTAAAAACCACATCCATATCAAATCGCAATGAAAATGAATGCAGTTTTTTTTAATAAAAGAGTTCTAATTGCACCTCGCCTGCAATGAGTGAATGGACCCTTGTCACTCATCCAGTTGTGAGGCTGGGTGAGGATTAATATGTACAACAGTAAAGATTCCACAGATGTCTCATTATAGATATGTTGTAAAATAGGAATGGGGATATATCCCTGTATGATTAGGCAGGTATGTTGTTCACAGCTCTAAGAAACCTGGGTGACAACAGACATTTTATTAGTCTCTCATCTTTCCATGAATCAAACAGAACCCTCAATTTAAAGGCTTTATTTGGGACAAAGTGCGATTTAAGTTTTTTTTTTCTACATAAGATGCAACATTTTAAACATATGAAAAACCAGCAAGAAATGAAGTGTATGTGATAGTAAACCTTATGGTAAATACATAAAGTTGTAACAGTGGAAGGTGTGGGAGGAGGGGGCAAATCACAGTCCATGTACAACCATGACATAAAGGTAAGTGCTAGGAGGATTGATGCAGTACTCCCTATAGTAATAATAATAATATAAAAACAAATAAATAAAAAAAAAACACCCAAAAATAAAACTACCACATTAACTGCTGTGCTTTATCACAATGAAATCATGTCTCTTTGGGCACCACATAGTAACTTAGAAAACATACCGGTCCCTGCACAGACAAAATATTTTCATATTTTGTGTGAACCTCTTATCAGATCGCTCAGTGTCGTGCCAACAAGCACACTGGCAGCACTAACATTCACTCTATTATACAGGAGATAAAAACGGAAGAAATCAATGTGGAGCATTGCGGCTTGATAAAATTACAACATATTTAATGTCGTGAGTTTGTATCGTCTTACCTTCAGGGTGTTGGTGGATGACTGATACCCCTGCTTAGATCTGTGGCTTTACACTCATCAACAAAGCTTAATTTCTACCGGTCTGGAGCCATTGTATCTGATAATACTTCCAAGCCCAGGCTTCAGTGCCAAAAAAAGAGATCAGTCAGCAGCTTGTCTTCAGTGAATGGCTGGCATAGCCCACACTGCTAGCAGCAGCTACTACACTCAGAGAGGAGGGGGCAGATGAGGGAGCTGGATCTCCGCCTGATTCTGGTGTCATCTGTACTCCGTGAAGTTTCAGATTCTCACTTACATGCAGCTGCTTGTCCGGTTGTAGTCCCCGGTCACATATTCAGATATGCATCTATTTTCTATTTCTTGACACTTAAGAATTGCTAGTTTCGGATTGTTCTTGCACTGACTTTTTTTGCCATCATTCCAAAAAACGCTAGAACTAATGTAGTAAACGTGCAATACAATTATACAGGCCATAAGTGACCAATGTCATGGTTGTCAGAGACAGGCCCCAGCTGTTCATTGTTTTAAGAGGTCAGTCACCAGCCCTCAGGGTGAAGTAATGTCATAGCGTATTTAGTAGTAAATGAACATAAATAATAAATGCATCTAGAAGAGGATCCCATTATATGATGATGTCACTGCCTGCAGAGGTTCTTGATGTATAAAAGAGAAGTGCCAGCTGATGGAAAATTCATGTCATATACCATAACTTTGAAGGATAGAAGACGGTCTCTCGTCTAACTACTGACCATCACCCTTCCTTTATGAATAAAACTGACTGAAAGGCCATAGCAGCTGCATTTATTTCAGAATAAGCTCCATAAAATCATAATTACATAACAATGACATACTAATAACATAAGCAAAATTTTAAAACATTCTTCACCCTGATCTACCAATATAAAACAGCCTGTCTAACTTATGGGGAAAAGAGCCTTTAAAGGCAGTCTACATCCACGTCCCTGCTTTACTACACGGGATAAAATCTCCTTACCATTAGCCATCCAAACCTGGCCCAAGGGAACCATAATTGTAGTCAATCAATCTGCTTCTGGGGACTCTATCACACCGGAAACATCACATGTGCATTTTAATAACAATCATGATGCACGGCCCTTTTTAGTGCAACGGACTATGATTTTCTGCCTTTTCAAATAAGCAGACATGACAAAATAAAAAAGGGCGGAAAGTGCTCTCCTCTTTGGCGCCACAACTGATAATCCCTCCCCTGCTCCTCTTTATATAATTCAGCCTAGGCAGTGCACATACACCTCCTGGCCTGGAATCCTCCCTGCTTCTACCCCAGTCAAAACGCACTCTGTGTCGTCGCTCTCCTTCAGTGTTAGTAATGTGTGAAAAGATAGTGTTGGGATACGATCCAAAAAGGAAATATTACAGGCTACCTTATCATTAGAACTTATTTACCTAAGATGTTCATAAACAACCGAAAAAAATTAAACACAAGAGTCTAAAACTCTAGTGTCAAAACCAGGTTTGCAACAGTCTGATTTATGTTATAATAATGACCAGCAGTGTCGCAGCAATACAGATCATTGTGGTAGCAAACACCCAAGGACCCTATGCCGGGAGGGCCCACAGGCCCCCTGCCATTAAATGATGTATGGGATGTGTCTGGTATTAGAACTCAACCCTATTCACCTAAATCGAGATGAGCTAAAATACCAGAGACAGCCCGTGGACAAGAGTGGAGCAGACCCTTTTTCTAATCCTCAACAACGCTTTTAAATATATTTTTGACACGTCCCTATTTTGTATTTTGCAGAATTCTTAAATATGCACAGCACTTTGAACAAACTTTGCATGTATCAATAGTATAAGCGAATATATAAAATTGTGTAATATAACTTAAAATCGAGAAAAATGCCTCTGTCTCTAATTAGCAGGATCTTCCCTCCCCTCTCATTTGTTCACTCACTCTGCATTTACTGCTTTTTCCATCTCCAGATTATCAGCTCACTGAGAAATCAGGTTACAGTTTACCATAGAAGTCTATGGAGAGGGAAGGAGGAAAGAGGATGCAAAGTGAGAAAGCGGCAGAGAGACACACATGCCGCTGCAGGTTCTAGCAAGGCCAGGTTCGCACGTCGCAGTCAAAATGCGCTTTTTTGCCGCAACCACTTCAAAACACGCATTTTGACCGCGACGTGTGGAACCGGCCTAAACGTTATATTTTACCCTAATTAGGAACACACTACTCATTACTGCTGTATAACGTCCTACATGCTCCTGCTATTTCTATTTACGATAGACTTAGGAGAGCAGGAATCTTTTCACTATGTATGCAATGCATGGCAGACATGATAGCAGTGCCCACTAGCTCAGAGACTACTGAGAATTAGAGAGAGAGAGCCTGCAGAGGGGAAAACTGCTATAAAATAATGCAGAATACATGTCCTATAATAGTCAGTATTCGAGTTAATCCTCATGTACACACATGATAGCTTATTCTGAAAAATCACCTGAAAGGTTAGGTACGCTTTATCTTGTTAATCTCGTGTATGTCAAATAAAGTGTTATTAAAAAGCCAAGTCTATTAGCCAATTAGAGAATAATTTGGGGAGTGCAATATGTATTGGGAAATAGTAGATACCAGATGAAGCGCAGAATCCACTTTTGACACAGTGTTGCATGTGGGATGATGGACATTTCAGTGACAGCTCATATTCTTGGAGCAGTTACATCACACGGCATGGTAAGGTAGGTTACATTATCCTTTTCTTTTGCAAATGAATAAAGAATATACTGACTCAGGGGGATTGGATTGTCACTTTATGGCATGTTGTCTGGATTTCAATATGGCAGTAAAGGCATCAAGCTCTCAGCCCACTAATGTGTCTCTTAACCCATGAAAAGCTCTCAATAGCGTTAAACAAACATCCTGTCCACTCTCGTCCTAGATCTTTGGATACCTTAAATTACACTGAGTCTGAGATCATGTCTGCTATAGAGAGGCCTAGGTTTTTTTTCCCTGTGTATCTTGTTTTGCTAATTCAGTGGAAAATGCCAGATAATGCCCCCTCGTTTGTTCCATAATTAGACAGGCATAAAAGCTGCCATTGTGCACTTGTTGTGATAGAGCTACCTATAAATTATTCACTCCATTGAAGTGCAATCTGCTGTGGCGTTTTCAAGCAGGGACAAATGAAGTAGGCGCAGGGAGCGCTAAAACAAAAAGTGGCATCAGATCCCACGTCTGCAGAACTTAAAAGATGTGGTTCCTAGAAAAGCAGTTGTCATGAAAACTGACACTTAATTGATTTGAGATTCCATAGCGGTGTGTGAGGACGGGAATGCTGCAAGAGTACTACAGCTGTCCAGCAACTATTTATGAGAGTATGAAACCATTTCATTGTGATGCTTTCCATAGATGTGCACGTGGAGTGTTTCAGACAAGTTCCCAATACTAGTTAAATATTTATAAAACAGTCACTACAATAAACAAGCTTAGGGTATGTTAATATGTAGCGTAATTTGCTGCAGACTTTCCATCTGGATTTGCGAGTGGAAAGACTATAGAGTATAACAGTAGCCGCAAACCGGACGAGATTTAGGAAGGTCTCATTCAGTCTCTGCAGAAAATTTCCATGCAGAAATTGACCTGTTAAGCAGAATTTTTAATCTGCAGCATGTCAATTTATGCTGCGAAATGGTTGCATATTTGTTGGCGATTTTCGCCATTGGGTTCAATGGAGAAGTGAAAATCCACAACAAAACTGGGATTTTGGCTGCAGAGTCCCTGCCTATCCTCTGCAAAAATTGCAAAACACCATTTTCTAGCAAAAATCAAGTTACACATTTTCCACTATAAAATAAAATGGCATACTCACCTGCCCTCGCATCCCAATCCATCAATTCACTTACCTATTTTTTCTCTTCTCTCTGATATTTGCCCATTTTAACAAATGGACCGGTTGCTACTTACAGAATTCCTAATCAACTTGTTAAGTGATCAGAATACTGAATGCAGTGTTCACCTCCATAATATCCAGCTCTCCGTATCCAGATACAGATTTCTTTTTCAATGGGTCACCAAATAGGTAATTATTGTCCATATATTTCAGTCCCTCCCTATCATTTTGAGTTTAAGAATAAACTGACAGATGACAAAGAATTGCGATCTCTCAGCCTCTGATTGTTTACCAGCTCGACCAATAGCTTCTCAAATAACGCATTCACGGCTACCTTTATGAAATGAGCAGGCTTCCGTAGTTTACCTTAAGACGTATCCTAGCAACACCCCATGCAGCACACCACGCTCAAATCACTAGGCAACCTAATAATCGTGATGGGTATACCTCATTGATAGCTTCACTGTAAATTATATCATCACGTGTTGACCCATAACCTGTCCAGCACTGTTTTGGCGGTAACTGTTTACTATTTAAATTACCAGATTGAGAAAAAAACGGTCCGGTTTCAAAACGCGTTGTAGTTTTAAAACACCAAATAAAACCAACTGGAATCATTAATGTATAAAAATCCATTGATTTGGTATCATATAGTTTGAACTAATTTTATAACCACCAAAGAACAAGCATCTGGGAGAAGATTTGAGTTTTTCTCCTCCACTTCTCCCATATACTCACCTCTCCTGGCACTCCCGTAGCAACACATCCTTGGCTCCCCCAGCAGGTCTCTGTGCAGCCAGCCTCCTGGGATGACGCTTAATTATTTTCATGTGACTGTAGCAGCCTGTGATTAACTGCAGCAGTCACATGAGACAAAGGGTCATCCCAGGAGGCCGGCTGCCCAGAAGCCAGTTGGAGAAGCAGACACGCATCGCTAAGCGAGCACTAAGGTAGGAGAGTATGGCTTTTTTTTTTTTAAATCCGCTCTTGTAACGCTTCTCATCTACAGCAGCAAATCTAGCTAAAAATATGAACCAAATCAAACACACAATTTTGTGTGGCCTTTCGGACAGAATTCCCTGTGGAATCTGGGCAGGATTTTTTTATTTTTTATATTTTTTTTTAGGTACCAGTTCAGTTCTGAAGTGGTTTTAAGCACCTTATATATTAAAAACCCCCATAAAACACCGCATTTTAAAAACTAGACCACTCAAAGTATTCAAAACAGCATTTAGAAAGTTTCTTAACCTTTCAGGTGTTTCACAGGAATTTAAAGAGACTGTCACCAGTTTATAAGTGCCCTATCTCCTACCTAATCTGATAGGCGCTGTAATGTAGATAACAGTGATTTTTATTTTGAAAAACGATCATTTTTGAGGAAGTTATGAACAATTTTAGATTTAGTTCTTAATGACCAACTGGGCGTTTAACTTTTTACCAAGTGGGCATTTTAAAGAGAAGTGTATGACGCTGACCAATCAGTAACCAATCAGCGTCATACGCTGCTCTTTATTCCAGCCAAGCGTGATTTCGCGAGATCACGCTCTGACAGGACTTTCTTCCACAGGCCCTTCGACTCCAGCCGTGCCAGAACGTTTATCCGAATCTGCAGTGGCAGGGGGCGAGGTCTGTTCAGTCTTTCATAGCTCAGATGAAGAACTTGTGTGAGCATGTCCCGTCGCAGTGTGATTTGGAGAGATCACACTGTGCAGTGAAACAAGCTGGGTATGAATGAAGAGAAGTGTATGACGCGGATTGGTCAGCGTCATACACTACTTCTCTTTACAACGCCCACTTGGTAATAAGTTAAAAAACACCCAGTTGGTCATTAAGAACTAATTAGCATAGATCTATTGTTTTTCAAAATAAAAACCACTGTTATCTACATTACAGCGCCTATCAGATTAGGTAAGAGATAGGGCACTTATAAACTCGTGACAGACTCTTTAAAACAAAAGTAGAGGTGAAATTTACCAAAAATTAATTTTTTTTGGACAGAAAATTATTTTTATTCAATTTGTTTCTGTAAAACATAAGGTTTTACCTGAGAAACGCAACTTGAGGGTATGTGCACACGAGGTCATTACGTCCGTAATTGGACGGACGTATTTCAGCCGCAAGTACCGGACCGAACACAGTGCAGGGAGCCGGGCTCCTAGCGTCAGAGTTATGTACGACGCTAGGAGTCCCTGCCGGACAACTGTCCCGTACTGTAATCATGTTTTCAGTACGAGACAGTTGTCCGGCAGCGAGGCAGGGACTCCTAGCGTCGTACAGAAGTATGACGCTAGGAGCCCGGCTCCCTGCACTGTGTTCGGTCCAGTACTTGCGGCCGAAATACGTCCGTCAATTACAGACGTAATGACCTCGTGTGAACATACCCTAGTATTTATTGCTCAGATTCTGCAGTTTTAGAAATATCCCACGTGGCCCTAGTGTGCTAATTGACTGAAGTACCAGACTCAGAAGCAAAGGAGCACCTAGAGGATTTTGAGGCCTCCTTTTTATTAGAATATATTTTAGGCGCCATGTCCAGTTTTAAGAGGTTTTGTGGTGCCAAAATAGTGGAAACCCCCCAAAAGTGACCACATTTGCAAACTATACCCCTCAAGGAACGTATCGAGGGGTATAGTGAGCATTTAGACCCCAGAGTTTTTTTGCTGCATTTTGTGGATCTAGGCTGTGCAATAGAAATTCACATATCTTTCCGATAAAAGGTAGAAATTTGTAAAAGGCGAAAAAAGCACCCCAACATTTGAAAAGCAATTCCTCCCGATTACGGCAATACCCTATATGTGGTCATAAACTGCAGGGCTCAGAAAGGCAGGAGCACTATTTGGCATGTAGATTTTGCTGGATCGGCTTCTGGGCGCCATGTCGCATTTGAAGAGCTTCTGACGTACCAGTACAGGGGAAACCTCTTAAAAGTTACCCCATTTTGGAAACTAGGCCCTTTGAGGAATTGATTGTAGTAGCATGGGGTGCTGCGACTTTTAGATCAGCTTTTATTGTATTTTTGAAGAGGCGTGGTGACTAAAAAACAACAATTCTACTATTGTTTTTTGTTTACAGCGTTCACCGTGCGCTATAAATGACATTCACTTTATTCTGCGGGTCGATAGGATTACGGCAATACCATATGTTTAGACCTTTTTTTTTTTGCACAATAAAATACTATTAATAAAAAATCATTAACTTTTTGTGTATTCGAAGAGCCATAACTTTTTTTATTTTTTCATCAGAAAAGCCATGCGAGGACTTGTTTTTTGCGTAACGAACTGTAGTTTCGATCAATACCATTTTTGGGTACATTCGACTTTTTGATCACTTTTTATTAAATTGGATAGATAACTAAATACCTTTGCAGTTTAGGCCGTTACGGTCACGGCGATCCCAATTGTGTATAGTTTCTTTATCATTTTTTTTAATAATAAAAATGACTGATAAGGGAAAAAGGGGGATTTTTACTTTTAACCCCTTAACGCACCATGACGTAACTGTACGTCATGGTGAGTAGTAAGTTTGCGCACCTTGACGTACAGTTACGTCAGTGCTTTGACAGTTAACCGCCGCGCGGCGCTACACCGCAGCGGCGGTTAACTGTGCAGGGTGTCAGCCCTGCTCTCCCCGTTGCCGATCAGCGGCCTGTCGCCGCTGATATCGGCAGTTAACCCCTTAATTGCGGCGCTCGATTTTGAACGCCACAATTAAGGTCTTTAGCGCCGATCGGCAGCCCCCATGTGAAATCACGGGGGCTGGCGATGGTACCCATTGCAACCGGACGCCAGACAATGGCTTCCGGGTTGCCATGTACAGAAGCCTATGAGGACCACCCCGAGGGTGGTCGTCGTAGGCTTCCTGTCAGTGTGACTGTCACATCACAATGACAGTTGAAATGCATTACACTACGTGTGTAGTGTAATGTATTCCAGCAGCGATCAGAGCTGCAAGTCTAAGTGTCCCCTAGTGGGACAAGTGAAAAAAGTAAAAAAAAGAATAAAAATGTTTTAAAAAAAGTGTAAAAATAAAAGTTATAAGTGACATAAACAAGAACTGCTTTTTTTCCTATAATAAGTCTTTCATTATAGGAAAAAAAATGAACACGTAAAAAAAAGTACACATATTTGGTATCACCGCGTTCGTAACGACCCCAACTATAAAACTATAAAATTATTTTTCCCGCACAGTGAACGCCGCAAAAAAAATAAACGAAAAACAATGCCATAATCACTATTTTTTGGTCACCACCCCTCACAAAATATGTAATAAAAAGTGATCAAAAAGTCGCATGTACGCCAAAACAGTACCCATACAAACTACAACCCGTCCCGCAAAAAACAAGCCCTTACACAGCTTTTTTGACTGAAAAATAAAAAAAGTTATGGCTCTCAGAATACGGTGACACAGAAAATACATTATTTTCTAAATAAGTTATTTTATTGCTCAAACGCTGCAAAACATAAAAAAACGTATATACAAATGGTATCGCCGTAATCGTACCGACCCGCAGAATAAAGTATAATAGTCATTTATAGCCCAGGGTAAACGCCGTCAAAAATAAATAAAAATCATTGTCAGAATTGATGGTTTTTGGTCACCTGGCTTGCCGAAAAATTGAATAAAAAGTGATCAACAAAATCGCATATACCCCAAAATGGTACCAATGAAAATTACAGATTGTCCCGCAACAAATAAGCCCTCACACGGCTCCGGTGGTGAAAAAATTAAAAAAGTTCCGGCTCCCAGATTATGGCGATGCAAAATGTGTAGTGTTCCAAAAGTGGATAACATCGGGCACCATTTATCAGTGCGACACCGGCCACATATCTGTGGATTATTATTTATTTACCCCATTATTATACCCTCTTATTATGCCCCTGATGTACTCTGCCCAGCCTACATGTGCCCCAACATTATAAACTGAAATACCAGCAAAATGCCAGAGCTACTACCAAGCAAAATATGCGCTCCAAAAGCCAAATGGCGTCCCTCCCTTCTGAGCCCTACAGCGTGCCCAAACAGCCATTTATGTCCACCGATATGGCATCGTACCAAAAAATGGTACCAATAAGAACGACAACTCGTCCCGCAAAAAATAAGCCCCCACACCGCTCTATTGACAGAAAAATAAAAAAAGTAGTGGCTCTTGGAAAGCGGGGAGGAAAAACAAAAAAGCAAAACAATCAGTTCGTAAAGGGTTAATTACTTTCTAATGAAAAAACATTTATGACCACATGTGGGGTATTGCCGTACTCGGGAGAAATTGCTTTACAAACGTTGGGGTGCATTTTCTCGTTTATCCTTTGTGAAATTGAAAAAATTCAACATTTTAGTGGAAATAATGTTGATATTAATTTTCACGGCCTAATTCTAATAATTTCTGCAAAAGACGTGTGGGGCCTAAATGCTCACTATACCCCTAGATACCTTAAGTGGTGTAGTTTCCCAAATGGGGTTACTTTTGGGGGGCTTCCACTGTTTCGGTCTCTCAGGGGCTTTGCAAATTCGACATGACACCCAACAACATTCCAGCTAAATTTGAGCTCCAAAAGCCAAATAGCGCTCCTTCCCTTCTAAGCCCCGGTGTGGGTCCAAACAGTAGTTTATTACCACATATGGGGTATTTACGTATTAAGGAGAAATTGTTTTACAAATGTTGGGGCGCTTTTTCTCCTTTATTCCTTGTAAAAATTAAAAATGGCTACCTTTTTTCAGAAAAAAAGTAGATTTTCATCTTCACATACTAATTCAAATAAATTTAGCAAAAAAACTGTGGGTTCAAAACGCTAACTATACCCATAGATAAATTCCTTGAGGGGTATAGTTTCCAAAATGGGGTCACTATTGGGGGGTTTCCACTGTTTTCATCCCTCCAGTGCATTGCAAACGCGACACGGCACTGAAAACTATTCCAGCAAAATCAGAAATCCAAAATCCAAATGGTGCTCCTTCTCTTCTGAGGCCTGCTGTGGGTCCAAACAGCAATTTATTACCACATATGGGGTATTGCTATAATCGGAAGACATTGCTTTACATATGTTGGGGTGTTTTTTCTACTTTATTCCTTGTAAAAATTTAAAATTTCCTAATTTTTTCGCAAAAAAAGTAGATTTTCACCTTCACATACTAATTCAAATAAATTTAGCAAAAAAACTGTGGGTTCAAAATGCTAACTATACCCTTAGATAAATTCCTTGAGGGGTATAGTTTCCAAAATGGGGTCACTTTTGGGGTGTTTCCACTGTTTTGGCAGCACAAGACCTCTTCAAACCTGACATGGTGCCTAAAATATATTCTAATAAAATAGAGGCCCAAAATCCACTAGGTGCTCCTTTGCTTCTGAGGCCTGTGTTTCAGTCCATGACCGCGCTAGGGCCACATGTGGGGTATTTCTAAAAACTGCAGAATCTGGGCAATAAATATTGAGTTGCATTTCTTGGGTAAAACCTTCTGTGGTATAGAAAAAATTTATTACAAATGAATTTTTGAAGAAAAAAAATGAAATTTGTCAATTTCACCTCTACTTTGCTTTAATTCCTGTGAAACGCCTAAAGGGCTAAAATACTTTGTGAATGCTGTTTTGAATACTTTGATGGGTGCAGTTTTCAAAATGGGGTGATTTATGGGGACTTTCTAATATATAAGGCCCTCAAAGCCATTTCAGAACTGAACTGGCCCTTGTAAAAATCGCCTTTTGAAATTTTCTTGAAAATATGAGAAATTGCTGCTAAAGTTCTAAGCCTTGTAACGTCCTAGAAAAATAAAAGAATGTTCAAAAAAATGACGCAAACATAAAGTAGACATATGGGAAATATAAACTAGTATGTATTTTGTGTGGTATTACTATCTGTTTTACAAGTAAATACATTAAAATTTATAAAAATGCAAATTTTTGCTAATTTTCTCTAAATCTTGGCGTTTCTTACAAATAAATATTGAATTTAACGACAAAATTTTTTCAGTATCATAAAGTACAACATGTCACGAGAAAACAATCCCAGAATCGCTTGGATAGGTAAAAGCATTCTGGAGTTATTACCACATAAAGTGACACATGTCAGATTTGCAAAAATGGGGCTGGTCCTGAAGGCCAAAACAGGCTTAGACACTAAGGGGTTAAACTTATTTTTTTATACAACTTTTTTATTTTGTCCCACTAGGGGACTTGAAGACAGGAAGCCCTGATCGCAATTCTAATACACTGCACTACATGTGTAGTGCAGTGTATTAGAGCGGTCAGCTACTCACTGACAGCAAGCATAGCGGATCCTGACTTTGTCAGGACCCACTAGGTTTCCATAGATGGCATAGCCAGAGGCCATTGTTAGGCCTCCAGTTGCCATAGCATCATGTCGCGGGACGTCGGTGGTGTTTTAACCCCTAAGAAGCCGCAATCGCTATTGAACGCGGCTTCTAAGGGGTTAATCAGCAGGGACCACAGCGACCTATCCCTGCACACTGAGCTGTGGTAGCCTGCGTAGTCCCGAGGACTACGCAACTGATTCCATCAAAATGACGGAACCCTTGCACAACTGAGACAAACTGAAACCATTGGCACCGGATCAGTCACCGTTGAAATAAATGGTGATGGAAACGAAAATCTTTGGTTTCCGTTTGTGTCAGTTAGGGACCCTAGCACAGATGTGAACGAAGCCTAACTTGAAGTAACAGATAATTGTGTTTGCCGGGTAGCGTGGACACTCCGCTTACCAAATAAAGCTTATCGGGGACTAGATATTTATGGGATGGCAATATATCTGTGACCTAACTTGGCTGCTAAATAATTAAGTAGTAGATTTGGAACCACTTTGCCACTGTAATCCCATACCGTCATACTGAAAGGGGAAATCCTAGCCCTGGAGGAGGCTTTTAGCCCAAACATACTAGTTAAGTGTTTGTATAATAGCTGGATAGAAATCTGGAATATGACTACTGATCGCCACATCAAGGTATTTAAAGAGGCTCTGTCACCAGATTATAAGTGCCCTATCTCCTACATAATGTGATCGGCGCTGTAATGTAGAGAACAGCAGTGGTTTTTATTTTGAAAAACTCATTTTTGAGCAAGTTATGAGCAATTTTAGATTTATGCTAATTAGTTTCTTAATAGACAACTGGGCGTGTTTTTACTTTTACCAACTGGGCGTTGTGAAGGGAAGTGTATGACGCTGACCAATCAGTGACCAATCAGCATCATACACTTCTCATTGTTCCAGCCCAGCTTCTTTCACTGCACAATCACGCTGTAACAATGGGCTGGAACAATGAGATGTGTATGAAGCCGATTGGTCAGTGTCATACACTTCTCTGTACAACGCCCAGTAGGTAAAAAGTTAAAAACACGCCCAGTTGTCTATTAAGAAACTAATTAGCATAAATCTAAAATTGCTCATAACTTGCTCAAAAATGATCGTTTTTTTAAATTAAAAACCACTGCGGTTATCTACATTACAGCGCCGATCACATTATGTAGGAGATAGGGCACTTATAATCTGGTGACAGAGCCTCTTTAACCCCTTAAGGACGCAGCCTAGTTTGGGCCTTAAGGCTCAGAGCCCATTTTTCAAATCTGACATATTTCACTTTATGTGGTAATAACGTCGGAATGCTTAAACCTATCCAAGCGATTCTGAGATCGTTTTCTTGTGACACTTTGGGCTTCATGTTCGTGGTAAAATTTGGTCGATAAATTCAGTCTTTATTTGTGAAAAATTGCAAAATTTAGAGAAAATTTACAAAAAATAGCATTTTTCAGAATTTAAATGCATCTGCTTGAAAAACAGACGGTAATACCACCCAAAATAGTTACTAGTTCACATTTCCCATATGTCTACTTTAGATTGGCATCGTTTTTTGAACATTAGTTTATTTTTCTTGGACGTTACAAGGCTTAGAACATAAACAGCAATTTCTCATATTTTTAAGAAAATTTCAAAAGCCTTATTTTTAAGGTACCAGTTCAGTTCTGAAGTGGATTTGAGGGGCCTATGTATTAGAAACCCCCATAAAACACCCCATTTTAAAAACTAGACCCCTCAAAGTATTCAAAACAGCATATAGAAAGTTTTTTAACCCTTCAGGCATTTCACAGGAATTAAAGCAAAGTGGAGGGGAAATTTGCAAATTTCATTTTTTCTGCTGAATTTCAATTTTATTCATTTTTTTCTGTAACAGAGAAGGTTTTACCAGAGAAATACTACTAAATCTGTATTGTCCAGATTCTGCAGTTTTTAGAAATGTCCCACATGTGGCTCTAGTGTTCTCGTAGACTAAAACACAAGCCCCAGAAGCAAAGAAGCACCTAGTGCATTTTGAGGCCTCTTTTTTATTAGAATATATTTTAGGCAGCATGCCAGGTTTGAAGAGGTGTTGAGGTATCAAAGCAATGGAAACCCACCAGAAGTGACCCCATTTTGGAAACTACACCCTTCAAGGAATTCATTTATGGTTTTTGTTATCATTTTGACCGCACAGTTTTTTCACAGCACCTATTTGAATTGGGCTGTGAAATGAAAAAAATGATATTTTTTCAAAAAAGATGTCATTTTTTATCAAAATTTCTTATTTTCACAGGGAACAACATACCCCATTTTGTTGCCCAATTTGTCCTGAGTGTGCCAATACCCCATTTGTGGTGATAAACTGCCGTTTGGGCCCATGGGAGGGCTCAGAAGGAAAAGACCACCATTTGGCCTACTGGAGCTTTTCTGGTGCTAAGTCATGTATGCAGAAGCCCCTGAGGTACCAGTACAGTTGAAACCCCCGAGAAGTGACCCCATTTTAAAAACTACACCCCTTAAGACATTCATCTAGAGGTGTAGTGAGCATTTTGACCCCACAGGTACTGTGTATAAGATAATGCGCAGCAGATGGTGCAGTGTGAGATTTGCAATTTTATATATATATATGCCATTTCAGTGTCCAATATATTGTGCCCAGCATGCGCCACCGGAGATATACACCCCTTAAATTGTAATGTGGGTTCTCCTGGGTACGGCAATACCCTACATGTGGCTGTTATCAGCTGCCTGGGCACACGGCAGGACTTAGAAGGGAAGGACCACCATTTGGCCTACTGGAGCTTTTCTGGTGCTAAGTCATGTATGCAGAAGCCCCTGAGGTACCAGTACAGTTGAAACCCCCGAGAAGTGACCCCATTTTAAAAACTACACCCCTTAAGACATTCATCTAGAGGTGTAGTGAGCATTTTGACCCCACAGGTACTGTGTAAAAGATAATGCGCAGCAGATGGTGCAGTGTGAGATTTGCAATTTTATATATATATATGCCATTTCAGTGTCCGATATATGGTGCCCAGCATGTGCCACCGGAGACAAACACCCCATCGATTGTAATGTGGGTTCTCCTGGGTACGGCAATACCCTACATGTGGCTGTTATCTGCTGCCTGGGCAAACGGCATGGCTCAAAAGGGAAAGATGAGGGGGATAAGCTGTGCGGAGTGCATCAGGGTAAATTAAAAATCAAGGGATGTATGGTAAATTTTAAAGCAATCTTTCATACAGAGCCCTGGTTTTTCAGGACACGTGTCACATTGATATATTGTGACTTTCCTTATCCCCCTCTTATAGCAGACTCTGCACCTCTTTTGAGTCTTTCCCTTCCCACCAGTTTGGGGAACTTCTCCTGGAAAGTGTTGCCCTGGTACGATGCGTGTGACCTCGCTTCCAGAAGTACTGGGTGCCCCCTCTTCCTGGTCCCTAAAGATTAGTTTCTTGATAACCACCTCTTGAAATTCCAGGAAAGTTCCCCTCTGGCCTGCACATCGATGTAGCACGTACGCATTGTACAATGCCATCTGTATGATGTGCACGGCCACCTTCTTATACCACACCCGCGATTTGCGCATGGCGCTGTAGGGCTTCAGGACTTGATCTGACAAGTCCACCCCTCCCATGTACCTATTGTAGTCCAGGATGCAGTCTGGTTTGGGGGTCTCTGTACTGGTACCTCGTACAGGTACATGGGTACTGGTGTGGCCATGTATTGTTGTCAATACAAGGACATCTCTCTTGTCCTTGTACTTGACACACAATATGTTGCTGCTAGAATGTGCCCTGCTCTCACCCCTTTTGAGTGTTTGCCCAAGCAGTGTCTTAGGGAGGCCTCTCAGGTTTTTTCTAGCAGTGCCGCATGCCACAATACTTCTGGAAGCGAGGCACTTGAAGAGTGGGATGCTGGTATAAAAATTATCCAGGTAGAGGTGGTAACCCTGGTCCAGCAGTGGGTGCACCAAATCCCACACAATTTTTGCATTAATTCCCAGTAAGGGGGGGCATTCTGGGGGCTGAATACTGCTGTCCTTCCCTTCATATATCCTGAATTTGTAGGTATACCCTGATGCACTCTCGCACAGCTTACACATCTTCACGCCATACCTTGCCCTCTTACTCGGCAGGTACTGGCGGAATTGAAGCCTCCCTTTAAAATGTACCAGGGACTCATCTATAGAAATACACTTCTCGGGGGTGTATGCTTGGGCAAACCGGGCACTGAAATGGTCTAATAGGGGTCTCAGTTTATACAAACGGTCAAAACTGGGGTCATCTCGGGGTGGGCACTGCTCATTATCAGTATAATGTAGGAAGCGAAGTATTGCCTCATAACGCATCCTGGACATGGCCATACGGTACATCGGGGTGTGGTATAGGATGTCCGTGCTCCAGTAGGTCCTAATGGACGGCTTTTTCAGAAGCCCCATATTCAAGTGAAGTCCCCAGAACTTGCCCAACTCTGCTGCGTCTACAGGAGTCCACCTCTGGGATTGGGCATAAAATGAGTTTGGGTTCTTGGTGATATATTGTTGGGCATATAAATTTGTCTGGGACACCATAAGATCTAGAAAATCATCAGTAAAAAAGAACTTGAAAAAGTCCATCTCACTGAGCCCTGCCGTGTTAAATTTGATCCCTGGGCTGCCCGTGTACTCAGGGATTTGGGGTTCATAGTGGTCTGGTGTGGGCGACCAAATGGTGTCACTTCGCTCAGGGGTATCAATTGTTGTACGGCCACTTGTCGAGGGGGTTTCGGCGGTGGCGGTGGTGGTCCTGGGGCGTCTCCTAGGGGGTCCCTCCTCTTCATCACTGGATGAGGAGGTCGACAAATAAAATAGAGTCTCACCATCCGACGAGTCTGTGTCGGAGGCAAGAAATGAATATGCCTCTTCGGCACTAAATGTCCTTTGGGACATGTTTGTTGTGCTTAGTATACAGCAAGCAAAAAAAAAAAATCCCAACTGGGAGCAATAGGCTGCTACCTAAACTAGCACAAAAGCGTGTTTTATTTTGTTTTGTTTTTAGAGAACAAGTGGGCTTCCCTGACACTAAAACTAACTAGGGCGAGGGTTCCTAACACTAAACCTAACTAGATTTTATGTGAACTTCCCTAACGCTAAACCTAACTGTGGCGACGATTCCCTGACACTAAACCTATCTAGATAATTCCGAGCTTTCCTGACGCTAAACCTAACTACGGTGACTGGAGCCTGACGCTAAACCTAACTTGATTTTATGTGAACTTCCCTGACGCTAAACCTAACTACGGTGATGGATCCCTAACGCTAAACCTAGCTACGGTGACGGATTCCTGACCCTGAAGTCCCTGACGCTACACCTAACTACGCTTTTTGACTGTTCCCTGACACTAACTAACCCTAATCCTAAACTAACCAGTTAAATTGTCTAAAGTGTCTAAACTTTTTTTTTTTTTTTACTTTTATTTTTTTTTTTGAGTTTTGTATATTTTATAAAGAAAAAAAGAAAAAAAATATTCCCCAGGGACCAAAAATGTGTCCCTGAAGACTAACAAGTGGTCAGTGATACGAGATCACTGACCAAAAATGTGGAAGGACCACAAAAAGGAAGGTAACAGGAGAGGGTAGTGGATGAAGTGGGTAGTGGGTAGCTGAAAAAAGTGTGTTTTTTAACTTTTTTATAACTTTTTCTCTCTCTCTTCCTGCACACAACCGCTCCGAACGCCTCACGAACTCCAACAGAGACGTTCAGGGCGGATGTGATGTCAGGGAGAGGAAGTTTAGACACAGATCGCCGCTATTGGACAGTTGGTCAGCAACTAACCAATAGCTGCGATCGTGAAGGCGGGACCATTTAGATAGGTCCCGGCACATTGAGCTGTGATAGCCTGCTGTCGGAAACAGCGGCTGTCACAGCTCGTGAACGCGCGCGGCGCGCGCAGCGCTCTGTTTAATGCATGACATACTATTATGTCCTGGAGCGCGAACGATGCACTTACCATGACATAATAGTATGTCCTGGAGCGTTAAGGGGTTAAGGGAGATACACCATTGTAGGGATAGGGAAGCCTGTTCTATCTTGCCAGGAAATATTTGGACTAATTTATTTTGAGGCCCGAGAACTCAAAAATCATTTAATAATGACAAGTGCATGATCTAGGGAGGTACCAAAGTTTGGCAAATAAAGAATCACGTAATCTGCATGTAGAACAATGCATTCCTTGAATGTACCTTTACAGGCGCCTACATTGGTGGGGTCCATGCGCAAGCATAGATCCAAGACCTGGAGCGACAGTGCATATAGAAAGAGAGGGAGGGGAGAGGGAAACCTTGGCGAGTGAAAAGAGTAAAAGAGTTGTAGAGTTATCGATTCACATTAACGCATAGGAGCAATGATAATGCAAAAAGTGGGTATTCCCAGAATCAACAATTATCACTAATCCATAGGTCATAATGGTCTGATTGCTGGGGGCCCCGCCACTGCTCGACTGCAGTGAGGAGGACAATGAATGGAGCAGCATTTGAGCCTGTCCGCTGCCACTCCATTTAAAGCCTATGGGAATGACAGAAGCTGCCGAGTACAGCGCTTGGTAGTACAAGCAAATATTAGAAACTTTATAAATATATCTTATTACAGAAAATACCTCATTCTACAGTTATCAGACTCCTTTCCTTTCCCTTCCTACTCTGAATTTACAGATTTTTCTGTCCCCTAAAGAGTTACAGATTACAGCAGGCCATAGAAATCTATGGAGCGGGAGTAAGAGTAGAGTGAGAGAACGTTCGAGAGACATAGAAGTGTTATATCTCATCCCAGTGCTGGTTTCACAGCTACACTGCCTTGTAATATCCTCCATGCTGCTGCAGTTTCTAAGGATAGATTAGATAGATAGATAGATAGATAGATAGATAGATAGATAGATAGATAGATAGATAGATAGATAGATAGATAGATAGATGCGCAGGATTCTCCTCTTTGCTGTAATGTCTTTTTTCATAGCACAGTTAGGCTCCACCCGCTAGCTCAGAGAAGACGGAGAATGAGGCCTTATTCACACGAGCGTATTTCACGTCCGTGTTATGCGCATTAAAACAACGGACGTCACACGGAGCTATGCAATGCAATGGGGCCATTCAGACATTGTTTCACCCAGCGTGTGTCCGCGGCGTGAAACTCACTACATGTCCTATTCTTGTGCGTTTTTTGCGCATCACGTACCCATTGAAGTCAATGGGTGCGTGAAAATCACAGACAGGACACGGACGTCATCAGTGTGCTGTCTGTTTTTCACATACCAGTTGCTAAAGAAATGATGAGGAAGAAATAACACAATCCGTTTTTTTGCGGACGTAAAAAACGCATGACATACGGATTACAAACGCGCGTAAAAAACACAGACACGTAACGTACACGGATGCCACACGGAACTGCAACACCGAAAAAGCGCTGCATTTTTTACGTGCGCAAAACGGACACGCTCGTGTGAATTAGGCCTTAGAGATAGACCCTGAAGAGAAGAAAACTGATATATATATAATAATTATGCAGAGTACAAGTCATAATGGCCAGAAATACGGTTATTCCTCATCTACACACGACAGCTTATGAAAAGTCCACTGAAACGACAGAAACGCTTCAAGATTTTCACATAATTTGGACCAAAAATCTGAGTGTCTCTTAAAAGTAGTTAAACTATATACACCCTACAAGGAGATCTCTTAAAAAACACAAAAAAACCTTATCCCAATGCATCTCAAGGTGGGGTGTTGACATTCATATCTACTCTTCTGAGGTATGTAGCTACTAGGTATGTTCACAGCTCATATACACTACTAAAAATATTTTATTATTTGTGTACTCCGTTTTGCAAATTGGCAATATTTCTAACAAGATACTTGTGCTAATTTACTAAAGTATTTGTGCATGTTTGTCATAGCACTGCCAAAGATATAAAAAAAAAATCCCCGATTTTTGCTCAGTTTGTCCCATAAAGTATGAGTTTCGTTCTTGCTTTTATTTTTGCTATAGGTTTATTTTGCGATTGTTCAATAAAATAAAACTAAATAAAAAAGGTTTTTATTGGTTGATTATATAGGTGCCTTTTATCATACCAGATTATTGAACTTGGTGATAATCTAATGCTTTAATTAATCTAGTAATGTATAGAATGAGTGAAATGCCGACTACTTATACAATAAGGTACGACAACAAGTAGCTACAAAATGTATTTCAAAGTTCTTGCAATTATTCAAGGAGGTCTATTCACGATAACGCAACCTGATCCTGCCTTAAGAACCATTGAGTTAGCTGGCAATTAATGCGGAATCTACAATGGGACTTCGTGAATAGCCTCTATAGTTCATGACCATGGGAAATGGTCTGGCTTAATCTGGCCTAATGTCTACAAAGTGCTTTGAGAACAAGTAATAACAAGAATTCACATATTTAATTTTTGGAAACAAAATATCTTGTTTAAGCCAAAAATAATACATAAATTGATTGTGGTTCCGTTCGAATCACTCTTGTTTGTCATATACGTGGATTATATCTGAAAATGTACGTAGATACAGAATGCTGATTTTCAATGATAGATCGTGGTCAGTAAGGTCGTCTGCTCTAGGTAAATTTTTTGCATCTGGAAAGCTGAGTGACAACCTTTGTCTTTGCAGCCCTATTTCAATCCACCCATCTTTTTTTTTTTTTTTTAAAGTGTTTTTAAATACTGAAGGAAATCTGAAGGAATTTTAATTAAAAACAAAACGAAAAAAGTTCTTGTTGCACACTATAAGGCTACATTCACACAAGCTAATCCGATTCACACGCGTGAATCTGGTCCGTGTGGGTTGCGTTATGCATCAGTGTGCTTTGCGAGTGGCATGCGTTTTTAACGCACTTGCATAGCACATAGATTTTCATGCACCCATTGACTTCAATGAGCACGTAGGTGCACCAATATAGGACATGCAGTGAGTTTCACACAACGGACACACGCTGCGTGAAAACTCCTGCATGTGTGAATGGGCCCCATTGAAATTAATGGGTCAGATTTTCATGCACAGCACTCGTCTGAATGAACCCTAATAGATCTCAGTAGTAGAACATCTGAAGTGTATTGGTACCGTAAAAATAATCTTAAAAGTGTTTGCAGTTTAAATGAGGTTATATGTCTAATTTGATATCCGCTCTTCTGTCTCAGTAAGACAAGCCATCTACAAAGAAGACTGGAGCACAGACCTGATTAAAGGGATTGTGACACTGCGGTCTAAATTATCAGGACAGATTCTGAGCCACGTGATCATAAATTCCAGTACAAATTTCAAAGAGATGTAAATGGAAGTGGCAAATATTGTAAGCAATAGGTGTCTGACTGCCCCCGTTTTCAGCACATTATTTAATTGACAAGTTAGAAAACGTCAACCTCGTTTTTAGGTGAATTCAACCTGGCAACCCATGCACTGAACATTTCCACAGATGAGCCGCCTACTTCTTGTGATGTTAGCCTAAATACTTAATACATTTGCATGTCAAATTATACTTGTTCATTGTGGGGTGGGATGCTTTCAAATCCTTAATGCCTTCAGTTCTCTGAGGAGTTGTATGAGCTGAAGATTCCAGACTGGTGCTTAGCAACGACAGCAAGCAGCGAAAAGCAGCGTGCAGCAACCCACATCAAGTTCTACGTATCAACCCACATCACGTTTTGCTTTACTCTGTCTCACAATGAAATTCTCTCAACCTGAGTGCAAGTATTTCCGAGAGCTCTTCAGTAGAAGATTCAATTTGCTTTAGGCTATGTTTACACGGCGCCGAAATACACTTGAAATATGACTGCACACATTGATTACAATTTTGAAACCCTATGGTATGAGGTAAACGTTTGAGGTGGGAATATCCCTTAACCGGTCAGAAACTTTAAGGGTAGGAACACACCGGGCGGATATGCTGCGTAAAAGTACAGAGCGGATCAGTCCTGGATACCGCAGGAAATTCCGCCCAAAAAAACCACACCAAATTGTTGTGCAGTTTTTTTGGGCAGCATGTCCTCTACGAAAGACCTGCTGGAAGAAAAAAAAAAAAAAAAAGTTTATACTCACCCCTGGCAGTAGTCAAGGCAATGTGTCCATTTGTTCTGAGCGCAGCCCGACCACCTGGTATGCCGCTGTAGTCCATGTGTCTGCTTTGATTAGCTTCAGTAGTCACATGGGATTAAACGTTAGGACTACGCTAGGACTACGGCCGGGGGTAACTATAAGCTTTTTATTAATTTGAGAATTAAAAAGAAACTTGTTATTTTCTCATTTGCCATTTCTGCGGCGGAATTGCAGCTTTTCTGCCGCAAAAGTTGCAACACATGGCTCTTTGTTGCGGGTTTTATCTCCCCACTTAACTCAAAGGGGAAAACATGGAACAGAGGAGTAGCGCTTTGTTCAAATCTCACCCACACTGCTGCTATTGTACCATGCTGCAGTGTGTACACCCAGTGTGTTCCTACTCTAAGGCCGGAAACTCACGGACAGTCTGCATAGCCCCATAGACTAACATAGGTCCGTGCGAGGCGCGTGAAAATCACGCACTTTGCACCCACGTATTACACGTTCGTCTAAATAAGCCCTAAGTAGACGAATACAGTAGAAACAAGAGGGGGGAGACGAAACCTCCAGCTCACCTTTGGTATGTAGATTTTGCACTTCGAATTACCGCACGGATCCTCGCGTCGGCACGCGATATACTGAGTAGAAGACAAGGACGAGGTGGATCCAGCGTAGCTGTGAATAAAACGGAACTTGTTCCAAGTTTAATGGACGATTTTCTTAAAAAAAAATAAAAAAAAAATTCAGGAACAATCTGGACGATGTCCTGAAGTGCTTAGGAGAGATGTGAGGGAATTTGAAGGAGCCTACGCGTTTCAAACTCTTCCTGCGTTCTTAATCATGGCCATGATTAAGAACGCAGGAAGCGTTTGAAACGCGTAGGCTCCTTCAAATTCCCTCACATCTCTCCTAAGCACTTCAGGACATCGTCCAGATTGTTCCTGAATTTTTTTTTTTAAGAAAATCGTCCATTAAACTTGGAACAAGTTCCGTTTTATTCACAGCTACGCTGGATCCACCTCGTCCTTGTCTTCTAGACGAATACAGTCTTCGGAAATCCCTCTCCAGGAAAAGTAAACAGAGACCGGCGGGGACCCAGAAGCATTAGCGCTGGAGCGGTAGGGTATTTAATATTCAAGTAATTTTTGCTTTGATACTTTACATCTCCTGCAGATAATTTTTTATTGCCGGTCAACCCCTTTTAAGAAAAGAACGGTCACAAAATATCAAACAGAATATGATGTGCAAAACACTGCTGCAGCGGTCACATGGGCTGAAACGCCTGGACGAAGAAGCACAGAATTCTGGGTAAGTATACCGATTTTTTTTTTGCGATTTGTTCAAATCTCTGGCCTTATAATCCTGGTCTTCCAGTGTTTGACAGCTTTGGCTTCTCTAGGTTCTAGGCTCTCTGCTCATCAAATTTGAGAGCTATAACTTTCAGGGGACACAGTGTCACAACAATTTGTCCCAGTGGAAGACTGGTCACCTGTTTAGACTGCTCTCTTTAAAGAACTACCAGAAGAAAACAAGAAAAAAAAAACGCCTGTATAAATAGCAAGCTATCAGTGTGATTACGGTGATATCACATTTTTAGTTGTTTTTTTGTTTAGGTTTTACTACTTTTGCACCAAAAAAAAAAACACACTATTTTTTTTTATATCACTATATTCTGAGAGCCATAACTTTTTTATTCTTCCGTCGACTAAGCTATGCGAGGACTTGTTTTTTGCAGGATGAGTTGAAGTGTTTATTGGTTCCATTGTGGGGCACATCTGACCTTTTGATCACTTTTTGTGTTTTTTTGTGAGGCGTGATGAACAAAAAAATAGTAATTCTGACAAGTTTTTTTTATGGATTTCTTTTACGATCTTCACCATGCAGGTTAAATAGCATTATGATTTTATAGTTCAGGTTTTTCTGGACATGACGATACCAATTAGGTGTACTTTATTTTCCTTACACAATAATCCATTGTTTAAATCGGGAAAATTGTTTTTCTTGTTTTTTAAATTCATATATTTGTAAACATTTTACCACACTTTTTTTATTTTTATTTCCAGTCCCCCTAGGAGACTAGACTATGCGATCAGTTGATTATTCATGTAATACACTGCAATACGGAAGTATTGAATGTATTGTGGCCGTCAGCAGAATGGGGGCCTCTGGATGCCATCGGCACCGCGGTGTGGGTGAGTGGGAGAGATATTTATTATTACCTAAACTCCCTCTTTATGTATGGAAGCACTGTTATAAGTTCTAGTAATGTCCAGCATAAATTGGGAGCTCATAATACCCTGTATGCCTATGTAATATTGATTTGAATTAGGGCAAATTATGTACTCCTCCTTGGTTAAAAATACTCCTCAAAAGGGTTTGGAGGAGTATTCTAAAGCCCTGTTCACATGGAGTATTTTTGGAGCAGCAAAAAACTGCCGAAATTGACTCCTACTGATTTCAATGGGACGTGTAGGTGTTTTTTACCGCGACATGCCCTCTCGAGGCGTTTTCCACCAAAAAACCCCATTGAAATCAATGGGAGACGCGTTTGACACGTTTTTCGGCTATAACGCTCGTGGTTATTCCATCTTTCTGTTGAAGAGATAGCTAAAAAAAAAAGGCTCAAAAAAGACGTGCCAAAAAAACACGACAAAAAACACATGTGGTGCAAAACCCCTTAAAAAAAACAAAACGGGGCTGATTATTTCCAGGCAGAATTTTATGCCTGCAAAAAACTCTGTGTGAACAGGGCCTTACTCTGCGGAAAAAAACGTTGCGACCTCTGGAACCAAATATTTGTGGCATTTGGATTGTGCAGATATTTGGTCTCTTCAGCTTTGATAATTTTGAGCCGCTATGTGCATGTAGACAGAAGTAGAATGCCTCATGCACACGACTGTGTGTGCCGTCTTAGTCCCATCAGCGATCCGAGGAAAGATAGAACATGTCCTATCTTTCCTCGGATCGGAGACTCAGACCATTTTTCACAGACCCGATTCACCCGCTAAAGTGAATGGGTCCGTAAAGACTATTGGGTGCCACTCAGATGCCGTCAAAAACCGCCTGAGTGGCACAACGGTCATGTGCATGAGTCATTAGGCCTGGTTTACTCAGTGCAGATTTTCCATGCATTTTTTTTTTTAAGCCAAAACAAGAATTGGATCCAAGAGAGCAGACTTCTAAGGCCTTCCTTTATATATTTTTGCTCCTTAGGTTCAATCCCTATTTTTGGTATAAAAAAAAATACATGCAAAATCTGCACTGTGTGAACAAGGCCTAAGTGGCATGTATAAACTCTGCACATCTTGAACCTTTACTTTTAGCAGGTGTTGTGCATCTATGGCTCTGCTTGTGTGAGACTTTAAGGACTTGTTCACACCGGGCAGATTTTGCCAGTATTTTAAGGCCAAAACCAGGAAAAGCACAGAATTCTGATTTTGGCTTAAAACATGAATGCAAAATCTGCAGCAAATCTGCACTGTGTGAATAAGGCCAAAGGCCTCCTTGCACATGCTGCAGATTTTGTTGCAGAAACTTCTGTGACTAAAAAACTGTTCCATTCAACTGAATACAATCTTTTTAACTCCTTAACGCCGAAGGACGGATATATCCGTCCTCAGCAGCTGCTAGTTCGCGCAGGAGGACGGATATATCCGTCCTGTGATGGCGCGGGTACTGCCAGTGTACCCACGCGATCAGCGGCAGGAGCACGGCTGTTATACACAGCCTGGCTCCTGCTGCAACTGCCGGAATCGAAGCGCGCTCCGATTCCGGCAGTTTAACCCATTAAATGCCGCTGTCAATAGTGACAGCGGCATCTAATGTGTTTGACAGAGGGAGGGAGCTCCCTCTGTCACCCGATCGGCGCCCCCGCAAACAAATCACGGGTCGCCGTCGGGTTTCCATGACAGCCGGGGGTCTAACAAAGACCCCCAGGTCTGTCTTCCGCAACTGCCTGTTTGGCGATGCCGGAGGCCTAATAGATTGCCTGTCAGTTTTACACTGACAGGCAATAATGCTTTGGTATACTAAGTATACCAAAGCATTATATATGCGATCGGCACATCGCATAGTGAAGTCCCCTGGTGGGACTTAAAAAAAAAATGTCAATCAGTTAAATAAAGTTTGTTGAAAAAAAATAAAATAATTACAGTCAAAATCAAATAAAACAACTTTTTTTGCCCAAAAAGTGGTTTTATTCAGTAAAAGTGTCAAAACAAATAACACATACACATATATGGTATCCCCGCGATCATAACAACTTGACCAATAAAATGAACACATTAATGAAACCGCCGGATGTACGGCGTCCAAAAAACCTGCAAAAAACAACGGCAAAATTCTCTCTTTTCTCCCATTCCCCCCATAAAAAATAAAATAAAAGTTAATCTATAAGTCCTATGTACCCCAAAATAGTACTAATGAAAACTACGCATTGGCCCGCAAAAATCAAGCCCACATACGGTCACATCGACGGAAAAATAAAAAAATGACGGCTCGTGGAACGCGGCGATGCAAAAACAAGTAATTTTTTTCTAAAAGGGTTTTTATTGTGCAAACATAGGAAAACATATAAAACCTTTACATATTTGGTATCCTCGTAATCGTGCCGACCCGTAGAATAAAGGTAACATGTTATTTATGCTGCATAGTAAAGGGCATAAATTTATAACGTGAAAATTAATGCTGGAATAGCTGCTTATTTTCAATTCTCTCCTAAAATAAAGTTAATAAAAGTTAATCAATATATTGTAAGCATCTAAAAATGGTGCAATTACAAAATACAACTCGTCCCGCAAAAAACAAGCCCTTATACGGCTATGTCGACGTAATAAAAAAAAAGTTACGACTCTTGGAATGCGACCGTGAAAAAACAAAAAATAATCCTTGGTCATTAACGTGCAAAATGGCCCGGTCATTAAGGGGTTAAGCTGCATTTCTAGGTTTATTTAAACACATTCACAAGATATACATAGCCGATAAAGAGCATTTCTACACACAATTTAAAAATGAATATATATTAATAAGTCAGAAGATACAGCAGTAGGCAGTTTTTATTGTCAATGCAATAAACAAATTCTGCCTATTTGTGTTCTCACACCAGATCAGAGCATGTCACCAGCATCTCAATGATACCAACTGAAAGGGTTGGAACAGCCAGTGGTGGAAAATGTTAATGTCTGTTCAACATGTGCTGCAGTCTAGTACAAAGTGTACAATGTGCCTGAAAGGGACGGATGGCTCGGTTGACAGTGGCGGATTTGACCATTGCTAAATCCATTCCCTTTTTAGCTTGTATATAAATGACGAGTGGCATCTTGGCTAGTGTTTATTTCCTTTACATGGCACAGAAAGCAGTTGTGCCGTTTCATAAATTACTGCAAACAAGCACATTATTGTGAGCAATATAAATAGCTCACCTATAAAGAGAACAGGTCACACTTTTTTTTTAATCTGACTTAAATTTAGTGCAATTCACAAATATGCAATGGGTGTTGCTGCCATTCTGAACGCATTAGTGCTAGAACACTGTACTTGTCCAGCTTTTTCTCTAGTCTGCTCACATTCAGTATAGACAGGGGTAGAACACAAGATAGCCAAATTCCTGCTTTAGAGACTTGCGGGAATATTTTGGGAGGCGAGCTGGTTTTCTATTTAGGCTGGCGAGCTGGTCTTCTATTTAGGCTAGATTCACAGGAGCGTGGGGAAACTCGGACGTGAAAATCATGAAGTTTTTCACATCCAGGTTGCCCCCGTGTGGGTCCCATTTTCACGGATCCCCGTAGACTGGAGCCTAAGGAGGGATCCGTGAAAACAGAAGATAATGGGACATGTTCTATTTTTCGATGTTCGTGTGAACGGCCCCATTGAAAAACATACATCCGTTTGAGGGCCGTTGTTTTAATGGCCATCACACGGACGTATACAACGCTCGTGTGAATAAGGCCTTAGAGAGAGACACAGGGGGAATTTATTAAGACTGGCACTTAATGGCGTTTAAGACTGGCGTTAATAAATGGGTCACATCTATACCGGCCGGTCGCCACAATTGTGGTTCAGCGACCAGGACCATGCGCCATCAATTACCCCCCCATCGGTGATAAATAATAAACTCTTATACTTACCCAGAATTCTGTGCTTCTTCGTCCAGGATGGCACGAAGGCTACGGGCAATTATGAAACTTCTAGTTTTTTTACGTGCAGTTTTCCGCAGCGGGCATTCCGGCCGAAAAACTCCACTACTATTTAGTGCGATTTTTCGGCCGAAAATCCATGCGGCAACCAGGCGACTGTTTTTATTTTTTACACTTTCACTGTAGTTTGTCCTGCCTCACCCACCTGTACTTTTAGGCTCAGCTCACATCTTGTTTTGTGAACACGTGTGTGGTATACGGCAACGCATATGTTTTTAAAGAACGTATGCATTTATAACGAACGCTTAAATTTTTTTGTAATATACTTTCATAAATTTGTGTGTTTTTACTTCTAAAAAAATAAGTTTTTTGTTCTTGAGCCAAATCAATAAAAATTTGTAAAGTCACAATATAAAAAGGAAGACGACGGGAGTGTTTTCTTGCGCCAGTTCTGAGGGGCTGGGCAGTGGGAGGCATTGTTTTGTCTCAATCTTGGTAATTTCCCATATATGGTGACAAAAACATGTTTTACGTATGCAAACATAGGGTTTTAACATTGCATATGTCATCCATATGTCGCCATTCACTTAAAAACAACGTATACATGTGGTATACATTTTGTAAAGGGACTGAAAAGCGTAGTGGACTGCGCTTTTCAGAACTTGGAAAAAGAGGAGGATAGATCAGAAGCACACAAAACGTATGTACACACTGCACCGTTAGGACATCCGTCGTGACCATAGAAATGAATGTACACGATTTCACAATTTTTTTTCCATGTCAAAACGTGCACGTCAGACGTACAGTGAAAACTATGGTGGCAGTTATGGGGAGATTATACTGTGCAGGGATATTTTACTGCGGGGAGTTCAGCTATAGGATCATTATCCTGTGAGGGGGCATTAAGTTGCGTGGGGAGCAGCTATGGGGGCATTTTAATGTGGGGACCGCAGCTATGGGAACATTATCCTGCGTGGGGCAGCTATAGGGCATTATTCTGTGTGGGGGCAGCAATAGAGGCATTATTTTGTGTGGGGGCAGCAATAGAGGCATTATTCTGTGTGGGGGCAGCAATAGAGGCATTATTCTGTGTGGGGGCAGCAATAGAGGCATTATTCTGTGTGGGGGCAGCAAAAGAGGCATTATATTGTGTGGGGGCAGCAAAAGAGGCATTATATTGTGTGGGGGCAGCTATGGGGTCATTGTACTGTATGGGGGGGGGGCACTAAGGGGTCTTTATACTGTGTTGGGCAGGGCTTAGTGGGAGGACCAACATGGCAAACCTGGGGGCCTTCAATAAGCCCCCAGCTGCTATGACAACTCATTGGCACCTAACGTCGTGAGGGGACGATTGGGTGATAGAGGGGCCTATTGACTGCGGCATTTAAGTGGTTAAACGGTCGGAATTGAAGTTATATACAGCTGTACATGTATGTTGAATGTCGATAAGGCGTTAATTTCCTAACAGGTCCTTTTATACTCGAGATATTTACACTGTGCTCATTTCACCATTACTGATAGGACTGGACAAAGACTTTGTAATGCTATAGCTACAATTTCAAAAACGCGCTTCTTAGGGTATGTTCACATGGCTTATTTACGTCCGTTTTTCGGGCTGTAAACATCTGAAAAATGGAAGCAGAACGCCTCCAAACATCTGCCCATTGATTTCAATGTAAAAAAACGGCGTCCTGTTCCGACGGGCCGTTTCATTACGCGTAAAAAAAACGGCCGCGTATAAAGAAGTGCATGTCATTTCTTGAGCCATTTTTCATGGACTATAGAAAAACAGCTCCAAAAACGGCCGCGAAAAACGCGAGTTGCTTAAAACAACGGCTGAAAATCAGGTGTCGATTTCCCCTTGAAACCAGCTCTGTATTTTCAGACGTTTATTGCGAAGTGTATGTGACAACGATAGCAGGCATTTACGTGTGAAAAGACAGACTGTTTTCAAGAGAAAACCGCTGCCTCGTTTCACACGTAAATGCTCCTCCTCGTATTATGCGAGGCGTCTTTTACGCCCGGAAATCTTGAGCTGCTCTTCATTGAGTTCAATGAAGAACGGCTCAAATTACGTTGCAAAGAAGTGCCCTGCACTTCTTTGCCGAGGCAGTCAATTTACGCGTCGTCGTTTGACAGCTGTCAAACGACGACGCGTAAATTACAGGTCGTCTGCACAGTACGTCGGCAAACCCATTCAAATGAATGGGCAGATGTTTGCCGACGTATTGTAGCCCTATTTTCAGACGTAAAACGAGGCATAATACGCCTCGTTTACGTCTGAAAATAGGTCGTGTGAACCCAGCCTAAGTGTGTGAACATACTCTTACACACAATAGCTTTAATAGCAATTGTTTCTCAACTTGTGAATGGAGCTCTTTTTTTTTTTACTTTCATATTGTTACATATGGGTACCAACAGTCGCAAGAAAATTTCAGGAAACTTGCATGTACATGCTACACAACACATTCCTACAAAGTGAAAAACAGCAGCATTTTTACAAAGGCCTTATCTCCTCAAAAAAAATCAAAGAAAACTTAGGGCATATGGACCCTGCAAAGGACTCGGTCCGACCTTCTGTTACATTTCTCACTTCTATTAACAAACGACACAATATTTTTGTGTGCCGTTCTGGCTAATAAGAGAACAGACCTGTCCCTGTAATAGGCTGCCCTAAGGCCCCATGCACACGACGGTAAAACATGCACAATGATCCGTAACACTGTCCTCGGTTTTACGGACCCATTCAGTTCTATTGACCGCAGACACCTTTCTGTATTGCTACGGATGTGGGTCCGTGCTGTAAAACTGTGCCTGGAATTATGGAGCATGTCCGTTTCCTCGTGTTTTACGGGCCGTGCTCCCATACTTTGTATGGGAGCACAGCCCGAAAATGCACATGGCAGTCAGCCGCAATAGTGGGCCATGATTACGGGCACAGTCTTGTGGATGGGGCCTTAGGCTGTGTTCACATCAGTGTTGAGCTTCCGTTCAACCTTTCCGTCGGACTACACTATTGTTTCCGCTAAAGAAAGTGGAAACCTTACGGAACGGAAACAGACGGAAACCAATTGCAACAGAAGCATTACCATTTAAATCAATAGTAATGCAAACGGAAGCTATGGTTTCCGTTTAGCTTTCCATTCATCGGTTCTTCAGACGGAAAGGTCGAACGAAAACTATGAACAGAAGCCCGACGCGGATGTGAACAGGCCCTTACCGAGAGCAGCATATTCAGATGACGGATCCGCTTTTAAACAATATGAATACAAGAAGGTGGAAAGTGTCTTTTTTTTTTAAAAAAAAAAAAACAGTCCAAAACACTGCTGCCTGAGGTTTGCTGTTACTCTATACGAATATATGGAGTATATACATAGAACCTCAATTATCAATGTATTTGTGTCTCTGTTGTCGGGGGGGGGGGGGGTGAATTTTACTCCAAAATAACATCTAATCTGCTGTGTGATATATTTATTAAACATTTGGACTAGAATTTTTTTCCGTTTGTAAAAAGGAGTGAGTGGGCATGGTTTAGTGCTTGGTCAGGATTTTGACACGTGTAGAAAAAAAATTAGACAATTTCTTTTAAAAAAAAAAGTCACATCTCTACTACACAGACCTTGGCGTAGAAGAAATGGTAGCTACAACTATGTAAATCAATCAGTCTAGCTTTACAGTGATATTCTCAGGATAATAATCCCAGCTCATTGTAATCCATTTGTGTAATAAAAAGGTGTTTGCAAATATAATCATTCATTCAAAATAAACTGTTTAGCTGCCATGATCCCCCCACCTAAAAAAAACACCCCCTGCTAAACAGATGTTTATGCTGTACCTTGTTGCTACGGGAGACGTCTTCCAGAAGCTATAGCTTTCCCTGGTCGAACATACGCAGTAGGATGCTAGTTTCCTATAGCGGTGCTTTCCCTCTCTGCAGTATGAACACACATACGTGGTGTCACAATCTAGGGGTATGTGGACCCACTAGGCCGCTAAGCCATTGCGGGGAGGCAGCTGGCCAAGTCACAGTTAATGCACAAGTCTATACAAGAGTTCGTAGCACAAGGGTACCTGAGATAAGCCTCTGCCATTGTCTGGACTAAGTACGGATGGGGCTAGATGTGGCAGGTTGCACCAGATGTGGCGAATGATACCAGGAGTGGCAGGTGACACCAAACGTGGCGTATAGCAGTAGGCGTGGCAGGTTGCGCCAGACGTGACGGATGATAAAAGTGGTGGCAGATGACACCAGACATGGCGTATAACAGCAGGCGGCACAACAAGACTCCAACACTAGACAGGCTCAGGAACAAAACACAGCATGGTATACAGGATACACGTAGCAGGGCACGGGAACACTGGAAGCAGTATAAGGGTATGTACACACGAGGTCATTACGTCCGTAATTGACGGACGTATTTCGGCCGCAAGTACCGGACCGAACACAGTGCAGGGAGCCGGGCTCCTAGCATCATAGTTATGTACGACGCTAGGAGTCCCTGCCTCGCTGCCGGACAACTGTCCCGTACTGTAATCATGTTTTCAGTACTGGACAGTAGTTCCACGGAGAGGCAGGGACTCCTAGCATCGTACATAACTATGATGCTAGGAGCCCGGCTCAATGCCCTGTGTTCGGTCCGGTACTTGCGGCCGAAATACTTCCGTCAATTACGGACGTAATGACCTCGTGTGAACATACCCTAACACTAAGGGACCATTTGCAACACAAACTTAGGAAGACTACAACAACGCTCAGGCAGGTAGGGAAAGGGGAGGGCCCTTTTTAGAGTCCAGGGTGGTGTGGGAAATAATTAATTACATATGCGCACACTGGCCCTTTAAGGCCGGGAACCAGCGCACGCCCTGGAAGGCAAATCTACACTAATCCAGATAGATAATCATACATCACTGCAGAGCTGGACAAAAATTGGTTTGCTTCCTGCCCTTCAGTCGAGATCAGGTGCCTCCATCCACTCGGTCCAGAATGCATGGAGCTGAATGCTCCTCCATCTCTGACCGCAGAATTGGCCACTACGGCCTTACAGAACACTCCTCCAGGGCAGAGCAAGCACACAGTGGCTGGCATATAATGACACGTGGTCCTCCTGCTTCAGTCTCTTTGATGGCGAATTGAAGGGGGGGGGGGGGGACTACGGTGATTAATGAGTAAATGAAGATGGGGACGAATTGACTACTTTGGGGAGGGGGTCTTGTGTTACTACAGTGGGAAGGTTGCTGTGATTATTTTGGAGAGAAGGGCTACTGATACTACTTTAGGGGGTGGGATGTTCTGATCGAGAGGGAGACTGTTACTACTGTAGCCGAGGGGTTGCTGTGACTATTGTGGAGAAGTTAGGGAGGTCTACTGTGACTACTGGGGAAGTGGTTGGCCTGCTCTGATGACTGAAGTGGAGCGGAAACGGGGAACACAAGTTTTACTAACACTAGACGGTAGGATTACTACACTATTATGACAACTGCGGGGGGACCTCCAGTAATGTGTAAGGCCCGGATAACCCCGATTGCAGGACATTTACTGGACCATCAATCGGGTTTTATGAACCTGGCCTTACAACATGTAACTGCCTCCTAGGTGCAGGCGTGCATTACTGATTCAATATTTTATCATACACTCCAAGACTTTTTCAGCATATAAAACTACTGGCATCAACTGGCTCATAACTGTAGTAATAGCAAAAAAAAAAAACGTATAAAGTCCTAAAATACTGCTTGACTAAACTAAATATTATAGCAGAGGTATAAGAAACTCCTGTGTCTCACATGGGCACATAAGAAAACCACAGTGGTTACAGAGAACAGTTGGTATCGTGCACCACACCCCAATTAGTAAATGTGATATGATCTCGCCTCAACACAATACCACAGAAGACAACATGCGCATAGAGCTTCAGGGCATGTTACTAATTCACATTTATACATAGCGGCAATACTGAAACGTGAGCTCAACAATATTTAGGGTATGTTCACACTCAGAGTTTTCAGGCGTATTACGGGGCATAAACGCCTCTAAATACACCTTGAAAAACGCTAGCTTAATGCCTACAAACATCTGCCCATTGAATTCAATGGAAAAAATTGCATTTAGTTCAGACGGGGTGTTTTCTTTTTACGCCGCCGTTTTAAAAAACGGCGAGTAAAAAGGAGAATGTCACCTATTGAGCGGTTTTTCTTCGTGTCAATTGAAAAACTGCTCCAAAAAACAGCTGAAAATCAGAGGCTGTTTTCCCTTGAAAACAGCTCCATAATTGAAATAAATGGTCATGGTTCACTAACACGTAAGGGAACTGTATAAGCAGCAAGTCCATATAGTTATGCCCATCAGAAGGATGCCACTTATGGCAGCCTATATTCTTTCTATAGTGTAACAGGCAAAGCAGAATTCATCAAGTCAGCGGGGCAGACTTCTTTGGTGAGCGCTGGTCCTCCATGTCTGACACGCAGGATCCAGCTATTATCGATCACATCTAAGTTAATGAACCAGCGCTCACCAAAGTAGTCAGCCCCGCTGACCTGTTGGATTCGGCTTTGACCGCAAGTTATAGTTTATGTATACAGGATGTATACAAGCTGGATCCTAAAAAGTAAAATTTTTTTTTAATAAAACCCAATTCAAAAGTTGTTGAAAATAAAAAATATTGATTAAAGGCTACGTACACCTTTTTGAAGGAATTTTTTTATCCGTAATTACGGATGAAATTGCGCACCCATTCATGTCTATAGGCCACCTTTCCGTATTTATATTTACTCATGCGTGTCTGGGCCGTAGAAACGATCTGCAAAATAAAGAACATGTCCTATTCCTGTTCGCAAAGTTGCAGACGGCTAAAGATGTGCAGCCATCTGTAAGTGTGGAAGCGTTGCTATGCAACAGATGGGGATTCCCCAAGAAAACGGCACCTGAGCGATCATGTGGCATTTTCAAGGGGTTGGGACATGTTGGTGACATAATTTGCAGCCTCCTTTTTTTTGCGGATCTGCAAATACGGATAAACTACGGACCATATTCGCGGACAGCGTGCCAGATGTGCGTTTGACTACAGATCCGTATTTGCAGACAGTATATTACATTTTTTGTGCAAGCGCAGCGGACAAAATTCTAGTACTACCATGTATTAGTACTACAGCAAAGTACTGTAGTGTGCACCGAACTCCCTGCACATGCTCGGAAACACAGCACACACCACCACTTACGCTATACAGTGGTTTCGGTCTTAGGCCCCATGCACACAAACCTGCTTTTGCGGCCACAATTCCCCCGAAAATCCACAGGAGAATTACGGCCACATTCATTTCTATGGGCCCATGCACACGACCGTGGTTTCGGGCCCATGCACGACCGTGGTTTCCACGGTCCGTGCATGGCCCAGGAGCCTGGACAGCAGAAAGAACGGACATGTCTTATTACGGCCGTGTTCTGCGGTCCAGGCTCATAGAAAATTTGCGGGCGGCTCGCGGGTGACACTGCGCGGCCGGCTGACCTGAAAATCACGGCTGTGCACATGGCTACGGTCGTGTGCATGAGGCCTTAGGATGGATTCACACACAGCGTTTTAAACTGCGTTTTTTGTACGGCCAGATATTACATTAGTCTATTGTAAAATATCAAATGCACTACATACAACTGCATTTGGGTTTCTGAAATTTGAGGCAATTTTCTGGTTAGCGGCGTTTTTTACCTAACGCAGCATGCGTATTTCCAATAGACCTCTATAGGACTTCAAAATTGCACAAAAACAGCAAGCACAAAAATTACCCTAAATGAAAGAGCCACCAAAAAAAACAAAAATTAAAAAGTTACAGTTTAATAATGCTAGCGTTTTTAGATGCAGTTTAAATTGCCAGAAAAAAAAATCCATGTGGATTGAAGTTGCGTCATAGCCACGGTTTTACTGCGCATGTTGCAATCCTTCCACGAGATGCTTTGTAATCTAGGTGAGACTGTCAAGTGAATATTACAGGGAACCGTGCAGAGGGGGGGGATCAAAACGAGTGCGGTGGAAAATTGGGGCAGTTGACCATAGCAACACGGCCATTTTCCAAAGGACCTATGAAAAATGAGCAACGGAAGCCTATTAGTTGCTATGGGCAACTGATTTTTTTTTCCTTACATAGATTTTGATTGATGTCCCAGAAAGTCATGCAAGGGAAGACCCTTATAACCTTCTGTTACTAAACAAAAAAAAAAGGAACCCCTTTTACACAAATCTTACAAGTGAATATCACCATAGTGTTTTCTACCCTTTGAAGTCGGTAGGGTAAACAGTCACAGATATTTCTGAGCTAAACAGAAGCGGCCACCGCAGCAAGGTATGAATGAGGATTCATCAATTCCTATTTACTAACATTACACTTCTGGGCGCTGAGGTAAAATACTGCAGCAGCCGCAAAATAAATCAGCACAAAAAAAAACACGTAAATCAGCCTTACATCAACTTATATAACCTCCATATTCATTTTTGACTGCCAGAGACCCTGGAGAGAAATCATAAGTGGTTTTCATTGAGCTGATGACTATTGGTCCCGGTGGTCATGTGACTGCTTAGATGATCGCCGGTATCGTGTAGTAGGACACTTTACTATAACCAGCACAGCCGGGTTCACAAGTAGTGTATCCGCAACGGATTTTAATCTGCAGCGTATTACAGTAGCAGCAAAGTGGATGAGATCTAACCCCTTCCCGACATTTGACGTATCCATACGCCAAACTCGGGTAGGGGGAGGGAGTATGGAGCTGTATGTTACAGCCGACACTTCAGAGTAACTAGCGGCATCGCTCTCTAGTGCGATCCCGCTAGTTTAACTCGTTAAATGCTGCGGTCAATACCGACCGCAGCATTTAAATCGTCAGAAAGAGGGGGGCGACCCCCTCTAACAGCTCATCGCGCCCCCCGCAACGCAATCGCGGGGTGGGGCGATGGTTGCTATGGCTGCCTGGGGGCTTAATGAAGGCCCCCAGGTCTGCCATCTTTGTGCACCTATTAGCAGGGCTTAATAGTTGCCTGTCAGAATCACGATATACTGCAATACATTAGTGTTGCAGTATATCGTGCAAGCGATCTAACGATCGCTGGTGTAAGTCCCCTAGGAGAACTAATAAAAAAAAAAAGTAAAAATGTGTAAAAAAAAAATTCAAAAAGTAAAAAATAAAAAAAAAACCCTTTTCCCATTTTCCCCCTAGAGCATAGTAAAATAAATAAACAAACATAATTGGTATCGCCGCGTCCGTAAAAGTCTGAACTATCACAATATATATCATTATTTAACCCGCACGGTGAACGCCGTAAAAAAAACAAAAATTGTAAACGCCAGAATGTCTATTTTTTGGTCACCTAATCTCCCACAAAAAATGAAATAAAAAGTGATCAATCCGTCGCATGTACCCCAAAATGGTATTATTAAAAACTACAGCTTATCCCGCAAAAAATAAGCCCTCATACCACTTAATCAACGGAAAATAAAAAAGTTGTGGCTCTCGGAATTTGGCGACGCAAAATAAATTCTTTTTTACACTTTGGTTTTTACTTGTAAAAGTAGTAAAATATAGAAAAACGATATATATTTGGTAACGCCGTAATCGTATTGACCCACACAATAAAGTTAACATGTTGTTTTAATTGCACAGTGAATTCCCTAAAAACGAAGCGCAAAAAAAACATGGAGGAATTGCTGTTTTTTTCATTTTCTACCCCACAAATAATTTTTTCCCCCGTTTCCTAGTACATTATACGGCAAAATAAATGCTGCTACGAAAAACTACAACTCGTCCCGCAAAAATCAAGCCCTCATAGTACTATATCGACGGAAAAATAAAGACGTTATGGCTTCTGGAATGTGGGGAGTAAAAAACTAAAATGAAAATCTGAAAAAGGGCTGCGGCGGGAAGGGGTTAAACAAATCTCATCCACACACTGCGTTAAAAAAAAACGCAGAAAATCTGTTCATAAATTGACCTGTGGTGCGGTTTTTAATCTGCAGCATGTAAATTTCTGTTGCGGAAACACTGCTTTTCTGTTGTGGGTTTTGCCCATTAAATTAAATGGGAAGGTAAAACCCACAACAAGTAGCAGAGGTTGCAATTTTTGTGGCGGGAAAACAGCGATTCTGCTGCAAAGATCGCAACTCAGAAAAAAAGGGATTCTTTTTTAAAAACCTATTTTCCGCAGCGGACATTCGGGCTGAAAAACAAATGCTCATCCTGCCAATCATTGTCGTAAAGCTAGCCCGGACTTGCTAAAAACTAAAAAATGGCATATATTTTATTTTTTTTTATTATTATTTTACACTACAAGCCTAAAATGCTAACAAAAATATAAAAAATTAAGTGAATAGAAAAGAAACCTGCATTGAAAAAAACATTGCAAAAACCATGTCGCTTACCTGACAAATAAAGACGTTCTAGCCATTTAACTAACGCACGCGAAAAATGGTTATTGACCAAATTAATGAACAAAATAATCAATACATTTTTTATAAACCACATTTGTCTAGGACACTCCTCCATGTTTAGTTATCACATAAGTTATATATTCTGACAGGATAATTACCACAAACGAATAACATACAAATCACTTAGCACTTTACATCTTTTCCCAACAGGTAAAGGTTGAGCGGGAAGGTCTGTAACGTCAGAGATGACCAGCTGGCCAATATACAGATTAGAATCATTACATTGGACTGGTATATAGGCAGCAGACATGCTCACGTATTCGTTATTGCGATGTATGTATTATGCAGTATATTAAATGTACGTCACTACCTTCAGCCAGAACATCCTCAGTCTCCTCCATGTCTCTCTGGTGGTTGACCTCCTCTGTAGACATCTTTACTGGAGAGTCTAGTGCAGCTTCCTCACAGCAATGAGCTCCCTAACTGACTAAACGAGAGTCCGTCTCTGCCTCCTCCTGACTACACAGCCACATGTGATGCTACGGTAAACGCCATACACTATAGTCTCACTTCTGTAATGACAGGGCAGGGGGCTCTTTACAACGGGTAGTTCTCTGGGACGGAACAATATGGGCACAGCTTTATGCTGACAGGAAGTTGTAAGCTGGCATGGAAACAGAGGGTGAGGAGATGTGCCAGTGCTGTGTAGGATGCTCTCTCATATTAGATAAGTGATGTGGTAAGGTTCTATATATACAGACACACCCAGGAAGTAACGGGAAGTGAATGGGCACCGCAGAACAAATACAGAAAAAAAACCAACGACGTTTATTATTGTGCCTGAGCAGGACGAATAAGAGCTTGTTCACACAGTGCAGACTTGATGCAGATGTATTTTTTTAAGCCAAAACCAGGAACGGAATCTTAACAGAAAAATTATAAACTCCTTTCCTCGATCCAATTCTGGTTTTGCCTTACAAAATGCATGAAAAATCTGCAACAAATCTGCACTGTGTGAACATGGCCTAATGGAGATTTGTCAGAACTAGCACAATGGGAAAGTATGTAAAGTGTCAGTAGCAACCAAATGAGCGGCTTTTATTTTCTAAAGGACATTACAGAAATGAAAGCTGGGATCTGATTGGTTGTTATAGGGAAACCCCATCTAGTTCCTTTTTACAAGTTTTATAAATCCAGCGTACTGCGTGTAGAAGGGGCACATTTCTATATATATATATATATATATATATATATATATATATATATATATAATATATATAGTGTCATAAGAACAATGCTTTGCAAAAAGAAAAAAAATGCAACAAATTGATCAAATCCGTGCACACTGCATGATACTTTTGGAGCAACTACACACACTAAGGGCCTGTTCACATCACCGTTCGCTTTCCGTTCCGGGGTTCCGTCGGAGGTTTCCGTCGGTCGGGTGAACCCCGCAATGGAAAGTGAAAGCGAAACCATAGCTTCTGTTTCAGTCACCATTGATATCAATGGTGACGGAAACATTGCTAATGGTTTCCGTTCGTCACCATTCTGTCAGGTTTCCGTTTTAATGACGGAATCAATAGCGCAGTCGACTCCGCTATTGATTCCGTCGGAAAACCGGAAACCTTCCGGAATGGTGACGAACGGAAACCCTTAGCGATGTTTCCGTCACCATTGATATCAATGGTGACTGAAACGGAAGCTGTGGTTTCACTTTCCGTTGCGGGGTTCACATCACCGTTGCCCTTCCCTTGAGGGGTTCCATCAGAGGTTTCGGTTGGGTTAACCCCTCAATGGAAAGGCAAACGGAAGCCTAAGTATCCGTTTCCCTCACCATTGATATCAATGGTGACAGAAACCTAGTTAATGTTTTCCGTCTGTCACCGTTGAGACTGCGGCTATTGGTTCCGTCAAAATGAGCTAGGTTTCCGTCACCATTGAGTCAATGGTGAGGGAAACGAAGCTGAGATTTCCATTTGCCTTTCCGCTGAGTGGTTAACCCGACGGAAACCCTCAGTGGAGCACAGACGGTGATGTGAACACAGCCTTAGGCCGGATTCACAAGAGCGTGTTCGGTCTGTGATATACGGACTGTCTTCCGGCAGTATTTCCCGGACCCAACACACTGCAGGGAGCCGGGCTCTTATCGTCACAGTTATCACAGTACCCGCTCTCAGCGGAGCCGTCAGTTCAGCTGAAGTTACAGAATCGGCTGACAGAGAACAATATGGGGGAGTTCACACACGGAAACTGCGTCCGAAACCGCGCCAAAAAATGTCTGAAATCGCCTCCCATTGATTTCAATGAGAGGCGTGTTTTCCGCAAGCGGAAAAAACGCTTGCGGGGGTAAAAAAGAGTCATGTCCTTTCTGCAGACATTTCCGTCTCTGACCTCCCATTGACGTCAATGAAAGGCAGAGAAAGCGTTTTTCACTGAAGTTTTTGCTTGCTGTTTTTCCGCCCGCAAAAAAACTCAGTGTGAACTAGGCCTATAGCTTCTACGCATACAGGATACACAGAAGCTGTATCGTAATATATATATATATATATATATATATATATAGTGTACAGAGCCAGTGTGACGTGCTTGAAAGTTCCTTAGAGCTTCGATCATGGGCAGGCAGGTATTTTATTTATTTTTTTGCCAGTGGAAATGATAGTATCACATAGAGTGGAGATACCTTCAAAAGACAAAAGTTCAACGTTTAAAACGACATTTATTAGTGGCTGACACGGGACAACGACCCACAATATATGACGTTTATGGTCTATTTTTTCTGATTCCAGCAAATGACAGAGAAAAGCTTTGAACTTTGATACCTCTCAGTGTGTAAGACGAGCGTCTTAGGGTATGTGCACACACACTAATTACGTCCGTAATTGACGGACGTATTTCGGCCGGAAGTCCCGGACCGAACTCAGTGCAGGGAGCCGGGCTCCTAGCATCATAGTTATGTACGACGCTAGGAGTCCCTGCCTCGCTGCAGGACAACTGTGTGTGCACATACCCTTATTGCGTCTGCGTTTACATTTAAATTTTTTGTGTAGTGAGATAAAAATAATGGAGCATGAGGGCTGTGTCAACAAAATATCATCTTACATACAGGTATTAATCGTCTTGTTTTGATAACCATCAACAAAATGTGATGGTTTTTTTTGTATGGCTACACCATGATAGCTTCAACTGCAGAAATAGTAAATGTTAGGGTATGTTCACACTGCTTATTTTCGGCCATTTTTCGGGCCACAAACGGCCGAAAAATTGGAGGCAGAACACCTCCAAACATCGGCCCATTGATTGCAATGGGAAAACGGCATTCTGTTCCCACGGGACGTTTTTTTACGCGCCCGTTTTGAAAAACGACCGCGTAAAAAAACGGCCGGGAAAAATAAGTGCATGTCACTTCTTCAGCCATTTTTGGAGCCGTTTTTCATAGACTATAGAAAAACAACTCCAAAAACGGCTGTAAAAAATGCCTGAAAATCAGGAGCTGTTTTCCCTTCAAAACCGCTCCGTATTTTCAGACGTTTTTGATTTTGTGTGTGAACATACCCTCACTTTGTGTTTGTGCGCACGCAAAATAAAAAATGTCTCGAAATACAGAGCTGTTTTCAAGGCAGAACAGCTCCTGATTTTCAGACGTTTTTTCGCGGCCGTTTTTGGAGCTTTTTCAATAGTCTATGAAAAACAGTTCCAAAAACGTCCCAAGAAGTGACCTGCACTTCTTTTTGGCGGCTGTTTTTCGTAAAAAAGCGGCCCATCGGAACAGAACGCAGTTTTTCCCATTGAAATCAATGGGCAGATGTTTGGAGGCGTTCTGCTTCCGATTTTTTGCCTGTTTACGGCCCGTAAAACTACCGAAAATAAGCCGTGTGAACATACCTTAACCCGTTAGTGACCGGCCCATCGTGTTTCTACGTCGGTCACTAACGGGCCTTATTCCGATGCCATAGACTTTTTACGTCGCGGCATCGGAATAAGTTTACAGAGCAGGGAGCTGTCAAATCTCCCTGCTCTCAGCTGCTAGAGGCAGCTGAGGGCTGGGAGCGTCCCTGTTCTGCTGGTGAGATCGATATTAGTATCGATCTCACCCGTTTAACCCCTCAGATGCGGTGCACAATAGCGAGCACCGCATCTGAGTGGTTTTGGAGAGAGGGAGGGAGCTCCCTCTCTCCCCCACCGACACCCGGCGATACGATCGCCGAGTGTCAGTGTCTCCAATGGCAGCCGGGGGCCTAATAAAGGCCCCCAGGTCTGCCTGGAGTGAAAACAGACAGGCAGTAATGCACTGCAATACAAAAGTATTGCAGTGTATTATAAATGCGATCGCAGAATCGCATATTATAGTCCCCTAATGGGACTAGTAAAAAAGTGAAAAAAAAGTTTAATAAAGTTAATTAAAAAAAAATGTGAAAAAAAATGAAAAACCCAGCTTTTCCCCTCACAAAATGCTTTACTATTAAAAAAACAAGATAAAGTTAAAAAGTTACACATATTTGGTATCGCCGCGTCCATAACGACCACGACTATAAATCTATTACATTATTTAACCCGCACGGTGAACGCCGTAAAAAATTTAATAAAAAACTATGGAAAAATTGCTGTTTTCTGTGAATACTGACTTTAAAAAAATTTGATAAAAAGTGATCAAAAAGTCGCATCTACTCCAAAATGGTACCAATAAAAACTACAAGTCTTCCCGCAAAAAAAAAGCCCTCATACCACCGCATCGGCGAAAAAATAAAAACGTTACGGCTCTTCAAATATGGAGACACAAAAAAAAAAATTTTGAAAAAAAAGCGTTTTTACAGTGTAAAAGTAGTAAAACATACAAAAACTATACAAATTTGGTATCGTTGCAATCGTAACAACCCGCTGAATAAAGTTATTGTGTTATTTATACCACACGGTAAACGGGGTAGATTTAAGACGCGAAAAAGGGTGGCGAAATTTCAGGTTTTTTTCTATTTCCCCCCAAATAAAAGTTAATAAAAGTTAATCAATAAATAATATGTCCCCCAAAATGGTGCGATTGAAAAGTACAACTTGTCCCGCAAAAAACAAGACCTTATACAGCTATGTCGACGCAAAAATAAAAACGTTATAGCTCTTGGAATGCGACGATGGAAAAACTTAAAAAATGGCCTGGTCATTAAGGTCCAAAATAGGCTGGTCATTAAGGGGTTAAGCATTATTGGAAACATAATATAATCAAAAAAGAGGAAATATATACAAGGACTTTATCCTTGGTGATGAAACATGTTCTTAGTCTATTTCTGCACAGGTTCTTAGCTCATCTTAGATTGCTCAATTTCCTATCATTGACATCTGTGCAGCAACAATAAAGATCAAGGTAAATGGGCATGACTCAGGGGCAGGGGTGAACCTAGCCCCTCTGCTGCCTGAGGCGAACTATAAAAAGACGCCCCCCCCCCCCCCCCAAATCTATCTGAGTTTTCTCATTACTAGCTTTACACAACAAACACGCATTAGCTAGATAGATAGATAGATAGATAGATAGATAGATAGATAGATAGATAGATAGATGAAATTGGTTTACACATTTTTTTTAAATAGGAAAACATTTGTTGTTTACTTGCTAAAGTGCTGTTTGAGGTATAGAAAAGATTTAAAGAATTCTACTTAGGCCTCATTCACACGACAGGGTCCGAGTGTTGACCGGGAAAATCGTCCCGTTTGCATCCGTTCCGATTCCGTTCCGGGCCGTGTTGCCGTTTTTACCGGCCGATTTGGACCCAATTTGCATCCGTTTTTTTCCCTGTCCGTTTTAAAATCGGATGAATTTCATTTAAATTTGTTGCCACACACAGCCCTTTGTAGATAATGCCACAGCCCCCCTGGTAGGTAATGCCACCCAGCCCCCTGTAGGTGATGCCACCCAGCCCCCTGTAGGTGATGCCACACAGCCCCCTGTAGGCGATGCCACACAGCCCCCTGCAGGCGATGCCACACTGCCCCCTGTAGGAATGCCACCCTGTCCCCTGTAGGTAATGCCACCCAGCTCCCTGTATGTAATGCCACCCAGCCCCCTGTGGGTAATGCCACCAAGTCCCCTGTAGGTAATGCTACCAAGTCCGCTGTAGGTAATGCCACCAAGTCCCCTGTAGGTAATGCCACCAAGTACCCTGTAGGTAATGCCACACAGCCCCCTGTAGGTGATGCCACACAGCCCCCTGTAGGTGATTCCACCCTGCCCCCTGCAGACGATGCCACCCTGCCCCCTGTAGGCGATGCCACCCAGCCCCCTGTAGGTTGCACCCATCCCCCCCCCCTTCAAGGAGAAGTCACTGACTTCAATGTCCATATATGGACAGTGTAGTCACTGACTTCTCCTGGAGAGGAATTCCCTGCCACAGGTTGGGAATACCGCTTCAGAAGTGAGTGACATCGCTGTGTCCATATATGGACAGTGTAGTCACTCACTTCTCCTGTAGCGGCATCCCCGGCCATAGAGTCGGGGATTCCGCTGCAGAAGTGAGTGACTTCTCTGTGTCCATATATGGACAGTGTAGTCACGCACTTCTCCTGTAGCGGAATCCCCAATCCCCGGCCGGGGATTGGGGATTCCGACTCCTACAGGGAGCAAAAAAAGACCCTCCTCCTCCTCCTCATATGCACTCTGCACTGTGAGGAGGAGGAGGAGAGAGAGTGCGCGAGCGACGGTAGACCCGGCCATCACTCGGGACACATTCCGGTGATGGCTGTGTATTACCCGGCCCCATAGACTTCTATGGGAGCCGGGCGGCCGGGTACCCGGCCGAAAATAGGGCATGTCCCATTTTTTGACGGCCGGTTTTCCCGGCCGTCAAAAAATCGGTCGTGTGAATAGCCCCATTAGGGGTCTATTGTTCCTAATGCCAAAAAACGCGCCCCTTCCTACCCCGGTGATGCTAGGCTGCAGCTGCTTTATTGTATCTGGCTGGTTATGAAAAATAGGGGGAACCCCACGTAATTTTTTAAAAATAAATTGAAAAAAAAATTATGTGAGATCCCCTCCATTTTTCATAACCAGCCAGATACAATAAATAAGCAGCCTAGCATCACCAGGGTGGGAAGGGCCATGGTTTTTGGCCCTTCCTAGCCTGATAGTACTAGCCTGCGGCCACCCCAGTACCCTTCACTTCAGATGGTCGGGTACTGGATTGTACCCATCTCTTCCCAGTACTCCTGGTGGTGGTGGGTAGCGGGGTAATAATAGGGGGTTAGTGCTAGCCTTTTTACTGGCTAACACTAAGCCCCTTCTTAGTAATGGACGCTCTCAATCAGACAGCTGGCATTACTAAGGCGGTAATAAAGTATTAAAAAACTGAGACATAAAAAAAAAAAAACTTTTATTGAAATAACTCTTCCACACAATCCAATTTAACCATTTTATTGAAAAAAAGCTTAGTGTAGCTAAACGTTTGACAAACCTCTGACATGTCATAGTGACATGTCAGAAGTTTGGATTGGTGGGGGTCCGAGCACGGAGACCCCCACCAATCGCTAGAACTAAGCAGCTGAAGCATTCGTGTGAACGCTCAGCCGCTTCGTGTCTGTTTGGCTTTTTCCGGAAATAAATGTATCTGTGTACGGGCTCATAGACTTTGTATTGAGTCCGTACACGATACATTTATTTCCGGTAATAGCCAAACAGACATGAAGCAGCGGAGCGCTCACACGAGCACTTCAGCTGCTTTGTTTTAGCGATCGGTGGGGGTCTCAGTGCTCGGTCAACCACCAATAAAAACTTCTGACATGTCAGTATGACATGATAAAAGTTTAGTTACAGTTTAAAGGCTATGTACACCTTTAAAAACGTATTTTTTAAATATATATATATATATATATCAATGTGATTGGTGCAAGTTTTAATTACTTTTTATTGAAAATGATTTGTACTTTTTGAGATACAGCTGCTTTGTATCCTGTATACAGAACAGCTGTATCTAGTGCTGAGACCTGAATCCATTAAGTCACCTATTATCGATCACATCTAAGTTATGAACTTAGATGTGATCGGTAACCGCTCGATCCTGCCCCATCTAATTTAAAAGGGGTCGGCCGATGCTGGGGGGCCGGGAGTATATTGCAAGGGGGGGTTTGGGCGTTTTACTGACAGCAGAGCGCTCTATAGGGGGGAATAATCCCCCCCATAGAGCCCTCACTAGTTACTATACTGAAAGGTTAGGGGATCTGAGCATCCGACTGACTGCTCTAAAGGGGTGGCAGAATACTCCCCCCTATAGAGCCCTCTGCAGAAGTCATGCGCTCAGACCGCCCCTCTCCTGCATCCCCCTATCCTTCCATTATAGTAACGTGAGGGCTCTATGGGGTGGATTATTCCCCCCTCATAGAGCCCTTGGCTGTCAGTAAAATGCCCAGACCTCCCTTGCAGTATACTCCCGGGTCCCGGTCCCCCAGCTACGGCCGACCAACACCTTTTAAATTAGTGAAGGTAGGAGCGTGAGCGCTGTAAGTGGCGCTCAGTTTTTAATACAGGCCACCGCTCACCTCGTGCATCTCGTCACTCCTCTTCTTGAAGAGAGAGCACTCGACCGCTCCTTCTGCAGACCTGCTCCACTCTGGCGGCGCGTCCTGCGTACAGCGTCAGAGAGGAGGAGTGTTCTTACAGATGGGCACCATCATGCGGCACGTCAGGTAAGGCAAAATAAGGCATGCCCTCCCCCCCCGGTCCAGTGCTTCCCTAGTTCAAAATGCCAAAGGCGTAGCTAGGAAAGACTGGGCCCCATAGCAGGCAGACAAAACTCTTGACTGGGGCCCCCCCAGGTACCAAAAGCAGCCCCCCTTATAGATAGTGCCCCCTGTAGAATGTGCTATACAGCCCCCCTGTAGGCAGTGCTATACAACCCCGACTATAAACAGTGTCACACCCCACTTGTAGATAGCGACCCCCATCTCCCCCTTGTAGATAGTGCCATACAGCCCCCCTGTAGATATCGCCATATAGCCCCCCTGGTATATAGCGATATACAGACCCCTGTAGTTTGCGCCACACACAGCCCCCTGTAGATAGAGCCACAGCCCTCCACCTTGTAAATAGTGCCACACAGCCCCCCTCCCTTGTATATAGTGCTGCACAGCCCCCCCTTAGTAGATAGTGCCACACACAGACCCCTGTAGTTTGCGCCACACACAGCCCCCTGTAGATAGAGCCACAGCCCTCCACCTTGTAAATAGTGCCACACAGCCCCCCCCTTAGTAGTCTCACACGGCCCCTTGTATATAGTGCCACACAGCTCCCCCATGTGTACAGTGCCACACAGCTCCCCTTTTATATACTGACACGCAGCCCCCCTTTGTATATAGTGCCACAAGGCAATGGCGCATCCGAGAAAGTTGTATCAGCCAGGGGATGTCAATCAAACATCGAAAGTTTGGTTTGGAGGCAGGACTATGTGACTCGTCAGGATACGGCTCCGCCCCATGACCCTCTAATGAGTAATTAGCATATAGTGTGTGCCGTTTTAAAAGTGGATTTTAAAGATTTTGCTACATCTGAGAAAAAACATACAGGGGAAATATTGTCAGGTCATGTATTACCACATGGTGGTACATATATACAGCACTAGATCCAAGCTCATACATAAATACAACACCAGAACCAAGCTCAGTACATATATACATCGCATTCCAAATTATTATGCAAATGTTATTTTTCGCTGATTTTCCTAAATAGTCTATGCAAATGACAGTCAGTATAATCTTCAAGCCATCAACCGCTAGAGTATAATGCAAATTTTATTGAACAAATCTCCTAATGATAACAGATTTTTTTTTAGAAGTAAAAAACTCAAAATGCACGGTTTCAAATTATTATGCACAACAGAGATCAAAACATTTTAAAGGTTGTAAAGAGAACTAAAATGGTAATTTGTTGAATTTGCAGCATCAGGAGGTCATATTTACAGAAATCAAAAGCTCTTTCAATCAAAAAAAACTTAACAGGCCAAGTTACATGTTAACATGGGACCCCTTCTTTGATATCACCTTCACAATTCTTTCATCCATTGAATTTGTGAGTATTTGGACAGTTTCTGCTTGAATATCTTTGCAGGATGTCAGAATAACCTCCCAGAGCTTCTGTTTTGATGTGAACTGCCTCCCACCCTCATAGATATTTTGCTTGAGGATGCTCCAAAGGTTCTCAATAGGGTTGAGGTCAGGGGAACATGGGGGCCACACCATGAGTTTCTCTCCTTTTATGCCCATAGCAGCCAATGACACAGGGGTATTCTTTGCAGCATGAGATGGTGCATTGTCATGCATGAAGATAATTTTGCTACGGAAGGCACGGTTCTTCTTTTTGTACCACGGAAGAAAGTGGTCAGTCATAAACTCTACGTACTTTGCAGAGGTCATTTTCACACCGTCCAAGACCCTAAAGGGGCCTACCAGCTCTCTCCCTATGATTCCAGCCCAAAACATGACTCCGCCACCTCCTTGCTGACGTCGCAGCCTTGTTCATTGCCATTCACCAACCATCCACTACTCCATCCATCTGGACCATCCAGGGTTGCACGGCACTCATCAGTAAACAATACGGTTTGAAAATTAGTCTTAATGTATTTCTGAGCCCACTGCAACCGCAAACTGCTTGTGAGCATTGTTTAGGGGTGGCCGAATAATAGCTTTATGCAGACTTGCAAACCTCTGGAGGATCCTACACCTTGAGGTTCGCGGGACTCCAGAGGCACCAGCGGCTTCAAATACCTGTTTGCTGCTTTGCAATGGCATTTTAGCAGCTGCTCTCCTAATCCTATTAATTTGTCTGGCAGAAACCTTCCTCATTATGCCTTTATCTGAACGAACCCGTCTGTGCTCTGAATCAGCCACAAATCGTTCCACAGTACGATGATCACGCTTACGTTTTCTTGAAATATCCAATGTTTTCATACCTTGTCCAAGGTATTGCACTATTTCACGCTTTTCGGCAGCAGAGAGATCCTTTTTCTTTCCCATATTGCTTGAAACCTGTGGCCTGCTTAATAATGTGGAACATTGGTCTTAAGTAGTTTTCCTTTGATTGGGCACACCTGGCAAACTAATTATCACAGGTGTCGGAGATTGATTACAATGATCCAAAGAGCCCTAAGACACAATACCATCCATGAGTTTAATTGAAAAACTAATAATTAAATGTTTATGACACTTAAATCCAATGTTCATAATAATTTGGAACACGGTGTATACAGCACTAGAACAAACTTCAGTACATATCTAAAACACCTGAACCAAGCTCAGTACATAAATGCAGCACTAGAACCAAGCTCAGTACATATATACAGCACTAGAACAAAGCTCAGGACATATACAATACCGTTCAAAAGTTTAGGGTCACTTAGAAATTTCCTTATTTTTGAAAGAAAAGCACATTTTTTTTCAATGAAGAAAACATTAAATTAATCAGAAATACACTCTATACATTGTTAATGTGGTAAATGACTATTCTAGCTGCAAACGTCTGGTTTTTAATGCAATATCTACATAGCTGTATAGAGGCCCATTTCCAGCAACCATCACTCAAGTGTTCTAATAGTACATTGTGTTTGCTAACTGTGTTAGAAGGCTAATGGATGATTAGAAAAAACTTGAAAACCCTTGTGCAATTATGTTAACACCGCTGTAAACAGTTTTGCTGTTTAGAGGAGCTATAAAACTGACCTTCCTTTGAGCTAGTTGAGAATCTGGAGCATTACATTTGTGGGTTTGATTAAACTCTCAAAATGGCTAGAAAAAGAGAGCTTTCATGTGAAACTCGACAGTCTATTCTTGTTCTTAGAAATGAAGGCTATTCCATGCGAGAAATTGCCAAGACACTGAAGATTTCCTACAACGGTGTGTGTACTACTTCCTTCAGAGGACAGCACACACAGGCTCTAACCAGAGTAGAAAGAGAAGTGGGAGGCCCCGCTGCACAACTGAGCAACAAGACAAGTACATTAGAGTCTCTAGTTTGAGAAATAGACGCCTCACAGGTCCTCAACTGGCAGCTTCATTAAATAGTACCCGAAAAACGCCAGTGTCAACGTCTACAGTGAAGAGGCGACTCCGGGATGCTGGCCTTCAGGGCAGAGTGGCAAAGAAAAAGCCATATCTGAGACTGGCTAATAAAAGGAAAAGATTAATATGGGCAAAAGCACACAGACATTGGACAGAGGAAGATTGGAAAAAAGTGTTATGGGCTGACTAATCGAAGTTTGAGGTGTTTGGATCACACAGAAGAACATTTGTGAGACGCAGAACTGAAAAGATGCTGGAAGAGTGCCTGACCCAATGTGTCAAGCATGGTGGAGGTAATGTGACAGTCTGGGGTTGCTTTGGTGCTGGTAAAGTGGGAGATTTGTACAAGGTAAAGGGGATTTTGAATAAGGAAGGCTATCACTCCATTTTGCAACGCCATGCTATACCCTGTCGACAGCGCTTGATTGGAGCCAATTTCATCCTACAACAGGACAATGACCCAAAGCACACCTCCAAATTATGCAAGAACTATTTAGGGAAGAAGCAGGCAGCTGGTATTCTATCTGTAATGGAGTGGCCAGCGCAGTCACCAGATCTCAACTCCATAGAGCTGTTGTGGGAGCAGCTTGACCGTATGGTACGCAAGAAGTGCCCATCAAGCCAATCCAACTTGTGGGAGGGGCTTCTGGAAGCATGGGGTGAAATTTCTCCCGATTACCTCAGCAAATTAACAGCTAGAATACCAAAGGTCTGCAATGCTGTAATTTCTGCAAATGGAGCAGTCTTTGACAAAAGTAAAGTTTGAAGGAGAAAATTATTATTTCAAATAAAAATCATTATTTCTAACCTTGTCAATGTCTTGACTATATTTTCTAGTAATTTTGCAACTCATTTGATAAATATAAGTTTGAGTTTTCATGGAAAACACAAAATTGTCTGGGTGACCCCAAACTTTTGAACGGTAGAGTATGCAGCACCAGAACAAATACGGCTCAATTTAGTGCAACCCCTGCCGTATAGGTTTGTACGGCGTAAAACTACAGCTCCCAGCATGGACCGAACAATGATAATGATATGCTGGGAGATGCAGGTTTCACACAAAAAAAAATCATACCATCCATCATCTCGCTGCAGATCATACAGTGACTACAGTGCTGATTAGAGGCAGAATAAACATTTACATAAACATTTACATTAAGTGACTCACCGGTGACGTCTCAGATTCTAGTTCTTTTCTTCTCCCTCCGGTCCAGACCTCTATGATGACTTCTCCCGGCCATGACCCATTTCTGCAGTTTTCTGCTCAGATGTCTTCAGCGTCTCACTTTTAAAACATTTCTGCACCTATAAATGAAGTTAAAATTCTCAAAATTTAATAACGCCATACACTGTGTCCCTGATTATAATAGCACCATACACTGTGTCTATAGATAGTACCTCACACATAGCTATCCCTGTATATAGTGTCCCACATATAGCTCCCCCTGTATATAGTGCCCCACATTTACACATATAGACCCCACTGTAGATAGTGCCCCACATACCCACATATAGACCCCCCCTGTATATAGTGGCCCACATCCACACATATATACCCCCCCTGTGGATAATGCACAACATCCCCATATAGACCCCCCCTGTATATAGTGGCCCACATATAGACCCGACCCCCTGTATACAGTGGCCCACATCCCAACATATAGACGACCCCTCCCTGTAGATAGAGCCCCCACTGTACATAATGCCACTCACAGTTTTAGTAGAGAAAAAAAATGAAACTTTACATACTCACATGATCTCGTCGGGCGGTGATGCAGATCTTCTCTCTTCTGAGCAGGTCTGCTGGAGCTGAATGACACGTCGTTCAAAGGCGCTGATTGGCGGTGCAGAATGCTAGCGTTGTTGAAAGGCGCTGATTGGTGGTGCAAGTAATTTTGCCCCACCAATCAGCGTCATTGTAAGGCGTTGAATGGTTGGGCATGTTCTGGAACATACCCGGCCATTCAGCACTAATGCATGTATTTGTACCTGCGTGCTATAGACGCAAGTACAATTACTGCAAGACGGGGTGGCTGTCGCTAGCATCGGGGCCCCCTCCGGTGCTAGCGACGTCCCTGGGCAAGAGGGGACCCGTGTCGCCCGGCCCATAAATGTTAGAGGCTCAGCCGTGCGGGCCCCGTAGTAGCGTCGCTACAGCAGTAGCAGCCATAACGGCTACTAGCGGCGCCATCGGGCATATGGGGGGGCGTGTCGGCTAGCAGCACGGGCCCCCTCAAGCCACGAGCCCCGTATCAGCCGCTACGGCTGCTACCGCAGTAGTTACGCCACTAATGCCGCCCCCCATTTTCGGCTAGGTGGCGCCGCCTGAGGCTGTCGGCTCACCTCGCCTCATGGCAGGTACGGCACTGCTCTGGGGCGTAGCTAAAGGCTCATGGGCTCTGGTGCAAGAATTCAACTTGGGCCCCCTAGCCCTCCTCAATGCCACCAGACCCCTGTGCGTGCCTATGCCCAACCGCCTTGCCCAACAGCACCCATGGTTGCCCCCACAGTATAATGCCCCCCATAGCTGCTTCCACAGTATAATGCCCCCACACAGTATAATGCTTCCTATAGCTGCCCCCACACAGTATAATGCCCGCCATAGCTGCCTTCACAGTATACTTCCATCCATAGCTGCCCCCACAGTGTTACGCTTACCATAGCTGCCCCCACACAGTGTAACGCTTCCCATAGCTGCCCCCCACACAGTATAATGCCCCCTTTAGCTGCCCACACAGTATAATGCTCCACATAGCTGCCCCACACAGTATAATGCCCCCGTACCTGCCCTCCTCACAGCATAATGCCCCCCACAGTGTAATGCCCCCCATGGCTGCCCCCACAGTACAAAGCCCCTTATAGCTGACCCATACAGTATAATGCTCCCACACAGTATAATGCCCCCTATAGCTGCCCCATACAGTATAATGCCCCCCATACAGTATAATGCTCCTATAGCTGCCATCATATCAGCCCCCCTGCCATACCCAATATAATGCCCACAAATGTGCTAATAGAAAAATAACAAAATAATTATTTACCTATCCCTGTTCCCACGATGAGTAGAGGAGATCCTTCTCCTCCTTTGGCCTGTGCTATGAGTGACTCAGCGCAGACCAGCACCATGACGTCACTACATCGCGCCTGTCTGCGCCGAGCCGCTCATGGCTCACGGCACAGTGAATGCTGGAGCAAGGAGCCGTCAGCTCCTTGCTCCAGCATTTAATTCAACTGTATCTGTGGCCTGAGGACACAGATACAGTTGGAACCGGGACCAATGCGTTCAGCGCTGTGTGGCAACGGGGGCCCTGTGGGCCCCCCAGGCTTAGGGGCCAGGTTGCAACTGCAACCGTTGCGACCCCTATAACTACGCCACTGGTATGACTGTAAGGGTCAATGCGCACGATGCGTATTACGTGCAGTTTTTTTTTTAAACAATTTTTATTGACAATTTTTCACATTTTGTTTTAAACAGATCACATAGAATTTGCGTCATAGTTGAACAACACGCAATTTGCAAAACAGAATAAAATACAATACAATACAATACAATAATGGCATATGACCAGGTTCACATAGTAAATAAAAAACAGTACTTCCCCTACCCCTGAACACGACTTAGGTCAGCAAAAGTAAACAGCGCATAGAATATAATTATAATTAACCAGAGCTAACGAGAGCCAGAGATCTCCCCCCTGCCATCACCTATCAAGACAAGATTTGTAAACCAGCCAAAGTGCCTGTCAGAAGTTCCGTATGATACCAAGCAGTGTGCCTAAAACGCGTAACAATTTCCGCCACCTCGGCAGCTGTGCATTGCGATTCAATAAAGATTCGCCATTTAGCAAATAGCTTCTTGGCCCCCGCTTCTTTCCGTCTTTCCACCTCTACTCGTTCAAGAGCTAATATCTGTTTCAAATGTAACACGATCATGTCAAGACCCGGAGTGTCAGTTTCCAGCCATCTATAGAGAAGACGCCTTAAGGCCACCAGTAAAATTGTGTGTATCAAGGGGGACGGAGATCTCTTCTCCCGACTACCTTCGTCCTCTGGCGGTCGCGCCTGGTGGAACAACAGCGCATGAGGCGTCATAGGAAGTTTCGCTTTCCAATGATCTAAGATATATTTGTTCACCATCAACCAGTAACGTTTATTCTGAGCACAACTCCATACTCCATGCCAAAGATTCGTCAATGGAGTGTTATACTTGGAGCAGGCAGTGATGCGATCGGGGAATGACTGTGAAGGCAAAATATCAAAGCCATATATTGCTGAATGCATTAACTTAAAATAGGTTTCCCTCCAACTCTCACTCAAGATAACTTTCCGTACCGTCTCCCAACCTTCCAATATGGTCTCCCCTATATCCGGATCCTGAGTCCACCTTCTCCAAACTTTGAACATAGATCTAGGAAGTGGTCGAATAAAACTGTCCCCAAGTGCTCTATACAGCACCGAAATAGTCACCCTATGAGACGTTGGACCGATGACCTCGTCCAGAGTATGTGTGGTGGCTTCTTTTGACAAATCCCTTAACCTAGATGTACAAAATGACCACACTTGGAGAAAATTACCCTCTCAGGGACTGAGTTTGGCTTTGATTTCAGACGCGGTCAGCCATCTCCTGTCCTCTACTTGTATAAGGTCACCTGCACATTTAATCCCTGCTAGGTGTCCCTGCCTCTCCGCGTAACTACTGTCCCATACTGAAAATATGATTACAGTACGGGACAGTTTTCCCGCAGCGAGGCAGTGACACCTAGCGTCATAGATAACTATGATGCTAGGAGCCCGACTCCCTGCAGTATGTTCGGTCCGGGAAATGGGGCCGACATACAGACCGTATATCACGGACCGAACACGCTCGTGTGAATTAGGCCTTATTCGCACGACCGAATACAGTCCAGGGAGCAGTACCCCTAGCATCATAGTTATGTATGATGCTCGGTTTCCTTTCCTCCCCACTTGAATACTGTCCCATACTGTAAAAATGTTTTTACTACAGGACGGTAGTCCCGCGGGGAGGCAGTAACTTACTTCGTCGTGGATGACTATGATGCTAAAAGTCTGTCTCCCTGAACTGTGCTCGGTCCTGGAAAAATGCAGCTAACATACGATCTGTATCTCACGGACCTAATACGGCTGTGTAAATAAGGCCTCAGGGTGAAGACACATGTCATGACGTCAGCATGCAGCCAAAAACCACATCCATGTGCGGTGTCCACAGATTATAAATTGACAGTTAATGGCTTCAAGATTTTGCAGGTAATACCACAAACATTGATTGTTAATGGCCACGCAGATTTGTGAGTAAAGCTGCGATATTATCTACAAATCGTGCGGCCATTAATTACAAATTTGTAATCCGGGCCAACCGTACATGGACATGGCTTGCGGCTGCTGCTTCATGTGTCCTCAACCTGACATTGTACATATGTACAGCCTGTAACGTGTTTCAGGTACACAATAAAAAACAAGTTTACGCAAACGTGTAAATAGACGATCATAATGGAACTGTTGAAGACTGGTGAGAACTGATGCACTTTGAGTTTCAAATAAGATAAAAAGAACTGCATGGACGTCACAATAGGTCACAGGATCATGCCCACTGCAGACACTTTGGGGGAATCGCAGGTCTTATAGAAAGGAGGTTTCAAAATATATGTGTGCCTATTTTTTGTCATCCATCCATCCATCCATCCATCCATCTCTCTAAACAATGTGTTATAGTCCCAAAATGAATACATTGCGCCACACAGTGCCCATATGAAGTGTCACATAGTGCCATACGCTGCCACATTATAATGCCCTAGAGTCTGTAATTTTAATGCCCTACAGTAACTTCTTTATTACCATACAGTACCCCTTTAGTCTGTCCTTGTCCCCAGGTTTTGCTTGGACACAGGCAATTTTCAGCCTGTGGTTTGCATATAAAACACCCTCTATGTTGAAATGTAGAAATCATTCCTTGAAAGCATTGCCATTATTTTCTTGCCCCAACAGATTGGTAATTCTCTGCAGATAAGTGATTAATTGTTTTTTAACCTGTTCAGGACCAGGCACCGTTTAGCTATTTTTAGCACTTGTTAGTTAAACGGCTATATGATTTTTGCATTGTTTTGTTTTTGCTGGTTTCTTTTCTTATCATTTTTATATACATAATATTTGCGTTTTGTTGTGTTTTTTTTTTTTTAGCAGTTTTAGGCTTATAGTTTTATAAAAAGAAAAAAGTGAAAAAATATGCTGCACATCAGCCCCAATTGCGGGGAAATTCCTTTGTTACTGTTAGGGTATGTTCACAAGTTGCGTAAACACTGCAGATTTTTGGCAACGGATTTTAATGCGGATAATCCGCAACGTATTACAGTAGCAGCAGAGTGGATGATATAGAAACAAATTTAATCCACAGGCTGCATAAAAACTCAGCCGGAAAAAAAGTTCATAAATTGACCTGCATTACGTTTTTTTTAATCCGCAGTTTGTCCATTTATGATTCGGAAATGCTGCCTTTCTGTTGCGGGTTTTCTCCATTGAATTCAATGGGGAGGTATAACCCGCAACAAATACCAAGTGTTGCGATTTTTGTGGCAAAAAAGCTGCGATTCCACTGCAAAAATCGCAACTCAGAAAAAAATACTTTTTGTCGTTTAAAATGAATAAAAAATGTTACTTACTACCCGGTCCTTGTCATAGCGACGTGTTCTTCTTTAGACGTTTTAACCTGTGTGGCTGCTGCAGCGGTCATATGGCCTGCAGCGTCATCCCAGCAGGCTACAGAGGGATGGGATGCGTTGCCATGATTACGGAGAATAGGGTGAGTAGAATAGAATTTTATTTTTGTTTTTTTTCAACTGCTGTTTTGGTGCAGTTTTTAGTCCGGAATTCCCTGCGGGTTCCAGGGCAGATACGCTGTGTACTTTTATGCAGCGTATCCGCCCTGTGTGAACATGGCCTTAGGGTGTGATTGGTCAAGTTCGGTCCTGCCTGCTATGTGACCAGTCACATGACTATCAGGACCAATAGAGACAGCGGTGCTGAAGCTGCCTCTATTCTATACGCAGTATCTGACTGCTAGGCACCCAGCACTCAGCTGCCCAATTGTTTGGGCAGCAAGCATAAACCCATGCTTATATATACAGTAGGCGGTCCATAAGCAATTAATACCCACATGCTGGAAAGTGGAAAGAGTCATCATATAATCTACATTCCCTTTGTACCATTATAAATTAAAGCACAAATATCCATGGAGAAAAATATGAAGTTCTTCTTCTTATCTGAGATTATGACAGGCAGGTCTACTTCTGCTTTAAACAAAACCACAAAAGATGACATGAAGTCTGGGAACGGAATTTGTGGTTTCTTATGTGCCACATGAGGGTGCTCCTCCTATCACATGCTCTGTCACGTATAAATAACCAGTATATAAAGGCTGCTTTACCTATGATTTCTTCACTTCATCTTACAGTAATGTGCTTTGAGCAAGTACAGTACGTAACAGTATTGGGCATTTCTTAACCAGAAACGTCCATGATCAGAAAACATACAGGAAGTGTATCGGCTGAAAGCAAGTAGTGCTCTAAATTGCAAAAAAATAGTCTAAATAATAAAGTGGTGGGAAATAGAAAGCTAAATTCACAAAATGTTCAAATAATACAAAAGCTGGCACATTACTTTTCTTTAGAGTAAAACGTCTATTTTCCTTTTGTTTGTTATCATATGATGAACTATTGACAGATTTCAATAATGCTAGCTAATAATAAATCTGAAACTCTACACTATGGCTGGGTTCACATCTGTGTTATGATTTCTGCTTTTCCATTCCGTCAAAAGAACAGAAAAAATGTTTGTTTGTTTTTTAAAGACCAGTTTGCTTCAGTTCAGTCAGGTTTCAGTTTTTTGGCTGGAATGAATAGTGCAGCGCTATTTTTTTCCGTTACAAAAACCGGGAACTTGACAAAATTTACCTTTTTTTATGTTTCATTTGGGAGTCAACGGATGCCAGACACAAATAGAATGTCTTCAGTTTGTATCCGTCATTCATTCCGTTTGACGGATACAAAATCAAAAAAACAAAAAAAGGCGGTGGCGGGAAGGAGTTAATGGTCAAACGTATACCAAAATGGGGTCCTTATAGCATATGCTTGGTTAGGATCCTGAAGTCCCAAGTCCCTTTAGTCAACTGTGCAGTTTTATACTGCGTATACTAAAAATTTAAGAAAGTTTACAGTTATCTTTTATATATATATATATATATATATATATATATATATATATATATATTTAGTCCGTGGCGGATGTATGTAACTGCATAGGAATATAGTTGCAGACGTCTGGCTATACATGTTGCAGGACAGGTTCAAAAGGTCCTGCTGAATGTAAAAACACTGAAAAGTAAATTTTCTAATATATTTTGTGTATCAATCTGCCTAGGGTTCTTAGATCCATACTTGAAGTCACAGAATGAGATCCTCCTTAAAGGCTATGTACACCTTTTTGAAATCATTTCTCTTTTTTTTTCAATTTTTATAATTAAAAATCAGTGTGATTGGTGTAACTTTCAAAATACTTTTTATTGCAAATTATTTTAACTTTTTGAGATACAGCTGCTTTGTATACTCTATACAGAGCAGCTGTATCTAGCACTGAAACCTGTATCTGTCAGGTCCGCAAGACTGACGGGTTCAGTGTCAGCGGGTCCTGCGTGTCTCTAAAAATCGCAGGATCGAGCTGCTATCGATCACATCTAAATTCATAATTTAGTAAACCTTCTGTATCAATCCCTCACGTTTTCAAGATCTCTGCATGCAGTCATTCTATAGGAAGCTTAATTGTTTACTTCCAGGGAAAAAAAAAAAATCTGTCCTGGTCATGTGATGATCACACAGGTGCACGACTCCTTATAAGACACAGCTCTGTATAATGTAATAGTAATCATCCCTGCTTATGAGGAATCCCCTCCGTGGGCCAGAGCAGAGAGCCATCTCTCGCACTAGCGGACACAGCATGGCAAATGTATGACTGGCTGCTGCTTCCCCTGGGAATAACAGCTGCTTGGGGGGAGTTTCTGAACCCAGACCTGCTGATCAATGAGCTCACTTTAAACTTAAAAAAGGGGTTTCTTTGTGAAGCAACCCCTTTAAAGGGTTATTCCCATCTCCACACTTCAGTTTTTTTGCCCACACATCTGATATATATTATAAACTAGATTAAACCTGTTCCATGCTGTTTCTTACATCCAGGGTTGGGATCCGGCCGATTCGCCCCGGTTCTCCCGAACTGGTTGTTAAAACTACAGCTGGTTCGCAGAAACTGGGTGAAGCCGGAACCAATCACCTGCACTCGATTTATTTTCCTAGCGCTGTCTGGCGAGGCACAGGACGCTGTACACAGGAGATGCCCTCGTAATCTGACAGATTTGGAGCACTTTTGCAAGGAAGAGTAGGCAACAATTGCCAAGTCAAGATGTGCCATGCTGATAGACTTCTACCCAAAAAGACTGAATGCTGTCATAAAGTCAAAGGGTAATTCTACAAAGTATTAGTTTAAGGGTGTGCATATTTATGCAACCACATTATTTTTGTTCTTTATTTTTATTTTTCCACGCTAAAAGGTTTCATTTTCTTTTTCAATACAATTGTACAGATTATAGGTGACATTAAAGGTGGAAAAAGTTCTGAAATGATTAATCTTGGACTGAAACATGACAAAAATCGAGCATTTTAACAGGGGTGTGTAGACTTTTTTATCTACTGTATATAAGACTCCAGAACAAATCTCAGTAAATGTATATATTTTTTGAGCTTGGGTGTTATGATGTATATGTAATGACAGGGATAGGGAAACCGACAAGTGAGCCCTAATCTACCCGCCACTCAGTCCCTGCCTACTTGCAATGACCCGACCTAGGCGACGGGGTACAACTGGGCGACGGTCCCTACACTCAATAAGTGCACAACAGACAACAGACAAGGAAACACAGAACAAAGGGAAATGGGGCAGTTGACCACGGCAACACCGTGAGCAACAAGAGTAGTAAACGAGCCGAGTCAAACCAGGAGAGTACGAGGTGCCAAACGTAGAGCAGGAGAGGAGTGAACAAGCCGAGTCAAACCAGGAGTGTACGAGGTACCAAACGCAGAGCAGAAGAGTAGTCAGTAAGCCAGGGTCAATACGAAGCAGGGACAAGTAGTTCAAGAAGCTGCAGCAGGGCCAGGAAACCAACAGAGAAGAATCACGAGCAAGGAGGAAGAGGAAAGGCAGGTATAAATAGACAGATGGCGGGAGCTAGCTCCGTCTGGCCAGGCTGTGATAGACTCTCCCACCACTCCTAAGCCTGCCATCCTGAGTGGTGGAAGATGGAGTCAGTCTCACAGACATAGAAGCAGGTGCAGACTGATTACCTATGGGCGTGGATACAGAAGCTGTGCCTGGCAGATCCTTAACAGTATATATGTACGGAGCTTGGTTCTGGAGTTGTATATATATGTACTGAGCTTTATTCTGTTGCTGTATATATGTACTGAGTTTGGTTCTGGTGCTGTATGTATGTACTGAGCTTGGTTCTGGTGCTGTATGTAGGTACTGAGCTTTGTTCTGGTGCTGTATGTATGTACGGAGCTTTGTTATGGTGCTGTATTTATGTACTGAGCTTTGTTCTGGTGCTGTATGTATGTACTGAGCTTTGTTCTGGTGCTGTGCTTATGTACTGAGCTTGGTTCTGGCACCGTGTCTGTGCATTAGCCGGGAGATTTGTCACGGCTTACTGCACACGCCACACTGTCCTCCACCCTTCTCACAGTGCACAGCCTAACTAAATAGGCTGAGCATGCTTAGGATATTGAAAATTCGCATATAGGTCTATACGTAATGGGTGAGTTTAATATAATGAGTGTGGTTAGGTAGGTATGTACCCTTATGTAAATATATACATAGTGTGGAAATCCAGTTAAACATTCTGGACAGGGATAGGACACACTCATCTCAGTATTTGCAGATTTTGTTGCAAATTGCCATTTGTGCTGTTTGTAACTGTAACATGGCAAGCAACAATTGATAGAGTCAATATTATAGCAGCAGCCATGCATCCTCTAGTCCAGTGGCTGTGTAGTGCAGGATGGATTCCTTGAGCGGTCTGATATGTAGCCTGATCGACGCACTTGTGGCCTGAAAAATATTTGTCAGTGTGCACTTGGCACAGTGCCAGATAGGAGCCCACGTGATGTGGGCACTGTCTTGGGGCAGGATATATGAGGGCAATTTGTGCAGAGCTTCTCCTTTGCTGGTAAGACAACAGGCCTCGCTCTGCTCTGTCTGGAAATGTCTGCTGTAGAGGGGAATAGGAATAGCTCAAACACTGCGCTCGAGAGGTGGCTGGGTCAGGAACCAATGTGCGCTCCAGAGAACCCGACCGGATTCATAGGAAAGAAAAGAGAGGAAACTGCACAAGCGTGGCCGCTGCTGCTGGACCACGTCGGTAGCCGTATCCATCGGTGATGGGGAAGAGGACATGGGGTGAAGGCTGCTGAATATCTTGAAAATGCTTCAATTTTAAAAAAAAGAAGGTATTTGCAAAGATGCCTATATTAACATTAGTTATAACATGTACATTGTTCATTGAGATGGGAATACCCCTTGAAGCATGTAGCCTCAAAAGCGCAGTTTGCAGTAATCTATGATCTGCCAACTGTATTTGTTTGAAGGATAAGGTCAGCCACCAAGCAACAGCTAGTAGGTTAGGCGGCTGCCTCCCGAATGTGCTGTCGGACGTCATGGCAGGGGATTGGCTGCGGACGTGATCACTTGACTCCAGTCCAGAGTCAAAATTTTTTTGGGGATATATACGATGGCTGAGTGTATCTGTTATAACAGATTGACAATACCACCATAAAGTAAATGCAGGGAAGTTACTTAAGCCACAGAATTTATCTGTTTAAGGCTTGGTTCACAGTATGTTTTTGTATCCTTTTGAAGAGTACTGTTGTTTTTTTTTGGGGGGGGGGGGGGGGTTTGTGGGCCAAATTGACCATTGAAACAGGATGCAACAGGACACAAAAATGATACACTCTCCGCTTTTCTGTCCTGTATATGAACGGGTAATGGTACCTTTTTTCTTATCGTGACAAAATCCCAGTACCTTTTCAATAGGATGCCAAAACATGGTGTGGACCTAGACTGTGAACCAATCAAAATTTCTGACATGTCACTATGACATGTCAAAAGTTTTTAAAAGTTTAGTTACCTTTTTAATTTTTAAGTAATTTGTTAAGAACTTGGTAAGCAGAGGACGATCTGCCTACTGGTCTACTTTATCCAGCCAAACAAATCCTGTGTTGTCTGGATGATTTGAGGGCCACTTGTGGACCCCTCTTTTTGTTGTCGGGCACAATGTTCTGTTTCGCCTGCCTGTGGTGTTTAGTGAAGCCTACAGAAAACATAAAACTTAACTATATAATTCAACTACCTACCAGGAAACAATACTGGGAGAGAGGGAAGGCCCTAAGTTGCTAGGGTGCTGACATTATTTCTCAAAGAAATACAGTTTGCAGATCTCCTGCAAATTAATCTTGTTTTATGAGAGGCAGCCACCTAGCAACAACTAGTAGGTAGAATAGCACGCACCTAGTAGTAGCCCCCTAAATTTAATCTGTTCTGATTCAGAAGAACGCCTGTAATTTTTAACAAAAGATCCTATGGGAAGATCATCTAGCTGCTTTAAGTATTCTGTGTAAGGGAATGCCTTTCGCAGCTTCTTTAGAAGAAGCTGCATTCTCAAAGAGTGAGTTTTACATTTTGTGGTAGCGGTACCTGCAGCTCTTATTGCTCCTAGGATCCAATCTCTTATCATGTTTTGATCTAGCCACTCGAAAAGGAGGTCTAGAAATGATGAAGTGATTAGAAATATTCTCCCATAAATTGTCTGAGCCAAATATGGTTGTAGAGTTTGTACTACACACAGAGAGGAATCTACTTCATCTAAAACGAATCAAGTCCAACTTAACTAGGGAAGCATCCACAGGAGACGTTTTATCATGTCCCTTATGGACAATATGAAAAGCCTTGGGAGTGACCGTCATCCATGGCTCATTAATATGGATCATTGATCGTTCTCCTGTTCTAGCTGCCAGATCTAGGGAAAGTAGGCAAGCTAACTTCACTGCTAGTTGATTTAGTGGGATGGACAAATGATTGAGAGGGCTCAAATATGCTTAGACTGGATTGACATGGGTCAGAAAGGCTGCATTTTTTATGTGCCGATTTCCCGTGCAGTGGATTACAGTCTCATCTTCGTTGATGAGATTTGAACAAATTTCATCTAGATGCCGCTGAACATTTTCCATACGGAAATCAGAGCATGCTGCAGATTTTCAAATCCGCAGCATGCGCATTCTGTTCTGGCTGTTCACTGCAGATTTCACCCTTTTTTTAATGTAGAAGGGGTGAAATCTGCACGTAACACATGCAGATTTTGCTACAGATACACTGCAGAAAATCTGCAGCTTTTCTGTTTTATGTGAATCCAGCCTAAGAGTGGATCTATATCCCATGTAGAGAAATATATTGTAATAATGGGTTGGAAAACCACCATCAAAGTCTTAAGTTGGGTACTATAATGTTAAGAGCTGACCCAATAGATTTGTGTGTGTGAGAACGTTTGTGAAAGATTTACAGCAAGGCAAGCGTAATCTCGTTTTAAATGACAGTTTACAGAGTAATCTCGCGAGATTACGCTTGCCTTGCTGTAAATATCACACAAACGTTACCGAAGTGTCAGGATTCTGAATAGACATCACGTCCTGGCTGGAGGTGATGCCTATTCATTGTCAAGACACTTGAGTAACGTTAATGTGTGTGTATGTGGCTGCACATAGTGATCTAGTAAGATTACTATGTGCTGTGTAAATGAATGGGGAGAAGTGTATGACGCTGATTGGTCAGCGTCATGCACTTCTCTCCACAACACCCTCTTGGTCAAAAAGTAAAACACGCCCAGTTGTCCATTAAGATAGACATTAGCATAAAGCTAAAATAGGTCATAACTCTGTCAAAAATGATCGTTTTTGTAAATAAAAAACACTGCTGTAATCTACGTGATCATGTACAAGATAGGGCACTTATAATGTAGTGACAGAGCTTCTTTAAGATTATCTGGCAAATCTTCAGATACCAAGGTTTGGAGGGCCAAATTGGGTGAACTAGAGCTGTTCGAGATGTTTTGCAGTACTCGTTAAAGCATTGAAGAAGGAGCAATAAATTTGCTTTCTAAATTCCCTTAGACCAGATTATGGACCCAAACTCGAGGTCTGGTCTAAAATTCCAGAAGCAAACAGATCTGTCTATGTGGCCAAAAAAGGAAGAGATTCCCTGAAAAAGAGCTTTCTTCAGCACAAGGATGGACAGCGACATCTTCTGTCTGGACAGGGAGTCTGCTAATCAGTTTGCATGACCAGTAACATAATGTTCTTTTAAGGCCCTGTTCACATAACGTTTGCCTTCAGTTTGGTCTTTCTGTTCATCTGTTCTGTCAGAGGAACAGATGAACAGAAAGACAAAAGGAAAGTAGCGTTTCTGTTTGCAATACCATTGAGTTCAATGGTATTTTTTTTTCAGTTGTTTTCAGTTTGCCTCCGTTACGCTTGGTTTCCGTTCTTTTGACACAAACAATAGCGCAGTGTACTGCGCTATTATTTCCGTCTAAAAAACTGAAACCTATTTGAACGGAGGCAACCAACTGAAAGAAAAAAATACCATCGAAATCAATGGTATTGCAAACTGAAACGCTTCTTTCCATTTGTTGTTAAATATGATACCTCTGTTTTATTGTCCATCTGAAGTAGAAGAGATTGACAGTGTAGGAGCCTTGGGGTTACATTCTAGGGAACTACTTTTGCTGCTCTAAATGTTAGAAGATTTATATGCAGATCGGTTTAGGTTTTTGACCATTTCCCTCGTACATTGTTTTAAGATGTGAAAGCTCCCCATTTCGACAGAGAAGCATCTGTCGTTATGGTTAGATCTGGTAGGGGAGGGCGATTAGAGGATGGAGGTGGTTGTTGTAGTATTCGGATTTGGTGTAATTCCGCTACAGCAGAATGAGGAAAGGTAAAGTTAAAGCTGCATGTACCTTCATCTCAATGGAGTGGTTTTGAATCCCTACAAAAAGGATACTAGTTTCTCTATCAAATCCGCTAATTCCCTAAGGCCTGATTTACACGAGCGTGTGCGTTTTGCGCACGCAAAAAATGCGGCGTTTTTGCGTGCGCAAAAGGCACTTAACAGCTGCGTGTGTCATCAGTGTATGATGCGCGGCTGCGAGATTTTCTCGCAGCCGCCATCATTTTGACACTCCGTTTGGATGTTTGTAAACCGAAAAGCACGTGGTGCTTTTCTGTTTACATTCAGAGAATGACAGCTGTTGCGCGAATCACGCAATGGGTGCGTGATGCGCGAAAAACGGGGGAATATAGAACATGTCGTGAGTTTTATGCAGCGGACTCACGCTGCGCAAAACTCACGGACTGGCTGCACTGCCCCATAGAGTAATATACACTACCGTTCAAAAGTTTAGGGTCACTTAGAAATTTCCTTATTTTTTAAAGAAAAGCACAGTTTTTTTCAATGAAGAGAACATTAATTAATCAGAAATACACTCTATACATTGTTAATGTGCTAAATGACTATTCTAGCTGAAAACGTCTGGTTTTTAATGCAATATCTACATAGGTGTATAAAGGCCCATTTCCAGCAACCATCACTCCAGTATTCTAATGGTACATTGTGTTTGCTAACTGTGTTAGAAGGCTAATGGATGATTAGAAAACACTTGAAAACCCTTGTGCAATTATGTTAGCACCGCTGTAAACAGTTTTGTTGTTTAGAGGAGCTATAAAACTGACCTTCCTTTGAGCTAGTTGAGAATCTGGAGCATTACATTTGTGGGTTCGATTAAACTCTCAAAATGGCTAGAAAAAGAGAGCTTTCATGTGAAACTCGACAGTCTGTTCTTGTTCTTAGAAATGAAGGCTATTCCATGCGAGAAATTGCCAAGAAACTGAAGATTTCCTACAACGGTGTGTACTACTCCCTTCAGAGAACAGCACATACAGGCTCTAACCAGAGTAGAAAGAGAAGTGGGAGGCCACGCTGCACAACTGAGCAACAAGACAAGTACATTAGAGTCTCTAGTTTGAGAAATAGACTCCTCACAGGTCCTCAACTGGCAGCTTCATTAAATAGTACCCGCAAAACGCCAGTGTCAACGTCTACAGTGAAGAGGCGACTCCGGGATGCTGGCCTTCAGGGCAGAGTGGCAAAGAAAAAGCCATATCTGAGACTGGCTAATAAAAGGACAAGATTAATATGGGCAAAAGCACACAGACATTGGACAGAGGAAGATTGGAATAAAAGTGTTATGGACAGACAAATCGAAGTTTGAGGTGTTTGGATCACACAGAAGAACATTTGTGAGACGCAGAACAACTGAAAAGATGCTGGAAGAGTGCCTGACGCCATCTGTCAAGCATGGTGGAGGTAATGTGATGGTCTGGGGTTGCTTTGGTGCTGCTAAAGTGGGAGATTTGTACAAGGTAAAAGGGATTTTGAATAAGGAAGGCTATCACTCCATTTTGCAATGCCATGCCATACCCTGTGGACAGCGCCTGATTGGAGCCAATTTCATCCTACAACAGGACAATGACCCAAAGCACACCTCCAAATTATGCAAGAACTATTAAGGGAAGACGCAGGCAGCTGGTATTCTATCGGTAATGGAGTGGCCAGCGCAGTCATCAGATCTCAACCCCATAGAGCTGTTGTGGGAGCAGCTTGACCGTATGGTACGCAAGAAGTTCCCATCAAGCCAATCCAACTTGTGGGAGGGCCTTCTGGAAGCATGGGGTGAAATTTCTCCCGATTACCTCAGCAAATTAACAGCTAGAATGCCAAAGGTCTGCAATGCTGTAATTGCTGCAAATGGAGCATTCTTTGACGAAAGCAAAGTTTGAAGGAGAAAATTATTATTTGAAATAAAAATCGTTATTTCAAACATTGTCAATGTCTTGACTATATTTTCTAGTCATTTTGCAACTCATTTGATAAATATAAGTGTGAGTTTTCATGGAAAACACAAAATTGTCTGGGTGACCCCAAACTTTTGAACGGTAGTGTAGGTGCGGACGACACGCGTGAAAAGCATGCGCGTCGCACACGCGTATATTACGCTCGTCTAAATGATGCCTAAAATATATATTTTGTGGTCTGAGCAATTTGTGAAGCTGATTGCTGGATATCTGTCCACTTTTACTATCAAATACTCATTGAGAGACACTAGGGCAGATTTACTAAGACTGCCGTTTCATACGCCTATCTTAGGCTGGAGCCCACGGGAGAAACATTCAGCCACTTTACACCTCTTAATAAATTTGTCACATATTGTGCTGTCTATGAGATTTCCATTATAATTTAAGCCTGTTTAACCCCTTCCCGCACCTTGGCGTAAATGCACGTCCAGGTGAGCAGTAACTTCGCGCACCTGGGCGTGCAGTTACGTCCGTGCTTTAACAGTTAACCGCCGCGCGGCGCTACACGGCAGCGGCGGTTAACTGTGCAGGGCGTCTGCCCTGCTCTCCCCGTTGCCGATCAGCGGCCTGTCGCCGCTGAAATCGGCAATTAACCCCTTCGATGCGGTGGTCGATTGCGATCACCACATTGAAGAGGTTTACAGCGGATCGGCAGCCCCCCACATGCATTTGCGGGGGCTGGCGATCCTTATCATGGCAACCAGAGGCCAGACAATGACCTCCGGGTTGCCATGTACGGAAGCCTCGGAGGAGCAGTCTTCGGCTGGTCCTCCGATGCTTCCTGTCAGTGTGACTGTCACATCACAATGACAGTTAGAACACATTACACTACGTGTGTAGTGTAATGTTGTTCCAGCAGCGATCAGAGCTGCAAGTGTAAGGCTATGTTCACACGGAGTATTTTGGGGGAGGAATATCTGCCTCAAAATTCCGTTTGGAACTTTGAGGCAGATATTCCTCTCCCTGCACGCCGATTTTCGCGGCAATTATCGCGCCGTTTTTCGCCCGCGGCCATTGAGCGCCGCGGGCATTAAACAGCGAGAAATACGCTTTCTCCTGCCTCCCATTGAAGTCAATGGGAGGTCAGAGGCGGAAGCGCCCGAAGATAGGGCATGTCGCTTCTTTTTCCCGCGAGGCAGTTTTATGGTACCCCAAAATGGTACCAATGAAAACCTACAGATTTCAATGGGAGGCGTTCTCGGGCTGTTTTTGCCGAGTTTTGCGACGCGGTTTCCGCGTTAAAAAACTCGGCAAAATACCCCGTGTGAACATAGCCCAAGTGTCCCCTAGTGGGACAAGTAAAAAAAAGATAATAAAAATGTTTTTAAAAAGTGTAAAAATAAAAGTTAGAAGTGACATAAACAAAGAATGCTTTTTTTCCTATAATAAGTCTTTTATTATAGGAAAAAAATTAACACGTTAAAAAAAGTACACATATTTGGTATCACCGCGTTTGTAACGACCCCAACTATAAAACTGTAATATTATTTTTCCCGCACGGTGAACACCGCTAAAAAAATAAACGAAAAACAGTGCCCGAATCACAATTTTTTGGTTACCAACCCTCCCAAAATATACAATAAAAAGTGATCAAAAAGTCGCATGTACGCCAAAATGGTACCAATACAAACTACATCCTGTCCCGCAAAAAACAAGCCCTTACACCGCTTTTTTGACTGACAAATAAAAAAGTTATCGCTCTTTTAGAATATGGTGACACAAAAAATAATTAATTTGATAAATAAGTGATTTTATTGCACAAACACTGCAAAACATAAAAAAATTATATACATCTGGTATCGCCGTAATCGTATCGACCCGCAGAATAAAGTAAAATGGTCATTTGTAGCCCAGGGTGAAAACCATAAAAAACTAATACAAAACATTGTCAGAATTGATGGTTTTTGGTCACCTTGCTTGCCAAAAAATGGAATAAAACGTGATCAAAAAAATTTCTGGTACCCCAAAATGGTACCAATGAAAACCTACAGATTGTCCCGCAAAGAATAAACCCTCACACAGCTCCGGTGGAGAAAAAATAAAAAAGTTTTGGCTCCCAGAATATGGCGATGCAAAATGTGCAGAGTGTTCCAAAAGCAGATAAGATCGGGGGCCATTTATCAGTGCGACACCGTCCACACATCTGCGGATTATTATTTATTTACTGCATTATTATACCCTCTTATTATGCCCTGATGTACCCCGCACAGATAACATATGCCCCCACATTATATACTGAAACACCAGTAAAACCCCAAACAGAACTACCACCAAGCTACATCTGCGCCCCAAAGGCCAAATGGCGTCCCTCCCTTCTGAGCCCTGCAGCGTGCCTAAACACCAATTTACGTCCACAGATATGTCATCGCCATACCCGGGAGAACCCGGTTAATATTTTATGAGGTATTTGTCTTCAGTGGCACAAACTGGGCATAACATATAGTGCACTAAAATGGCATATGAGTGAAAAATTTAAATTTTCACTCCGCACCATGCGCTGCGCATTAACCCCTTCGCGCAGGTCTTAGTGTGGGGGGTGATGTATGGAGCGTCTCACGTGAAAAATAAAGAATTTAAAACTGCAAAATCGTTGTTTTTTTGGTTACCTTGGCTCTACCTAAAAATGTAATAAAAAGTGCTCAAAAAGTTGTATGTACCAAAAAATGGCTGTGCAAATTCTTTCACCTCAGAAGCTTTATTAATTGGCTACCGGCAGCTAACTTACTGGCTAAGCCCACTCTAGCCATTTGTAAATCGCTCCAATCTACCTCAGTGATATAACGCCGTTTCCCGCCGAGTTGCTCACCTCTCCCGCCAGTGTCCTGTTGCCTCTCATGCTGCCTATCCCCGACAGTCACGGATGCCAAGGTGCCTCTGCTCACTACCGCCTTACTGTTCTGCACAAGGTCCAATAGGGCACATGCGCTCCCTTGCCGATTCTTAAAGGGCCAGCAGGCATTCACAATCCTCCCCAAGCAATCCCTGATGCTCAGTACTTATTTAAGGCATCTTCACTGGTCACCTAATGCCTAAGTAACTTTGATGCAATATCGTTTGTTCCTCTGAAGGTTTCATTTGTATCCTGCTTCCCGCTACGAGTCTATATCCTGCTACCAGTCTGCATCCCACGATCTGTTGGAGGCAGGTATAGGTCAGAGGTCACAGTACGTGGCAGGTAGCGGGTCTAAAGCTCACAGCAGGATACAGGTTGGCAACAGGTCAATGGGCTTATGGGCCCATGGGCTTATATTGGGTAGAATGATACAGACTGGTAGCAGGATATGGACTGGTAACAGATAGCGGGATGCAGACTGGTAGCAGGAAACAGCCTGCCAGCTGCGTGCTTGAACAGCTGCATGGACAGCCCGCTAAAAAAGCATTATAAACAGGGTGCTTTATTTTACTGCTCCACTGGCCACACATAGACATTTAATTTTTCTGAAGTAATTCAAGACAAACTCCCTACCTTTTGTAATAACCAGTGGGTTGTGGACCCACTGGGCTACTTAACCGGTTTCACTTTGGGTCACCTCTAAGAGCGTTGTCTAAGTAGCCTCCCCAGTATTCACCCTTTAATCCTCGTACTGGGATCTGGACTTCACTACAGGGAGAATACCAAGTCACTACCTCTTGAGGTGGTCCTGTTGTGAGTTCCAGATGGCTCTAAGGACCAGGAGGCAACGGAGAAGTACACTGTGCTGCCCAAAGATTCTAACTGGAGTCATCTGATAGCAGCCATGGACAATCCACTGCCGCGATCTTCAATTGCATTTTTGGGAGGCAGCCGCCTCACTCACTAGCTGTTGCTAGGTGACTGCTTCTCAAAAAATAAAGTATAAAGTCTAGGTAATATACAGTAAATGTTTAACCTGTTCCATCCTAAAATCTTAAAATAATATGTAGTAGTTCTGAATTCTGGTGGTTTTCGTATCCTTTAATGGCTATGAAGATGAAAGTCTTTTCAGGTAATTATAGTTTTAATTTTAATTTAATTCTTTATCACATGAGTTTGAGAATGTTTTTCTTCCTGACATGCATCACCGTAGACCTTGTTAAAGCTGAAATAATATGATTATTTAAATGTCTATATCCAGGGCTAGGGAAGTGACGACCAGAACATCTTTATCATTCTACTTTTTAATTCATAGTATCATATTATAGGATCATAGTTTGTAAGGCCATAAAAAAAAAGGTTCATTGAGTTCACACTATTATTCTGCAATCTTATGAACTTTAAATTATGTACTGTATTTTAGCCAAATGTCTTTTGTGTATGAAAAACAAGATACGGTAGTATAAGCAATGGCAAGGTGATGCAATGCAGCAAAATTTTAAAAGGGACATATTCAAAACATACGTTTTTTAGCGTACTAAAGGTCTAAATTGATTGCACAATTATTTTATCCTGAAAGAGTTATTCCCATGTAAAAAAATGATGGCATATAGCACTTTATGATCATGGAGGTCCAACTTTTGAGACCCCCACAGATGCAGAGAATGAAGGGTCCGCAGCAATAAATTTGACTAATGGCTGCATCCTATATGTTTTTCCCTGCACAGCGGCATCCCGACACCTGATGTGGAACTACAGCACGGCCTCAGGATGAGAAGTATGTATGTATGGAAAATATTGTATGAAATACTGTTTAGAACCATTGAAAACAGCAGGTTTCTTATAGAAGCTCGCACAGAGCGCAAAACATGGGTAGTTACTGTTCTTGTGGAACACCAGAAAAATATGCATCCATTTGTACAGTATAATAATTTTATTTGGAATGTATAACTAATATATGCAGTATGTGTGTGCGTGTGTGTGTGTGTGTGTGTGTGTGTATGTGTATATATATATATATATATATATATATATATATATATATATATATATATATAATATACCACAGTCGAGTCACATTACTATGCCCACCTCCTACTTTCAAGCCATGAAGGAAGTGATGTGTCATGGGATGGCTTGGTGGGTATATAAGGTGAGCGATAGGCTGTCAGAACACATATCACTCTTTGTTGCCATGGGTAAAAGGGGCGATTTATCAGTTATCAGAGTTGCTAAAAGGGATGATTATTGGCTTTCGGGCTAAGGGTGGCCGTATTTCTCAAACAGTGCAGTTTGTGAACTGTTCGCGAGCTGCTGTGGTGAAAGTGTATCGTGAGTGGACAAATGGCACCATTGGGAATAACCGATGTGGAAACTGCGGACCACCACGTGCCATTGATGTGAGGGGTGAACGTTGGCTACGAAGGTGCGCGAGGGCCGAACTTCATGCTACAGTGGAGCAGCTCACCGTGAAAATCAACCAGGGGACTACAAGACGTGTGTCTAAAACAACCGTTCAGCTCTGCGTAAGCGGCTCCGAAGCAGAAGGATGGTTACTGCTCCTATGCGAACAAAGGTTCATCGGAAAAAAAGGCTTCAATTTGCACTGCAAATTGAACCACCTATAATTGGCAAAAGGGTTGCCTTCTCCGATGAGTCACGTTTTCTGCTTCATCGAATGAGAGGACGTTGGCGTGCCAGGCAAAAAACATCAGAGAACAAACACCCTGCAACCATTGCTGGAAGAACACAAGCTGGTGGCGGCAATCTGCCTTTAGCTTCCTGTCACTAAAGTCAGAATGGCTGTGAGACTGTTTTAGAGCAGTTCTGTGACCCATCTGATGCCAGAAATATAAATAGTAACCTACAGTACTAGACTACAAACCACTATGATATATTAGATCTGGTACAAAAGAAAGTAACATGTGGCATGTGTGGACAATTTTGGTAGGAGCAAGTAGTTGCTTCCATAAAGTCAATAATATATCACTGCTTCCATTGACCCCCATATCTTTCAAGCAAAGTGCCTTATCAGTCCTCTCGAGCCAGAAATGTTGTATAGTCCTGCTTTGAATAAGATCAATTTTTAAATGGCTACTTGCATTATTCTAACATCTCTTAAAAACAAGTGTGTGTGTGTGTGTGTGTGTGTGTGTGTGTATATATATAAAACAAACCGACGTCTTTGTATCACATGTAAGATACACTTATAGCTTTATAGTAATAGGTGCAATAACAACAATAAATGCCCATCGAGCGCCTTTTGGGCTTGGGACAGGAAGGGCACACTGGATGAACTATTTTCCTTTTATTTCTAAACATGTTACAGGACAATATTCCCATATTTCCCAAAGCTGTCCCAAGAAGCAGTGCATCCAAATCGGTATTGTGTGCACTAGATTAGTCTGAGGTCAGCTTACTTGCAAGTGGATTGCACCTAGATCCACCATAGAAGTCCAATAGGCTAGAAAGGTCCAAGGCACCGCCAGCTAAGTGTAATGACGGGGGTAGGGAAACGGACAAGTGAGCTCTAATCTACCCGCCACTCTGTCCCTGCCTACTTGCAACGACCCGCCCTAGGCGACGGGGTACAACTGGGCGGCGGTCCCTACGCTCAGTAAGTGCAAGAGACAAACAGACAAGGGAACACAAAGCAAAGGGAAATGGGGCAGTTGCCCACGGCAACACCGTGAGCAACAAGAGTGGTGAACGAGCCGAGTCAAACCAGGAGTGCACGAGGTACCAAACGCAGAGCAGGAGAGTAGTCAGAAAGCCAGGGTCAGTATGGAGCAGGATCAAATAGTCAGAAGCTGTAGCTGGGCCAGGAAACCACACGAGAAGAATCACAAGCAAAGGAGGAACAGGAAAGGCAGGTATAAATAGACAGAGGGCGGGAGCTAGCTCCGTCTGGCCAGGCTGCGAAAGGCTCTCCCACTCCTAAGCCTGCCATCCTGAGTGGTGGAAGCTGGAGTCAGTCTCAGAGACATAGACTCAGGTGCAGACTGATTACCTATGGGCGTATACACAGAAGTTGTGCCTGGCAGATCCTTTACACTAAGTTTTTTTAATGCTTTATTGTGGAGCAGAGAACACCTGTTATGTGCTCCACAATAAAGAATTTAAATATTTACGTGGTGGTGCCTTGGACCCTACTTGAATATTGTCCCACGAAGCTTGGATTTGATGCTAATTTGCATTTAAAGAGAAAGTTTCTCTGTATTTTAAAGGCGTTCCTAGATGTAACTAGTCCATGACCCAAATGTTGGCTAGACGGCTATCAAATGGCAGTATTTTGCATCAGTATTTGTAAGCCAAAACACGGAAGAGGTGCATATCTTTCCAATAAACTTTTTTCTGTCAGGGTTCCACTCCTAGTTTTGGCTTACAAATACTGATCCAAAAAACTGACCAAAACACTGCCATGTGAAAGAGGCTTTAGTATGTATTCCCAATTTTTTCTGCCCCATTATGTAACTACAAACTATTTTTGTCAACAAGACTGAAAGATTGTACTAATTGATATAATATAGTTTTATCCTTTTTTAAAATGTTAAAGTTTTGAATCAATTTAAAAATTCCCGCAATATGATCTTTGCTGCACAAATCTGGTCCTGCACTTTTTATTTGGTATCTTGTCTGCTGGAGAGAACCATATCAAACAGAATCCTCTCCAGTTTGTTTCCCAACCTAAATCGTGCCCAGTTTCTGTTATACCTACCGTGCCAAAACCTTCGCCTTTCATTAAAAAATCGTATTTTTTACACTTTGTTTGGAACAATTCCCACATTTGCTGACATACAGTAATTATCATTTTTATATATATATATATATATTTATATTTTAAGAGCACATATTTCTTGTCATCTCCCTATTTTGTTAACCCCAACCCTCACTATATCCCTACTGACCTTAATATGACATTTATGTGAACAATCACTGACCGTAAGCTTCAAAAAGTGAAGGCAAATCTCTAATTAGTTGCGATCCTTTAAAACTTTTTTCATGGTTGTCTGCGTAACACATTCTTAAATGCCCCCCTTTGTGTCAACACATTAATGCCTCATGCACATGACCGTATGTGCCGGCCAGGTCCCATCAGTGATCCGTGGAAATATAGGACATATCCTATCTTTCCACAGATCAGAAAGTCGGTTCCATTTTTACGGACCCGATTCACTCGCTAAAGTGAATGGGTCCGTAAAAACTATTGGGTGCCACTCGGATGCCCTGAAAAACGGCCCGAGTGGCACTCGGTAATGTGCAACGGGCATTAACCTTTTGATGTGTCACATCTTTTCCCTTACAAAACTTGGGAAATAAACACCACTGTAAAGCCATACTTCTCGAGTATGTTTTTTCATTATTACACTACTTGGTGTTGACTTTACTCTTTAGTTGGTTTGGTAAACACTTGTATCCGGTTCTGCTGACCACTTTGCTGTAGTTAATAATGCTTAGGGCCTGTTCACATCTGCGTTGCCTGTGCATTGAGGGGTTCCGTTAGGGGAACCCCTCAACGGAAAGGCAAACGGAAACCCTAGCTTTCATTTGCATCACCATTGATCTCAATGTTGCTAATTGTTTCTGTTTGTCTCCGTTGTTACAGGGTTCCATTGTTTTTGACGGAATCAATAGCGCAGTTGACTGCGCAATTCATTCCATTGATTTTAGTTTTATGCTAATTTGTCCTAAATGCACAACTGGGCATTTTTTTTAACTTTTGACCAAGTTGGCGTTGTAAAGAGAAGTGTATGACACTGACCAATCAGTGTCATACACTTCTCTTCATTCATGTCCAGGTGTACTCACAGAACAGCGTGTTCTCGCGAGATCACGCTGTGCCATCACTTACAGTAACTTCACCAGAGTGTCGGGAGAATGACCAGACATCGCCTCCAGCCAGGAGACAATGACTGGTCATTCTCCCAACACTCCGGTGAAGTTACTGTGGGAGTAAGTAACCGTACTAAACAATATAACAAGTCTAGGTTGGTATACACAGACAGGCCTATGACTGCCAATAAAGGTAAATAGGGTACTCTGCTAATAAATATTGTACTCTGCTAATAAATGGCCCCCATGAGGTACCACATTTTGGGCTTCATGGAGTGAAAAAGGTTACTTCTGGTAATACAGCATGGCATAAGTCCATCATTGAGAGAAAGACACCATGAGTAATGTCGGGGTAGGGAGACAGACAGGTGAGCCCTAATCTACCCGGCACTCAGTCCCTGCCTACTTGCACGGCCCGTCCTAAGCGACGGTGTACAACTGGGCGACGGTCCCTACGCTCAATAAGTGCATGACAGACAAACACACAAGGGTACACAGAAGCTAAGGGAAATGGGGCAGTTGCCCATGGCAACACCGTGAGCAACAAGAGTAGTGAACAAGCCGAGTCAAACCAGGAGTGTATGAGGTACCAAACGCAGAGCAGGAGCGTAGTCAGTGAAGCCAGGGTCAATGTGAAGCAGAGGTCAATAGTACTAGCAGGAACAGAAGAGCCAGGAAACAAGACAGAATCACAGGCAAAGGAGAGCAGGAAATGAAGGCTTTAAATAGAGAGCTAGCTCCGTCTGGCCATGCTGTGATAGGTTCTCCCACTCCTCAGCTTACCAGCCTGAGTGGTAGCAGATCGAGTCACTCTATCAGACCTAGGAGCAGATGCAGACTGATTAACCACGGGCATCGACACAGAAGCTGTGTAGGGCAGATCCTTTACACCATGTTTGAGTTGGACTTAGTCAATAAGAGGCCTATTCCTGTTGGATATATTGTAAGACTCTTCCATACCTTATAGCTGTCCTAGACTTTTTTTTAAAGCCAATGAATGGCCGACTTCATTATTCTGTATTCACTGGCACAAATAATAACTTCACCTGTAGTGTAGACTAAAGAGGCAAATACTTTAAAGCTTTCTTCTAGTTTTTTGTTCTTCCAGTATTGATTTCAGGGAGATAACAAGGAGTGTGGTTCAGAGTGACATTTGTCAATAAAAAGTTCAAAATGCATTCAAAAATAGGACAGGACCCACAGCTTATTATTCCCATTTTGTTTCCTACATCGTTGCCTGATTCTTTATAGTAGTGGAGTGTGTGCTGCACGATCCATTTCAGAACTGCTGTCTAGCTAAGATTATACATGTGATACACAATGTAATTGTAAAAACTATGAAGTGTTGTCTTCTTGTGCCTCTTGTTTGGCACTTTGAGGGGGCTGTTTAGTGGATAAAATAACAGTCACTTTATTCTACATTCTATTGAATTACTGATCGTCCTGTGAGAATGCAATATGGCTAAATGTGCATATTTTGTAGTGAACAATCAATGCAAAAGTAAAGTGAATACATTTCCCATAGCAACCCATCAGTTCAGTATACATTTTTTTTATTAGAAGTAACCACTATTTCTATTAGTTGCCGACAGATCCATTTTCTTTTGCAGTAGTGTTCATATACAAGTTCTGTTGTATTTTTATACTTTTTGTGACCCTTGGAAGTATTTGAAAAAATTACGCATAAAATAACATTTAAGATTATTAAAATGTTTCACTTGCGCAAAAGGTTTTGCTATATATGGTATTGTGATAAACTGCAGATAACGTACATCAACATGTCTAAAACTTACTGTGAGCTGCACAGAAGACCTAAGTGTTCGTGTAGGCGGTAAATTGTTCACAAATAACATATAATTATTTTATGGATTACATGGAAAACATTTTCTATTGTTTTTTTGAGCTCATGTAAAGATTTCTTACAACCCAATGTAAATGACATATGCGCCTCCAAGCTGTCTGTTGAAAACCGTGCCAATAGCTACTTTATAGGAAAGTTTCTTAACAAATCTCCATAAACACTTATGACAAATTCCTTGTTTTTTGTAAGTAATCTTACAATCCTGACATGTAATACATGTTAATTTGAACATTTCAAATTATGGTATATTTTCTGGGAATACCATTTTAGCAGCTACTGTATAACACTTAATATGTGTTTAAACCGCTCCTTCACATCCAATAAAATGGCTCAAGATTTCTATGACAACCTAAAGTTTTGAATTGACACTTTTCAATGAGATACTTATTTCTGCAGTACAGATTATTGAAATAATTATTATGACCATAATTCGGAGAGCACTACTTAAAGGTTTAAATATGCCAAAGGGAGTACTAACCATAGAGGTAGACCATGCAGCTGCTATTGGGCCCTGGGATAAAGTAGTCCCAGCCCTAATTGTTTGTGTCCTTTTTGCTACAGGCTGGTAAACACTAGGCCCTGGGTGGTGAAACCTATCTCCATAATGTGTGTGTGTGTGTGTGTAGGGGGGGGGGGGTGGGCTTTTCTTTGCTATTAAACACACTCTCTTCTATGTACCCATTGACTTTACAGCCTACTTACTGTGAAGAAACTTCATGCATGTAACGTCCATGGTCGCGCACCGTCGTTCTGACTCATCCCATCGGCGGGTGCAGCCATGGATCTGTGAGTGGTGGCCTGCATCTCCTCCCCAGGAGATGCCAGCACTCACTTCCTCTCCGCTCTGCAGTGTTCCGTAGGGTGCGTGCGCACACTCGTGCCCGGCCTTAAAGGACCAGCGCGCGCACATGAAAATATGGTTCTAATTAGCCCTAATCACCGTGGACTATAAAAGGGCCCCTGCCCTTTCACTCCTTGCCTGAGCGTTGTTTGTATTCCTCTGTTCATCTTGCAAATGGTCCCTTAGTCGTATCCTGTTCCCTGTGTTCCCGTGCCCTGCTACCTGTATCCCATACTGTATTTGTTCCAGTGCCATCTCTAGTGTTGGAGTTGTGTTGTGCCGTCTATTACGCCTGCTGACTTACACCGCATCTGGTGTCATCTGCCACATTTTGCATAACCTGCCGCCAAGGTCCCATCTGTGCCTAAGCCATTGCTGCTGTCTGGACTATTATAGGTACCCTTGTGCTCAGACTTTATATTGACCTGGTACACAGTTTTTTGGCCAGCTGCTACCCCGCTACGGCGGTGTGGCCTAGTGGGTCCACATACCTACAGATCGTGACAATCAGCACATAACAGAGCTTTAGATACAGAAGACTGACCAGAGAGTGTGTTGCTGTACGCAATGCATACCTTTGCTAGGGTCGCCCACATGCAGCATGTTGTCTACACTGTAGAAACACTCAGACTCCTCCTTTGTTCATCCATCATTCCCCCTCCCTGTGAGGCTATCCTGCTAGCAGAGGAGCAGAGTTGAACAGTAAGCAGTAGCTAGCAGGAAAAAGTAAATAGCCTGAGAGCGCTCTGAGGTTAAAGGTGGTTTTACACGGGCAGCTATCGCTTGTTCTTACTGCTTTTTAAAAGAAGTGTTGATTGACAATACATCTTGTCGGATGGTGCTCTTTTGCTCCCTTCCCTGTAAAATGGGGACGACCGATTTGTTGCTACGATCGTTCGTCCCCGTGCATTTTCATCATGTCGGCAGCACATCTCCCTTTTACTGAGGTAGATGTGCTGCCAACTTGCGACCATTTTTTTGGCCACATAATAAAATGTGATCAGCCGATGAATGAGCGTTTGCTTGTTCATCTGTTGATAGTTCCCCTGCATACACAGAGCAATGATCGGGAACGAGCATTTGTGTGAACAATCATTCATCTGATCATTGGCCTGTGTGAAAGGGCCCTGTCACTTAGGCTTCTTTCACACTACCGTTAGTATACATTTACCTCTGTTCTGTCACAGGAAGAGAGGATTGAAAAGTTAAACGGAAAGCAACGGTTCCGTTAGGATTACCATGGATTTCAATGGTTATTCTTTTGTTTTAGTGGCTTTCCGTTTGTCTCCGTTCGCTAGGTTTACATTTTTTGTCATGGAAACAAAAGTTATGCAGACTGCACTTTTGCTTCCATCAAAAAGAAAAACCTGAAACCTAGCGAACAGAGACAAGCGGAAAGCAACTGAAACAAAAGAATTACCATTGCAATCCATGGTATTTCTAACAGTATTTCCGTTTAATGTTTCGATCATCTCTTCCACTGACGGAAGAGAGTTAAACGTGTACTAATGGTAGTGTCAACATAGCCTAACTGTGACTATATTGCTTGTGTTTTGCTGCTGTTAGAAAGCTGTGGCTAACTTAGATAACAGTAACATATCCAGGCTATGGTTTTATTACCTAAGGTCGCCGCTGCTTGCTAACAGCTGCAAAACACCAGTATGCTGTTAAATACTACAGTATATGACTGACAAAATGTGTATATATTGAACTGTACATATTTTAAAAAAAGGCATTCTGATCTGTCTTTGGATCTGATATGAATGTTTTTCTTCCAACTATAGAAGTTTATGGAAGGATTTGTCATTAATATCTGATGATACCGCTTTGAGATATGTACAGTTTGGGGGAATGAGGGTCCCAAGTTACCGTATGTGTATTAGAAAGTGGCTTGCAGCAGTTGCCCAGGGGGAAGTGTTAGTATAGAACAGTTATGGAAACAGTTGAGCATGCTGCTTCTCTTCTTTGGGGCTACAGTATGAAGTGTTCTAATGCACAACAGCGGACACAATATCCTCCATTCTCCCGATAAATGAGAAGACTCTGAAGTCATGATTGTCTAGTGTAAGAATACTCTTTTTAATGCAGTCATGTCTGGTATAACTTAAAGGCATTATCCCATCAGACAACACCTTTTAACAAACCTCAAACCCACCAATTGAACACTGCGGATCTAGCTACAGTTGTCGTCCAGGTTTGGTACATAGATAAGTGGCAACAGGTTGTAGCCTGATACAGAGACGTGGTCAGGAAACAGTGCAAGTTCGGTACACAAATAAGCAGCAACAGGTTGTACAGAGGCAGCAAGGAGTTAGATTAGAGGAAGGTAGGTTAATAGTCTAGCAAGGAAGAAGTGCAAGGGTCAGGCTTATATAGGAGGCCAAAACAATGATATTAATCAAGGTAAGGAATCCAGAGAGGCAGGCATCAAGAGAACCTGGACAATAGATTCAGCGGTGGAGCTGTCTAATGTTTTAGATGGCTCAAAAAAAAGAGCCACTGCTTGGAGCACAGGAGATTCAGTGTTCGAATCTTTACAGGACCACTCTCTGACATCCCTAGTAGCCCTAGTAGAGCATATGAATAGGAGTTATCTTCATTGGGCAACTCATTTTTTTTAAGGGTTATTCCCATCTCGTCACTTTTTTATTTAATTTTTTTGGCCAGCTTAAATGCATGATAAAAACAGAATCTTCTATTGTCATTTCAATTTTATTACCATGAATTTAGTTTTTATAGTGTTTCTTGGCCGCTATACGTTCCCACGATCAGGACCATTTGTGGGCGGTTCAATCCCCGTTACTAACTCCATCATGCGCGCTCCCAATGCTTCTGTATGCTTTGGGAGTAAAGAAACACTGCCTACTCATGACAACCAGCATGGTAAGTGTGACTGTCATAATCCCTATCGTTTACTCGATCCCTCTCACACAGTGAATGCCATTTTTAAGGGATCAGCAGCTATGTGCCCTGAGCAGCACTATAGAATGGCTCACGTGCTACTGCGCATGTTTGGGAGCCATTCTGAATATTTGAATAGAACTGCAGTGAGGTGGGGGGGGGGCATGCAGCTACTGCACATGCTCGCACCCACCCAAATTCCTGGCCATTCTCCATGTAAAAAGATGTACGAACGGACAATCATCCTCTGGGTGTGATAGACATAAGTTATTGTTACAGAGAGAGGCTGAAATAATTCTGAGAACAGAGGCACTAGGATCGCTTGGTCTCAATGATTGGAACGATCTTAGCGCCTTTTTGGTATAAATGTTGCAATTTTAGCATAAATGTTGCAATGTTGTTTTTGTGTTTATGTATTTTGTATCCAGTGATGTTACTTGATGTGCACTTTCTGCTCGTAAAATATATTTTGTGTATCAGATGCATGTTGCATATAAAAAAGGGCAGTGGAGGAAGGGACGCCGGGGCCTTGAGAAAGCGTGAGATTACGCAAAACTTGCCGCAGGCTTGTTCCACATATAACAGACAATGATCGTTGAATAAAATACGTTTTTGTAATTTCGGTGAGTGCCTCGACATTTCTTTATTTTTTAAGATACTATAATCTGTATTGTCTAGTAACAAGCTCCAATATCGTTTTTCCTTTTATGCCTTTGTTTTTAATTTTGGTTCTATATAGGTATATGTATGGGGTTTAATGCCTTAGAATATTGGTCTTGTCTATCATTCCTGGTTTTATGGAAATAAATAAGGTTAGTATACGTTTTTCAGTAAGACCCCTAGACCCATGATTATTTCTAAGGAAAACATTCTTCAAATGTTTTGTTCTTCTTCTAAATTGAATAAAGCAATACTATAAACTATTCACTTGCATTTAATTATAATTTTGCATGTAAGTGCTGTTTTAGGCACCATGCACACGACCGTGCCTGTTATTACGACCCGTAATTACGGGCACGGCCGGCCGCGGATAGCCGTCCATATTTACGGGCCGTGCTCCTTTTATAAAGTATGGGAGCACGGTCCGTAAAAACATAGTACATGTCCTATTTTTTCGGAAAGTTTCTACGGCACGGTGTCCGTCGGTCATAGAAAAGAATGGGCCCGTAATTAGGGGCGATTTTATGGTCATGTGCATGGGGCCTCAAGAGTTGTTTCTCTTGGAGTTGCCTTTAAAATGTTACCAGTAGGTGCATATTGTGGAGGGTCAAAGTAAAGCTTGCAGACCTTTGTGTCTTGATGATAGCAAACTACAAACAAACTGTGTGTAGTCTGATTCTGCAGTCATGGTCCATCTTTACCCTTCTTCTTACAAATCTATCAAATGTATGTTAGCAATAAGTAGGAGATGAATAGTAGGGAGTATGCATGCAGGATCAGACTACACAGAGTTTGTTTAAAGTCTTTTACCATGGAAACGCTAGTATGTGTTGACAAAAAAATGTGTAGGATATTATTTTTTTTTAGCAAAACTGCCTCATTTTTCATTTTAGATGCAGTGGGGCAATAAAAAAAAAAAATGATTGCAAAAGTGTACATAACATTTGATCGGGCACCCATAGCTTGCTATGGGTCCTTACTGTACCACCATGTGCTTTCAATGTCATATAGACACAAGTTGTTGTTTTTTTGCTCTCACGGATTCCTACATTTACATTGGCCATTCATTCCGATCACTCTCAAACAAAAGCAAATTGTCACGTTTATTGGCCAGTGGAAATGATCGTTTGCTGAGACCGAGCAGCACGAGAGCATCTACTTTCTTATTAGGAGGCCAGAAAAACTCAAACAGCTGAACAGAAGATTAAAATGTCACACAAGAAGACACTCCTGGTGCATAGATTTCAAGGTATTTTTTGTTCTGTGCTTCTTAAAGAGGCTCTGTCACCAGATTCTCAAATCCCTATCTCCTATTGCATTTGATCGGCGCTGAAATGTAGAGAACAGTAACGTTTTTTGTTTTTTTTAAACGTTCATTTTTGGCCAAGTTATGAGCTATTTTATATATATGCAAATGAGGTTTGAAATGGACAACTGGGCGTTTTTTTTTCGTTTTGTCCAACTGGGCGTGTATTGTGTTTTTAACTGGGCGTGTTTACGTGTATGACGCTGACCAATCAGTGACCAGTCAGCATCATACACTCATCTCCATTGATTTACACAGCAGCGATGTGCAGCTGCATACACATAGATTAACGTTAATCAAGTGTCCTGATAATGAATACACATGAAATCCAGCCTGGACGTCATGTGTATTCAGAATCCTGACACTTCTGAATCTTTTCTGTGAGACTCCGGCAAGGGAAGCGAAATTTCGCGAGATTACGGAGGTAAACGAGATTTCGTTTCACTTGCTAGAAATCTCAAAGAAAAGAGTCAGAAGTGTCAGTATTCTGAATACACATGACGTCCAGGCTGGATTTCATGTGTATTCATTATCAGGACACTTGATTAACGTTAATCTCTGTTTATGTGGCTGCACATCGCTGCTGTGTAAATCAATGGAGATGAGTGTATGATGCTGACTGGTCACTGATTGGTCAGCGTCATACACGTAAACACGCCCAGTTAAAAACACAATACACGCCCAGTTGGACATAACGAAAAAAAACGCCCAGTTGTCCATTTCAAACCTCATTTGCATATATATATAAAATAGCTCATAACTTGGCCAAAAATGAACGTTTTAAAAAAAAAAAACAAAACACGTTACTGTTATCTACATTGCAGCACCGATCCCATGCAATAGGAGATAGGGATTTGAGAATCTGGTGACAGAGCCTCTTTAAGTTCTATTTGAAGTACAAATTCCAGTCATTTTATAATATATTTTACCTATAAATTCTTGAGGGCTAAAAAATAATAACTTGGCAAGTCTGTACACATGACTCGGCAAAGAAGATGCATGAATAATTTAAGGGTTAGATGAGGACTTTCTCATCAGGAGTACCAATACTTTTTATTTTCTTTGTGTCAGAGTAAAGCTACCTGCCTTGTGCAGAGACAACAATACACCAAAGATAAGAAGGTTATTTTACACTGTCACACCGTAACCAGACTCTCGCATCACTTTTTTCCCAGTATAGATTGTACTTAGGCTACCTGATATAAGTTTGATAATTTTATATTTTTAGTTCTCACTTTGTTGTGTGAAACACATAGACACACATAAATCATTGATATAAATATACAATAAGAAACATGCATTGAGTCGCTGCCATAATAAATAATTTATCACCTATATGTTCAGTAAGTTGAAGTTGTTGTTTTTTGTTTCCCTGACTTTGCCAATGAAGTTAATTATCAAGGTTTCTGGTTAACCCCCTCTGGACCAAGCTCATTTTGGCCTTCAAAACCAGCCCCATATTTTCAAATCTGACGTGTCACTTTATGTGGTAATAACTCCGGAATGCTTTTACATATCCAAGCGATTCTGAGATTGTTTTCTCGTGACATATTGGACTTTATGTTAGTAGAAAAATGTGGTTGATAAATTCATTTCTTATTTGTGAAAAACACCAAAATGTAAAGAAAATTTGCAAAAATTATGATTTTTCTAAATTTAAATGTATCTGCTTGTAAAACAGATAGTAATACCACACAAAATAGTTACTAGTTTACATTTTCCATATGTCTACTTTAGTTTAGCATCATTTTTTGAACGTCCTTTTATTTTTCTAGGACGTTACAAGGCTTAGAACTTTAGCAACAATTTATCACATTTTCAAGAAAATTTCAAAAGGTTATTTTTTCAGGGACCAGTTCAGTTCTGAAGTGGCTTTGAGGGGCCCATATATTTGAAACCCCCATAAAACACACCATTTTGAAAATTGCACCCCTCAAAGTATTCAAAACAGCATTTAGAAAGTGTTTTAACCCTTCAGGTGTTTCACAGGAATTAAAGCAATGTAGCGATGAAATTTCATTTTTTTCTTGCTGAAATTCATTTTTTCTGCAACACAAAGTTTTACCAGAGAAACACAACTCCATATTTATTGCCCAGATTCTACATGTGGCCCTAGTGTGCTAATGGACTGAAGCACAGGCCTCAGAAGCAAAGGAGCACCTGGTGGATTTTTGGGCCTCCTTTTTTTTATATTTTAGGCACCATGTCAGGTTTGAGGAGGTCTTTTGGTGCCAAAACATTGGAAACCCCCCAAAAGTGACCCCATTTTGGAAGCTACACCCCTCAAGGAATTTTTCTAGGTATAGTTAGCATTTTTACCCTAGAGTTTTTTTGGTTTTTTTTGCTGAATTTATTGGAATTAGGCCTTGAAGATGAAAATCTACTTTTTTTTCTGAAAAAGAATTTTCTAATTTTTACACGGAATAAAGGAGAAAAAGCACCCCAAGATTAGTAAAGCAATTTCTCCGGAGTACGGCAACACTCCATATGTGGTTATAAACTTCTGTTTGGACACACGGCAGGGCATAGAATGGCAGGAGCACTACTTGGCATGCAGACTTTGCTTGATTGTTTTTTTTGGCGCAATGTTGCATTCGCAGAGCATCTGAGGTACCAGTACAGTAGACACCCCCTGAAAAGTGACTATTTTGGAAACTACACCTCTCAGGGTATTTATCTAGGGGCTTAGTGAGCATTTTGACCCCACAGATTTTATTAGAGTTAGGCAGTGAAAAAGAAAAATTTTATTTTTTCCAAAAATATGTAGTTTTAGCTCCCAATTTTTTATTTTTACAAGGGGTAATAGGAGAAAAAACACAACACAATTTGTTACTTAATTTTTCCCGAGTATGGCAATACCCCATGTGTGGCCCTAAACTGCTGTTTGGGCACATGACAGAGCTCAAAATAGAAGGATTTTAGAGTGCAGATTTTGCTGCATTGGTGTACTGGCGCCATATCACGTTTGCAGAGCCCGAGATACCAGAGTGCAGTAGAAACCCCTGAGAAGTGACCCCATTTTGGAAACGACACCCCTGAAGGCATTAATAATTTGCATGGACATATGACATGGCTTAGGAGTGAAAGAGCACAATGCGCATTTGAGGCCCATTTTGGTGATTTTTGCAGCATTGGCCCACAATTGCAGGGCTGTGAGTTCAAATAGTGAAACAAACGCCCAAGTAGTGACCTGTATTTGGAAATTGACCCCTCAAAGCAGTTTTTAAGAGGGGTAGTAAGCATTTTGACCACACAGGGTTTTTTTTTTATTAGAAATGAACGCTCAGCGGATGGTGCAAAGTGAAAATTGCAATTTTCCACTGATATGCCATTTTGCCCAACATGTGGTGCCCAGTTTGTGCCACTGCAGACAAATATCTCAAACTGTTAAGCGGGTTATCCCTGGTATGGCGATGCCATATATGTGGATGTAAACTGCTGTTTGGGCACACTGTAGGGTTCAGAAGGGAGGTAGGGCCATTTGGCTTTTGGAGGGCAGATTTAGCTTGGTAGATGTTCTATTTGGGGTATTGCTGGTATTTCAGTTTATAATGTGGGTGCACATGTAAACTGTGCAGAGTACATCAGGGAATAATAAGAGGGTATAATAATTGGGTAAATAAATAATCTGCAGATGTGTGGCCGGTGTCGCACTAATACATGGTGCCCAATCTTATCCCCCTTTTGGAACGCTCTGTGTCGCCATTTTCTGAGAGCCAGAACTTTTTTATTTTTTCTTCACCGGAGATGTGTTAGGGCTTATTTGTTGCAGGACAATTTGTCGTTTCATTGGTACCATTTTGGGGTAGATGTGTTTTTTTTTTATCACTTTTTATTCCAAGTGACCAAAAAACAAGCAATGTTTTTTATTTTTATGGTGTTCACCGTGTGCTATAAATTACATTTTACTTTATTCTGCGGGTCGATATGATTATGGCGATACCATACATATATCTTTTTTTTATATTTTACAGCGTTTTCACAATAAAATCACTTTTTTTTTTAAAAACGAAAAAATTTATTCATGTATCACCATATTCTGAGAGCCATACGTTTTTACATTTTTCGTCAAAAAGTCTGTGGGAGGGCTTGTTTTTTGCGGGATGAGCTGTAGTTTATATTGCTACCATTTTGGGGTACATGCAACATTTTGATCACTTTTATTCTGTTTTGGGAGGGGTGGTGACCAAAAAACAACGATTCTGGAATTGTTTTTTATTAAATTTTTTTACGGTGTTCACCAGGTGGGAAAAATAACATAATATCTTTATAGTTTGGGTCCTTATGAACGCAGAGATACCAAATATGTGTACTTTTTTTAAATGTTTTCAGTTTTTTCCTATAATAAAAGACTTATTATGGGGAAAAAAGACAGTTATTGTTTTTTTAACTTGAAAGTTTTTTACTTTTTTACATTACTTTCTTTTAATTTTTATTTTTTTGTCCCACTAGGGGGCTTGAAGGCATGAAGCCCTAATATACTGCACTACCTACATAGGGAATAACTGACAGCTCTAATAAACTGCACTAACAGCAAGCCTATTAGGCTTCACCTGCGTGCCGGGCCTAATAGGCTTCGGCAGACCAAGAGGCCATTGTTAGGCCTCCGTGGGTGCCGTTTGTTGCAATAGCAACCATCGGATGCGATCTAACCACCTAGATGCGGCGATCGCTTTAATCAAACGGATCGGAGGCTAGCTTAAGTCCTGGCCGTTACATCAGGGTTTCAGCTGGAATGAACAGCTGACACCCACGGATGATGGCGCAAGCCTGCGCCATCTACTTGGCCCTAATAGTAAGCCTTTTTGGACCCGCTTCCATGTTTGGCAGACCAGGAGGCCATTGTTAGGCCTCTAGTTGCCATAGCCACTACTGGCATCCCGGAAACCGTGGCGAAGGAGTGCCGACCGGTTAGAAACCACCTAGATGCAGCGATCGCTTTTGATAGCTGCATCTAAGGGGTTAATCGGCAGGATCCGAGGCTAGCTCTGGACCTGGCCGTTATAGCCGGATGTCCGCTGTAAAATACATCTGACACCCGCTGGTGATGGGCTCCGCTTCTGAGCCCACTCCATCACCATCACGTACAGTTACGTGAGAAGGTGCTAACACATTAGCGTTGATGACGTAACTGTATGTAATTGGGTGGGAAGGGGTTAAACTATTTATGTAACTATTTATACATTGTTCATTTTTAACGAAAACATACAAACAAGAAAAGTATTGCGCAGGATTGAGTAATTGGTGAACAACTTATCCAAAACAGGGCAACAGTCCCCACCCCTCCCATCGGTGTCACCATAAGCATGGTACACTAGGAGTACAGAAATGAGCATCTAGTTCAAGATTGCCTTATGATCTACATACGTGGAATTAATAATTTCTAATAGGTGAAACAAGTGTCTGATGGCTTAAGGGAGGTGTGGTGGTCGAAAACATTAATAAACATATAATGTTACCCTGGCATGCAAAAATTAGCACTCCGAGATCAAATTAGATCGCATTTTCTACTCTGTTATTTCCGTCACACGTTGTGTAATTGCAGCAGAATTTCCACTCAGGAAATTCTGCAGCATATTACAGAAGCAGCAAAGTGGTGGAGATTTAACAAATCTCATACACACGCTGTGGTAAAAAAAAATTAACAGAAAACACGTGCCGAAATTGACATGCGGCGCTCATTCCCAATCTGCAGCATGTCAGCATTTAACTACCCAGAATGTAATAAACAAATTGGAAACTTCTACTGTAAATTTCTACAAAAATCTACTCCTCTACCACACCTCAAAAACAGACAACACCTGTGTTCCTACATGGGTGGTCTTTTGCCACAATCAAAGGCTGCATTTTTTTTAGAAACCATTTAAAAATATATACAGTGAAGGAAATAAGTATTTGATCCCTTGCTGGTTTTGGAAGTTTGCCCACTGTCAAAGACATGAACAGTCTAGAATTTTTAGGCTAGGTTAATTTTACCAGTGAGAGATAGATTATATAAAAAAAAAACAGAAAATCACATTGTCAAAATTATATATATTTATTTGCATTGTGCACAGAGAAATAAGTATTTGATCCCTTTGGCAAATGAGACTTAATACTTGGTGGCAAAACCCTTGTTGGCAAGCACAACAGTCAGACGTTTTTTGTAGTTGATGATGAGGTTTGCACACATGTTAGATGGAATTTTGGCCCACTCCTCTTTGCAGATCATCTGTAAATCATTAAGATTTCGAGGCTGTCGCTTGACAACTTGGATCTTCAGCTCCCTCCATAAGTTTTCGATGGGATTAAGGTCTGTAGACTGGCTAGGCCACTCCATGACCTTAATGTGCTTCTTTTTGAGCCACTCCTTTGTTGCCTTGGCTGTATGTTTCGGGTCATTGTCGTGCTGGAAGACCCAGCCATGAGCCATTTTTAATGTCCTGGTGGAGGGAAGGAGGTTGTCACTCAGGATTTGACGGTACATGGCTCCATCCATTCTCCCATTGATGCGGTGAAGTAGTCCTGTGCCCTTAGCAGAGAAACACCCCCAAAACATAATGTTTCCACCTCCATGCTTGACAGTGGGGACGGTGTTCTTTGGGTCATAGGCAGCATTTCTCTTCCTCCAAAAACGGCGAGTTGAGTTAATGCCAAAGAGCTCAATTTTAGTCTCATCTGACCACAGCACCTTCTTCCAATCACTCTCAGAATCATCCAGATGTTCATTTGCAAACTTCGGACGGGCCTGTACATGTGCCTTCTTGCGCAGGGGGACCTTGCGAGCACTGCAGGATTTTAATCCATTACGGCGTAATGTGTTACCAATGTTTTTTTTGGTGACTCTGGTCCCAGCTGCCTTGAGATCATTAACAAGTTCCCCCCATGTAGTTTTCGGCTGAGCTCTCACCTTCCTCAGGATCAAGGATACCCCACGAGGTGTGATTTTGCATGGAGCCCCAGATCGATGTCGATTGACAGTCATTTTGTATGTCTTCCATTTTCTTACTATTGAACAAACAGTTGTCTCCTTCTCACCCAGCGTCTTACTTATGGTTTTGTAGCCCATTCCAGCCTTGTGCAGGTCTATGATCTTGTCCCTGACATCCTTAGAAAGCTCTTTGGTCTTGCCCATGTTGTAGAGGTTAGAGTCAGACTGATTAATTGAGTCTGTGGAGTCTTTTATACAGGTGACCATGTAAGAGCTGTCTTTAATGCAGGCACCAAGTTGATTTGGAGCGTGTAACTGGTCTGGAGGAGGCTGAACTCTTAATGGTTGGTAGGGGATCAAATACTTATTTCTCTGTGCACAATGCAAATAAATATATATATAATTTTGACTATGTGATTTTCTTTCTTTTTTTTAATATAATCTATCTCTCACTGGTAAAATTAACCTAGCCTAAAAATTCTAGACTGTTCATGACTTTGACAGTTGGCAAACTTACAAAATCAGCAAGGGATCAAATACTTATTTCCTTCACTGTATATATTTACACCACTTTTTTTTCATTCTGTCTTTTTCCTTTGAAGTCAATGTGGGAAACACTACATACATGGCAGAAAACAGAAGGGACAGAGCCTGCAGTGTTCGAAAACAAAAACCAAATATTGTCTGATTTTCAAACTCCTAGTGTGAATGACATTTTTAAAAATCACATTCTCAATCAAGTAACATTTGACGAAAAAGCTACAAAAACAGTATGCACACATATTTCTTTATTTCTTGTCAATATCATATTATCCATAGGTCAAGCTGGCATAAAAATAATTCTTCATATATTTTAAAATCTAAAACAATATTCGTTAAGTAACAATAATTCTGCACACAATTTGTTACCTTCTACTCATGACTTCAAGTGTTTTCAGGCTTGTCTAATATTTTACAATGATAAGAGGTGTAGAAGTGTATGTGTAAATGTTTTGTACCGGTATCTACCCTTTATATTATGTCCATGTCATGTAACAGAATTATGGACTAACAGGTTTCTACTTGAACCCGTACAGACATCTTTTTGTGCTGCGTTTTTTTCCCATTTCTTTTACTTACTGTTGAAGTATCTGCCATGCACCCGTTTTCTCCATAGCCTGTTTCGAATCCATCGTAATCGAGATGAAACATCCATGACCTTGTAAAATATCCTCTAACGTAACGCAATTTACAACAGGGAATATCCATTAAATATGATCCATGTTCAGAGACATTGCTTCAAAAATAATTTTTCCCCGTTTGTTTTCACACTGCAGCCATGAAACATATTTGCTGCCACCTGTGACAACCAATCTCCAGGTATCATGTCCTGTGTGAGACAGATATTTTATGCATGAAGATGCATTGTAACTTTTGATGCCATAGGCTGTCGATGATGCCCAGTCACTATGAGTCTGAATGTCTAACATACAATAAACATCCAAACCTATAAACCTGATGTAAGTTTAACAGCTAAAGTTCAGAAGAGGGAATAATTCTGTTGAACTAAATGCGGCATTGTAACACTGACCGGCATAATTTATTCATTCTACTAATGAATATTAATGGCATCCTCTAGTACACAGAACAGGTGTATGTTCTGAGGATCTGCAGAGACAGGATAGTAGTGTTAATACAACGGCCGTCACACGGATCTATATAATTCAATGTGGCCGTTCACACGGACGTTATTTCAACGGACCGTGTGAAGGGTCTGTGAGAAAATAGGACATGTCCTATTTTTTCACGCTTCACGCATCCCTCCATAGACTCTAGTCTATTGGGTTAGCGTGATACCACATCCCGCAGCGCAGAACACGGATGCACCTCGGACGTGAAAAACGTTAGTTTTTCACATCCGAGATGCGCAATGCCCGTGTGAATCTAGCTTTATGCTGGGGCTATACACTAAGGCCCCATGCACACGAACCTGTTTTTGCGTCCGCATTTCTCCCGAAAATCCACGGGAGAATTGCGGACCCATTCATTTCTATGGGCCCATACACACTATCCGTGTTTTCACAGGTCCCCGCATGTCCGCAAATTCGTGCCGCACAAACTCAGGACATGTCTTATTACGGCCCGCAAATTCGATGCGGACACACCTCCGTTTGTCAACCGCAGTTTGCGGATTTGCGCAAGTGTTGCTAGGCGACGACCGGGAATGAGTTCTGTCGTCATCCTGTTTTACCTAGGCTTTTTTTTTTATCCGCATTTTGCGGATTACATACGGATGAACTGCGGATTACATACGGATGAACTGCGGAGGACATTTCACGGAACACGGTCCTGGAATTTGCGGACCAGAAAAACACTACAGTCGTGTGCATGAGGCCTAACATTTTTTGATCCCAATAGCTGCAGTGTATAAGAATACATTGAGGCATGCGACTTTCATACTGTCACGCGACAAGATTTCAACAAAAAATACATGGTGTGAAGTTGCATGACATATGCCATGATTGTGTGCTGGCTCAGTTTTAGATATGTGTTTACTTGTAAGCCAAAAATAAAAAAAGATTAAAAAAAAAAAAGGCAAAGTCAATGAATCTTGAACTACATTCTGTGGTTCAAATAGTTTTTAGTTTATATTTGATTAACTTAGTAATAGGTAAAAAGTGTATACTGTATAGAAAAGTCTCAAAAATAAGAAACAGTAGGCATCAGCACTAGGTCAAGGCAAAATAAGTTTGTATCAAGTTTAAGACTTTTATGGGGGAATTTATCAAAACAAATCTATGTCCGTTTTCTGGCATAGAAAAGTTACATAATGCGCAAAAAATAGTTTGAAACTTTTGCTTTTTCCGCCACCCACACCACTTTAAAAAAGTGGGCAAGGCTTGGTGGAAGGGGGTGGTGTCACCCACAGACTGTCAGTTTTATTTTAATTTACGCCAGAAAATGGAGTGAGTAATAGCAAAATTTACTCCTAGCTGGCGTAGTTTTCTCTTTCTGGGGCACTGACGGACAGAAATGTGCCTAATTTATTAAGGGGTGTGTGCATCTTAATAAATCAGGTGCGTCTTACTCCAGCAGTGTTAATACTTAGACTGGTGTATGAAACACCAGTCTACGTAAATCTCCCACTAAGTCTCTTAAATTAGGATGCGTTTTCTGGAGTGTTATAAGACGACGCTTATTTGTTTTCAATCTTCGTATTACTGATAATTGTATAGATGTTGAACAGAAAGTGTTGTCAATTTTAAAAATGTCATCCCAAAGAGAGAAAACTACCAGATATTACCACCAAATATGAGTCATTGTACTGTTGGCAGATTCATAGCGCCAACAGGTGCTGAGAACTGTAGAAAAAAAACAAACAATGGAGCAGAACTGGAGTTCTGTACCACCTCGACATCAGTTTAAAATGTGTTTACTGTAATTGACAGGAAATTGAGAGCTTGTGAGTAAAGAAAGACATTTTGTCCCATTCTTGGGCAAAAAATAATTTCCCCAGTTCCCTTTCCCAGGCCAAACGGTGCTCAACAATATCATTAGTCATCCTGTCTTCTGTCAGTGATCCATAGGCTACAGATATAACATGGCATGGAGGGTCTTTATGGACACACAGGGATTCGAAGGGTGTGAGGTCCTTTGAAACGTTAGAGAATGGTGTAAGAGATCAGCAGAAACTCTGTAGTTGCCTATAAGCATAATAGGACAAACCTTCAGGGGGATCACTGCTTTCGAATTCAGACAGAGGCCTAAACCACCGGTCGGAGATTGGACTACATTCTAGATCTGGGTAGACCGAGATCTACTGAAATTAACTATCCATCAATACCTCTCTCATGGAGACAGAGTACAAGGTAGATAGCTGTTTCCTCACAGTTTCTTCCCTTGTTTAAAAGGTATTCGGGCTGGATGTACCATATCTTGTGGACCTATCCAAAGGTGTGTAGGTTTTTGGCAACGGTCACATGCTTCATTGAACCATTGTTGAATAGAGTGTGAGCTGGGGTCCCACAATACAGCATGCGAATGATCTTTGTAGCTGTGCAAAGAACTATACTGAGGTGCAGGAAGACAAGAAGCCTTGATTTCAACTAGTTAAAGGATAAAAAAAATAATAAAGAAAATGCAATGCTTAAAGAGGCTCTGTCACCAGATTTTGCAACCCCTATCTGCTATTGCAGCAGATAGGCGCTGCAATGTAGATTACAGTAACGTTTTTATTTTAAAAAAACGAGCATTTTTGGCCAAGTTATGACCATTTTTGTAGTTATGCAAATGAGGCTTGCAAAAGTCCAAGTGGGTGTGTTTAAAAGTAAAAGTCCAAGTGGGTGTGTATTATGTGCGTACATCGGGGCGTTTTTAATACTTTTACTAGCTGGGCGCTCTGATGAGAAGTAACATCCTCTTCTCTTCAGAACGCCCAGCTTGTGACAGTGCAGATCTGTGACGTCACTCACAGGTCCTGCATCGTGACGGCCACATCGGCACCAGAGGCTACAGTTGATTCTGCAGCAGCATCAGCGTTTGCAGGTAAGTCGATCTTACCTGCAAACGCTGATGCTGCTGCAGAATCAACTGTAGCCTCTGCTGCCGATGTGGCCGTCACGATGCAGGACCTGTGAGTGACGTCACAGATCTGCACTGCCAGAAGCTGGGCGTTCTGAAGAGAAGAGGATGTTACTTCTCATCAGAGCGCCCAGCTAGTACAAGTATTAAAAACGCCCCGATGTACGCACATAATACACACCCACTTGGACTTGTACTTTTAAACACACCCACTTGGACTTTTGCAAGCCTCATTTGCATAACTACAAAAATGGTCATAACTTGGCCAAAAATGCTCGTTTTTTAAAAATAAAAACGTTACTGTAATCTACATTGCAGCGCCTATCTGCTGCAATAGCAGATAGGGGTTGCAAAATCTGGTGACAGAGCCTCTTTAACTTGAAGTTCCTAGACCTAGATGAAAAACTACCACTACGGTACAAATAAACCCTCCATACTGAAAATACTTCCACCTCTGAACATGCACTCAGTCACTGCAGAGGAATAGATCTTACAGTTCTATTATAGAAAGTGAGTGATGCAAACAATTGTATCCCACCACGAGGCTAAAGGCCGTGATGTCACCGTACAAAGATAATAAACACATATTTCTGCACAGTACTAAAGATAGTGATATCACAGTAAAAGCATAGTGTATACAGCGATATCACATAACAGGAGTAATCACGAAAGTTAAGTAACATTACGCAAATACCAGTAAGTGATGTCACAGTACAATGATCATAGTCAGAGAGCAATGTCACAAAATGGGAAAAACAATAACACAGTGATGTCACACAGTACATAGATAATACTGGGAAGTCACAAGAATGGGTTATTGTACATAATTATGTCATGCGTGTAGTTATGTCACAGAGCTGGGATAATATCACAGCATTATAATACAAAGATAATACATCCCAGGTGTGATTGTAACCTCTGCAACCTTTAAAGTTTCACCCCTGCTCAGGCTCCTAAAAAAAAAAAAGGGTTTGCAATCCAATTCAATTCAACACAATTCAATGCTGATTTCCACACAATTTACTGAACATGAATACATCATAATTTATTGACTATATTAAGTATATATTTTACATTTCTATCAGGTTCAAATCTCTTTCAAATCTTTTATATAAACCTCATGTAACTGTTTCCGTGACAATCCCACAATACAGCTGTAAAGTTATCCTGCACAGCTACATGTAATACTTACAGGTATTGTTGTTGATGTCTATGTTGCTGGTCACACCTGAATGCCTTGAAAATAGATTAATTTAAATTTTTCAGGGCATATTAGTTATTTATTTAGAAAGAAGAAAACATTCAATGCTCATCTTTCATCACTTCTAAAATGACTTCCAGTTATTTGTAGCTTCCGCACAAACAATGTTTTTATTTATGTTTGAGAATGATTGGAAAATGATCATGACAGTCAGAAGCTCCTCAGGTTATCTTGCATATAGAACAGTACATGAACTGCATCTGTATCTGTATGCCTGGTGTAGGTATCTGCTGTATAGCACACTTCAGGTGTCTATTAATATAATGTCTACATATACTAGTATATGGTTTATCATGAAGCAGAATATAGGAACTGTGTAGAAAACAATAATTCTAATATATAGTCAATAGGTTTAAAAGGAATAAATCTTTTAAAAACAATTAAAGCAGATATTTCCACAGTTCCCTGCCCCATCATTTACCTTGTAGGCCATAGGCTAATTCTAGCTACCAGGTGACATCTTTCCGTGTAGGCCCAGTAGTCACTATATATATATATATATATATATATACACATACACTACCGTTCAAAAGTTTAGGGTCACTTAGAAATTTCCTTATTTTTGAAAGAAAAGCACAGTTTTTTTCAATGAAGAGAACATTAAATTAATCAGAAATACACTCTATACATTGTTAATGTGCTAAATGACTATTCTAGCCTCAAACATCTGGTTTTTAATGCAATATCTACATAGGTGTATAGAGGCCCATTTCCAGCAACCATCACTCCAGTGTTCTAATGATACATTGTGTTTTCTAACTGTGTTATAAGGCTAATGCATGATTAGAAAACACTTGAAAACCCTTGTGCAATTATGTTAGCACCGCTGTAAACAGTTTTGCTGTTTAGAGGAGCTATAAATCTGACAGTCCTTTGAGCTAGTTGAGAATCTGGAGCATTAAATTTATTTGTTTGATTAAACACTCAAAATGGCTAGAAAAAGAGAGCTTTCATGTGAAACTCGACATTCTATTCTTGTTCTTAGAAATGAAGGCTATTCCATGAGAGAAATTGCCAAGAAACTGAAGATTTCCTACAACGGTGTGTACTACTCCCTTCAGAGGACAGCACACACAGGCTCTAACCAGAGTAGAAAGAGAAGTGGGAGGCTCCGCTGCACAACTGAGCAACAAGACAAGTACATTAGAGTCTCTAGTTTGAGAAATAGACGCCTCACAGGTCCTCAATTGTCAGCTTCATTAAATAGTACCCGCAAAACGCCAGTGTCAACGTCTACAGTGAAGAGGCGACTCCGGGATGCTGGCCTTCAGGGCAGAATGGCAAAGAAAATGCCATATCTGAGACTGGCTAATGAAAGGAAAAGATTAATATGGGCAAAAGCACACAGACATTGGACAGAGGAAGATTGGAAAAAAGTGTTATGGACAGACGAATCGAAGTTTGAGGTGTTTGGATCACACAGAAGAACATTTGTGAGACGCAGAACAACTGAAAAGATGCTGGAAGAGTGCCTGACGCCATCTGTCAAGCATGGTGGAGGTAATGTGATGGTCTGGGGTTGCTTTGGTGCTGGTAAAGTGGGAGATTTGTACAAGGTAAAAGGGATTTTGAATAAGGAAGGCTATCGCTCCATTTTGCAACGCCATGTCATACCCTGTGGACAGCGCTTGATTGGAGCCAATTTCATCCTACAACAGGACAATGACCCAAAGCACACCTCCAAATCATGCAAGAACTATTTAGGGAAGAAGCAGGCAGCTGGTATTCTATCTGTAATGGAGTGGCCAGCGCAGTCACCAGATCTCAACCCCATAGAGTTGTTGTGGGAGCAGCTTGACCGTAGCAAAGTTTGAATGAGAAAATTATTTCAAATTAAAATAATTATTTCTAACCTTGTCAATGTCTTGACTATGTTTTCTAGTCATTTTGCAAATATTTATTATTTGATAAATATAAGTGTGAGTTTTCATGGAAAACACAAAATTTTCTGGGTGACCCCAAACTTTTGAACGGTAGTGTGTGTGTGTGTATATATATATATATATATATATATATATGTATATATATATATATTTTGCTAATCTCTGGGACCCCTACCTTTCAGGAAAACATGTCTCTATCTAGCCAAGAGGGGAATTGCTGTCTCTATAACTCCCAGAGACCTCAGCGGAGAGGGCCATGTCTCCTGTATGCGGTTGCAATAGATGATTCAGGTGGGGTTTGGGTCCCAGAAGTAGTAAAAAAACGCCCCGTCGGAACGAAACACAGTTTTTCCCGTTGAAATCAATGGGAAGACGTTTGGAGGCGTGCAGCCTCCATATTTTTAGCCATTTTTCGGGTCGTTTACGGGCCGAAAAACGTCTGAAACTAGGCCATGTGAACATATCCTGAGAGTCTTGCTAATAATATGTGTTCTAAACTGAAACTTTTATGGCATATCCATGGTATATCCTCTGGGACTAACCCCTATCTCCGGAATGAAGGTCACTGGATCCCCGCCACCCACGACACTGAGAATTATGGGCGAGGTGGTCGTGCAAACATACAACTCGTCCTTCAAAAAAAACTAGCCCTCATATAGCGATGTTGATGGAAAGATAGAAAAGTTTTGAAATGCAGAAATGAAAAAACAAAAAACTGCGTCCATAAGGGCCCACACTAGGTTTCATAATTAAAGGGGTTGTCCGAGAGCCCAAAAAATGAAACAAAACAATTATATGATTGGTGATGCAGTGGCGGGGAATTTAACTGGTGAGAATCGTGGTTTTTTTTTGTTTAATTTATCACAGTTGCTGTAGCTAGTTAACCCCTCAATAACTTTCCATAAGCCTTTTTACGGCAGTTATTCAAGGTACTTATGGAACAATGTCGCCTTTGCATGGTTTCCATGGCAGCCGGGTTCCTTACAAAGGCCCCCAGGTCTGCCGTCCGTGTATGCCTGTTGGCAGAGACAGTGCTTAATAGAATGAATGCCTGTCAGTTTTACACTGACAGACATAATACACATGCATTACAGAGTATTATAAAAGCGATCAAACGATCACACAGTAAAGTCCCATAGTGGGACTAAAAAAAAAAAGCTAATAGTAGAATTAAGTTACTAATAAACAAATGAAAATGTTTAAGTAAAAAAAAAATGAAAAAACAATTTTTCCCCCTTACAAATTGCTTTATTATGAATAAACCCCAAAAATTTAGAGCTACATGTAAATGGTATTGCCGCATCCGTAACGAGCCGAACAATAAAATGATTGCGTTATATAACCCCCACGGTGAACACTGTAAAAAATAAAATGAAAAACAATGCCAGAACTGCTGTTTTCTGTTCATCCTGCCTTTGAAAACATGCAGTAAAACGTGATCTAAAACGCGTAAAATGCTATTTATAAAAACTAAAAGTTGTTCTCCAAAAAATAAGCCCTCCTACAGCTACGTCGGCAGAAAAATTAAAAAAGCTATGGCTCTTAGAATATGGCAACATAAAAACAAATACTTTTTTTAAGGTAATCGTAAGAACTCACAGAATAAGGTTATTACGTTATTTATACCACACAGTTAACGGCGTAAATTTAAGATGCAAAAAGGAATGGTGAAATTTCTGTTTTTTCTCCATTACCCGCCCAAAAAGTTAATATAAGTTAACCCCTTCCTGCTTTTGGGCGTAACTATACGTCCAAATTCAAAGTGCGTTCCCGCAATAGGGCGTACAGTCACGCCCTGTAGATAAAGCGTGCACAGGAGCTGTGCGCGCTTTATCTTCAGCGGCTGTTTGCTGTCATACACAGCTACCACCGATCGCAACCATTTAACCCCTTCAATGCGGCTGTCAATGACATCCGCCGTATTGAAGTGGTTGAAAGAGGGTGCTCCCTCTATACCCCCCGGGCCCCCGTGCAATGGATCTCGGGTGGCGATAGTTGCTATGGCAACCAGGAAGCCGTTGCTAGGCTTCCTGGTTGCCCAGGTACGATAGCCTATTAGGTTCTGCCCTAGGCATGACGTAATAGGTTAACGGTCAAATGAAGAATGACCGTTACAATACACTGCACTACATAAGTAGTGCAGTGTATCGTACCGGGGATCAGAAGATCAGATCTTCAAGTCCCCAGGTCAGTGTAATAAAAAAAGTGAAAAAAGTAAAAAAAAAATGTGAAAGAAAAATAAACAAAAGTTTTAACTAATAAAAACAACAATCGCCCTGTTTCCCTGATCAACTCCTTTATTATTAGAAAAAAAATGAAAACATGAAAAAAAACTATACATAATAGGTATCGCCGCGTTCGGAACGGCCTGATCTATAAAACTATCACATTATTTTTACCGCACGGTGAACACCGTAAAATTTTTTTATAAACAACAATGACAGCATTTTATTTTTTGGTCATCTTGTCAATAAAAATGTAATAAAAAGTGATCAAACAGTTGCAAGTAATTCAGAATGGTACCAATAGAAACTACAGTTCGTCACGCATAAAACAAGCCCTCCCACAGCAATATCAACTGAAAAATAAAAAACTTATGGCTGTCAGAAAATGGCGACACTAAAACATGATTTTTTTTTAGAAAAGAGTATTTTATTGTGGGAACGTAGTGATACGTAAAAAAAAGATATAAAATTTGGTGTCGCTGTAATCGTATCGACCCGCAGAATAAAGTTAACATGTTGTTTTTACTGCACAGTGAACACTGTAAAAAATAAAAAAACAAAACCGTGCTAGCATTGCTGTTTTTTTGTTTCCTCATCTCCCAAAAAATGGAATAAATAGTGATAAAAAAAAAAAATCGCATGTACCCCAAAATGGAACCAATAAAAATTACAGCTCGTTCCACAAAAAACAAGCCCTCACACAGCTCCGTCACCGGAAAAATAACACGTTCTGACTCTCAAAACGCAATGATGCAAAATGATGCTAAATGACGGCGGAGACTAATTTTTCAGGTCCAGTAGAATTTCACTAAATACCCCACATCATCATTTGCTGGACCCCACAGGTGAACCCTTTAGGAAACTTTAGTGCCTTGTGCTGCTTATAGGGCTAGTGAAGAAGTCAAAGATTAGGCAATACTGGAGTGCAGATATTTTGTATAATACCCAATAAACCCGGCCTATGTATAAAGGTTAGGTTCAAATCCATGGATTATTCATTCACCCCATTATTACATCATCCTATTATGCCCTGATACACTCCGCCCAGCCTACATATCCCTGATGTACTCCGTCCCGCTTACATTTAGCCTGTTGTACTCCGCACATCTTACATATACCCTGATGTACTCCGCACAGTTTACATATGCCTCCACATTATAAGCTGAAATACCACTAATACACCAAGCCAAATCTGCGCTTCAAAAGCCAAATGGTAGTGTGCCCAAACGGCAAATTATGACCACATATGGAGTATTACTGTATTCTGGAGAAACCGCTTAACAATTTATCGGATGTGTGTCTACGGTGGTACAAGCTGGGCACAACACATTGGGCACTGAAATGGCATATCTGTGGAAAACGGCAATTTTCATTCTGCAACATCTATGGTTTACTCATTTTTCAAAACACTTGTGTTGTCAAAATGCTCACTACACCCCTAGATAAATTCTTTGAGGGATCTAGTTTCCTAAATGGGGTAATTTTTCTGGGGTGCCACTGTACTGGTACTATAGCTCAATGCAACATGGTGTCAAAAAACAAATCTTGTAAAATCTCCACTCCAAATACTAAATGGCTCTTCTTCCCTTTAGAGCCTTGCTGTGTGTCCAAATAGCAGTTTATGACCACATGTTGGGTATTTCCCTACTCTGAAGACGTTGCTTTACAAATGACACGGTTCTTTTTCTCCTTTATTTGTTGAGAAAATGAAAAATTTTGAACTACTACTACGTCTTATTGGAAAAAAAATGCATTTTTCATTTTCACTGCCCATTTCTAATAAAATCTATGAGACACCGGTGGGGTCAAAATACTCACTACCCCGCTAGATGAATTCCTCAATGGGTGTAGTTTGCCAAATGGAGTCACTTTTGGGTAGTTTCCACTGTATTGGTACCTAAAGGCCTTTGCAAAAGCGACATGGTGCAGAAAAACCAATCCAGCTAAATCTGCTCACCAAAAGCCAAATGGCGCTCCTTCCCTTCTGAGCCCTGATGTGTATTCATACAGTGGTTTATTACCACATATGGGGTATTTCCGTACTCTGGAGAAGTTGCTTTACAAATTTTACGGTGATTTTTCTCCTTTGATGAGAAAATGAAACATTTTGACCTAAAGCTACGTCTTAGTGGAAAAAAAATGTAATTTTTCATTTTTATTGCCCAATTCTAATGAAATCTACGAAACACCTGGGGGGTTGAAATGCTCACTACACCCCTAGTTGAATTCCTCTAGGGGTGTAGTTTCCCAAATGGAGTCACTTTTGGGGGTTTCCTTTGTTTTTGCACCACAAGACCTCTTCTAACCTGACATGGTGCCTGAAATATAATTTAAGAAAAGGAAGGCCGAAAAATCTACTAGGTGCTCCTTTGCTTCTGGGGCTTTTGTTTCAGGCCCGTAGAACACTAGGGCCACATGTGGGATATTTCTAAAAACTGCAGAATCAGGGCAATAAATATTCAGTTGTGTTTCTCTGGTAAAAACCTTCAGTATTACAGGAAAATTGAATTAATATGGAATTTCTTCAAAAAAATTAAATTTGTAAATTTCCCTTCCACTTTGCTTTAATTCCTGTAAAACGCATAAAGGGTTAAGAAACTTTCTAAATGCTGTTTTGAATGCTTTAAGGGGTGCAGTTTTTAAAATGGGGTGATTTGTGGGTGTTCCTAATATATAAGTCCCTCAAAGCTACTTCAGATCTGAACTGTTCCCTAAAAAAATAGCCTTTCGAAATTTTCTTAAATGTGAGAAATTGCTGCTAAACTTATAAGCCTTGTAACGTCCTAGAAAAATAAAATGATATTCAAAAAATGATGCCAACATCAAGTAGACATATGGGAAATGTTAACTAGTCACTATTTTGTGTGGTATAACTATCTGTCTTACAAGCAGATATATTTGATTTTAGAAAAATGCTAATTTTTGCAAATTTTCTCTAAATTTTGGTGTTTTTCACCGGAGTTGAGCAGTGAAAAGGAACAGGGGTTCCAAAAACCAGTTCTCACGTTTGGTGAGGGTCCCAGCGGTAGGGCCTGCAGCAATCAGAAAATGTTCACCTATCCTGCGGATAGGTGAAAAATTATCATTGTGGGAAAAGCCCTCTAAGGCCTAGAATAGGCTAGTCACTCATGTTAACTAAGGGTTAATTTTTTGAGCAAACCCTTGGAATCTCGAACAGCCGCTTTTAAGGGGTTAAAGGTGTATATACATTGGAGACACTTCGTGCAGTACAGTAAGAAAGAAACTACAGCATGAGTGGCTTAGATACAGTAAAAACTGCTGGTGGAATTGTTTGTACATATCTGAAGCATTGGCTATATGGTGATGTTCACGGACAAGAGTAAACTTTAAGCCCTTAAAGAGGCTCTGTCACCACATTATAAGTGCCCTATCTCCTACATAATGTGATAGGTGCTGTACTGTAGGTAACAGAAGTGTTTTTTATTTAGAAAAACAATACATTTTCACCAAGTTATGACCTTTTTTTTTAGCTTTATGCTAATGACCTTCTTAATGCCCAACTGGGCAGCTTTTTACTTTTGACAAAGTGGGCGTTGTAGAGAGAAGTGTATGACGCTGACCAATCAGTGCCATACACTTCTCTCCATTCATTTACTCAGCATAGTGATCTTGCTAGATCATGATGTGCAGTGACATACTCACACATTAACGTTACTGAAGTGTCTTGACAGTAAATAGACATCGCTTCCAGCCAGGACGTAATGTCTATTCACAATCCCAAAACTTCAGTAACGTTAATGTGTGAGCATGTCACTGCACATCATGATCTTTAAGGACGCAGCTATTTTGGGCTTTGAAGACACATCAATGTTTTTTGTTTTTTCATTACTGCGTTCCAAGGTCCATAATATTTATACATTTTTCCTGCGACCTGGCAATAAAAGGGCTGGTCTGGAAGTCTTTCTGGGAAGACACAATGTTACAGTGTATGTGTATTAGGACAGGTTTCCATCACATTTTGGCATCCTGTTAAAACGTCACGTTTTTTTATAGTGTAAAAAAAAAAAAAAACTGAGGTAAAAAAAAATATGGTGCAACAGGATGCCTACCTTGTATCATACTATTAACTAGAAATTGAATTTTACAGAAATATTGATTCAGGAGCTAGTTGCTCAACAGGACAGAAAAAAGGCTATATTCACCTCTGCATTATGGCCTTCCATTGTTCTTGTAATGACGGGGGTGGGGAGACAGACAAGTGAGCCCTAATCTACCCGCCACTCAGTCCCTGCCTACTTGCAACGACCCGCCCTAGGCGACGGGATACAACTGGGCGACGGTGCCTACACTCAATAAGTGCACGACAGATAAACAGACAAGGGTACACAAAGCTAGGGGGAGAAAGGGGCAGTTGCCCACGGCAACACCGTGAGCAACAAGAGAAGTGAACAAGCCGAGTCAAACCAGGAGAGTACGAGGTGCCAAACGCAGAGCAGGAGAGTAGTGAACAAGCTGAGTCAAACCAGGAGTGTACGAGGTACCAAACGCAGAGCAGGAGAGTAGTCAGCAAGCCGGGGTCAATATGAAGCAAGGACAATAGTACAAGAAGCTGCAGCAGGGCCAGGAAACCAAACGAGAAGAATCACAAGCAAAGGAGGAACAGGAAAGGCAGGTATAAATAGACAGAGGGCGGGAGCTAGCTCCGTCTGGCCAGGCTGTGATAGGTTCTCCCACTCCTAAGCCTGCCACCCTGAGTGGTGGAAGATGGAGTCAGTCTCACAGACATAGAAGCAGGTGCAGACTGATTATCTATGGGCGTTAACCCCGAAGCTGTGCCTGGCAGATCCTTTACAGTTCTGCTCAACAACGAAAACCTGTAACTGCTGGATTTGTCACATGAAGGACACCAATGGCGCCTGATGGAACCTATTGACTTTCATTACATTTTGTCATGCTGTCCGTCGTTTTGCCAGACAAAATGTTGGAAACTTGTAGATTGAAAAACCTTTGGATCTGTTAGCGGATCCGTTTGAACAGGGTGCTCAAATGTGATGTGAAAGGGCCCTAATCTTGTTTATTAAGAAGGGGTTTTGTCCCCCTAAAATGAGGAACAATTGACAACTACATCATGTGTGCACAGAATGGGGCCCCATAGCAAAACTGAGAATGGCCCCACTTACTACTGAGAACTCAACCACATGAACTACACCTTTATTAATGTTAATGTCTATTTGGTTTTTATAACCAAAATTCTGCTTTGATCAATTTCAGAATATATTTGTATAGCGGAGCTCTGTTTTTTACTTGATCAGGGCAAGCACTTACTTTTTTTTTGATCATAACAAAGTATCTTTACATTTACATTGTGCTTAGACAAAGTTGCAATAATGAATAAACATCTGAACATACAGGGAAAACTTTTGGTTTTACTTAGTGCTTCATATTCAAACATAGTGATCGTGGATGGTTTATAATGTTACAAAATTAGCTGCTCAGCTTTGATAAACTCGATGGAGGCGAGGTTTTCTGGCATTGAGAAGTCTCAATTTGTGCAAAAACTCAGTATTGATGGACTGTAAAAGTTGTGACTTTTTTAAGCCGTCCTTTTTAAAATAAAAAAATGTGGGCGGGGCTTAGTGGGAGGGGACGTGGTTACCCACGGTCCAAAAAATGTAGTATCATTTATGAAAGAAACTGGCGTAATTTACAACAGAAATATACTACTGCTCCTAGATGCCATAGACTTAGAGGCATGCACCTTTTAATAAATTAGGCACATTTTACTCCAGTGCTTTCTGTATTAGGACTGGTGCATGAAACGCCAGTCTTAATAAATTTTCTCCAATATTCTTGACAATAAATAATGAAAATGTAAAAATACAATACAATTCAATGTCTCATGAATGGATATCAGCCTAAGGCTGGGTTCACACGACCTATTTTCAGACGTAAATGAGGCATATTATGCCTCGTTTTACGTCTGAAAATAGGGCTACAGTACATCGGCAAACATCTGCCCATTCATCTGAATGGGTTTGCCGACGTACTGTGCAGACAACCTGTCATTTACGCGTCGTCGTTTGACAGCTGTCAAACGACGACGCGTAAAAATACAGCCTCGTCAAAAGAAGTGCAGGACACTTCTTTCAGACTTAATTTGAGCCGTTCTTCATTGAACTCAATGAAGAGCAGCTCAAAATTTACGGCTGTCAGAGAAGCCTCGCAAAATGCGAGGAGGAGCAATTATGGCTGAAACGAGGCAGCTGTTTTCTCCTGAAAACAGTCTGTCATTTCAGCCGTAAAAGCCTGCTATTGTGTGCACATACCCTTTAAGGAACACTCCAGGCAAAATCCATACACTGTATTATCCCTAGTGCAGTGGTAAGAGGGGCGGTGCATGACTTTTATCTTTGGTGTTCTTTGAATCCCTGTGTCATGCACCACCCCCTCAGGCCTTACTCTAAGCACAACACAGTGTATCAGTTTTGTTGGGAGTGTTCTTTTAACATTACAGGCTATCGCAAAACTCAGGGAGGGATTCTGCATGTTACACGTTGTCGCCTGCCGTGTGCAGGAGCTTTTTATTTCCACTTCTCCTCCCCTTCATCTGCTGATTCGGCAGGACAGCACATGCATAGCTTCTGTATGTACAGGGAAATGACACCTGTAAGTAAATCAACCAGTTGATCAATTTAAAGGAAAGATTATGTATTAAACTTTGTTCACGTGTTATTTTTCCCACACTTTTTGCATTTTTAAAAAAAAATAAATAAATAAAATGTAATTGTAGGCTGGAAAAACTGAGGAATGGCACAAATTTAACTTCTAAGAAAAAAATGCTCCATAATTGTTATTTACTAAAACAGACATGTAAAAAACAAAACAAAATGGGAACAGATGCAAAATGGTGTAAAGACACAAATGTCAAATAACCATTTGTAGAATATTTTGCTCATTTAGAAGACAAATAGAAGGTTTAAAAGCTATGTAAACCCTTCACACTGGAATCTGTTTTTAATGTTTATTTGATTCCTAAATGCAAAAGCAACTTTCTAAATAGACGTCATAGCAGGAATCAGGTGGTTACAAGATTGCTTCACTACCATCACGGGCATAGTTATAAAGGGTACATTGGTATCAGTCAAACTCAAGCCCTGTAGCCAGAGGGCCCCTATGCCACATAAGACACCCGTATTGTAAATGGCACTTGGTAGATAAGGGCACTGTTACAAATTTTTCATTGGGGCCAGAGGCGTAGCTGGCAGGGTGGGCGGTGGCCCCGGGCCCACTAAGATGGCGGGGCCCTGGGCTGGTTCCCCAGCAGTGGCATGTCCCCACGACGCAGATACAGTTGAATCCAATGCTGGAGCAGGGAGCTGTCAGCTCCTTGCTCCAGCATTCACTATGTAATTCCAGCTGTGAGCGGCTCGATGTAGACAGGCGTGATGTAGTGACGTCATCGTGCCGGTCTGCGGAGAGACAAAGTAGGGAAATATACTGTATGGGGGCAGGTTTTCGGGCATTATACTGTGTAGGGGCAGTGGTGGGGTTATAATACTGTATGGGGCAGCTATGGTGGCATTATATTGTATGAGGGCAGCTATAAGGTCTTTATACTGTAGCAGTTATGGGGGCAGCTATAGGGCATTATACTATATGGGGGTAACTATGGGAACATTATACTGTGTGGGAGGCACTATGGGGGCATTATACTATGTGGAAGGCACTATGGGGGCATTATATGGTGTGGGAGGCATTATAATGTGTAGGAGGCACTATGGTGGCATGATACTGTGTAGGAACAGCTATAGGGGCATTATACTGTGTGGCGGCACGTATGGGGGCATTTTATTGTGTGTGGGCAGTTTTAGAGGCATATGTGGGGACTGTGTGGGGATGCACTATAGGGGCATTATACGGTGTGGTGCAGATATAAGGGCATTATACTGTGTGTGTGGGGGCACTAAGCGGTCATTATACTATGTGGGGGGCACTAAGGGGCAATCATACTGTGTGGTGGCAGCTATATGGGCATTTTACGGTGTGAGGGCCACTAAGGGGTCATAATACTGTGTGGGGGGTACACTGGGTTGGGGCCCACTCAGATGTATTCCCCCCCTCTAAAGCCCTAACTACGCCTCTGATTGGGGCACAAGGATGTCAAGTTATACCACTGGCTACCCTCTGAGAAAAGTTCAGAAGGTGGGATAAACTATTTTTTTTATTTATTTTCCATTATATCATTTAAATATTGGCTTCATCATATATTCTTCATCATAAGTCTGAATCAACTTCATAAAGAATATAAAGAAAACTTTTGTAGCATTGTAACATAACAATGCAAATAAATGGGCGTTCAAGTATAGCATAGCTTTAAATTCATAATATATTTTTATGTGGGTTAAAGAGGCTCTGTCACCAGATTTTGCAACCCCTATCTGCTATTGCAGCAGATAGGCGCTGCAATGTAGATTACAGTAACGTTTTTATTTTTAAAAAACGAGCATTTTTGGCCAAGTTATGACCATTTTTGTAATTATGCAAATGAGGCTTGCAAAAGTCCAAGTGGGTGTGTTTAAAAGTAAAAGTCCAAGTGGGCGTGTATTAGGTGCGTACATCGGGGCGTTTTTAATACTTTTACTAGCTGGGCGCTGTGAAGAGAAGTAACATCCTCTTCTCTTCAGAACGCCCAGCTTCTGACAGTGCAGATCTGTGACGTCACTCACAGGTCCTGCATCGTGACGGCCACATCGGCAGCAGAGGCTACAGTTGATTCTGCAGCAGCATCAGCGTTTGCAGGTAAGATCGACTTACCTGCAAACGCTGTTGCTGCTGCAGAATCAACTGTAGCCTCTGGTGCCGATGTGGCCGTCACGATGCAGGACCTGTGAGTGACGTCACAGATCTGCACTGTCACAAGCTGGGCGTTCTGAAGAGAAGAGGATGTTACTTTTCATCAGAGCGCCCAGCTAGTGAAAGTATTAAAAACGCCCCGATGTACGCACATAATACACACCCACTTGGACTTTTACTTTTAAACACACCCACTTGGACTTTTGCAAGCCTCATTTGCATAACTACAAAAATGGTCATAACTTGGCCAAAAATGCTCGTTTTTTTAAAATAAAAACGTTACTGTAATCTACATTGCAGCGCCTATCTGCTGCAATAGCAGATAGGGGTTGCAAAATCTGGTGACAGAGCCTCTTTAAAGCTCTATTTTTCTGATACAAAGTTTCAAATTCCCTGTAAAGCCAAAGCATTAGATTAAGAGGCCTGCAGCTGGCACTAGTGGTTGCTTGCAGCATATGAATTAAATATTGCCTTTAATCGGAACCCCATGCAATACGATCCTACGCTTGCTTGCTTGCTGGCTGTTGGCAAACTAAATTTTAGCATTAAATCTATGTCTGTGTAAAGGATCTGCCAGGCACAGCTTCGGGGTTAACTCCCATAATTAATCAGTCAGCACCTGAATCTACATCCCTGAGACTGACTCCAGCTTCCACCACTCAGGCTGGCAGGCTTAGGAGTGGGAGAGCCTATCGCAACCTGGCCAGACTCAGCTAGCTCCCGCCCTCGGTCTATTTAAGCCTGCCCTTCCTGTCCCTCGGTGCTTGTGATTCTTTTCGTGTGGTTTCCTGGCCCAGCTACAGCTCCTTCTATTTTGATCCTGCTCCATACAGACCCTGGCTTACTGACTACTCTTCTGCTCTTCGTTTGGTACCTCGCACAATCCTGGCTTGACTCGGCTCGTTCACCACTCTGGTTGCTCACGGTGTTGCCGTGGGCAACTGCCCCTTTCCCTTGCTTGTATTCCCTTGTATGTTTGTCGTGTTTGTCGTGCACTTACTGAGCGCAGGGACCGCCGCCCAGTTGTACTCCGTCGCCTAGGGCGGGTCGTTGCAAGTAGGCAGGGACAGAGTGGCGGGTAGACTAGGGCTCACTTGTCCGTTTCCCTACCCCCCGTCATTACATAATCACAAGCCCATACCTAGTCTACCCTGGTCCCTGACACCACTATGGACCCCAGGGAGACCCTGGCTCAGCAAATGCAGGGTCTCTCCCTACAGGTCCAGGCCCAGGCCCTGGCTCAGAGGGTCAACCAGCCTGATGCTACCTTGGTAGTTCCCCTCACCTCACCTCTTGAACCCCGCCTCAAGTTGCCCGACCGGTTCTCAGGGGACCGGAGGGCTTTTCTCTCCTTTCGGGAGAGTTGTAGGCTTTACTTTCGTTTAAAGCCTCATTCCTCAGGTTCTGAGAGCCAGCGGGTGGGTATAATTATGTCCCGGCTCCAGGAAGGGCCCCAAGAGTGGGCCTTCTCCTTGGCTCCTGACGCCCCTGAACTTTCCTCCGTTGATTGTTTCTTTTCTGCTCTCGGACTTATTTATGACGAGACTGACAGGACTGCCTTTGCCGAGAGTCAGCTGGTGACCTTACGTCAGGGTAAGAGACCTGTTGAGGAGTATTGTTCTGACTTTAGGAAGTGGTGCGTAGCTTCTCGGTGGAATGACCCTGCCTTAAGGTGCCAGTTTAGGTTGGGTCTGTCGAATGCCCTGAAAGACCTGCTAGTTAGCTATCCCTCTTCTGACTCCCTAGACCAGGTTATGGCTTTAGCGGTACTACTTGACCGACGTCTCAGGGAACGACAACGTGAACGTTTATGTGTTTTCTCCTCCGACTCCCCCATGATGCCTCCCGAAGTTCCGTTGCTTCGTTCCTCCCCAAAAGACTCAGAGATACCTATGCAACTCGGGGCCTCCGTGTCCCCCCCAACAACGTAGAGAATTCCGCAGGAAGAATGGTCTCTGCTTCTACTGTGGGGATGACAAGCATCAAGTGAACAACTGTCCTAAGCGTAAGAATGCAACCAGAGAACTTCCGCGCCTAAGTGATCATCGGGGAGGTCACTTGGGCGCACAGGTATTTCCCGTAAATAGGAAACGTACTAAGATCTTGCTTCCCTTTCAGGTCTCTTTTGGTGGTAGGTCTGCTACCGGCAGTGCCTTCGTGGATTCAGGGTCCTCTACTAATATCATGTCTGTGGAATTTGCTATATCTCTTGCTATGTCTCTGATTGATTTGCCTAAACCTGTCCCGGTAGTGGGAATCGACTCCACTCCTCTTGCTAATGGTTATTTTACACAGCATACCCCTGTTTTTGAACTCCTTGTTGGCTCCATGCATTTGGAGCAGTGCTCTGTACTGTTGATGCAGGGATTATCATACGATTCGGTTCTAGGCCTTCCCTGGTTGCAGTTGCATAATCCCACGTTTGACTGGAATACTGGGGAGCTAACCAAATGGGGTAATAAATGTTTTACGTCATGTTTTTCTGTTAATTCTATTTCTCCCCCTGAGGAGGCGAACACGCTACCCGAGTTTGTTCAGGACTTCGCTGATGTTTTCTCTAAGGAGGCCTCCGAAGTGTTACCTCCTCATAGAGAATACGATTGCGCTATCGAATTGGTACCAGGAGCTAAGCTTCCTAAGGGTAGGATATTTAATCTTTCTTGTCCCGAACGTGAAGCCATGAGAGAGTATATCCAGGAATGCCTGGCCAATGGTTACATTCGTCCCTCTACTTCTCCGGTAGGTGCTGGCTTCTTCTTCGTAGGGAAGAAGGATGGTGGTCTTAGGCCATGCATTGACTACCGTAGCCTGAATAAGGTCACGGTAAGGAACCAGTATCCCCTTCCTTTGATTCCTGATCTCTTCAATCAGGTTCAGGGGGCCCAATTGTTCTCTAAGTTGGATCTACGGGGGGCGTATAACCTTATCCGCATCAAAGAGGGGGAAGAGTGGAAGACTGCGTTTAACACGCCCGAAGGCCATTTCGAATACCTCGTCATGCCCTTTGGGTTGTGTAATGCCCCCGTGGTCTTCCAGAATTTCATAAATGAGATTTTGAGAAATTACCTGGGGATATTTCTTGTAGTGTACCTTGATGACATACTGGTGTTTTCCAAGGACTGGTCCTCCCACATTGAGCATGTCAGGAAGGTGCTCCAGGTCCTTCGGGAAAACAAACTGTTTGCGAAGACCGAAAAATGTGTGTTTGGGGTACAGGAAATACCATTTTTGGGTCAAATCCTCACTCCTCATGAATTCCGCATGGACCCCGCCAAGGTTCAGGCTGTGGCGGAATGGGTCCAACCTGCCTCCCTGAAGGCGTTACAGTGTTTTTTGGGGTTCGCTAATTATTACAGGAGATTTATTGCTAACTTCTCGGTCATCGCTAAGCCTCTTACGGACCTCACTCGCAAAGGAGCTGATCTCCTCCACTGGCCTCCTGAGGCTGTCCAGGCTTTTGAGGTCCTTAAGAGGTGCTTTATCTCGGCCCCGGTGCTGGTTCAGCCCAACCAAATGGAGCCATTTATCGTGGAAGTTGACGCATCTGAGGTGGGAGTGGGGGCTGTCTTGTCCCAGGGTACCAGGTCCCTCACCCATCTCCGCCCCTGTGCCTACTTCTCCAGGAAGATTTCGCCAACTGAGAGTAACTATGATATTGGCAACCGCGAACTCTTAGCCATTAAATGGGCATTTGAAGAGTGGCGCCACTTCCTCGAGGGGGCTAGGCACCAGGTAACGGTCCTTACCGACCACAAGAATCTGGTTTTCCTAGAATCTGCCCGGAGGCTAAACCCGAGACAAGCTCGATGGGCGTTATTTTTTACCAGATTAAATTTTTTGGTTACCTATAGGGCTGGGTCTAAAAATATTAAGGCTGATGCACTGTCGCGTAGCTTCATGGCCAGCCCTCCTTCGGAGGAAGATCCTGCTTGTATTTTGCCTCCAGGTATAATCATTTCCTCGATCGATTCTGATTTAGTCTCTGATATTGCTGCTGATCAAGGTGCAGCTCCCGGGAACCTTCCTGAGAACAAGCTGTTTGTTCCCCTGCAATTCCGGCTAAGGGTACTTAGGGAAAATCATGACTCCGCACTATCTGGTCATCCAGGCATCCTGGGTACCAAACACCTCATTACTAGAAACTATTGGTGGCCTGGGTTGCCTAAAGACGTTAAGGCCTACGTCGCCGCTTGTGAGGTTTGTGCTAGGTCCAAGACTCCCAGGTCCCGACCAGCAGGCTTACTGCGTTCGTTGCCCATTCCCCAGAGACCTTGGACACATATCTCCATGGATTTTATCACCGATTTGCCTCCATCCCAAGGCAAGTCGGTGGTGTGGGTGGTAGTAGACCGCTTCAGTAAGATGTGCCACTTTGTGCCCCTCAAGAAACTACCCAACGCCAAGACGTTGGCTACCTGGTTTGTCAAACACATCCTGCGTCTCCATGGGGTCCCTGTCAATATTGTTTCGGACAGAGGGGTACAATTTGTTTCATTGTTTTGGAGAGCCTTCTGTATGAAGTTGGAGATTGATCTGTCCTTCTCCTCTGCCTTCCATCCTGAAACCAATGGCCAAACTGAGAGGACTAATCAATCTCTAGAACAATATTTAAGGTGTTTTGTCTCTGACTGTCAATATGATTGGGTCTCATTCATTCCCCTCGCCGAATTTTCCCTTAATAACCGGGTCAGTAACTCGTCAGGGGTCTCCCCCTTTTTCTGTAATTTTGGGTTTAATCCACGGTTCTCCTCCGTTTCACCTGGTAGTTCCAACAATCCCGAGGTAGAGGTCGTTCATCGGGAACTGTGCACAGTCTGGGCCCAGGTTCAGAAGAACCTAGAGGCGTCCCAGAGTGTACAAAAACTCAGGCTGATAGAAAACGTTCTGCTAACCCCCTGTTTATGGTCGGGGATCTGGTGTGGTTGCCGTCTAGGAACTTGTGCCTTAAGGTCCCGTCCAAGAAGTTTGCTCCCCGGTTTATTGGGCCGTATAAGGTCATTGGGGTCCTCAATCCTGTCTCCTTCCGGCTGGAGTTACCCCCGTCTTTTCGTATACACAACGTGTTTCATGCCTCCCTCCTTAAACGCTGCTCCCCGTCCTTGGCTCCCTCGAGGAGACCTCCTGCTCCCGTCCTCACCCCTGAGGGGGTGGAATTCGAGGTGGCCAAGATTGTGGACAGCAAGATGGTCCAAGGCTCCCTCCAGTACCTGGTCCATTGGAGAGGATACGGGCCCGAGGAGAGGACTTGGGTACCCGCCCGGGATGTTCACGCTGGGGTATTGGTCAGGAGGTTCCGCCTGCGTTTCCCCAGTAAGCCAGGTCCACTTAGAAAGGGTCCGGGGGCCCCTTATAAAAGGGGGGGTACTGTAAAGGATCTGCCAGGCACAGCTTCGGGGTTAACTCCCATAATTAATCAGTCAGCACCTGAATCTACATCCCTGAGACTGACTCCAGCTTCCACCACTCAGGCTGGCAGGCTTAGGAGTGGGAGAGCCTATCGCAACCTGGCCAGACTCAGCTAGCTCCCGCCCTCGGTCTATTTAAGCCTGCCCTTCCTGTCCCTCAGTGCTTGTGATTCTTTTTGTGTGGTTTCCTGGCCCAGCTACAGCTCCTTTTATTTTGATCCTGCTCCATACAGACCCTGGCTTACTGACTACTCTTCTGCTCTTCGTTTGGTACCTCGCACACTCCTGGCTTGACTCGGCTCGTTCACCACTCTGGTTGCTCACGGTGTTGCCGTGGGCAACTGCCCCTTTCCCTTGCTTGTATTCCCTTGTATGTTTGTCGTGTACTTACTGAGCGCAGGGACCGCTGCCCAGTTGTACCCCGTCGCCTAGGGCGGGTCGTTGCAAGTAGGCAGGGACAGAGTGGCGGGTAGACTAGGGCTCACTTGTCCGTTTCCCTACCCCCCGTCATTACAGTCTGTTTGAAGGAAATTAATGGATTTGGAACTCTGTAGCATAAAAATGTAGCTCCCAGGGATCAGTGCTCTGTTTTTTTTATACAGAGCTCAAAGTCCTATGCTTCCATTATTACAACCAGAGTTAAAGGTTTATTCCCAACTTAGACATTTATGGCATAACTACAGGATATGTCATAAATGTCTGATAGATGCGTTTCCCAACTCTGGGACCCCATTTATATCGAGAACGGGTCTCTCCATTCTATTCTATCGGATTTACGGAAACAACCGAGTAGCGCTTGCTCAGCTGTTTCTGTAACTCCCATTGAAAAGAATGAGAGAGCTGTGCGCATGCCATGACCCTCTCTCCACTAGTCCCCATCTGGAAAGTGCAGCCAGCGGCTGCCGCACCAACTTACAATGGGTCGGGCGACCCTCGTACTCAATATAGGTGTGACCCACATCTATCAGATATTTATGACATATCCTGTGGATATGTCATAAATGTCTAAGTTGGAAATACCAAAATTGTGGCTACTTGCATCTGCCACTGGGGGGAGTTTACTGAAGACAAACTAATACAACTCCCATTTGACTTGATGGGGCAGATATACTAATACGGTTTAAGTTTTAGACATCGTGAACTTAGACAAGGCAGTCAGAAAATACGGCAAATACATCAAAGTGGTGCATGTATGACAAATCTGGCACATCTTGCCAGACATGCTAGATCTTTTTCTCTTCCTTATACCCCCTATTAGTTGACTATGTTAACACCACTTTTTTGCGCTAAAATTGTGGCGCATTATTGGTGCACAGTGTCACATTTTAAGCCATGCCCTCTCCGCTAGACCATGCCTCCTTTTCCAATAAGCCCCGTCCAATTGTTGAACGTGTTAAAAAAAGGGGACTTTGCTATATAATGGAAAGCACAGACTTGTATGATCAATACTTACCTAAGAATTTCTTTACAGATGCCGGTTGTTTTTCTCGAGGAAGATGAATACAGAGGTAGTATACAGGAGCCCCCGAAAGAACAACGGCCATTCCAACCAGTGAATCAATGGGATCACTGTATAGAGGAACCACTACCAGACAAACACTGCAGATGCAGTACACCACAGGGAAAAACAAGCTCAGCTAAAAAAATAGAAAACAGAATATGAATTTTGTATATGCTGTCCGCTTAAAGGGTATGTTCAACTTTGTATCTAAATAAAGAAACTTTGCACATTGTCTTGATCAAAAATGTCCTATTGTTTAGTGCACACCTCTCCTATGCTGACCTATGTCTCACCATTGTTAGAGACCGCAATTAAACATGTGTATAGTCTGATCTGACATTGATAGGTTACTTCCTTCCCCTGCATCTTGCTAACCTGTAGACTAGTATATCTACGGTAAGTAAGTTATAGCTCCACAATATAAAAATGACTATAAGAGAGACAAGTACCTTCACAGGTCGGGGCAGGTTCGGTCTTTTCACCCTTAAATAAATTTGACCAACCACTGACAGTCCAATAAATAACCAGTAAGTAAAGCTGAAATAATCAATTAGCTGAAACACGTCATCCACACAAAGGAACACAAGAGCCATTAACCCCTGGATAAGGCAAAAAGAATACATTTTAGCTGAGAAAATGAGTACGTTAAAAAAAAATTCATGATGCAGTCCAATGCAAATTTTATAGGGGTTAACTGGTTTGATTCATTTATTTTTGTTAAAATAGTCTCCCGGCAATAAACTGATCACAGGGTGTCCTGCTATTGGAACCCCCGAGGATCATCTTGTGGGGGAATCCCTCAGCAATAATACAATTCTCCTGAAGCCACTGCAGGGGAAATCAAGCATTACAAATTGGCAATTGAAATCAATGGACTGTCCATGTAATACATGGACACGCTGAGTCCTCCAGGCCTAGAGGCACTCTTTGCGGACACTCTTTGTTCTGGCTAATAGATGGGGGGTTCCAACTCTATGTACTCAGAATTCCCTAATAGGGTATTTAAAGATTGTGTTTTTAAATCCGCCGACCCCTTTAAGTGAGAGTCACCAATAAGGAAAAGCACCATCATAATAATTAGCGAGTCGGAAGCCATGAGAATTAAAATATAGTTTCTCATTGGCTGGAGAAAACAAATTGTGGTTCTAGATTGTTTGTAATTTTCTTCAACTTCTTATATAAAACATATAAAAGTATTTCTTACATTGAAGAGTAAAGCAGGGATAGGGGTACATCTATTGATGTGGATCATACACAAAAAATCAGGGAGTTGTCCTTCTCTGGAAGCTACAAAAAACAGTCTGAAATACATAAAAACATAACTATTAGTGGAATGGTGAGGAAGAGCTGCCAGTTTACATGCCAATCATAGCACTTCATTCCATTTAGATCAAACAACTTCATTGGTTGCTATTGACAACTCCTTATGAAGATGCAACATTTTAGTACTGACTGAATAATATAATGAGTTTGTTCTATGTTTTTTTTTTTTTTTTGGTAGTAGCTTACCTTGATGAGGAAATGACTACTGAGTTTAGTCCGCCGCAACATGACATGGCCACTGATAGGGGGATGAACCACTTTACAAATCCAAGAACTCTGTCAGCAAAAGTCTAAATAAATAAGTAAACACAATATTTAACTAATTATGTTTTTTGGTTCAAGGAATTTTACAATTCTATTTTTTTTATTATTCTTTTAGAAATTTTGGAATACGTTCTATATCTTTGAGCCAGACATTTAAAAAATATTACCTTTAAATATATTAAATTATTATTAGTATTATTCTTTCAGCCCCTTCTTGCCACAGCCATTTTTCAATTTCATTTTTTCCTCCCCACATTCCAAAAGCCATAACTTTTTAATTTTTCTGTCTGTATAGTCCTATGAGGGATTGATTTTTGCGGGACGAGTTGTAGTTTTTCGTATCATCATTTATTGTACCATATAATGTACTAGGAAATGGGGAAAAAATATTTGTGGGGTAAAAAATGAAAAAAAACAGTGATTCCTTCATAGTTTTTACGGAATTCACTGTACAATTAAAATGACATGTGACCCTTAGGGCTGAATCAGACGTGCGTGGCGTTTTTGCGCAGGCAAAACACGCGGCGTTTTGCCAACGCAAAAGCCACTTGCCTGCTCCGTTAGGCAGCATCATATGATGCGCGGCTGCATGCTTTTCGCGCAGCCGCCATCATTATGACACGCCATTTGGATGTTTGTAAACAGAAAAGCACGTGGTGCTTTTCTGTTTACATTCATCCTTTTGACAGCTGGTGCGCGAAACAGGCAGTTCGCACGGAAGTGCTTCCGTGCGACCTGCGTTTGACCTCAATGGGTGCGTGATGCGCGAAATACGCGGAGATATTGACCATGTCCCGCTTTTTGCGCAGCGGACAAACGCTGCGCAAAAAGCACGGACTGTCTGTACTGCCCCATAGACTTGTATTGGTCTGTGTGTGGCGCGTGAAAACCACGTGGCCCGCACGGACGCAATACACGTTCGTGTGAATCCCCCCTTATTCTGTGGATCAATACAATTATGCGGATACCAAATTTATATAGTTTATTCCTATATTTTACTACTTTTACAAGGAAAACACTGTGAAAAATAGAATTTATTTTGTGTTGCCATAACTTTTTTTATTCAGTCAATTATGTGGTATGAGGGCTTATTTTTTTGCAGGATAAGCTGCCGTTTTTAATGCTACCATTTTTGGGGTACATGCAAGGTTTTAATCACTATTTATTCAATTTTTTGTGGGTGATGAGGTGACCAAAAAATAGCGATTATGGCGTTTAAATTTTTTTTTTACGGCGCACACTGTGCAGGTTAAATAATGATATATTGTAATAGTTCAGACTTTTACGGATGCGGTGATAAAAATTATGTTTATTTTTTTACAATGCTTTAGGAGGAAAAATTGTGCATAAAAAAAAACACTTTATTCAACTGATTTTTACTTTTTTTATTAGTCCCCCTAGGGGGCTTCAACCAGCGATCGTTTGATCGCTTGCACTATATACTACAATACTAATGTAACAGGCTTCTATTAGGCCCCCACACTGCCATAGCAACCATTGTCTCCCCGTGATTGCATTGACGGGGGCGCGATGAGCTGTTAGAGGTGGTCGCCCTCCTCTTTCTAATGATTTAGATGCTGCGGTTGCTATTGATTGTGGCATTTAACAGGTTAAACCAGCGGGATCGCACTCAATCCCGCTTGTTACTGTGAAATCTGGGCTGTAACATACAGTCAACACCCGCAATGTATGGAGCGGGCTCAGCCTGTGAGTCCGCTCCATACTTCCCCTACTCGGCTACGATGTATCCATATGTCAAATGTCGGGAAGGGGTTAAAAAGTAGTTAAAAGTCTTAGCAGCAAACCCCTGTATAAACATTTTTAAAACAATTCATTGTTGGCTGAAAACATAAAAATTCTGCTCATCTATGGCTAGCAGTACATTGAATAAAGGAGATTTGAGCTCTTTAGCACAATGGACCTCAGGCTACTGTTAGGGCTTGTCCACACGTAACGGAATTGCTGCTGAAAATTTCTGCAGCAATTCCATAGAAACTAGCAGAAATTCCACTAAGGAAAAACCGCACCATTTCCTGTGGGTTTTACTGCAGAAAATGGTGCGGAATTTGCTGCGCTTTTCTCAATGCTGGGAGATGGTGACAACTCCTCTGAAAAACGCTGCAATTCAGTGCAGTTTCCGCAGCAGGAATTAACATGCTGCGGTATGAAAAATACGCACCGCAGGTGAAATTCTGCAAGGAAATTTTACGCAGCGTGTGGATGAGATTTGTTGAATCTCACCCACTTTGCTACTACTGTGTATATTCCGTCTGCAATTCCGCTACGTGTGGACAAACCCTTAGAGATGATTCTCCTATTATCTACTACTAACAGCAATAAGGGCTTTGAGTATTTGCTTTTTTAAGTTTTAAATGGTTTTCAGAGACAATTGCTAAAATAATAATTAATATTTTATGTATTTGCCATGATTAAGAGCACAGCCAGTGCTCGAAACGCGTAGGCTTCATTTCTTGCCATTTCAACCACCTCGTTATTCTCCTGGTGTTATCCGTCATTCTGTCGGATCTCTTTGTATGTTGGTGTATTATCTTCAATAAAGTGGAAACGGAGTTTCCCCCACTTATACCACACATCGCTGGACCTTTCTCTTTTTTGCCATTGTTTCTTGCCGTGAGCCGTCGCGGTTGATCCGGGCGATATCGAGCACAGGAGTGTGAAGCTGGTGAGCTGGAGGCTTCCTCCCATCCCTTTTTCCCTGTTACAATTACCACATTTTATGTATATGTCAGGAGTGTTGAGGTGTATAGTGTTAGGCCTTATTCACAGGAACGTGTGCGCGAGCAAAAAACGCTACATTTTTTGCGCATTGCAGTTCTGCGTGTCATCAGTATGTTCTGCGTGGCTGCGTGATTTTCTCGCATATGCCATGCTTATGACACGCGGTTTTGACGTTTAGAAAAATAAATGAAGGAAGTGCTTTTATTTTTTCCTTCATTTCTTTATCTACTGTTGCGCAAATCACGCGCGTCACACGGAAGTGCTTCCGTGTGCCGTGCGCGATTTTCACGCACCCATTGACTTCAATGGGTGCGTGATGTGCGAAAAACGGCCAAGTATAGGACATTTCGTGAGTTTTACGCAGCGGACATACGCTGCGTAAAAATCACGGACTGTCTGAACGGCCCCATTCACTAACATAGGTCCGTGCAATGTAATACACGTTCGTGTGAATGAGGCCTTAGAACTAGGACGTTTGGTTTACATCTGAATCTTACCACAGCTACTGCACTGCTGTCCATGATGGTATTCAGATCCAACTCCGTGTAATATGCAATGTTTGTCATGACATAGATAATTGTCACCAGTGGCATAGATATCATCATAGATAATGGCAAGTTTCTGACGGAAAAAAAATTATGTGAATTGTAATGCACCAGATAACACTGCAATATTCATGCATTGAACAATAGAAACACAAAGGACAATTGCTTGAAAAATGACTGCACATGGCTTTTTTATGTAGAAGTAGTGTGGTTGATCCCCTTCCCATCACTAGTGGCCACCAATTATTTCAGTGTCGGTTGCAATCTACACCAATCACACCTGGACAAATATATCTTTGGAGGCAAGAAAAGACAACAGCAGCATTTTAAGGGATTGGTTCTGAGATACAATCATGACATCATTATCAGAATAGCTTTTGTTCTGGTGCCCAAAAACATACATTTACACCTTGCCGTGGTCCACAGGATCCATTATTCACACTTTTATCCGTCATGGTAAAGGCAGTTTCTTAGTTACTACCTTTTTTCTCTAAGGGTATGTTCACACGGGCTATTTTCAGCAGTTTTTCGGGCCGTAAACGCCCCGAAAAACGGATAAAAATGCGGGGGCTGAACTGAAAGCCTCCAAACATCTGCCCATTGATTTCAATGGGAAAAATGGCGTTCCAATCCCACGGGGCATTTTTTACGTCCTGTAAAAAGAAGTGCATGTCACTTCTTGAGCCGTTTTTCATTGACTCAATAAAAAAACAGCTCCAAAAACGGCCGTAAAAAACTGCAGAAAACGCTAGTTGCATAAAAATGGCTGAAAATCAGGGTCTGGTTTCCCTTGAAAACCGCTCCGTATTTACAGCTGTTTTTTGTCAAGCGTGTGAACATAGCCTAATATTCCAAGCAAAAAACAGCGTGTAAAAAAACGCCCCAAAAAAGAAGTGCATGTCATTGTGTCAATAGAAAAACAGCTCCAACAACGGCTCTAAAAAACGCATCAAAAAACGTTTCATGCTCTAGTGGGTTCACACAGAGTTTTTTGCAGGAGGAAAATCTGCCTCAAAATTCCGTTTGGAATTTTGAGGCAGATTTTCCTCTGCTTGCATGCTGATTTTCGCAGCGTTTTTCGCCCACGGTCATTGAGCGTCACAGGAATAAAACGCTGTGAAATAAGCTTTCTCTACCTCCCATTGATGTTAATGGGAGGTCGGAGGCGTAAATGCCCGAAGATAGGGCATGTCCCTTCTTTTTCCCCCGAGCCGGTTTTTACGCTCGTGGGAAAACAACGCCTCCGCCTTCCATTGAAATCAATGGGAGGCATTTTCGGCCGTTTTTTGGCGCGTTATGCGGTTTCCGCGTCAAAAAACTCCCCCTAAAAATGGCTGAAAATCAGAGGCTGTTTTCTCTTGAAAACAGCTCCGTATTTTACAGCCGTTTTTATTTTAGCGTGTGAACATAGCCTAAGGGTATGTTCACACGCACAATTAGGGTAAAGCCACACGGAGCGGCCCTGACACGGTCGCAACACGGCCAACAACCGCGCTGTCACTAAGTTTGGCGCAGCTGTCAAATACCTTGATAAGGGGTATTCCGGTTACATGCTCATGCGCACTGCCGCTCCATTCATTCTCTATGGGAGCGCCGGAGATAGCAGTGTTCGGATTTTTCCAGCGCTGCCATAGAGAATGAATAGGGGGCAACTTGTTGTATCTTGCAAAATCATGCGGCCATAAAGTGTGTATTAATTCATGGCTGCACGATTTTGCAGATAAAGGCACGGTTTACCCGCATTAGCGTGTGGCAACTAACAGGCTATTTACAGCCGCACCGAACACGGTGCTGCCGCGGTTGTTTACTGCATTGCAACCGTGTCAGGGCCGCTCTGTGTGACCTTACCCTCAAAAATGGAAAGGGAAAACATCCTCTGATTTCAAGGCATTTTTGAAGCTGAATATTAAGCTTCTTTGAATTTGAAGCTTCTTGTGAGGCGTTTTTTGAGGCTTCTTTTGGGGCGTTTTTCATAGTGTTCAATGGAAAATCAGCTCCAAAAAACGCTTCAAGAGGTAACATGCTACTTCTTTTTACGGAGTGTCTTTTTACACACTGGTTTTTAAGGGTATGTTCACACGACCTATTTTCAGCCGTTTTTCGGGCCGTAAACGCCCCGAAAACGGCAAACAATGCGGGGCTGAACGTCTAAAAACATCTACCCATTGATTTCAAGAGGAAAATGTGGTTCCGCTCCCACGGGGCGTTTTTTAAACGGCCGTTTTTAAAAACGCCTCGTAAAAAGAAGTGCGTGCCACTTCTTGAGTGCTGTAAAATGTTGTGGTAGATGGCTGCGTTGACTCTGGACTTGATATAACAGATGCCTCTCCACTCTTCCTCCAGACTGTGGGACCTTGATTTCCAAATGAAATGCAAAATTTACTTTCATCTGAAAACAGGACTTTGGACACTGAGAAACAGTGTTGGTCCACCGTGTTATATCAAGTCCAGAGTCAGCGCAGCCGTCTAGCAGGACATTTTCTAGCACTTCGTGCTTCCCTCTGCTGACAAGCTTTATGGAGATGCTGATTTCATTTTCCAGCAGGACTTGGCAGCTGCCCACACTACCAAAACTACCAATACCTGGTTTAATAACCACAGTATCACTGCGCTTGATTGGCCAGAAAACTCACCTGACCTAAACCCCATAGAGAATCTATAGGGTATTTTCAGGAGGAAGATGAGACGCCAGACCCAACAATGCAGACAAGCTGAAGGCCACTATCAAAGCAACCTGGGCTTCCATAACACCTCAGCAGTGCCACAGGCTGATCGCCTCCATGCCACGCCGCATTGATGCAGTAATTCGTGCATAAGGAGCCCCGACCAAGTATGGAGGGCATATACTGTACATACTTTTCAGTAGGCCAACATTTCGGTATTAAAAATCATTTTTGAAATTGGGCTTATATAATATATTATAATTTTCTGAGAGACTAAATTTTGGGTTTTCATTAACTGTTAGCCATAATCATCAATATTAACCCCTTCCCGACATTTGACGTATCCAGCCAAGAAATAGATTTGCATAGGTGGGAGCAGCGGGACTCCCCATTGCAGTTCCACATTGCTGATGAAAGATCTTATCTTCAAATATAAATATATTTTTTTCAAGAACAAACTGTAATAACTGCAAAACAAATTGGTTATGAGCAGCAAACTGTGTACCTCTTGATCCCAAATAGTACTCAATCGCTTTATAGCCACATTTGTGAGGTATGGATGAATACAAGGCCTCAACATCCAAACTAGCCAGGATTGTATCTTTCTCCAGAGAAATACCATCAATCTGTTTCAAGACATCCATGGTGTCACGTACATATGATGTAAGACTTAAGACAAAGGGGCGCAACACCTGATCAACATAAGTACTCACATTTTGAGTTAAATTATTAATGCCTGAAACAATGGGTCTGCCACGTAAGGGAGGATACCCTTTGTGGATTTTGGGCAGGCTATAGAAACACGCCATAACAGGAAATTGTGGGTACAGGAACCCAAACTCTCCTGCACTAATCAAGGATCTGCTCTTTGCATCACTCAGAATGCTCAGCAACTCCTTCTTGAATAGTGCTGTGGGGTTATCCTTTAAAATGGTGTAACAATTATGGTTAAACAATATGTCCTCACACATTTTTTTATAATCATCCCTACTCATGACCACAATGTTACCACCCTTATCAGATGCTTTTAACACGATGTTCTGTTTTTTCTCTAGAGTGGTCAGAGCTAATCGTTCGGACCAGGACAAATTGTTATCCATGCCCCTACTATCCTGACTAAGATTTTTGATCTCATCTCCCACCATATCCACAAATAAATCCACATTGGTAAAATCTCCTATAGGTGGCAGCTTTCTACTCTTCATTTTTAGGTTGGTAAAGGGACCTAGACCTGGAGCTCTTCCAGATTCCTCTAATAACCCCTCCAAGGCTACAAGGCCTTCCATATCAGACTCTTCCAACCCTAGTTCCATACATTTTTTTCTATTATGATGTTTGAAAAATTTAATCCATTTGAGTTTGCGAGCAAATAAATTAAGATCTTTTATCCACGAGAAAGAGTCAAATTTAACTGTGGGGACAAAGGAAAGTCCTTTCTCTAATAATGTGTTCTCTGATGCGCTCAAATTGTATTCAGATAGGTTAATGATTTGTAGTCTATCCATATTTTTTCCCTTCATTAATCCTTTTGTCCCCTCAGCATATAGCGGGAAATGGGAGGATTGTTGGCTAAAAAATTATTGCCACTATTAGAAGAGGCTCTACCACGGCCTCTATTTCTACCTCTAGCTCCTCCCCTAAACTTTTGTTTCCCACCACTACCACCGAAAAATGGGCCCACTCTTTCAGAGTCTGTGGTTTCACTCTCTGATGTGGAAGGGTCAGATTCCCTCGGCCCCCTATTGGTCTGTTGATATTGTTGTTGTTGTGTATGGACAAAATCATACGCTTTTTTCTCCCTAAATTCCTGTAGATCTCTCTGGAATTGGAAGTGTTTGCGTTCCTTAAGATGATTGGTAAATCTCTCTAAAGTTTGTTGAAGGATTTTATCCCGTTTATCAAAACCAGGGGTATCTACCAGGGATTTAACTGCCTCAATCTCTTTTTTAAGCTCAGCACTAATAAAGTCGAACTGAATTTTTTCCTCCTCTACCAAAATCTGCATAAGCCTAAGTGAACTCCCTGTAATCTCCTGTTCCCACCTTTCTTTTATATTAGCAGTTTTTAATCTTAATGCTGGGACAATGGGGACCCTGAGGCCTCTGGGAACTATCTTGTTCTTTAAATAATTTTCCAGACTCTGGATCTCCCACCAACTTCTCGTATAATCTTTATGCAATCTATTAAGGTTTTTAAAGGTAGATTTAAGAGACGCACCCTGAACTGTATACACCAGTTCACATTCAGAGAAAACACTTTTAGCCTCACTCATCCACCCTTCTGTGTTTAAGTCTGAGAGTGCAAAGGCTGCCATACCCAGATAAAACAAAATTATTGACTGTATAGATTAAATATAGTTTCACTGTATAGTTAGATAGAATCTAATTGTGCTCCCACAATATAAAGAATTTTAATTATAAGGTTCACTGAATTGACAACTGAGTAAAAAGATATCTTTAATAGTAACTAGTTTAAAATCAGGGGTAACACACCACTGTGACATAAGCCCCACCGTGAAAATTTAAAAAATGTATTAAACAAGGAAACACTGAGTTATTATGATACCTATATCTCTGTGTATAAACGATATTTGTAGGAATCAGCATATACCCAGGGCACAACAGTAGTACAAGCCCTAATTATAGCATAGGTGTCCGACAATTACGGATCTCCTAACGCTGGGTTTCACACAATATATTGTCCCCAATGCACACATTCCTTAAACATTAAACGACCCTACGCGTTTCAGATACTCATCCTCAGGGGTCCGTATCTTGGTAACTCTGGCCTCATCACCAGCGATATTAGTATTTCAACAGCGGATATTCCGCTGTGCGTCACGGGAAGATGCACGTATCGATGTCAACGGCATACTCCATAGCAGGCGCTAGGTTACTATAAACGCTAAACTCCACCCATCGTGTACGGCGGCAAACATGAATTGACCAATCACAACACCCTCTCGATTCGTGACACCTGCCCATGTGACCCCCCGCCGTCAGCTGACAGCCAGGGGTCATCATCGGCCGCATCAAGCCGAACGCGCAGGCGCAGTGGAAGCCAAGGACGTGTCGCCCGGACTGCCAAACACGAGGAGGTAAGCGCTAAAAGATAATATATTGTAAGTATATCTTGCGGCACAGTGTACCACCACAAGTGGGCAACCTCACAAAGCAACTCAAGAGAAAAAGACACATATGAGGTGGAAGAAATTGCTGAGGTCCCTATTCCTTAGAAAAACTGACAAAACGATCTCTTTGTATGTTGGCTAACAAGTATAGCCATCTCAAATAAGTAATGCACAAATGCAGATAAACACTCACCCACCCCAAGGTAAAACACCTATAGGGGGATGGTATCACACATTTTAAATAAAACATGTATAGTTAGTCTGCTCATTTAGACCTAGTGGTTGTATGCATTCCAGTCTATGGATCCACTGCGCTTCCTTCCGTAGAATCAGGTTATCCCAGTCCCCTCCTCTCTTGGGGGGTCTGACAAGTTCAATTGCTTGAAATTTTAACACTGCTGCCTGGCCTTGGTGTTTTGCATGCACGTGCTTGGATATTGGAGTGTCCCTACCATGAATAATGTCTCCAACATGCTCCCTAATACGACGACGAAGTTGTCGTGCTGTTTTACCCACATAATTTAGGGGGCATGGGCATGTAATAAGGTAGACTACTCCAGCTGTCTTGCAATTGACATAGTCCCGAATATTGTATTGTTTTTGGGTGACAACACTGGTAAAGCTATTTCCTTTAAGAATGAAATCACAGGCTTTACAACCACCGCATCTAAAAGTGCCTGGTGTTTGTCTATCCAGCCATGTACCCCTAGGTGAAATGGGGTCAAAACAGCTGTGCATGACTCTGTCCCTTATATTTTTCCCTCTCCGATACGTGACAGAAGGCCTCTGTGTGATCTGATCTGCTAGATCTATATCAGAACTGAGAATACGCCAATACCTATTCAGTATCTGCATAATGTCATTCTGTTTTGAGTCATAGGTGCCTATGAGTCTGGTAACTTGTTCCTCTTTCCGTTTTTTAGGGACCAGAAGACATTGCCTATCTGCATCCCTAGCTCCCTCATAGGCCCTTCTAATAACACTCTTGGGGAAACCTCTATCCTTCAATCTTGTTTTGAGTTCCTGGGCCTGGCACTCAAAATCACCCATAGAGCTACAGTTCCTACGTACTCTCATAAATTGGCCCTTCGGAATGCCACGTTTGAGGGAATAAGGATGACAGCTATTCCATTGCAAAAAACTATTTGTTGCTGTCTCTTTCCGATGTACCTTTGTGCGAATTGTACCTCCTTCCGTTTTTATGATTTTCAAGTCTAGAAAGGACAGTTCATTCTCACTGATCTCACATGTAAACCTAAGTCCTACATCATTTTTATTGAGGGCTGCTACGAACTTATGGAACTCGTCTACTGAAGAGTTCCAGAGAATAAGTACATCATCAATATATCTAATCCACAGTCCAACGGATGAAGTCCAATTTACAAATTTGTCACCAAAAACAATTGTCTCCTCCCACCAGCCAAGAAATAGATTTGCATAGGTGGGAGCAGCGGGACTCCCCATTGCAGTTCCACATTGCTGATGAAAGATCTTATCTTCAAATATAAATATATTTTTTTCAAGAACAAACTGTAATAACTGCAAAACAAATTGGTTATGAGCAGCAAACTGTGTACCTCTTGATCCCAAATAGTACTCAATCGCTTTATAGCCACATTTGTGAGGTATGGATGAATACAAGGCCTCAACATCCAAACTAGCCAGGATTGTATCTTTCTCCAGAGAAATACCATCAATCTGTTTCAAGACATCCATGGTGTCACGTACATATGATGTAAGACTTAAGACAAAGGGGCGCAACACCTGATCAACATAAGTACTCACATTTTGAGTTAAATTATTAATGCCTGAAACAATGGGTCTGCCACGTAAGGGAGGATACCCTTTGTGGATTTTGGGCAGGCTATAGAAACACGCCATAACAGGAAATTGTGGGTACAGGAACCCAAACTCTCCTGCACTAATCAAGGATCTGCTCTTTGCATCACTCAGAATGCTCAGCAACTCCTTCTTGAATAGTGCTGTGGGGTTATCCTTTAAAATGGTGTAACAATTATGGTTAAACAATATGTCCTCACACATTTTTTTATAATCATCCCTACTCATGACCACAATGTTACCACCCTTATCAGATGCTTTTAACACGATGTTCTGTTTTTTCTCTAGAGTGGTCAGAGCTAATCGTTCGGACCAGGACAAATTGTTATCCATGCCCCTACTATCCTGACTAAGATTTTTGATCTCATCTCCCACCATATCCACAAATAAATCCACATTGGTAAAATCTCCTATAGGTGGCAGCTTTCTACTCTTCATTTTTAGGTTGGTAAAGGGACCTAGACCTGGAGCTCTTCCAGATTCCTCTAATAACCCCTCCAAGGCTACAAGGCCTTCCATATCAGACTCTTCCAACCCTAGTTCCATACATTTTTTTCTATTATGATGTTTGAAAAATTTAATCCATTTGAGTTTGCAAGCAAATAAATTAAGATCTTTTATCCACGAGAAAGAGTCAAATTTAACTGTGGGGACAAAGGAAAGTCCTTTCTCTAATAATGTGTTCTCTGATGCGCTCAAATTGTATTCAGATAGGTTAATGATTTGTAGTCTATCCATATTTTTTCCCTTCATTAATCCTTTTGTCCCCTCAGCATATAGCGGGAAATGGGAGGATTGTTGGCTAAAAAATTATTGCCACTATTAGAAGAGGCTCTACCACGGCCTCTATTTCTACCTCTAGCTCCTCCCCTAAACTTTTGTTTCCCACCACTACCACCGAAAAATGGGCCCACTCTTTCAGAGTCTGTGGTTTCACTCTCTGATGTGGAAGGGTCAGATTCCCTCGGCCCCCTATTGGTCTGTTGATATTGTTGTTGTTGTGTATGGACAAAATCATACGCTTTTTTCTCCCTAAATTCCTGTAGATCTCTCTGGAATTGGAAGTGTTTGCGTTCCTTAAGATGATTGGTAAATCTCTCTAAAGTTTGTTGAAGGATTTTATCCCGTTTATCAAAACCAGGGGTATCTACCAGGGATTTAACTGCCTCAATCTCTTTTTTAAGCTCAGCACTAATAAAGTCGAACTGAATTTTTTCCTCCTCTACCAAAATCTGCATAAGCCTAAGTGAACTCCCTGTAATCTCCTGTTCCCACCTTTCTTTTATATTAGCAGTTTTTAATCTTAATGCTGGGACAATGGGGACCCTGAGGCCTCTGGGAACTATCTTGTTCTTTAAATAATTTTCCAGACTCTGGATCTCCCACCAACTTCTCGTATAATCTTTATGCAATCTATTAAGGTTTTTAAAGGTAGATTTAAGAGACGCACCCTGAACTGTATACACCAGTTCACATTCAGAGAAAACACTTTTAGCCTCACTCATCCACCCTTCTGTGTTTAAGTCTGAGAGTGCAAAGGCTGCCATACCCAGATAAAACAAAATTATTGACTGTATAGATTAAATATAGTTTCACTGTATAGTTAGATAGAATCTAATTGTGCTCCCACAATATAAAGAATTTTAATTATAAGGTTCACTGAATTGACAACTGAGTAAAAAGATATCTTTAATAGTAACTAGTTTAAAATCAGGGGTAACACACCACTGTGACATAAGCCCCACCGTGAAAATTTAAAAAATGTATTAAACAAGGAAACACTGAGTTATTATGATACCTATATCTCTGTGTATAAACGATATTTGTAGGAATCAGCATATACCCAGGGCACAACAGTAGTACAAGCCCTAATTATAGCATAGGTGTCCGACAATTACGGATCTCCTAACGCTGGGTTTCACACAATATATTGTCCCCAATGCACACATTCCTTAAACATTAAACGACCCTACGCGTTTCAGATACTCATCCTCAGGGGTCCGTATCTTGGTAACTCTGGCCTCATCACCAGCGATATTAGTATTTCAACAGCGGATATTCCGCTGTGCGTCACGGGAAGATGCACGTATCGATGTCAACGGCATACTCCATAGCAGGCGCTAGGTTACTATAAACGCTAAACTCCACCCATCGTGTACGGCGGCAAACATGAATTGACCAATCACAACACCCTCTCGATTCGTGACACCTGCCCATGTGACCCCCCGCCGTCAGCTGACAGCCAGGGGTCATCATCGGCCGCATCAAGCCGAACGCGCAGGCGCAGTGGAAGCCAAGGACGTGTCGCCCGGACTGCCAAACACGAGGAGGTAAGCGCTAAAAGATAATATATTGTAAGTATATCTTGCGGCACAGTGTACCACCGCAAGTGGGCAACCTCACAAAGCAACTCAAGAGAAAAAGACACATATGAGGTGGAAGAAATTGCTGAGGTCCCTATTCCTTAGAAAAACTGACAAAACGATCTCTTTGTATGTTGGCTAACAAGTATAGCCATCTCAAATAAGTAATGCACAAATGCAGATAAACACTCACCCACCCCAAGGTAAAACACCTATAGGGGGATGGTATCACACATTTTAAATAAAACATGTATAGTTAGTCTGCTCATTTAGACCTAGTGGTTGTATGCATTCCAGTCTATGGATCCACTGCGCTTCCTTCCGTAGAATCAGGTTATCCCAGTCCCCTCCTCTCTTGGGGGGTCTGACAAGTTCAATTGCTTGAAATTTTAACACTGCTGCCTGGCCTTGGTGTTTTGCATGCACGTGCTTGGATATTGGAGTGTCCCTACCATGAATAATGTCTCCAACATGCTCCCTAATACGACGACGAAGTTGTCGTGCTGTTTTACCCACATAATTTAGGGGGCATGGGCATGTAATAAGGTAGACTACTCCAGCTGTCTTGCAATTGACATAGTCCCGAATATTGTATTGTTTTTGGGTGACAACACTGGTAAAGCTATTTCCTTTAAGAATGAAATCACAGGCTTTACAACCACCGCATCTAAAAGTGCCTGGTGTTTGTCTATCCAGCCATGTACCCCTAGGTGAAATGGGGTCAAAACAGCTGTGCATGACTCTGTCCCTTATATTTTTCCCTCTCCGATACGTGACAGAAGGCCTCTGTGTGATCTGATCTGCTAGATCTATATCAGAACTGAGAATACGCCAATACCTATTCAGTATCTGCATAATGTCATTCTGTTTTGAGTCATAGGTGCCTATGAGTCTGGTAACTTGTTCCTCTTTCCGTTTTTTAGGGACCAGAAGACATTGCCTATCTGCATCCCTAGCTCCCTCATAGGCCCTTCTAATAACACTCTTGGGGAAACCTCTATCCTTCAATCTTGTTTTGAGTTCCTGGGCCTGGCACTCAAAATCACCCATAGAGCTACAGTTCCTACGTACTCTCATAAATTGGCCCTTCGGAATGCCACGTTTGAGGGAATAAGGATGACAGCTATTCCATTGCAAAAAACTATTTGTTGCTGTCTCTTTCCGATGTACCTTTGTGCGAATTGTACCTCCTTCCGTTTTTATGATTTTCAAGTCTAGAAAGGACAGTTCATTCTCACTGATCTCACATGTAAACCTAAGTCCTACATCATTTTTATTGAGGGCTGCTACGAACTTATGGAACTCGTCTACTGAAGAGTTCCAGAGAATAAGTACATCATCAATATATCTAATCCACAGTCCAACGGATGAAGTCCAATTTACAAATTTGTCACCAAAAACAATTGTCTCCTCCCACCAGCCAAGAAATAGATTTGCATAGGTGGGAGCAGCGGGACTCCCCATTGCAGTTCCACATTGCTGATGAAAGATCTTATCTTCAAATATAAATATATTTTTTTCAAGAACAAACTGTAATAACTGCAAAACAAATTGGTTATGAGCAGCAAACTGTGTACCTCTTGATCCCAAATAGTACTCAATCGCTTTATAGCCACATTTGTGAGGTATGGATGAATACAAGGCCTCAACATCCAAACTAGCCAGGATTGTATCTTTCTCCAGAGAAATACCATCAATCTGTTTCAAGACATCCATGGTGTCACGTACATATGATGTAAGACTTAAGACAAAGGGGCGCAACACCTGATCAACATAAGTACTCACATTTTGAGTTAAATTATTAATGCCTGAAACAATGGGTCTGCCACGTAAGGGAGGATACCCTTTGTGGATTTTGGGCAGGCTATAGAAACACGCCATAACAGGAAATTGTGGGTACAGGAACCCAAACTCTCCTGCACTAATCAAGGATCTGCTCTTTGCATCACTCAGAATGCTCAGCAACTCCTTCTTGAATAGTGCTGTGGGGTTATCCTTTAAAATGGTGTAACAATTATGGTTAAACAATATGTCCTCACACATTTTTTTATAATCATCCCTACTCATGACCACAATGTTACCACCCTTATCAGATGCTTTTAACACGATGTTCTGTTTTTTCTCTAGAGTGGTCAGAGCTAATCGTTCGGACCAGGACAAATTGTTATCCATGCCCCTACTATCCTGACTAAGATTTTTGATCTCATCTCCCACCATATCCACAAATAAATCCACATTGGTAAAATCTCCTATAGGTGGCAGCTTTCTACTCTTCATTTTTAGGTTGGTAAAGGGACCTAGACCTGGAGCTCTTCCAGATTCCTCTAATAACCCCTCCAAGGCTACAAGGCCTTCCATATCAGACTCTTCCAACCCTAGTTCCATACATTTTTTTCTATTATGATGTTTGAAAAATTTAATCCATTTGAGTTTGCGAGCAAATAAATTAAGATCTTTTATCCACGAGAAAGAGTCAAATTTAACTGTGGGGACAAAGGAAAGTCCTTTCTCTAATAATGTGTTCTCTGATGCGCTCAAATTGTATTCAGATAGGTTAATGATTTGTAGTCTATCCATATTTTTTCCCTTCATTAATCCTTTTGTCCCCTCAGCATATAGCGGGAAATGGGAGGATTGTTGGCTAAAAAATTATTGCCACTATTAGAAGAGGCTCTACCACGGCCTCTATTTCTACCTCTAGCTCCTCCCCTAAACTTTTGTTTCCCACCACTACCACCGAAAAATGGGCCCACTCTTTCAGAGTCTGTGGTTTCACTCTCTGATGTGGAAGGGTCAGATTCCCTCGGCCCCCTATTGGTCTGTTGATATTGTTGTTGTTGTGTATGGACAAAATCATACGCTTTTTTCTCCCTAAATTCCTGTAGATCTCTCTGGAATTGGAAGTGTTTGCGTTCCTTAAGATGATTGGTAAATCTCTCTAAAGTTTGTTGAAGGATTTTATCCCGTTTATCAAAACCAGGGGTATCTACCAGGGATTTAACTGCCTCAATCTCTTTTTTAAGCTCAGCACTAATAAAGTCGAACTGAATTTTTTCCTCCTCTACCAAAATCTGCATAAGCCTAAGTGAACTCCCTGTAATCTCCTGTTCCCACCTTTCTTTTATATTAGCAGTTTTTAATCTTAATGCTGGGACAATGGGGACCCTGAGGCCTCTGGGAACTATCTTGTTCTTTAAATAATTTTCCAGACTCTGGATCTCCCACCAACTTCTCGTATAATCTTTATGCAATCTATTAAGGTTTTTAAAGGTAGATTTAAGAGACGCACCCTGAACTGTATACACCAGTTCACATTCAGAGAAAACACTTTTACCCATTTTCCCCTTAGAGCATAGTAAAAAAATAAATCAGTAAACATAATTGGTATCACCGCGTCCGTAAAAGTCTGAACTATTACAATATATCTTTATTTAACCTGCACGGTGTACGCCGTAAAAAAAATAATTTAAACGCCAGAATCTCTATTTTTTGGTCACCTCATCTCCCATAAAAAATGAAATAAAAAGTGATTTCCCTTTGTAGATGTCTGTTACACATACTTTGTGAGAGATACTATATATTGATACTTTCCGCTTTACATAAATTCAGTCATACTTTAATTGTTATAATGGTAGTATCTTTATATAATATTTATTAGACTTTCCTATTCCCTTGTATGTTATAATTTAGTTACCTGACCAGAAGGTGTGTTTTTCAGTTATTTTTCTGTACATTTTGTGGGTAGTTTCAGTCCGGGAAACGGTATATAAATAGTTTGATTATCTTCATATGTTTCGCACTATAGAACACATACATATTCATTCCTTCTATTGGAATATATTTTAACTATTAATTTATAAAATACATATATATATATATTTTTACCTCAAAGTGTGCTGAGTAGATCCTGTAATTTTTTTCTCTTTTCTTTTTTTTTTTTGCAGCACTGAAATAGCTTAAGAAATAACATAAGAGCATACCCATGATGGGATTCCTTCACAGGATGACTCCACCCTGACGCGCGTTTCGGCAATGCATTCATTATTTGTTACAGGGGCATAGCTAGGGGGGGGCAGGCGGGGCATGTGCCCGGCCGCAACTTAGAGGGGGGCGCCAACGATCGGTGTCGGCGTCCTGCCATCTAGGTGAGCTTCTGGCCTAAGGCGCAGGGCACAGCAGCTAAGAACTGTAACAGCAGCTGTAGTCTCTGCTGCTAACAAATCTCCCCCTCCAGCCCCCTCCCTACTCTTTACACCTTTCCTCGGGCTGCTTCTGTTATCATTCAGGACTTGAGGGAGGGGAAGGGGAGACTGTCTGCGGCACTGTGTCGGGCCATCAAGCTGCAGAACTCCCTTCACAATTATCCTACATAAAAGGTAAGTGCATGTTTGTTTACAATGTGTACTTTATAAGTGTATAATGTGTGCATGTAATGTGCATATTTGTGATGTGTACATGTGTGTGTGTGTGTATATATAATTTATGTGATGTGTACATGTGTGTATATACAGTATGTGATGTGTTCTTGTCTGTATATATAGTGTATGTGATGTGTACATGTGTATATATAGTGTATGTCATGTGTGCATATAGTGTGTGATGTGTTCATGTGTGTATATATAGTGTGTGATGTGTTCATGTGTGTGTGTATATATAGTGTATGTGATGTGTTCATGTGTGTATATATAGTGTATGTTGTGTTCATGTGTTTATATATAGTGTGTGATGTGTACATGTGTATATATAGTGTGTGATGTGTTCATGTCTGTATATATAGTGTATCTGATGTGTACATATGTATATATATAGTGTGATGTGTGTGTATATATAGTGTGTGATGTGTACATGTGTGTGTATATATAGTGTGTGATGTGTACAGTGTGTGATGTGTACATGTGTGTAATGTGTTCATGTGTGTATATATAGTGTGTGATGTGTACATGTGTGTATATATAGTGTGTGATGTGTACATGTGTGTATATATAGTGTGTGATGTGTTCATGTGTGTATATATAGTGTGTGATGTGTACATGTGTATATATAGTGTATGTGATGTGTACATGTGTATATATAGTGTGATGTGTACATGTGTGTATGTGTATATGTATGATGTGTTCATGTGTGTGTATATATAGTGTATGTGATGTGTACATATTGTGAGGGTTTAGCATCAGGAGAGGTTGGTACAGCGGTTTCTTTGTAGCCAGAGACAGGGACACCGTGCATTAAAAGTCATAACAGGGCTTTGCCTGTGTTTTTATTCTTGTCAAAGAAACAGCCTCTTGTACAACAAGGCAAAATACAAAATAAATCCTGCTCGTCTGAGCACTAACTAAACAAGATATTATCTAACTATACCAAGTGCCTTCCTACCAGGCACTGGACACAAAGTAACACAGGTCTTTACTCACATAGCATACAGGCTACTCCAGCCTTAGTAGTCTCCAGTCTGAGTCAGGGGTGAGACTCCCACACACTGTGTCTGCACCTTTTTATACACAGGCTAAAGGTGCAGCTAATTGAGCAGCAACCTTGTCCTACAAACAGAGATGGACTAGGGATTGGGGAACCCGCCCTGCTCTTCTCCAATCCAACTCCAGGCCCTTTTTTCCGGCTTTTCCTTAAGCCGAGATTGGAAAACTAGAGCTTTCTATTGCAAGAACTACTCATTGCCTGGAGCCTAGGATACATATGACAGGATTCTAGGGGAAATATACCTTCCCTCAATGACTTTACCTGTCACTGTCTCACATACCCTCTTCCTCTGTTCGAGCCCGTGGGATCGGACACATTTAGCTACAAGGCAGTGTGTCCTAGACAAAGAGTCAGCATTGCCCTGCAGTTTTCCTGCTCTGTGTTCCACAGTATATTTGAAGTTCTGCAAAGTAAGAAACCACCGTGTAACTCTTGCATTTCTCTCTTTAGCTTGACACATCCACGTAAGAGGAGAGTGGTCTGTAACTAACCTAAACCGACGACCCAATACATAATATCTCAGGGACTCAAGTGCCCACTTAATTGCCAAGCACTCCCGTTCAACTATGCTATAGTTTTTCTCAGCCGGGGTAAGTTTTCTGCTCAAATAGGTCATAGGATGTTCCTCACCACCCACCTCTTGTGACAGAACTGCTCCGAGCCCCACATTAGAAGCATCAGTTTGGACAACAAACTCCTTTTTGAAGTCAGGAGTGACTAAGACTGGTTGGTTACACAGGGCCAGTTTCAACTCTTGAAAGGCGCTTTCAGCCTTCGTGTCCCACTTGACAATGACAGACTTGCTTCCCTTGGTAAGATCTGTCAGGGGCGCTGCTGTGCTGGCAAAGTTTGGAATGAACCTGCGGTAATAACCCACAATTCCTAGAAAAGCTCTGACCTGCTTTTTGGTTGAGGGCTGGGGCCAGTTTTGGATAGCCTCAACTTTGTTGACCTGTGGCTTTATCACCCCTCTCCCAATTATGTACCCCAGATACCGTGCTTCCTCCAAGCCTAAGGAACATTTCTTTGGGTTTGCTGTTAACCCCGCGGCTCTGAGGGAGTTTAGTACTGCTTGTACTTTTGGTAAGTGGCTTTCCCAGTCATCACTAAAGATTATAATGTCATCCAGATATGCCGAAGCATACCGACGATGGGGTCTGAGGACTATGTCCATTAACCTTTGAAAGGTCGCTGGAGCCCCATGTAGCCCAAATGGTAAACAAATATATTGAAACAGACCATCCGGGGTGATGAACGCAGTTTTCTCTTTGGCGCCCTCCGTGAGGGGTACTTGCCAATAGCCTTTGGTTAAATCAAGTGTTGAAAAATACCTTGAATGGCCCAGTCTCTCTATTAACTCGTCAACTCTTGGCATTGGGTATGCGTCAAACTTTGACATCTCATTTAACTTGCGGAAGTCGTTACAGAAACGCAATGACCCATCTGGTTTCGGAATCAATACAATGGGACTGGACCATTCACTTTTTGACTCTTCAATAATCCCAAGGTCTAGCATTTTCTTGACCGCCTCAGATATGGCTTGTCTACGAGCTTCAGGGACTCCGTAGGGTTTCAAGTGGACCCGAACCTGAGGCTCGGTCACAATGTCATGTTTTATTATACTGGTCTGTCCTGGCAGTTCTGAAAACACGTCTGTGTTTCTCTGCACAAACTCTTTTGTCTCCTCTTTCTGTGGCTTTGCGATCGATTCTGACACATACACATCTGGGTTAGGACTATAGGGGGTCCTTACTGCCATGAGGGTCTCTCTTTCTTTCCATGGCTTAATTAAGTTTACATGGTATAACTGCACTGTCTTCCTTTTACCTGGTTGGTAAACTTTATAATTTACATCCCCCACCTTTTCAATTATCTCATACGGCCCTTGCCATCTAGCAAGAAATTAGCTTTCTACGGTTGGCACTAAGACCAACACTCGATCACCAGAGTTAAAATTTCTAACTTTAGCCGTTCGGTTATACACCCTGCTCTGAGCATCCTGAGCTTGCTCCAAGTGTTCCTTAACTATCGGCATGACTGCAGCGATTCGGTCTTGCATCAACGTGACATGCTCAATTACACTCCTATAAGGTGTGGACTCTTGCTCCCAGGTTTCCTTGGCTATGTCCAGGAGACCACGGGGTTGTCTGCCGTATACAAGTTCGAAAGGAGAAAACCCTGTGGATGATTGAGGAACTTCACGTACAGCGAACATCAAATAGGGCAGAAGACAGTCCTAATCCTTCCTAACCACCTTCCTCAACATGCCTTTTAATGTCTTATTGAATCTTTCGACAAGACCATCAGTTTGAGGGTGATATATAGAGGTACGCAGGTGTTTAATTTTCAGCAGTTTACATAATTCCTTGGTGATTTTGGACATAAAGGGAGTTCCCTGATCGGTAAGGATTTCCTTAGGTAAACCAGTACGGGAAAACATGTAAAACAACTCTCTTGCAATGGCTTTTGAAGAGGAATTTCGCAAAGGGACTGCCTCAGGGTAGCGTGTGGCATAGTCCAACACCACTAGGATATATTGATGTCCTCTAGAGGATTTGACTAAAGGGCCGACCAGATCCATGGCAATTCTTTCAAAAGGGATCCCAATGATAGGCAAAGGCACCAGCGGACTCCTAAAATGTGGCATAGGAGCCGTTATCTGACACTCCGGGCAGGACTCGCAATACCTGAACTTCCGTATATACCCCCAGCCAGAAGAATCGTTGTAAGATACGCTCTCTGGTCTTTTCGCAACCTAGATGTCCACCCAGCACGTGTTTATGAGCCAGGTCCAACACCGTTCTACGATACGGTTGGGGTATCACCAGCTGTTCAACAACCTCCCCACGTACGTTATCTATCCGATACAGCAAATCCTGGTTAACCGCCATGTGTGGAAACACCTTATCAGCCCCTGGATGTTGAGGCACTCCATTTAATACCTTAGTATTTTCCCTGGCTTTTACCAATGTGGGATCGCTAAGTTGAGCGGTCCCAAAATTGTTACGTGATACATTTAACTCTGGTATCTCAGAAATTTCCTCCTGCTCATCTGTTTCACCAGCAAAAACAGACAGAGGAAATTTATCAGGCTCAGTAGTCACCCCTACTGCTGGCACCTTAGCATCTTCGTTAAAGGGTTCTGGGCTAATCACAGCGCACACATTAATACCATCATTAACATTTACAGTGGAGGTTACATCTTTCTTCCTCCACAAGTCCCAGAACACTGGGAAGTCTCTCCCCAGGATCACACTGTGCATCAGGGACTTGACCACACCCACTTCATGGCAAGCGGTTCCACAGGAAGTCTCTAGAGTGACCAAAGCGGTGGGGTATTCTTTAGTGTCCCCATGTATGCACAGGACCCCTATACTATGTCCGCTGAATGTTCCAGGGTCTATCAGGCTGGCATGCACCAGGGTAACCAGACTCCCAGAATCCAGCAAGGCACTCACAGTACACCCTTCCACTTTTACGACACACATTTATTGCTCAGTCTCGTAAACAGTCTCAGCAGAACAAACAGGACGTGCAAACAAGGATATTCGCCTTGCTGCATCACAGTCCATTGGCTCAGTAGTCAGGGAACAATTGGCAGCAATATGCCCAGGTCCATAACACCGCCAGCACTGAGACCGTGGTCTGGCCTTCAGTGTCTCTCTGGGATTTCTTCCCTCCGTCTGCTCCCCTTCTGAGCCACCTCCCTTAAAGACATTTCTCACCCCTCTAGTAAATGGAACAGTCTTACCGGGTGCTCCGCACGATTTGCTGTTCCTGGGGTTAGAACATCCAGGCGGTAGTTCTTGGAGTAGATCCTGAGTAGCTCTGTACCTTTCAATCAGGTTCACCAGCTGTTCCGCATCTGTAGGATCTCCTTGACCGACCCAACGCTGAACCTTCGGTGGTAAGGAGCGGATGTATTTGTCAAGCACCACTCTCTCCACGATCTGCGCAGGGGTTGATTCCTCTGGCTGTAGCCATTTCCTTGCAAGATGGACAAGATCATACATTTGTGATCGCGCAGGTAGGTGTTCCACGAAAGTCCAGTTGTGCACCCGTCGAGCACGCACATTCATATTAACACCCAGACGGGCAAGGATCTCACCCGTCAGCTTGGAGTAATCCTTGGCATCCTGCTCATTGACATCAAAGTACGCCTTTTGCGGCTCTCCGGTTAGGAAAGGTGCCACCACTGCTCTGAAGGTAACTTCTCTCGTTCTGCCACTCGCTCAAACACCATGAGATAGGCCTCAACGTCGTCGGTGGATGTCATCTTCTGCAGAGATGTCTGTACCGCTGCACGAGTGGTTTGGCGCAAACCATGAGGCCCCGCTGACCTCTCCACTGAGGCCTGAATTTGGTCTTGCAAATAGCGATTAATTTACTGCTGTTCTTTTAAGGCCAGTCTGTGGGCTTCACCCAGCAGAATATTGGTTTCAGCCTGTGCACGCATGGCTTCCTCATGCACCATTCGCTGAGTCGCGCTGGCTTCTTGCAGAGCTGTGCTTATCTTCCCCTGGTTGATATTAGCCTGAATCAGCTGTTTAAGTATTTCATCCATTTTAACAGTCTCTTTTAGCCCTGTTGCCGCCTTCACCCAAGACATACACTTCCAAGCACTCTCGGGGAGAAAAAATTGTGTTGTTGCCCCTAGCAACGATTTTCCACTTGGAGCAGCAAAAGTCCTTTTAAATAGGTGTATGTCTCTTTAAGACCGTGCCCGCATCGGCCACCATATGTGAGGGTTTAGCATCAGGAGAGGTTGGTACAGAGGTTTCTTTGTAGCCAGAGACAGGGACACCGTGCATTAAAAGTCATAACAGGGCTTTGCCTGTGTTTTTATTCTTGTCAAAGAAACAGCCTCTTGTACAACAAGGCAAAATACAAAATAAATCCTGCTCGTCTGAGCACTAACTAAACAAGATATTATCTAACTATACCAAGTGCCTTCCTACCAGGCACTGGACACAAAGTAACACAGGTCTTTACTCACATAGCATACAGGCTACTCCAGCCTTAGTAGTCTCCAGTCTGAGTCAGGGGTGAGACTCCCACACACTGTGTCTGCACCTTTTTATACACAGGCTACAGGTGCAGCTAATTGAGCAGCAACCTTGTCCTACAAACAGAGATGGACTAGGGATTGGGGAACCCGCCCTGCTCTTCTCCAATCCAACTCCAGGCCCTTTTTTCCGGCTTTTCCTTAAGCCGAGATTGGAAAACTAGAGCTTTCTATTGCAAGAACTACTCATTCCCTGGAGCCTAGGATACATATGACAGGATTCTAGGGGAAATATACCTTCCCTCAATGACTTTACCTGTCACTGTCTCACAATATATATATATAGTGTATGTCATGTGTACATGTGTATATATAATGTGTGAGGTGTTCATGTGTGTATATATAGTGTGTGATGTGTTCATGTGTGTATATATAGTGTGTGATGTGTTCATGTGTGTGTATATATAGTGTGTGATGTGTATGTGTTCATGTGTGCCTATGACTTTCAACGGAATTGCTGCAGAAATTTTCTTCAGCAATTCTGTTGTGTGTGTGGACAAACCCTAAATCCGCAGTATAAGGGCTTCTCCACACGTATTGGAATTGCTGCAGAAAATTTCTGCAGCAACTAGCAGAAATTCTACTGTGGAAAAACAGCATAATTTCTTGCGTTTTTTGCTGCATAAAATGGTGCGGATTTTGCTGCGTTTTTCACAATGTTGGGGGATGGTGACATCTCAGAAAAACGCAGCAATTCAGTCCACTTTCCGCAGCAGGAATTGACATGCTGCGGTACGAAAAATACGCACCGCAGGTCAATTTCTGGTCAGAAATTTTACGCAGCGTGTGGATGGGATTTGATAAGTATCATTCACTTTGCTGCTACTGTATTTTGCTGTGTATTTAAATACGCAGCAATTCCGTTACATGTGGACAAGCCCAAATGCAGTAGCAACAGAACAAATCTCACCCACACGATGAGCGGGAAAAAGGCTCAGTAATTGACCTGCGGTCCGTTTTTTTAATCCGCAGCATGTTAATTTTATTTGCGTAAAAGCTGCTTAGTTGTTTCGGGTTTTCCCCATTTAACTCAATGGAGAAGTAAAACTCGCAACAAATAGCAGATGTTGTGTTTTTTTGCAGCGTAAATGCAGCGATTCCGATGCAAAAAACGCAACTCAGGAAAAATGTTAATCTTATACTTACCTAGAATTCTGTTTCTTTTTCCGGGCCGGCCTCCTGGGACGACGTTTCATCCCATGTGACCGCTGCAGTCAATGGCAGTCTGCAGCGGTCACATGGGATGAAACATCATCCCAGGGTAGCAGAATGTAGGAGGGAAGCGTCGCCATGGTAAGTATCAATTTTTTTTTCTGCTCATTTTTCCGCAGCGGCCATTCCTGGCCGAAAAATTGCACCACAGGACAGTGCTTTTACACAGCGTATCTTCCCTGTGTGAACATACCCGTACAGTATATACGTATAGTAGCTGCTGTCTTACAACGATACAGCTGCAAACCACATCAACATGCTGCATTCCCACGAGTCAGCGCAGATTTCAAATTATTGTTAATGTCCATGGAGTTTTTTGCAGATATTAAGAATCATTTAAAAACTGTAATGACTTTTGGTAAAACTGCATGTGCTAAGTGTTTTACTGGACAATGGTTGTTACGATCTGATTGTTTGCATTAAAGGTTATGTACACCTTTGAAAGGGATTTTTTTTTTTAAATGTCAGTCAGTGTGTTTTGTGCAACTTTATAATTAGTTTTTTATTAAAAAATCTTTTTACTTTTTGAGATACAGCTGCTCTGTGTCCTGTATAAAGAGCAGCTGTATCTTACGCTGAATCCTGAACATGTCAGGTCTGTGGGACTGATTGGTTCAGTGTCAGCGGGTCCTGTGTGTCTCTGACACGCTGGATCCACCTGTAATACATCACATCTAAGTTAGATGTGATAGATTACAGGTGGATACAGTCAACTACTCTATTGATACCGCCAATAAAACGGAAACCTTGTGAAACGGAGACAAACGGAAACCATTAGCAACGGAAGCGATACCATTCAAATGGTAACGGAAAGCTATGGTTTCCGTTTGGTTTCCGCTTGTGGGTTCCCCTGACGGAAAGGTCTGATGGAACCCATGAACGGAACCACGGCGCAGGTGAGAACGAAGCCTAATTATTACTGTATGATCTTTACAGATGGTGGAGGGTACTATTTTTTGGGGTATAAGCAACTCCCAGTATATGATTATCATTATTCAGGTCATACTGGAAGCTGCTAACCTGGCTTTGCAAATGATCTCTGTACTGAAATGTATTTGTACTGAGCTTTGTTCTGGTGTTGTATTAATGTACTGAGCTTTGTTCTGGTGCTGTATATATATATAATGAGCTTTGTTCTAGAACTGTATATATGTAATGAGCTTGGTTCTGGTGTTGTATATATGTACTGAGCTTTGTTTTGGCGCTGTATATGTGTAATGAGCTTTGTTCTGGTGCTGTATATATGTAATGAGCTTTGTTCTGGTGCTGCATATATGTAATGAGCTTGGTTCTGGTGTTGTCTATAGAACTATATTGCTTGTAAAATGTACAAATGTTTTTATGCTCGAGTTACATAAAAAAAATGTGGAAAATAAATGACACGTCATTGATTGGTAGAGAAAACAAACATGGCGAGGGGGAAGGAGCTGTCGAGAAAGAGGTTGGGGGGGGCGCCAAACTGAATCTTTGCCCCGGGTGCTGGAGAACCTAGCTACGCCTCTGACTTGTTATTTCTAAGCTATTTCGGTGACTCTTACAACATGGTTTATTTATTAGTCCCATGTTATATGCTTATGTAAATATTACTTTATTACATGTACCATTGTAATCTCATCATGGGTATGCTCTTACGTTACTTTTAAGCTATTGTAGTGACTTTTACCACATGGTTTATACATTAGCCCCATGTTATGCTTCTATGCAAATGTTACCTCATTAGATGTACTACTGTTTTCTTCAATATGTTGTAACTATTGATCTCCTCCACGGGCTGACGCCATTTGTCATCATCGCATGACTCAATTTTTATTCTTGCATTACATTACGATGTTTAATAAAAACATTCTACTTTTCTAAAAATTGGTGTGTGCCGTTGCTGACTTTCCCATTTTATAAGTTATCTGTAATGATCTGTAACATACAAGCGTAACCTTTGGCATTGAGCACCACCTTGTGGCTATTTTCTTTTTCTTGCTCCGTGCTTAATTTTTACTTTGGTTTTATTCAAGCAGATCAAACAAATGAGAATATATATACTATTCTATATACAAGAAAAAAGATTGCAGCACCCCAGCAAGGTCCAGTAAGAAAATCTGTGGGTTTTATTTGCCCATGTTTAAAGCCAAGAGACGTTTCAGTTCCACCAAGGAACTTTTTTCAAGTATTTTTTAAAGCATTCCACAGTTATTACCACATAAAAATACAGATGTCCGATTTGAAAATGGGGCTGCATCCTAAGGGCGAAAACTGGTTGTGAGTCCCCTCTCTTGAAGTAAAATGACTGTGGGTGACTTACAAATCACAGACTCTGTCCAGCACATGCACCTGCTATATATTCCTAGAACATTTATGTTTTAAAACTGCAGAACTAATATTACAGATACAGTATGCCAAACTAATCTAGCCAATTAGCGAATTTTACAAATATATTACTCTTTAAATCAAGAAGGCCTAGGTGGGCGCTACCTAGTTACTTTGGGCTACAATAATTCCTTATGGTTTTAAACAACAATGCAACCTATAAGTATATAATACACTTTTTCGACTGTATGCTCGTAAGGACAGGGACCTTTCTCCTTTTGTCTCATAATTTGTTCATTCTTTTTCGATCATTTCTAATTTTCTTGTTTTTTACTTCCCCAATTCTAAAGCGTTGTGAAATATATTGGCGCAATATAAATAAAATGTTGTGTGAATATACTTTAAAGAGGCTCTGTCACCAGATTTTGCAGCCCCTATCTGCTATTGCAGCAGATAGGCGCTGCAATGTAGATTACAGTAACGTTTTTATTTTAAAAAAACGAGCATTTTTGGCCAAGTTATGACCATTTTCGTATTTATGCAAATGAGGCTTGCAAAAGTACAACTGGGCGTGTTGAAAAGTAAAAGTACAACTGGGCGTGTATTATGTGCGTACATCGGGGCGTGTTTACTACTTTTACTAGCTGGGCTTTCTGATGAGAAGTATCATCCACTTCTCTTCAGAACGCCCAGCTTCTGGCAGTGCAGATCTGTGACGTCACTCACAGGTCCTGCATCGTGTCGGCACCAGAGGCTACAGTTGATTCTGCAGCAGCATCAGCATTTGCAGGTAAGTAGCTACATCGACTTACCTGCAAACGCCGATGCTGCTGCAGAATCATCTGTAGCCTCTGGTGCCGGCTCGTCTGACACGATGCAGGACCTGGGGAAGTGACGTCACAGCGTGATCTCTCGAGAACACGGCTGTGTCTGCACTGCCAGAAGCTGGGCGTTGTGAAGAGAAGTGGATGATACTTCTATACACAACGCCCAGCTAGTAAAAGTAGTAAACACGCCCCGATGTACGCACATAATACACGCCCAGTTGTACTTTTACTTTTCAACACGCCCAGTTGTACTTTTGCAAGCCTCATTTGCATAAATACGAAAATGGTCATAACTTGGCCAAAAATGCTCGTTTTTTAAAAATAAAAACGTTACTGTAATCTACATTGCAGCGCCTATCTGCTGCAATAGCAGATAGGGGTTGCAAAATCTGGTGACAGAGCCTCTTTAAGTAATAATTTTCTAAATACTGTCCATAAATAAGTGAAAGTAGGTAGAATGTTGCCTTTGCTGATTTTTAGTATTTTTAGCATTTCAAATATACAGTCACAAAGAACACAAACATATCGTTGACAATTAGGCAGGAATAAAAGAAGGAATAAAATAAGAGTGGGAAAGGTTGGGTGAGGAAGGAAATTACCCTACTAATTATTTTAGTGAAAGGCTATGAGGGGAAGCCCATAATAGGAGTCAACTTATACTTGTATAAATCTGTGGTTTGTAAGTGAATCCAAGGGGACCAGGTAGTGTTGAAGGAGTTCTCAGAGTTCCTTAGTGATGCAGTAAGCCCCTCTATCCTAAAAATGTCATCAACTCTACGCACCCACTGAATAACAGATAGTGCAAAGGTATTCTTCCAGAGAGCTGTGGACTGTGTAAGTGTAGTACCGCTGAGGGAGTTTGTTAATGTGTAAGGGTATGTGCACACACACAAACTCAAAAACATCTGAAAATACAGAGCTGTTTTCAGGGGACGTTTTTGGAGCTGTTTTTCTATAGAGTCAATGAAAAACGGCTCCAAAAATGGCTCAAGAAGTGACATGCACTTCCTTTTCGCGGGCGTTTTTTTTTTATGTAGCTGTTTTTTAAACGGCCGTGTAAATAAATGCCTCATTGGAACAGAACGCCATTTTTCCCTTTAAAATCAATGGGCAGATGTTTGGGGGCGTTCTGCTTCCGAATTTTCGTCCGTTTTTCGTCCATTTACAGCCCGAAAAATGGCCGAAAATAAGCCGTGTGAACAAACCCTAAGAGGAAAATGGCCAGAGATCTGTTTAAAGAAAGTCCAGTAACTTGACATGAGATTCTGTGATGATTCTGTGAGTATAAGGCCCTGTTCACACTGAGGTTTTTGCTGTGGAAACCGCGGCAAAAAACGGCCAAAATTGACTCCCATTGATTTTTTACCGCGAGCAGGAAAAAACTCTGTTAGGCTATGTGCACACGTAGTGACCAAAAACGTCTGAAAATACAGAGCTGTTTTCAAGGGAAAACAGCCCCTGCTTTTCAGAAGTTTTTTGAGCATCTCGCGTTTTTTACGTCCGTTTTTGGAGCTGTTTTCAATGGAGTCTATGAGAAAACAGCTCCAAAAACGTCCAAAGAAGTGTCCTGCACTTCTTTTGACGAGGCTGTATTTTTACACGTCATCGTTTGACAGCTATCAAACGACGACACGTAAATGACAGGTCGTCTGCACAGTACGTCGGCAAACCCATTCAAATGAATGGGCAGATGTTTGCCGACGTATTGTAGCCTTATTTTCAGACGTAAAACAAGGCATAATACGCCTCGTTTACGTCTGAAAATAGGTCGTGTGAACCCAGCCTAAGGCTGGGTTCACACTGAGTTTTTTGCAGGTAGAAAATCTGCCTCAAAATTTTGTTTGGAATTTGGAGGCAGATTTTGCTCTGCCTGCACGCCGATTTTCGAGGCGTTAATCACCCGCCGCCATTGAGCGCCGCGGGCAAAAAACACTGCGAAATACGCTTCTTCTGCTTCCCATTGATGTAAATCGGAGGTCAGAAGCGTAAATGCCCGAAGATAGGGCATGTCCCTTCTTTTTTCCAGTGAGCTGGTTTTTCAGTTTTTTTGGCGCGTTTTCCGATGCGGTTTTCTGTCTATCCACTGGCCCTAAAAAGAAGCGACATGCCCTATCTTGAGGCGTTTTCCGCCTCAAAAACCCCATTGAAATCAATGGGAGACGTTCTTTGAAGCGTTTTTCGGAATAAAGTAGTCACCCACACAGGAGAACGTATATGGTTGCTAGGCAACATCATGTACCAAAGCCAACAAAATACATAAATACAATAATAAACATTTAGCAAAGAAATTAAATAAGAATAAAACTTTGTGTAAGCAATTATTGTGAAGTTCGGCTATACTGTATAGTTAATGGGCATGTGAGCATATTTATGCAATCAGTATTTTGTAACAATGAATTTGATAACGTTTTATGTAATGTATATGTGTACACAATAAGATTTCTTTTATTTCAGATCAAATAATTGCTATTATTATAACTTGCAAAATATGCAAAAATATGTAAAAATTCATTCATTCATTCATTACAAAACATTTTTTGACAAATTTCATAGGCTAATATATTCAATTTTACAATAGTAATATTTTACCTTTTTGGATTTTTCATTTCTTCTGTAACATAATTTATACAATCCCAGCCAGAAAATGAATACAAAGCTGAGTAAAAGGCCATAGTTAATGACCCTATATTGGTTTTAGAGCCTTCAAATGATCTTTCTAAATTATAGGTGTTACCTGGAATGGCAATATAAAGTAAAACTTATCATTCAAAGTGTTGACTATTTATTTTTTCTGCATAAATCAGTAGTACATGTGAATAAATTAAGCTTTGTAATATATCTTTGCAGGGTAAAATGACATCTTCCTCAACTTCCAGCATCCTGTCGTTCCCCATTCTTTGGCTGCAGGCTCTCTGTAAATGTTCAGAAACCTCCTAAACATAATAAGTCTGTCTAGATCAGTGGTGGTCAAATGAACATACAGGGTGGGCCTCAAATGCAGCCTATAACTTCAATAAATTACTTTATTAGTTTGGTACATATTAAAACATACAATGACCACTAAAAGGAGATCGCACATACTAAATATGGTAGCAGCAAGAGGATATGGATGCCTGGATTACAGGGTATGCAAGGTACATATATTAAAGTACAAAGTGCAAAAACAAATGAATCAAATGCCAGAACCAGAATGTAACATGTCTACAGAGTTATCACATGTGCCAGCAGTGGCGTAACTACCGCGGTAGCAGCAGTAGCGGCTGCTACGGGGCCCGGGGCTTGAGGGGGCCCGGTGGCGCCGCTAGCAGCCGTTATGGCTACTACAGCGGTAGCGTCGCTACTGTGGGGCCCGCGACGCCGAGACTTACACAGGCCCTCTCATGCCTGTAGGTGTCGCTAGCACCGGAGGGGGCCCCAGTGCTAGCGGCAGCCAAATACATGTATTAGCACTGAATGGCCGGGCATGTTCCATCCAGTGCCTTACAATGACACTGATTGGCTAGCGGCGCGATGACATCATCGCGCCGCTTCCATGCTTAGAAGGTGCTGATTGGCGGGGCAAGTCATTCTGCCCCGCCAATCAGCGTCATTGGAGGATGCTCGTTCAGCTCCTGCAGACATGCTCAGAAGAGAGCATGTCTGCATCGCCAGTGAACAGCGTGGGAACCGGAGAATGTGAGTATGTCAAGTTTTTGTTTTTTCCCCCTCATAAAAATGTGAATGGCATTATCTATAGTGGGGGGGGGGGTCATCTTTATGTGGGCTATTATATATAGGGTTCTATATGTGGGGCAGTAGCTACAGGGGGGTCTATATGTGGGGCAGTAGCTACAGGGGGGGTCTATATGTGGGGGTGTGGGCCACTATATACAGGGGGCTCTATATGTGGGCCATTATATACAGGGGGCTCTATATGTGGGCCACTATATACAGGGGGGGTCTATATGTTGGCCACTATATACAGGGGGCTCTATATGTGAGCCATTATATACAGGGGGCTCTATATGTGGGCCACTATATACAGGGGGGGTCTATATGTGGGCCACTATATACAGGGGGGTCTATATGTGGGCCACTATATACAGGGGTGGGTTACCTGTGGGGCACTAGCAACAGGGTGGCTATATGTAGTGCACAGTCTACAGGGGTGGGCTATATGTGGGACACTATATACAGGGGGAGCTATATGTGAGACACTATGTACAGAGGTGGGCTATACGTGGAGCAAGAACTATAGGGGAAGCTATATGTAGGGCAGCACCGTGGCTCAGTGGTTAGCACTATTGCCTTGCAGCTCTGGAGTCCATATGTGGGCACTATCTATAGGGGCTTCTATGTAGGTCACTATCTACAGGGGCCACGTTGTGTGTTTGTGACAGTTATATTTAGATGTGTTGAGAATTTTAACTTTGTTTACAGGTGCAGAAATGTTTTAAAAGTGAGAAGCTGAAGACATCTGAATGGAAAACTGCAGAAATGGGTCATGGCCGGTAGAAATCCATCATAGATGTCTGAACCGGAGGGAGAAGAAAAGAACTAGAATCTGAGACGTCACCGGTGAGTCACTTAATGTAAATGTTTATTCTGCCTCTAATCAGTAATGTAGTCACTGTATGATCTGCAGCGAGATGATGGTGATAGGATTTTTTTTGTGAAACCGCATCTCCCAGCATATCCTTATCATTGTTCAGGCCATGCTGGGAGCTGTAGTTTTACGCCGTACAAACCTATACGCAGTGGCGTAACTACCGCTATAGCAGCCGTAGCGACTTCTACAGGGCCTGCAGCATGAGGGGGCCCGTGCCACCCGCCGGCACGGCCCCCTCCCATGGCAGCAGGCTCCGCTAGCAGCCGCTATGGCTGCTACAGCACGACGCCACTGAAGGGGTTGTTCCTACATAAGACATGTATCCCCTAATCACAGGATAGGGGATACATGTGTGATCGCTGGCAGCGATGAGGAGAACGGGGGACCGAAAGTCCCCCCTAAGTTCTCCATGACAAACCTCGGACTTCCGGGGTCTGTGTCGGCAGCTCCGTAGAAATGAATGGAGCGCCGGTCGCGCTTGTGCGCATGCGTGACTAGCGCTCCTTTCATTTTTATTGAACTGCGCAGACGCCGGAAGTCCGAGGTTAGTCATGGAGAACTTCGGGGGACTTTCGGTCCCCCATTCTCCTTATCGCTGCCAGCGATCACACATGTATCCCCTATCCTGTGGATAGGGGATGCATGTCTTTTGTAGGACAAACTATAGGCCGTTTTTTTTGGAGGGGGGGGTACATTGCGTTATCTACAGAGGGGTTCTGTATGGCATTTTCTAAAGGGGGGGCTGTATGGCATTCTCTATAGGGGGGACTGTATGGCGTTATCTACAGGGGGGCTGTATGGCGTTATCTACAGAGGGGGTCTGTATGGCGTTATCTACAGGGGGGCTGTATGGCGTTATCTGCAGGGGGCTGTGTATGGTGCTATCTATAGGGGGGCGCTGTGTGGTGGAATCTATAGGGAGGCACTATCTACAAAGGGGGGGGGGGGTTGCGTGATACCCAGCAGAGGGGGGGCCCTAGTCAAAAGTTTGCTATGGGGCCCAGTCTTTCCTAGTTACGCCCCTGTGTGCCAGTATGTATCATCAACAATATAAAGACATGAGTAGTACGAGTGAAATAAGGCATACAGACAAAGAGGGTTACTCACTGCCCAACACGTGTTTCACCATTGCTTCTTCTGGGGCATATTTTGGTATTAGATCACACCAACTATTTACCTGGAGATGGGCCAATCAGAGTGGAGAATGTTGCCTAATCGTATGAGGTCACTAATAATGCACCTGGTGCATATCGCTCTATATGCACCAAGTTCATTGTTAGTGACCTCATTTGTGATATATTTATTTAGCTAGATTACTCTTGGAAGAATTGGCCACTCAGCAGGCAAAGAGAGAATGAACGACAAAACTTCATATGTCTCCATAAAAAATTGCCAGCATATAGAGGTACAGAAAGGCCCCAATCATGTATCTGTACAATTCAGAGGTTATATGGTGCCGCAGTAACGCTGGTGTGCATTCATGGGGCCTATAGTACATACATAAAAAGTCAAAAAAGGCCATAAATAATACAAATACCTGTGGTATACTATGATATAAAATAATAACTAGCATAAGCTTTAAAATACAGATGTAGTATATGCAGGGCTGGTGTACACTACCCTTGGGGGGGCCCACTTGACCGCCGGGTACTTTACGCTGCCGTCATGGCTCCTCAAGAAGTGGAACCCCTGACCAGAGCGTTTCCGATGCTTTTGCCAGGGTCTTCGCTCCTAGAGGGAGTCCCTGTCTAGGAGCAGAATCCCCCCAGAGTGTTGCTGACGCTCTGGCCGGAGATTCTGCTCCTAGAGGGAGTCCCTGTCCATATATAGACAGTGACATCTGGGGCTCCTCCTGGAGCGGAATCACTGGCTAGAGCGTGGCCTCCGCTCTGGCCGGGGATTCCGCTCCTAGAGGGAGTCCCTGACGTCACTGTCCATATATGGACAGTGAAGTTAGGGGCTCCTCCTGGCGCGGAATCCCCATGCAGAGCATTGCCAACACTTTGGCCGGGGATTCCACTCCTGGAGAAGCCCCTGACATCAGTATTCATATATATACAGTGACATCAGGGATTCCTCCAAGAGAGGAATTCCCGGCCAGAATGCTCTGGCTGGGGATTCCACTCCTAGAGTGAGCTTCAGTGGCATTATCTACAGGGAAGGAGGGTTGGTGCTATCTACAGGGGGGGTTGGCACTATCTACAGGGGTGTGTATGTGGGGCACTATCTACAGAGCGCACTGTGGCACTGCCTACAGAGGGCACTGTGGCTCTATCTATAGAGGGCACTATGGCATTATCTACAGAGGGCACTGTACATATGGGGGCACAAACTGGGGGCCTAACTTTTATATGGGAGCACAAACTGGGGGCCTAACTTCTATATGGAGGCATAAGCAGAGACTAAATTCTATATGGGGGCACAAACTTCCATTTTCTGCCGTTTTACTGCCTTAGTTCAGTTCCCCCGCAAATGGGCCCATTAAGTCTAGAGCAGGCCCTGAGCATATGGAAAATTAAATTGACATACTATATTTCACAAAATGTAATCTGTGCAACATGTTGCTATTCTAAGTTATGGCTGATAAGACATATTTATGGAAACACTTTGAGTCTCACTGCAATCCAGCAGGAGGCTCAGACGTTCCGATCTGAGTCTATAGCAGTGACCCAGGAGTCGTAACGTCATTAATGACACGGCATTAGAGGACGGATGGATGCATTTTTCCTCCTACTGATCATGCGTGGTGATAATTAATGTGCAGTTCCACGCATGCTCAGTAGCCTCCAGAGCGCCTTCTCACCGCTCTCCAAAGGGAGGCAGGATGCCAAAAGTGCAGCACTTGCCTGCTGAGACCACTGATTGGCTGCAAGAGTCACAAGCTGGCTGGGGGGGGGACCAGCTGGAGTGGCAGCGTTGGAGTGGCAGTGCTGGAGCGGCGTGGGAAGAGAACTTTTTTGTTATTTTAACATATTTTCTGTTGTTCTTATCTCTTTTTGCTGAATCGGATTATCCCTTTAATACATTTCGGGCTTTCTAGATGACAAGACAACTATAGAAAAAATAAATTTCTTTAAGCTATAGTATAAAGTTATTAATAAGCACAAATGTGACAACTTCTTGTGATAGTATGTGGTTTTTGTTAGGTTCTAGAGAGATTGCAAACAAGCATTGGTCTAGTTTTTGGTGTAGAGCTTTTGTACAGATTATTGCAATTACTTTATATGAGCAAGAACTTTTAACTATTGAATTTTTTTCATTGCCAGCCTGTGTGTGTATAGCTTTTTCTATATTGAATTTTTTTATTTACAAAACAGCTTTACAGGCTCTTCCAACTACAATTTGATCACATTTAGCAAAAAAACAATAAAGTGTTATTATTACTTACCCTGACATAATCTGACAGTTCCTGCAATGATGATGATGACCAGAGCTAAGACTTTGGCAAATGTTGCCAGCACTTGGAGGATTGCACCCCATTTGACTCTTGCACAATTCACGACTGTTAAAAATGCTACAAAATAGATAGTTAATAGATCACAGGTAACATTCTGTTTATTTGCTTCCTAAATGCAAAATTAAGCAACTTTATGAAAATAGTCTTCATTAAAAACGTCTAACCATTTTGCTGCTGTAGAGTCTGTGTAACTCCTTCACTTAGCTAGTTGTCCTACTGTTTCTGACATAGATCAGACAGAATATTGCTCCTGGCTGTGTAAAGAGGGAGGAGAGCACCTATAGCAGACTCTGCAGGAGGAAAGTTGGGGAAATCACACACTTCTCAGTATCAGTGTCTGGCAGCACAAGGGAGAAGAGATCCCTCATGGGTTGTAGAAGGGGAAATCAGTACAGAAATGAAGCTCTGCTTGTATATGACAACCAGTAAAGTCCGATGCATTTGGACACACAGAAATCACATCTAGCATGTATTACTGGGAGGGACAAGCACACATGAGAGAAGTCTGAACAGGTGCCAAAAAAGAAGGGACACATAAGTGGCCAATAGTTGACTGCAGACCCTTCTTAGTAGAAGAGATGGAGTCAAGAGGAGGAGTGTAGTTTTTTTTTCCGTAAACTTGGACCACTGTGACTGGCACTGTCATGTGGCGCTGTGGCTGTCTCTATTATGAAGGTAGCACTTTGGATGATGTTACTTGACTGGCTCTTTTGTGGGGGCCTCTACCGATCTATATTATACCATCACAGTTCTGATGTCACTGTGGCTGTTACTATTATGGGGGGTACTGGGACTGTAATTATGGGGAACTCGCCATGATTCACAAGGGCAGGGTTTACGCCTGAAATATGGATTAATTTCTTAATGTAAAATACAAATTCATTTGTTTCAGTGTATTTGCAAGAGGAAGTTACTACTATATACCCATTACTGAAAAAAACCCATCTGTTGACCCTTCCTCCGCTGATAACAACCGACCTGTCTCTAATCTCCCCTTTATTTCTAGGAATCCTTGGTCTACTCTCACCTGATCCGCTATCTCTCTGCTAACTCTCTTCTTGACCTTTTGCAATCAGAAACTGCCCTTACTAAAGTCTCAAATGATCTTGTGACGGTTGAATTTAAAGAGGCTCTGTCAGCACATTATAAGTGGCCTATCTTGTACATAATGTGATCGGCACTGTAATGTAGATTACAGCAGTTTTTTTATTTAGAAAAACGATCATTTTTGACGTTGAGTTATGACCTATATTAGCGTTATGCTAATGAGTTTCTTAATGAACAACTGGACGTGTTTTACTATTTGGCCAAGTGGGCGATGTACAGAGGAGTGTATGTGTATGACGCTGACCAATCAGCGTCATACACTTCTCCCCATTAATTTACACAGCAGATAGCGATTTAGCTATATCGCTATGTGCAGCCACATAAACACACTATAACGTTACTGCAGTGTCCGGACAATTAATATACATTACCTCTAGCAGGACGTGATGTGTATTCAGAATCCTGACACTTCGCTAATACAATCCCGACACTGCAGCACAGCAAGCGTAATCTCGCGAGATTACGCTGTAAACTGTAATTTCAAACGAGATTACGCTTGCTGTGCTGTAGAGTCGGGATTGTATTAGCGAAGTGTCAGGATTCTGAATACACATCACGTCCTGGCTGGAGGTAATGTATATTCATTGTCAGGACACTGCAGTAACGTTATAGTGTGTTTATGTGGCTGCACATAGCGATATAGCTATATCGCTAGTGCTGTGTAAATGAATGGGGAGAAGTGTATGATGCTGATTGGTCACTGATTGGTCAGCGTCATACACTCCTCTGTACAACGCTCATTTGTCCAAAAAGTAAAACACGCCCAGTTGTTTATTAAGAAACTCATTAGCATAAAGCTAATATAGGTCATAACCGTCAAAAATGATCATTTTTCTAAATAAAAAACACAGCTGTAATCTACATTACAGCGCCGATCACATCATGTACAATATAGGCCACTTATAATGTGGTGACAGAGACTCTTTAACAGAAACTACTCTCTATTGATTCTTCCAGATCTCATTTGACATTTAAGCCCACCAACTCCTACTCAGTATTTTCCACACTATTGGCCTCAAGGCCTCTGTCTTGGGTTTTTTCCTATTTTTATGACCGCTCATTCATTTGCTGTTTCTACTTCTTCTCTTCTTCCTTTGGCTGTTGGGGTTCTTCATGGTTCAGTCCTAGGTCCTCAACTCTTTTCTCTATACACAGACACTATTGGATTTGGCTTATAGTACCATCTCAATGCCGATGACACATAGCTAAAGACTAATGGGCCCTGGTGCAGGAATTGATCTTGGGCCCCCCTACCCCTCCCCAACACCACCAGACCCTTGCACGTGCCTATGCCCAGCCGCCTTGCCCACCATCCCCCATGGATTCCTCCACAGTATATTGCCCCCACACAGTGGAATTCCCCCCATAGCTGCCCCCACACAGTATAATGCCCACATAGCTGCCCCAGACAGTATAATGCTCTCCATGGCTGCCCCCACAGTATAATGCCCCAGACAGTATAATGCCCACATAGCTGCCTCCACGCAGTATAATGCTCCCCATAGATGCCCCTTACAGTATATTACCCCCATAGTAGCCCCCATACAGTATGATGTCCCTCATAGCTGGACCCATACAGTATAATGCTCCTCATAGCTGGCTCAATACAGTATAATGCCCCTGATAAATGCCCCCATACAGTATAATGCCCCCATAAAGTATAATGCCCCTATAGCTGCCCCCCACATAGTATACTTCCCCCACTCAGTATAATTCCCCCCATAACTCCCCCACACAGTATAATATCCCCAATAGCTGCCCCACACAGTATAATGCCCACCATAGCTGCCCCCACACAGTATAATGCCCCCCATAGCTGCCCCACACAGTATAATAACCCACATAGCTGCCCCCACACAGTATAATGCCCTCATGGATGCCTCCACAGTATAATGCCCCCATAGCTGTCCCCCACAGTATAATGCCCCAATATCTGCTCCCCATACAGTATCATGTCCCCCATATCAGCTCCCCATACAGTATAATGCCCCCATATCCGCTCCCCATATAGTATAATGCCCCCATATGTGCATAATAGAAAAATAATAAAATTGCTTACCTATCCCTGTTTCCATCATGAGTGGAAATTATTTTCCTTTGGCCTGTGCTATGAGTGACTCTGCACAGACAAGTGTGATGACGTCACTACATCGCGCCTGTCTGCATCGAGCCACTAATGGCTCACGGCACAGTGAATGCTGGAGCAAGGAGCCGTCAGCTCCTTGCTCCAGCATTGAATTCAACATTTACTGTGTCATGAGGAAGACCCACAGACTTTAATGTATGGTATTGTGCAGTTTTCAGTGGAGAGAGGAGAGGGGGGGCTGTAATTTAACAGCCCCCCTGTCCTCTCTCCACCGCAAACATAGACCGCACAATACAACACATATACATTACGGAAACCCTCTGCAGCTCACCTGGAGTCTTCCAGGATCTTCCACACCGGCTCCTCCACACTGACGGGAATGCCCCACATGCGACGTCACGGTCACATGATACACTGAGTGTACCATGTGTCCGTGATGTCTAAGGAGTACTGCCCGTAACCAGGAAATGCCGGCGTCATGGCACAGAAACTGTATCAAATCATTAGCGCGCTGTGTGGCAACTGTGAACGCTGCGCCCCCTATAGCTACGCCACTGGATAACACCCAATTAAATATGTCTTCCTGCTCTAATACAAAACACCAGTGATTTTCTGTCCGCTGTTCTCTAGCATCATGTCCTTTCTCTGAAACAGAATCTTTCAAAAACTAAGCTCCTTGTAGCACCAGCTACTAACCTACCTAAACCTGATGTTTCAATTTTATTGTAAAGTACTACCATAACTCCTAGGCAGCATGCCTGCTATCTTGGAGTTATGTTGGATGCCTATCTTTCCTTTACTACTTATATTCAATCACTTGCACGCTCTTTTCACCTGCACCTCAAAAATATCTCCAGATTCCGCTATTTTCTTACAGCCAAAACTCTAAGGGTATGTTCACACGGCAGCGTCCGTTACGGCTGAAATTACGGTGCTGTTTTCAGGAGAAAACAGCACAGTAATTTCAACCGTAATGGCATGTGCAGGCGTCTTTCGCTGTGTCCATTACGGACGTAATTGGAGCTGTTATTCCATGGAGTCCATGGAAAACTGCTCAATTTAAGTCTGAAGAAGTGACAGGCACTTCTTTGACGCAGGCGTCTTTTTTATGCGCCGCCTTTTGACAGCGGCACGTAAAAAAATTACCGTCGGCACAGAACATCGTAAGACCCATTCAAATGAATGGGCAGATGTTTGCCGACGCTTTTGAGACGCATTTTCGGACGTAATTTCGGGCTAAAACGCCCGAATTACATCCGTAAATAGTGTGTGTGAACCCAGCCTTATTGTAGCTCTGATTCATTCTCGTCTTGACAACTTTAACACATTACTAATCAGTATTCCTCTCACTAAACTCTCCAATCTATCCTGAATGCAGCAGCCAGGCTCCTCTTTCTGACCATTCTGACCAATCGCTATACCAATGCCTCTAACCTGTGCCCGTTACTGCACTGGTTGCCAATTCACTTCAGATTACAATTTAAACGTATTCGTCTCTGCACAAAGCTCTCCACAGTGCTGTCTACCAGCCTAGCTGTGCTCTACATTCTGCCAATGATCTAAGATTACCATCGTCCATAATCAGAACCTCCCACTCCCATCTCCAGGATTCAGCATGCACTGAAAACACATCTTTTTAGACATGCCTATGACATTCCCTAATCTGACTCCTTTCCTTGGCCCAACTATTACAGTAGTCATCAGAACCTGACCCCCTTCATTCAGCAGTATCCCCTATACGCCTTGCACCCTAATGTACTTCATGTCTGTCATACATAGCTATTGTCTGGATGACTGGCTCATGCAGCATTTACGTGTACTACTCTATGTTTATAAAAGATGGCTGGACCATTGCACTTAACAAGCACTTTTTACATTTTGTGTCACTTCTTTTTCCTCATAGATTGTAAGCTCTTATTAGCGGGGTCCTTGCCTTGTTAATTCGTTTTGTCACTATGTAATGTCTGATATTGTCTGTACATTTTCCCTCTGAATTATAAAGTGCTGCAGACTATCTTGGCGCTGTACAAATAAAGATTACTATTACTATATGACTTAAAAGTTAAAATAACATCTAAGTGAATAGACTGGGGAACGTAAATATAATTTGTGGCCAAATATTGTGTAAATGGGCCGAACAATCTAAATTCCAATAGCCTCAACGACTAAACATTAATAGCCTCAACGACTAAACATTTAGTACAACATTTACAAACATGTTTTAAGAATAGCGAAATTTTATTTAGGTACTCACCCACACATACTACTGAAAGAAGCAAGACTGCAGATTGAGGTAGAGAGCAGGTAGGAAAAAATGGCTCAATCATATACTGGGCAAATGTCACTGCGAGAATAGCTTGACTGGCTGGATAGATTATTAACATGTTAGTCCATAGGTTTAAGAAGGCCAAAAATCCTCCAAACGACTCTTTTATATAAATGTAGCTTGCACCTGATTTTGTAATTGTTGTACCCAACTCAGCATAGCATAGAGCTCCAATTACAGAGAATATTCCCCCCAGAACCCAGATGATCAAGGACAATCCATAAGAGCCACTGTGCATTAGAACTCCCTTTGGTGAAACAAATATTCCTGCACCAATGGTATTACCAATGACCAAACTTACTCCATGTAGAAGTGAGATTTCTTTCTTCAGTTTTATGGAGTTTGTGGAAATATCTTGGAAACTCTCCTTCATTTTAATGCAGTGGCTTTTTAAATATTGTGAAGATTTCAGGCTCCAGGCTTATAACAGAGTAAGGGCAGATCCAGATAGAAATATCAGTGCCTCTGGTCTGTGCTACTGACTTCAATCTTAGAAAGTTACACGTAACTGAAATCTAGTACCAAAGCTCAGTATGTGAAAAGTGCATAGCCTGTGCCCACAACCCAAGCTTGACCTTGCATCAGGAACCTTTGTCCTGTCCATGTGCTAAATGTTGCAAAATACATTTCTAATATAGTACCAGTGCATGCTCCCTATGTATGCTTTAAAATGTAGGCAGAAGTTTATAGAAAAGGTAAAAGAGTACACAATATATCTTTATCTGATCGGGTAAAGTACATATTTTCAAAGCCACATTGGTCTCTTTAGGAATTTTGCACAATGATAATAAGGGTATGTTCACACACAAACTCCAAAAAGTCTGAAAAAATTTTTTTGCTGCGTTTTTTACGCCCGTTTCTGGAGCTGTTTTCATTACAGTCTATGAAAAACGGCTCCAAAAACGTCCCAAGAAGTCACCAGCACTTATTTTTCGCGGCCGTTTTTTCACGCGCCCATTTTTCAAAACAGCTGCGTAAAAATGGCTTGTTGGAACAGAACGCCGTTTTCCCATTGCAATCAATGGGCAGATGTTTGGAGGCCTCGAAAAATGGCCGAAAATAGGCCGTGTAAACATACCCTAAAGGTTAAATAAAATGGACATATGTATGTTATACATTGCTTTTCTGCCAAATCCTGGTAGCCAGGAATCATCTTCCATTACTCATCCATTACATGTCCCTATCTAATTCTCTTTGTCTACTCCTCCATCCAAGAGCTCCTAAATCTTGTTTTAAAGTCATCTAATAAACTGTTGTTTTTTCTTCAAAGGCAGCACATACAGTATGTGCCATGAGCTCTGATAAGCATGTCTCTCAGATATTCAGATTATTGTGTCTACTTCCCGAATGCCATTACTACTCAAATAGAGATCAAATAGATGTGAAGAATGATTACAATATTTGTTTTTCTACAGTGATGAGGGCCATAGTGTGTGCCAGAGGGAACATACGTGAACATGTTTATATTTGCTCATTTAATCTGTAAGGATGTGGGAAGAAAAAACATGGAAATATAATCACTAATTCTTACAGTTTACATTTTCCTAGCCCAGATTGGAAAATAAAACAACCCACACGGTTGGTTGCTATCAGGGTTGCCAACCTCTACTTCAGAAATTTCTGGACAACTCAGCTAAAAATCACGGACAGTCCAACATTTTTACGGACACATGACAAAATCATTTCCTGTGCGCCGTGCAGTGTGCTAGGAGGGACTCACCAATCACAGCTCCGCTTGTAGCTTTCCCCAGCTAATTTAGGTGATGTTTTCTCTGATCAGTCGTTCACGTTCCCTTTTGTTCTCTCCAATGGATTAACAGACTTAATTCAACGGCCTAAATGTAGATTTTGCTTTAGGTGGACTTGTCTAGGTTTCCTTCCTCCCCTGGGGCCCTCTGAGGTTCCTATCTTGGCGTTGCCTTCATTATTATGATTTTATGACTTTTTCCTTCCCCCTCCCTCATTTATCTGATAAATACTATTATTATGATATATACTAATACCATTTTCTTCATTTTTCAGATGATCCACACTTCGTATTCGTCACCTCCTATTATATCCCATTGGTGTCTTTATTTGCATTCATTGTTATTTCTTTATATCTACTTTAGGGTAATTTGATATATTTACCTTATTTGTACCCCTCCTTTAATTGGTCTCCTGATAGGAACCTGTACCTGATGCCAATCCCATGTCACGTTATGTGCTGTCTTATGCCACCCTTGGTTTCCTAGATATACACTTTGTGTTGTCCCCCCCACACTTTCCATTAGGGAGTTATGTGGATGTCCCTATAGCCGATGAGCAAGCCAACACATGCTCTGGTAGCTGGTACTTCGTGTTTTGGGGCTTGGATCGTGACCATCTATGATGGCCACTGTATTCTCTCCCCTCTCCCATACCTACTAGGTGTATGAGGTTATCTGGCTACCTGACCACTATGAGTGTACTAATATACTCTAATTGCGCTAGTGTACGTGAACATAAATATGGATACATCAATGTATTTGGTTTCCTTTATGCAATTTACTACCATTCATTATCCCATGTTATATTACTGCTCTATAATCATTTATAATTTATTATCAGGATGACCGAGTGGTACACTTTACGCATGCGCTTACTAGCATCTAATACATGATCTCCATACTCCAATATGGCCACTTTGGCTTCATTTCCTTATGGCGCATGCGCCGCTCTTATCCTGTTACCCCTAATTAGACTACACTTCCGGACATGCGCAGTTTCGCTGCACGGATGCTGCTTTCTGCTTACACCTGCGATATACTCAGAGGTGATGTATTGATTTTAATTCACCACAACACCTATAATCATCACCTTGTTGACACATTTATTAATGTTATACTTGTCTGTATTTACCAATACGGCTTTTTATTGATGGATCAAGTTTCTTCATGGATGCCTATGTCTATAGTCTGCAATATGTATTGTCTCTTATGTACAATCCTTTACATTATCACTGATTACTGTTAAATATCTCCTTTGATTGATACCCTGTTATATTGTGTGAACCCACATTTGTCATTTGCGAAAGGCTCCAGAAACATTGCACGAGCAATAAAAGCACCCATTTTTGCGATTTCTGTGTACTTAGAACTTTGGTCTGTTCCTCAGAGCTTGCACCCACACGCTGAAAGTGCTGCTGCAAGTGCTGCTGGGTTTTGTATCTATCTATCTATCTATCTATCTATCTATCTATCTATCTATCTATCTATCTATCTATCTATCTATCTATCTATCTATCTATCTATCTATCTATCCTAAGAATAGGCAGCACTCCACATAACGGTATCAAAAAAGTGAAAAAGCTTTTATTCACCATATGGTAGATTGCAACGTTTCAGTCCTAGTTCGGACCTTTCTCAAGCAGTGAATAAAAGGTTTTTCACTTTTTTGATACCATTATGTGGAGTGCTGCCTATTCTTTGAATTCCTAAATTTTTGGACTATTGGTCGTGTTCTGGAGGCTTGCACACACAAAACCCTTGTAATCTAGAATTCAAAAAAAATGAGCAGCAACTCCAAGGGTTCAGGTGAAAAAATGGGTACTTTTATTGCCCGTGTAATGTTTCTGCTCCGTCCACTGGAGCCTTTCTCAAGCAAATGACAAATGTGGGTTCACACAATATAACAGGGTATCAATCAAAGGAGATATTTAACAGTAATCAGTGATAATGTAAAGGATTGTACATAAGAGACATACATAGTACAGACTATAGACATAGGCATCCATGAAGAAACTTGATCCATCAAAAAAAAGCCGTATTGGTAAATACAGACAAGTATAACATTAACCCCTTTAGGACACAGCCTGTTTGGCATTGTGGCACAGCCGATTTTTTCAATTTTGACATGTGTCACTTTATGTGGTAATAACTCCGGAATGCTTTTACCTATCTAAGCGATTCTGAGATTGTTTTCTCGTGACATATTGTACTTTATGATAGTGGAAAAATGTGGTCGATAAATTCAATATTTATTCATGAAAAACACCAAAATTTAGAGAAAATTAGCAAAAATTTGCATTTTTCTCAATTTAAATGTATCTGCTTGTAAAACAGATCGTAATACCACAAAAAAACAGTCACTAGTTACCATTTCCCATATGTCTACTTTATATTTGCTTCATTTTTTGAACATCCTTTAATTTTTCTAGGACGTTACAAGGCTTAGAACTTTAGCAGAAATTTCTCACATTTTCAAGAAAATTTCAAAGGGCTATTTTTACAAGGACCAATTTAGTTGTGAAGTGGTTTTGAGGGCCTTATATATTAGAATCCCCCAATAAATCACCCCATTTTAAAAACTGCACCCCTCAAAGTATTCAAAACAGCATTCAGAAAGTTTCTTAACCCTTTAGGCGTTTCACAGGAAATAAAGCAAAGTAGAGGGGAAATTTACAAATTTCTTTTTCTTTGCCGAAATTAATTTGTAATAAAAAAAAGTCTGTAACACAGAAGGTTTTACCAGAGAAACGCAACTCAATATTTATTGCCCAGGTCCTGCAGTTTTTAGGAATATCCCACATGTGGCCCTAGTGTCCTAATGGACCGAAACACCGGCCTCAGAAGCAAAAGAGCACCTAGAGGATTTTGGGGCCTGCTTATATTTAAATTATATTTTAGGCACCATGTCGGGTTTGAAGAGGTTTTGTGGTGCCAAAACAGTGGAAACTACCCAAAAGTGACCCCATTTTGGAAACTAGACCCCTCAAGGAATTTATCTAGGGGTATAGTTAGCACTTTGACCGCACAGGTATTTTGCTATATTTATTGGACTTAGTCTGTGAAAATGAAAATCTACTTTTTTCTGAAAAAACTGAAATTTGTAATATTTACAAGGAATAAAGATGAAAATGCACCCCAATATTTATAAAGCATCTTCTCCAGATTATGGAAATACCCCATATGTGGTAATAAACTGATGTTTGGACACAGAGCAGGGCTCAGAAGGCAAGGAGCACCATTTGGATTTTGGAGCGCAGATTTTGCTGGATTGGTTTTTAGTGCCATGTCGCAATTGCTACGCCCTGAAGGGAACAAAACAGTGGAAACCCCAAAAGTGACCCCATTTGGGAAACTACACCCCTCAAGGAATTTTTCTAGGGCTATAGTAAGCATTTATACCACACAGGTTTTTTTGCAGAATTTAGTAGAATTGGGCCGTGAAAATGAATATAAACATTTTTGTCCACTAAAATGTTGAATTTTTTCATTTTCACAAGGGATAAAGGAGAAAAAGTCGCCCTAAATTTGTAACGCAATACCCCACATGTGGTAATAATTATTTTTTTTTTAATAGAAATTAATTAACCTTTGCAGGACTGATCCTTTTTTGCTTTTCCATTTTAGTTTTTCAGGGCTTATTTTTGGCAGGACGAGCTGTAGTTTTTATTGCTACAATTTTTTGGTACATGCAACTTTTTGATTACTTTTTATCACATTTTATTTAGACCTTTGGTGACAAAAAAAACCAGTGATTTTGGCGTTTTCAATTCTTTTTTTCTTACGGCGTTCATAATGCACTATAATTGAACATTTTACTTTATTCTGCCGATTGGTACGATTATGGCGATACCATATGTATATAGTTTTTTTTATGTTTTGCAGCGTTTGCACAATAAAATCACTTCTTTATAAAATCATTCATTTTCTGCCGTAACTTTTTTATTTTTCAGTCAAAAAAGCTGCGTAAGGGCTTGTTTTTTGCGGGGCGGGTTCTGGTTTTTATTGGTACTATTTTGGGGTACGTGCAACTTTTTGATCACTTTTTATTCTATGTTTTGGGAGGGGTGGTGACCAAAAAATTGTGATTCTGGCATTGTTTTTAGTTTTTTTTTTTTTGCGGCGTTCACCCTGCGGTAAATATAATATTATAGGTTTATAGATTGGGTTGTTAAGAACGCGATGATACCAAATATGTGTACAGTTTTTTAAAGTTTTCATTTTTTTCCTATAATAAGAGACTTATTATAGGAAAAAAAAATCTTTTATTTTTACACTTTTGTAAAACATTTTTATTAACATTTTACTTTACTTTTTACACTTTATTTTTTTACCTGCAGCTCTGATCGCTGCTAGAATACATTACACTACCTAGGTAGTGTAACGCATTCCAACTGTCAGTGTGACGTCACCAGAGGCTGGTCCTCATAGTGTAAAGGATCTGCCAGGTACTACGTCTGTGTATACTCCCGGGATTAATCAGTCGACACCTGAGGCCAGACTTCTTAGACTGACACCGGCTCCCACCAACCAGGGTGGCAGGCTCAGGAGTGGGAGAGCCTATCGCGGCCTGGTCAGTCGGAGTTAGCTCCGCCCCCTGTCCATTTATACCTGCCGTGTTCTCTTCCTCAGTGCTTGTTATTCTTCCTGGTTTCCTGGCCCCACTGCTGCCTTGCTCCAGCCTGCTTCTGCCGTGCTTCTGCCTTGCTTCTGTTCCGCTTATCCTGCTTCGCTTTGCCCCTGGCTTGCTTCCTGCTCCGTGCTCTCGTTGGTATACTCCACTACATCCTGATCCTGACTGTCTTATTCACCGCTCCGTTTCCTCGCGGCGTTCCGTGGGCTACTGCCCCTTCCCTTGCGTGTTCCCTGTTTGTACTCCCTTGCACTTAGACAGCGTAGGGACCGCCGCCAAGTTGTACCCCGTCGCCTAGGGCGGGTCGTTGCAAGTAGGCAGGGACAGGGCGGTGGGTAGATTAGGGCTCACTTTTCCCTTCACCTCCTTCCTGCCATTGCATAATAACAAGCCCATACCTAGTCTACCATTTCTCCTACGCTGACGCTATCATGGACCCCCTTGAGACCCTGACCCAGCAGATGCAGGGCCTCTCCCTACAGGTCCAGGCCCTGGCTCAGAGGGTCAACCAGGTTGACGCTGCCTTAGTAGTACCCCTCACCTCACCTCTAGAACCCGACCTAAAGTTACCTGACCGGTTCTCAGGGGACCGTAAGACTTTTCTCTCCTTCCTGGAGAGTTGCAGACTTTATTTCCGCCTAAAACCTCACTCCTCAGGTTCCGAGAACCAGCGGGTGGGTATCATTATATCCCGACTCCAGGAAGGGCCCCAAGAGTGGGCCTTCTCCTTGGCTCCTGACGCCCCTGAACTTTCCTCCGTTGATGGTTTTTTCTCTGCCCTCGGACTCATTTACGACGAGACTGACAGGACTGCCTTAGCCGAGAGTCAGCTGGTGACCTTACGTCAGGGTAGGAGACCGGTTGAGGAATACTGTTCTGATTTTAGAAAGTGGTGCGTAGCTTCTCGGTGGAACGACCCGGCCAGGGGCGTAGCTAGAGGCTCATGGGCCCCGATGCAAGAATTCTTACTGGGCCCCCCCCCCCCGCAAACTTCTCATGGCCGACGGTCCACTTTCAGCTGCATCGCTGGGTCTCCTAAGTGACCCAACAATGCAGCACTAGCAGCCGGGGGCGTCACTAAGGCTGGGTTCACACACATTATTTACGGACGTAATTAGGGCGTTTTAGCATTGAATTACGTCCGAAAATGCGGCTCAAAAGCGTCGGCAAACATCTGCCCATTCATTTGAATGGGTCTTAGGGTATGTGCACACACACACTATTTACGTCCGTAATTGACGGACGTATTTCGGCCGCAAGTCCCGGACCGAACACAGTGCAGGGAGCCGGGCTCCTACCATCATACTTATGTACGATGCTAGGAGTCCCTGCCTCGCTGCAGGACAACTGTCACGTACTGAAAACATGATTACAGTACGTGACAGTTGTCCTGCAGCGAGGCAGGGACTCCTAGCATCGTACATAACTATGATGCTAGGAGCCCGGCTCCCTGCACTGAGTTCGGTCCGGAACTTGCGGCCGAAATACGTCCGTCAATTACGGACGTAATTAGTGTGTGTGCACATACCCTCACGATGTTCTGTGCCGACGGTCATTTTTTTTTACGCATCGCTGTCAAAAGGCGGCGCGTAAAAAAGTGCCTGTCACTTCTTCAGACGTAAATGGAGCCGTTTTCCATGGACTCCATGGAAAACCAGCTTCAGTTACTTCCGTAATGGACGCAGCAAAAGACGCCTCCACATGCCAAAAATTACGGTGCTGTTTTCTCCTGAAAACAGCACAGTAATTTCAGCCGTAACGGACGCTGCCGTGTGAACATACCCTCAGGGCTTAAAATGTCCGGGAAATAGCCCCAATACATATGTGTCCGCCCCAAAAAAAAGTGTGTATATGAGACAGCATAGCATATCTATAGCACTACGACCCTATAAACTATGGATAGGATTAGATACAGTGGCTCAGCAGACAGTATCACACATGATAGGATTAGATACAGTGGCTCAGAAGGCAGTATCACACATGATAGGATTAGATACACAGCTCAGCAGACAGTATCACACATGATAGGATTAGATACAGTGGCTCAGCAGACAGTACCACACATGATAGGATTAGATACAGTGGCTCAGCAGACAGTACCACACATGATAGGATTAGATACAGTGGCTCAGCAGACAGTATCACACATGATAGGATTAGATACAGTGGCTCAGCAGACAGTACCACACATGATAGGATTAGATACAGTGGCTCAGCAGACAGTATCACACATGATAGGATTAGATACAGTGGCTCAGCAGACAGTATCACACATGATCGGATTAGATATAGGGCCCAGCAGACAGTATCATACATGATTGGATTAGATACACAGCTCAGCAGACTGTATCACACATGATAGGATTAGATACAGGGCCCAGCTCGCTGACATTGCGTCTCCAGCGCTGGACCCAGGATAGGTAAGAATAATAATTTTGCTTCTTTATGTGTTACTGATTATTTTTGTGTTTGTGTTTTTTTTACAGGTTCGGTTGTTGGACTTCGGATTTGAGGACTTCAATGACGGCGTTTTTTTTATTCTCAATAAAATGGTTAATGAGGGTTGTGTTTTTTTATTTCAATAAAATATTTTTTCTATGTGCTTGTATCTTTTTAATCTTTATTACTACCGCCTTAGTAATGGCCGCTGGCTGATTGACAACCTCCATTACTAAGGTGAGGCTTAATGTTAGCCGGTGCAGAGGCCAACACTAAACCCCATTATCACCCCGGTACCCACCGCCACCAGGGGTACTGGGAAGAGCCGGGTACAAACCAGTACCCGACCATCTGTAGTGACGGGCAGGCACCGGGGTGGCCGCAGGCTGGTAGTATTAGGCTGGGGAAGGCCAAAAACAGTGGCCCTTCCCACCCTGGTAATGCTGCCTGCTGCTGCTGTGTTGTATCTGGCTGGTTATGAAAATTGGGGGGGACCCGACATCGTTCTTTCCAATTATTTTTTTTTTTTTTTTAAATGACGTGGGGTCCCCCCCATTTTTATAACCAGCCAGATACAATAAAGCAGCAGCAGGCAGCATTACCAGGATGGGAAGGGCCACTGTTTTTGACCTTTCCCCTCCTTATAATACCAGCCTGCGGCCACCCCAGTGGCCAACCATCACTACAGATGGTCAAGTACTGGATGGTACCCGGCTCTTCCCAGCACCCCTGGTGGCGGTGGGTAACGGGGTAATAATGGGGGTTAGTGTTAGCCTCTGTACCTGCTAACACTAAGCCCCGCCTTAGTAATGGATGCTGTCAATCAGCCGGCGGCCATTACTAAGGCGGTAGTAATATAGTTTCAAAAAAAAACACAAAGACATAGAAAAAATATTTTATTGAAATAAAAAAAAAAACCCACACAGCCCTCATTAACCATTTTATTAATAAAAAAAAAAAGCTGTCATCGAAGTAGTCCTGGAATCCGCCGTAGTCCAACGACCGAACCTGTAAGAAAACACACAAAAAATGATTAGTAACACATGTGTTAGGGTATGTGCACACACACTAATTACGTCCGTAATTGACGGACGTATTTCGGCCGCAAGTACCGGACCGAACACAGTGCAAGGAGCCGGGCTCCTAGCGTCGCACTTATGTACGACGCTAGGAGTCCCTGCCTCGCTGCCGGACAACTGTCCCGTACTGAAAACATGTTTACAGTACGGGACAGTTGTCCTGCAGCGAGCCAGGGACTCCTAGCATCGTACATAACTATAATGCTAGGAGCCCGGCTCCCTGCACTGTGTTCGGTCTGGTACTTGCGGCCGAAATACGTCCGTCAATTACGGACGTAATTAGTGTCTGTGCACATACCCTAAGGCTTAGATACAGGGCCCATGTGTGATACTGTCTGTGGGACCCTATATCTAAGCCTACCACAAGGTAGGCTTAGATACAGGGTCCAGCAGACAGTAATCTTATACAGTATAAGATTAGTGTGTGCTGGGGCCCTGTATCTAAACCTACAGTGTGGTAGGCTTAGATACAGGGCCCAGCAGACAGGATCACGCATGGGCCATGTATCTAAGCCTACCATGTGATTGGCTTAGATACAGGGCCCAGCAGACAGGATCACACAATCTGTGATCCTGTCTCATGGGCCCCCTAAGCCTGATACATCGTAGGCTTAGGGGTTGTGCAGTCCCTAAACATTGATGGCCTATCCACAGGATAGGCCATCAATAGCTGATGTGTCGCCCGGGACCCGCAAATCAGCTGTTTTGAAGGGGCCGCAGCACTCGTACGAGAGCTGCTTCCCCTTCATTTCACTACTTTCTCACACTGTGAATCGCCGACACCGATTCACAGTGTGACCGGAATGAAGTGACAGGAATGAAGGGGAGCAGCTCTCGTACGAGTGCTGCGGCCCCTTCAAAACAGCTGATTGGCGGGTCCCGGGAGTCAGACCCCGCCAGTCAGGGCTAACCTTACCTTCCTCTTCGGCCGCGGCGGGAGTTCTGTAGTCTCGATGCTGTGCGCGGCGGCATAGCGCTGTGACGTCATGCGCTGCGCACAGCGCTTGACGTCAGGACCTTCGCTGCGATCCGGAACCAGGAAGGTAAGTAAAGTATGTTACTATAGTAACAGGGGCCCGCGGCCCGAGTTACTATAGTAACTTTTTATTGATGTGGTGCGGGGGGCCGTGGGCCCCCCTGGCTTCGGGGCCCGGTCGCAATTGCGACCGCTGCGACCCCTATAGCTACGCCAGTGGACCCGGCCCTAAGGTGCCAGTTTAGGTTAGGATTATCTGACGCCCTGAAGGATCTGCTGGTTAGCTACCCCTCTTCTGACTCCCTAGACCAGGTTATGGCCCTAGCAGTACGACTTGACCGACGTCTCAGGGAACGTCAGCTTGAAGGTTTCAATGTGTTCCCCTCTGACTCCCCTGCGATTCCCCCCGAGGTCCCGTCTCCTCGCTCTTCCACGGAGGACTCGGAGGTACCTATGCAACTCGGGGCCTCCATGTCCCCTCGACAACGTAGAGAGTTTCGCAGGAAGAATGGTCTCTGCTTCTATTGTGGGGACGACAAGCATCTATTGAACACCTGTCCCAGGCGCAAGAATAAACAGCCGGAAAACTTCCGCGCCTAAGTGATCATCGGGGAGGTCACTTGGGCGCACAGGTATTTCCCATTAATATGAAACGCAATAAAATTTTGCTTCCCTTTCAGGTCTCGTTTGGTGGTCGGTCTGCCACTGGCAGTGCCTTCGTGGATTCTGGCTCATCTGCTAATATCATGTCTGTGGAATTTGCTATGTCTCTAAAAATGCCTTTTATTGATTTGCCTTATCCTATCCCGGTAGTGGGTATCGACTCCACTCCTCTTGCTAATGGTTATTTTACTCAGCATACTCCTGTTTTTGAACTCCTTGTTGGCTCCATGCATTTGGAGCAGTGCTCTGTACTGGTGATGCAGGGATTATCGTCCGATCTGGTATTAGGTCTTCCCTGGTTGCAGCTGCATAATCCCACGTTTGATTGGAATACTGGGGATCTCACCAAATGGGGTAGTGAATGCCTGATGTCATGTCTTTCGGTTAACTCTATTTCTCCCCGGGAGGAGGTAAACACGCTTCCTGAGTTTGTTCAGGACTTCGCTGATGTGTTTTCTAAGGAGGCCTCCGAGGTGTTGCCCCCTCATAGAGATTACGATTGCGCCATCGATTTGGTGCCTGGTGCCAAGCTTCCTAAGGGTAGGATATTTAATCTTTCATGTCCTGAACGTGAAGCTATGAGGGAGTATATCCAAGAATGCCTGGCCAAGGGTTTCATTCGCCCCTCGACTTCTCCTGTAGGTGCTGGCTTCTTCTTCGTGGGGAAGAAGGATGGTGGTCTTAGGCCGTGCATTGATTATCGGAACCTGAATAAGGTCACCGTAAGGAACCAGTATCCCCTTCCTTTGATTCCGGATCTTTTTAATCAGGTTCAGGGGGCCCAATGGTTTTCTAAGTTCGATCTACGGGGGCATATAACCTTATCCGCATCAAAGAGGGGGATGAGTGGAAAACTGCGTTCAACACACCCGAAGGTCATTTCGAATACCTGGTCATGCCCTTTGGGTTGTGTAATGCCCCTGCCGTCTTCCAGAATTTTATTAATGAAATTCTGAGAGATTACCTGGGTAATTTTCTTGTAGTGTACCTTGATGACATACTGGTGTTTTCCAAGGACTGGTCCTCCCACGTGGAGCATGTCAGGAAGGTCCTCCAGGTCCTCCGGGAAAATAATCTGTTTGCGAAGACCGAAAAATGTGTGTTTGGGGTACAGGAGATACCATTTTTAGGTCAAATCCTCACTCCTCATGAATTCCGCATGGACCCTGCCAAGGTTCAGGCTGTGGCGGAATGGGTCCAACCTGCCTCCCTGAAGGCGCTACAGTGTTTTTTGGGGTTCGCTAACTATTACAGGAGATTTATTGCCAACTTCTCGGTCGTCGCTAAGCCGCTTACGGACCTTACTCGCAAGGGTGCTGATGTCCTCCATTGGCCCCCTGAGGCCGTCCAGGCTTTTGAGACCCTCAAGAAGTGCTTTATCTCGGCCCCCGTGCTGGTTCAGCCCAACCAAAGGGAGCCATTTATTGTGGAGGTTGACGCATCCGAGGTGGGAGTGGGGGCCGTCTTGTCCCAGGGTACCAGCTCCCTCACCCATCTCCGCCCCTGTGCTTACTTCTCTAGGAAGTTTTCGCCCACGGAGAGTAACTATGATATTGGCAACCGCGAACTTTTAGCCATTAAATGGGCTTTTGAAGAGTGGCGTCACTTCCTGGAGGGGGCCAGACACCAGGTAACGGTCCTTACTGACCACAAGTATCTGGTTTTCCTAGAATCTGCCCAGAGGCTTAATCCTAGACAAGCTCGTTGGGCACTATTCTTTACCAGATTTAATTTCTTGGTTACCTATAGGGCTGGGTCCAAAAATATTAAGGCTGATGCACTGTCACGTAGTTTCATGACCAATCCTCCTTCCGAGAAGGATCCTGCTTGTATTTTACCCCCTGGTATAATCGTTTCTGCCACTGATTCTGATTTAGCTTCTGACATCGCGGCTGATCAAGGTTCAGCTCCCGGGAACCTACCTGGGGATAAACTGTTTGTCCCCCTGCAATACCGGCTAAGGGTACTCAGGGAAAACCATGACTCCGCACTATCTGGTCATCCTGGCATCTTGGGTACCAAACACCTTATTACCAGAAACTATTGGTGGCCTGGGTTGCCTAAAGACGTTAGGGCTTACGTCGCCGCTTGTGAGGTTTGTGCTAGGTCCAAGACCCCTAGGTCCCGACCTGCGGGCTTACTACGTTCTTTGCCCATTCCCCAGAGACCTTGGACCCATATCTCCATGGATTTTATCACCGATTTGCCTCCATCTCAGGGCAAGTCGGTGGTGTGGGTGGTAGTAGACCGCTTCAGCAAGATGTGCCACTTTGTGCCCCTTAAGAAACTACCTAACGCCAAGACGTTAGCTTCTTTGTTTGTTAAACACATTCTGCGTCTCCATGGGGCCCCAGTCAATATTGTTTCTGACAGAGGGGTACAATTTGTTTCCTTATTTTGGAGAGCTTTTTGTAAAAAGTTGGAGATTGATCTGTCCTTCTCCTCCGCCTTCCATCCCGAAACTAATGGCCAAACGGAAAGGACTAACCAATCCCTGGAACAATATTTAAGGTGTTTCATCTCTGACTGTCAATTTGATTGGGTCTCATTCCTTCCCCTCGCCGAATTTTCCCTGAATAACCGGGTCAGTAACACGTCAGGGGTCTCCCCGTTTTTCTGTAATTTCGGGTTTAACCCAAGGTTCTCCTCCGTTTCTCCTGGTTGTTCCAATAATCCCGAGGTAGAGGATGTTCATCGGGAACTGTGCAGTCTGGGCCCAGGTTCAGAAGAACCTAGAGGCGTCCCAGAGCGTACAAAAGATTCAGGCTGATAGTAGACGTTCTGCTAACCCCCGGTTTGTCATCGGGGATCTGGTCTGGTTGTCGTCCAGGAACTTGTGCCTTAAGGTCCCGTCCAGGAAGTTTGCTCCCCGATTTATTGGACTTTATAAGATCATTGAAGTCCTCAACCCTGTATCCTTCCGTCTGGAGCAGCCCCCATCCTTTCGCATACATGACGTCTTCCATGCCTCCCTCCTTAAACGCTGCTCCCCGTCCTGGTCCCCCTCGAGGAAACCTCCTGTTCCCGTTCTCACCCCTGAGGGGGTGGAATTCGAGGTGGCCAAGATTATGGACAGTAGGATGATCCAGGGCTCCCTCCAGTACCTGGTCCATTGGAGAGGATACGGGCCGGAGGAGAGGACTTGGGTACCTGCTCGTGATGTTCACGCTGGGGTATTGATCAGGAGGTTCCACCTTCTCTTCCCCACTAAACCGGGTCCTCTTAGTAAGGGTCCGGTGGCCCCTCATAAAAGGGGGAGTACTGTAAAGGATCTGCCAGGTACTACGTCTGTGTATACTCCCGGGATTAATCAGTCGACACCTGAGGCCAGACCTCTTAGACTGACACCGGCTCCCACCAACCAGGGTGGCAGGCTCAGGAGTGGGAGAGCCTATCGCGGCCTGGTCAGTCGGAGTTAGCTCCGCCCCCTGTCCATTTATACCTGCCGTGTTCTCTTCCTCAGTGCTTGTTATTCTTCCTGGTTTCCTGGCCCCACTGCTGCCTTGCTCCAGCCTGCTTCTGCCGTGCTTCTGCCTTGCTTCTGTTCCGCTTATCCTGCTTCACTTTGCCCCTGGCTTGCTTCCTGCTCCGTGCTCTCGTTGGTATACTCCACTACATCCTGATCCTGACTGTCTCATTCACCGCTCCGTTTCCTCGCGGCGTTCCGTGGGCTACTGCCCCTTCCCTTGCGTGTTCCCTGTTTGTACTCCCTTGCACTTAGACAGCGTAGGGACCGCCGCCAAGTTGTATCCCGTCGCCTAGGGCGGGTCGTTGCAAGTAGGCAGGGACAGGGCGGTGGGTAGATTAGGGCTCACTTTTCCCTTCACCTCCTTCCTGCCATTACACATAGGCTTCCATACATGGCAGACCCGGAGGCCATTGTCAGGCCCTTGGGTGCCATCACAAGCATCAGCAGCCCCCACAATTGCATGGGGGCTGCTGATTAGCTACAAACCCCCTACATGCGAAGATCGCAATCGAGCACCGCATTTATCAGGTTAATTGCCGAAATCAGCGGCAATAAGCCGATGATTGGCAACAGTGGAGTGTCAGCTGTCAGGGACAGCTGACGTCCCGGTTCCCGATGCACACTGTCACAGAAACTGTCACAGACACTGTCGCCGACAGTGTGCATCGCGAACGGCAGTGACGTCCTGTGACTCTGACAGGAAGTCTATCAGGAGGCTGGTCCTGATAGGCTTCCGTACATGGCCTCCGGTCGCCATGCTAGCCATCTGCAAACCTCACGATTTCATTGTGAGGTCTGCCGATGTGCTAGAAACCCCTAAATTGCTGCGATTGCAATCGATCACCGCAATTAAGGGGTTAATTGCCGAAATCCACGGAAGTAAGCCACTGATCCGCATACAGTGGAGTGTCAGCTGTCAGGGACAGCTGGCCTCCCGGTTCCTGGTGCTCACTGTCGCCGACAGTCTGCACCGTGAACTGCGCAGTAGCTGTACGTCCCCGTGCGCTAAGACACTGGCCACATGGACGTCGTGGTGCGCCTAGTGGTTAATAAATGTGTCAACAAGGTGATGATTATAGGTGTTGTGGTGAATTAAAATCAATACATCACCTCTGAGTATATTCCAGGTGTAAGTCGAAAGCAGCGTCCGTGCAGCGAAACTACGAATGTCCAGAAGTGTAGACTAATTAGGGGTAACAGGATAAGAGCGGCGCATGTGCCGTAAGGGAATCAAGCCAAAGCGGCCATATTGGAGTATGGAAATCATGCATTAAATGCTAGTAATCACATACGTAAAGCGTACCACTCAGTCATCCTGATAATAAACGATAAATGATTATACAGCAGTAATATAACATGGGATAATGAATAGTAGTAAATTGCATAAAGGAAACCAAATACATTGATGTATCCATATTTATGTTCACGTACACTAGCGCAATTAGAGTATATCAGTACACTCATAGTGGTCAGGTAGCCAGAAGGTGGAACCTCCTGAGCAATACCCCAGCGTGAACATCCCGGGCGGGTACCCAAGTCCTCTCCTCAGGCCCGTATCCCCTCCAATGGACCAGGTACTGGAGGGAGCCTTGGACCATCCTGCTGTCCACAATCTTGGCCACCTCGAATTCTACCCCCTCAGGGGTGAGAACAGGGACCGGAGGTTTCTTCGAGGGAGCCAAGGTCGGGGAGCAGTGTTTAAGGAGGGAGGCATGAAACACGTTGTGTACTCGAAAAGACGGGGGCAACTCCAGTCGGAAGGAGACAGGGTTAAGGACTTCAATGACCTTGTATGGCCCTATAAACCGGGGAGCAAACTTCTTGGACGGGACTTTAAGGCGCAAATTTTTTGACGATAGCCACACCAGATCCCCGACCACAAACAAGGGGTCAGCAGAACGTCTTCTATCTGCCTGAGTCTTTTGTATGCTCTGGGACTCCACTAGGTTCTTCTGAACCTGGGCCCAGACTGTGCACAGTTCCCGATGAACTACATCTACCTCGGGATTGTTGGAACTACCAGGTGAAACGGATGAGAACCGTGGATTAAACCCAAAATTACAGAAAAAGGGGGAGACCCCTGACGAGTTACTGACCCGGTTATTAAGGGAAAATTCGGCGAGGGGAATGAATGAGACCCAATCATATTGACAGTCAGAGATAAAACACCTTAAATATTGTTCTAGAGACTGATTAGTCCTCTCAGTTTGGCCAGTAGTTTCAGGATGGAAGGCAGAGGAGAAGGACAGATCAATCTCCAACTTTTTACAGAAGGCTCTCCAAAACAATGAAACAAATTGTACCCCTCCGTCAGAAACAATATTGACAGGGACCCCATGGAGACGCAGGATGTGTTTGACAAACAAGGTAGCTAACGTCTTAGCATTGGGTAGTTTCTTGAGGGGCACAAAGTGGCACATCTTACTGAAGCGGTCTACTACAACCCACACCACCGACTTGCCTTGAGATGGAGGCAAATCGGTGATGAAATCCATGGAGATATGGGTCCAAGGTCTCTGGGGAACGGGCAAAGAAACATAGCAAGCCCGCTGGTCGGGACCTGGGAGTCTTGGACCTAGCACAAACTTCACAAGCGGCGACGTAGGCCTTAACGTCTTTGAGCAACCCAGGCCACCAATAGTTTCTGGCAATGAGGTGCTTGGTACCCAGGATGCCTGGATGGCCAGATAGTGCAGAGTCATGATTTTCCCGAAGTACCCTTAGCCGGAATTGCAGAGGAAAAAACAGCTTGTTCTCAGGAAGGTTCCCGGGAGCTGAACCTTGATCAGCCGAAATTTCAGAGACTAAATCAGAATCAATAGAGGAAATGATTATACCTGGAGGCAAAACACAAGCAGGAGCTTCCTCCGAAGGAGGGCTGGCCATGAAGCTACGCAACAGTGCATCAGCCTTAATATTTTTAGACCCAGCCCTATAGGTGACCAAAAAGTTGAATCTGTTAAAAAATAACGCCCATCGAGCTTGTCTCGGGTTTAGCCTCCGGGTAGATTCTAGGAAAACCAGATTCTTGTGGTCGGTAAGGACCGTAACCTGGTGCCTAGCCCCCTCCAGGAAGTGGCGCCACTCTTCAAATGCCCATTTAATGGCTAAGAGTTCGCGGTTGCCAAAATCATAGTTACTCTCAGTGGGCGAAAACTTCCTGGAGAAGTAGGCACAGGGGCGGAGATGGGTGAGGGACCTGGTACCCTGGGACAAGACAGCCCCCACTCCCACCTCGGACGCGTCAACCTCCACATTAAATGGCTCCATTTGGTTGGGCTGAACCAGCACTGGGGCCGAGATAAAGCACTTCTTAAAGACCTCAAAAGCCTGGACAGCCTCAGGAGGCCAGTGGAGGAGATCAGCACCTTTGCGAGTGAGATCTGTAAGAGGCTTAGCGATGACTGAGAAGTTAGCAATAAATCTCCTGTAATAATTAGCGAACCCCAGGAAGCACTGTAACGCCTTCAGGGAGGCAGGTTGGACCCATTCCGCCACAGCCTGGACCTTGGCAGGGTCCATGCGGAATCCATGAGGAGTGAGGATTTGACCCAAAAACGGTATCTCCTGCACCCCAAACACACATTTTTCGGTCTTAGCAAATAGTTTGTTTTCCCGAAGGGCCTGGAGCACCTTCCTGACATGCTCAATGTAGGAGGACCAGTCCTTGGAAAACACAAGTATGTCATCAAGGTACACTACAAGAAATACCCCCAGGTAGTCTCTTAAAACCTCATTTATGAAATTCTGGAAGACCGCGGGAGCATTACACAACCCAAAGGGCATGACGAGGTATTCGAAATGACCTTCAGGCGTGTTAAACGCAGTCTTCCACTCATCCCCTCTTTGATGCGGATAAGGTTATAAGCCCCCCGTAGATCAAACTTAGAGAACCATTGGACCCCTGAACCTGATTGAAGAGATCAGGAATCAAAGGAAGGGGATACTGGTTCCTTACAGTGACCTTATTCAAGTTTCGGTAGTCAATGCATGGCCTAAGACCACCATCCTTCTTCCCTACGAAGAAGAAGCCAGCACCTACGAAGAAGAAGCCAGCACCTACCGGAGAAGTAGAGGGGCGAATGTAACCCTTGGCCAGGCATTCCTGGATATACTCTCTCATGGCTTCACGTTCGGGACAAGAGAGATTAAATATCCTACCCTTAGGGAGCTTAGCTCCTGGTACCAAATCAATTGTGCAATCATATTCTCTATGAGGTGGTAACACTTCGGAGGCCTCTTTAGAGAAAACATCAGCGAAGTCCTGAACAAACTCAGGTAGAGTGTTCACCTCCTCAGGGAGAGAAATAGAATTAACAGGAAAACATGACGTCATGCATTCATTACCCCATTTGGTAAGATCCCCAGTATTCCAGTCAAACGTGGGATTATGCAACTGCAACCAGGGAAGGCCTAAAACCAAATCGGACGATAATCCCTGCGTCACCAGTACAGAGCACTGCTCCAAATGTATGGGCCCACAAGGAGTTCAAAAACAGGGGTATGCTGTGTAAAATAACCATTAGCAAGAGGAGTGGAGTCGATACCCACTACCGGGACAGGTTTAGGCAAATCAATCAATGTCATAGCTAGAGACATAGCAAATTCCACAGACATAATATTAGCAGAAGACCCTGAATCCACGAAGGCACTGCCGGTAGCAGACCTACCACCAAAAGAGACCTGAAAGGGAAGCAAGATTTTATTACGTTTCATATTTACGGGACATACCTGTGCGCCCAAGTGACCTCCCCGATGGTCACTTAGGCACGGAAGTTCTTCCGGCTGCTTATTCTTACGCCTAGGACAGTTGTTCACTTGATGCTTGTCATCCCCACAGTAGAAGCAGAGACCATTCTTCCTGCGGAACGCTCTACGTTGTTGGGGGGACACGGAGGCCCCGAGTTGCATAGGTACCTCCGAGTCTTCCATGGAAGAACGAAGCAACGGAACCTCGGGAGGCATCATGGGGGAGTCAGAGGAGAAAACACAAACACGTTCAAGTCGTCGTTCCCTGAGACGTCCGTCAAGTCGTACCGCTAAAGCCATAACCTGATCTAGGGAGTCAGAAGAGGGATAGCTAACTAGCAGGTCTTTCAGGGCGTTCGACAGACCCAATCTAAACTGGCACCTTAAGGCAGGGTCATTCCACCGAGAAGCTACACACCACTTCCTAAAGTCAGAACAATACTCCTCAACAGGTCTCTTACCCTGACGTAAGGTCACCAGCTGACTCTCGGCAAAGGCAGTCTTGTCAGTCTCGTCATAAATGAGCCCGAGAGCAGAAAAGAAAAGATCAATGGAGGAAAGTTCAGGGGCGTCAGGAGCCAAGGAGAAGGCCCATTCTTGAGGCCCGTCCTGGAGCCGGGACATAATTATACCCACCTGCTGGCTCTCAGAACCAGAGGAGTGGGGCTTTAAGCGAAAATAGAGCCTACAACCATCCCGAAAGGAGAAAAAAGTCTTCCGGTCCCCTGAGAACCGGTCAGGCAACTTGAGGTGGGGTTCAAGAGGTGAGGTGAGGGGCACTACCAGGGCAGCATCAGGCTGGTTGTCCCTCTGAGCCAGGGCCTGGACCTGTAGGGAGAGGCCCTGCATTTGCTGAGCCAGGGTCTCAAGGGGGTCCATAGTAGTGTCAGGGACCAGGGTAGACTAGGTATATGGGCTTGTGATTATGTAATGTCGGGGTAGGGAAACAGACAAGTGAGCCCTAATCTACCCGCCACTCAGTCCCTGCCTACTTTCAACGACCCGCCCTAGGCGACGGGGTACAACTGGGCGACGGTCCCTACACTCAATAGGTGCACGACAGACAAACAGACAAGGGTACAAAGAAGCCAGGGAAATAGGGAAGTTGCCCACGGGAACACCGTGAGCAACAAGCGAGGTGAACGAGCCGAGTCAAACCAGGAGATGAGCGAGGTACAAAAACGCAGAGCAGAAGAGTGGTCAGAAAAGCCAAGGTCAATCACAAGCAGAGGATCAGTAGTTCAAGAAGCTGCAGCAGGGCCAGGAAACCAACAGAGAAGAATCACAAGCAAAGGAGGAACAGGAAAGGCAGGTATAAATAGACAGAGTGCGGGAGCTAGCTCCGTCTGGCCAGGCTGTGATAGGCTCTCCCACTCCTAAGCCTGCCATCCTGGGTGGTGGAAGATGGAGTCAGTCTCACAGACATAGAAGCAGGTGCAGACTGATTACCTATGAGCGTCGACACAGAAGTTGTGTCTGCCAGATCCTTTACAGGAGTTATGTGGATGTCCCTATAGCCGATGAGCAAGCCAACGCACGCTCTGGTAGCTGGTACTCCGTGTTTTGGGGCTTGGATTGTGACCATCTATGATGGCCACTGTATTCTCTCCCCTCTCCCATACCTACTTGGTGTATGAGGTTATCTGGCTACCTGACCACTATGAGTGTACTGATATACTCTAATTGCGCTAGTGTACATGAACATAAATATGGATACATCAATGTATTTGGTTTCCTTTATGCAATTTACTACCATTCATTATCCCATAATTTATCGTTTATTATCAGGATGACCGAGTGGTACACTTTACGCATGCGCTTACTAGCATCTAATACATGATCTCCATACTCCAATATGGCCACTTTGGCTTCATTTCCTTATGGCGCATGCGCCGCTCTTATCCTGTTACCCCTAATTAGACTACACTTCCGGACATGCGCAGTTTCGCTGCACGGATGCTGCTTTCTGCTTACACCTGCGATATACTCAGAGGTGATGTATTGATTTTAATTCACCACAACACCTATAATCATCACCTTGTTGACACATTTATTAATGTTATACTTGTCTGTATTTACCAATACGGCTTTTTATTGATGGATAAAGTTTCTTCATGGATGCCTATGTCTATAGTCTGCAATATGTATTGTCTCTTATGTACAATCCTTTACATTATCACTGATTACTGTTAAATATCTCCTTTGATTGATACCCTGTTATATTGTGTGAACCCACATTTGTCATTTGCTTGAGAAAGGCTCCAGTGGACGTAGCAGAAACATTGCACGAGCAATAAAAGTACCCATTTTTTCACCTGAACCCTTGGAGTTGCTGCTCATTTTTGCGATTTCTGTGTACTTAGAACTTTGGTCTGTTCCTCAGAGCTTGCACCCACACGCTGCAAGTGCTGCTGGGTTTTGTATCTATCTATCTATCTATCTATCTACCTACCTGCCACATATATATTGATATATAGTAGGCTACGGAACATATGGATCTTTGGCCGTTCCAGATAATAATGAAAAAAATAATCACTCTTGGTAGAAGGCGCTACTGCGCTGGTGTGAAGGATTGGACCAAATTCATGTATTAAAACAACATGTGTCGCACAGGTGGTCACAGAAGCTACGCATTTTGACCTCGAACTGAGGTCTTACACATGTCTTTTTTAAAGAAATACATTTCCTTTAATTGTGAAACTCTGCCTTGACTGGAAATTTGGTCCAATCCTTCACACCAGCGCAGGAGTGCCTTCTCCACATAGACTCCCGCTTAATTTTCAGCCGCCAGTGTCCACTCTAAGGGCCAGCAGACTGCCTACACAGGGAGCATCAAGGCTCCACATGCTTGATGATCGAGTTGTGCTGACTACCTAGCACAACTCTAAAAGGTGAGTGTATTCCACACACACACACACACACACACACACACACACTATTGCTATTTTTGACCATCTTGTTTCAGCGGCACCATCCCAGAGGAGCGCTCTGTGTCTCTTCTTTTTTTCCTTTATCATTGATCTTTGGCCGTGCGACTTGTGTTGAAGCCAAAGTCGCCGTGTAGCTCTGGCATAAAACTATACTACATATCAATATATATGAGCTCGATAGACAGCTAGATAGACCGATATATACACATATAGAAGATAGATATGTACACATGCTGCAGGAGGGGGTGGCGGGGGGGTTGGCGCGAAGATGGGGAAGTGTCGCTGGCGGGGAAAGTACTATGATCATTGTGACAGGTTGTCACAATGATCACATGCACAGAGACCAAGCTGATTGGTCTCTCGGCAGATCTCCGTGATGTTAGCTGTCTAGAGACAGCTGTATCTCAAGGAGCTAAATGCTGTTTAAATAAGGGTCTTTTTTCCAGTGTCTGTGAAAAAAAAATTGATGCATCCGTGATTTTTTTAGAATGAGTTCGTGCCAATTATTGGGATTGTAATTATCATTGGTTTAGAGGTCACAGTGCATGCTGCTAATGTGTTCATATCATATTCTAAGCTATAGACATATATTACTTATAATCTTTATGATTCATTGTGGTTTTCCAAATAGTCCGTAAGAAATGTTTGCTTTCATGATTTTCGGATAAGTTGCCCTGAAAAAAAGCAATGCTTGTAGCTACTTAATTTCCGTTTTGTAGGCTGCTGTCTTCCTCCTTGTGGGCTGCAGAAGGTGACTAGTAAAGAGCACAAGTGGCCTTCTCCCAAACAAAATGGAGAGTAACTGATACTGTGAAGCTTAATGGTCCTATGCATAAATGGAACATTTCATGTGTCACAATGAAGCACCTCAGCAGCCAGAGATCATGACCTAATAAAGGGACCTCAGCCAGTCACAAACACACAGTTAGGCCCCATGCACACGACCGTAAAAATTGCCCGTAATTGCGGACCGTAACACGGTCTGCAGTTACGAACCCATTCAGTTCTATTGGGCACGGACACCTTTCCGTATCGCTACGGATGGGTGTCCATGCCGTAGAAATGTTCAGAAAATTATGGAACATGTCCGATCTTTTGCATTTTATGGGCCGTGTTCCCATACTCCCATCGCGGGCTGTGATTACGGGCATGACCATGTGCATGGGGCCTTAGGATGTAGACAGGTAGATACCAGTATATGGCCAATGATAAGTCCTCTGGAAGGAAGAGGCAGACGTAGGCATGAATGGTTGTCAGAGGTTGTGTGCGCACGGTAGGAGGTCAAATGGGTATGGCCTTAAAGATGGTTCTATGCAAATTTAAATATTTTTTTCTTAACATTGTGGTGACTGAAAAATAGTCAACCCATGTCTTTTGCCATGGTAGATGCTGCCAGCCAGACCCATAGCATGCTATCTCCTCAAAAAATAGAAAACGGTGGTGATCGGCTGGCGATGGCACGCAGCGTTTTCGGGTTATTGCTTCTTGACCTTTTGGCTATGCAGGAATGTTAGTATAGTATGTGGCATGATATATAGTGTGGGGAAACCTGTATGTTGAACTGTTCTGCTATGTATTTGATTATTTATTATGTGCTGCTTCATAGGCTGCCCTACGTCACAGTACATTGTATGTGTGTTTAAAAAGACTAATGGTTAATAAACTATCTTCAACCAAAAAAAAAATCTGTTCTTATGCATTTAACATCGGATCCGCCGTCTCCCATGTAACAAGCTGCACCTGAGCAGACCGCTTATTGATGCACCGGTGTGCAGAGGGATGTATAAAACTAAAATCAGCAGCTGCTGCCATGAAACTGTGGCCTCGATACCTGGAATGTTGCTGCCCTCCCTGCATTTAATAGCCACGCTCTCCCACCTTGCAACAAACTCTCACCTAAAAAGACTCAGTTACTATGTTACCCTGTTACCTGCACACATAGCAAACCATGGAAGATGTCAGCAATGCTTGTGGCTGCCTAATTTCCATTTGCAGGCTGCTGTCTCCCTCTTGTGGGTAGCAGAAGGCGGTTGGCAAGGAAAACAAGTGGCCTGGTCCAAAACAAAATGGAGACTGACTGAAATTGTGAGGCTCATTGAGCCTTTGCATAGATGGAACACTGCGCGTGTCACAATGAAGCCCCTCAGCAGCCGGAGGTCATGACCTAATAAAGGACCTCAGCCAGTCACAAACAAACCCACAGTTAGGATGGCGTCAGCTGGACAGCAGTGTATGGCAGGTGATTTGTCCTTTGGAAGGGAAAGGGGCGGACGTGGACATGCATAGTTGGTCAAGGATATGCACTCACTGTGTCCAGAAAGGCAGTTTTTGCGGATTTAAATACTTTTTTGCAGAGCATTTTGGTGACTGAAAAGAGTCAAGCCTTGTCTCTCACCATGGTAGAGAGAGCCAGCAAGACCTAGAGTGTGCCTAGGAGTGGCCGCCATCACCTCAAAAAGTGGAAAGTGATGGTGGCAGGTTGGCTTTATCGGGTTACTACCTATCAGTCTTGTAGGCCATGCAAGACTGTTAGTGTAGCATGTGGCATGATGTATAGTGTAGCGAAACCTGTGCTGTATGTTGTATTATCATGCTATGCATGTGATTATTTATTTTATGCTGCTTCACATAGTCTGCATTGCAGTACATTGTATGTATATTTAAAATGACTGATTGTTAGAATAGTATTTTCAGCTATAAAAATCTGTTCTTATCCGTTTATTATCTAATACCCTCTCGCCCAGGCTGCTAATTGATGCACCAGACTGGAGAGGGATATTTAATCCCTTCCCGATATCTGCCTTATATATATATGGCGCTGCCAGGCAAGGCTACCTGCAAAGCGCAGTACCATTACGTCGCGGTGATAGTGCGAGCTCAGGAGCTGCTAAGCCGGCGTCATCAGCAGTGGGTTTCCGCTGTATGTTACAGCGGACACCCCGCTGTAATGACAGGAACCGGAGCTAGCTCCGATTCCTGCCATTAACCCCTTCGATGCAGCGATCCAATGCGATCAATGCATCAAAGTGATTTGTAGCAAATTGACAGCCTGCCATGAGATGGCAAGGCTGCCAACTGCTACTATGGCAACAGGAGGCCTAACAATGGCCTCCTGTCTGCCATTACGGAAGCCGATTAGGCCCCTGATCGGCTTGCTGTCAGTGAATAACTGACAGTTCTAATACATTGCACTACATAGGTAGTGCAATGTATTAGAACATCAATCAAACAGTTGGACCTTCAAGTCCCCTAGTGGGACAAAATAAAAATGTAAAAAAAGTGTAAAAAAAGGAAAAATAAAAGTTGTAAAAAATAAAATAAAAGTTTCAAATCAAAACATAAAACACAATCGGCCTTTTTTCCCTTATCAAGTCCTTTATTATTGAAAAAAATAATAAAACCATACTTATTTGGTATCGCCGCGTCCGTAACGACCTGAATTATAAAAATATTATGTTATTTATCCCGCACAGTGAACGCCGTAAAAAACAACCTAAAAAATAATGCCAGAATTGCTTTTTTTTTGGTCATTTTAAAAAGTGATCAAAAAGTGATCAAAAAGTCGCATGTATCCAAAAATGAGACCTATAAAAACTAAAGCTCGTCTCACAAAAAACAAGCCCTCAGACAGCTCCATCGACGAAAAAGTTTAAAAGTTATGGTTCTTACAACATGGCGACAGAAAAAATACATTATTTTCACAAAAGTAATTGTATTGTGCAAAAAGATGTAAAACATTTTGTGCTATAAATTAGGTATCGCCGGAATTGTACTGACCCGCAGAATAAAGTTATCATGTAACTTATAATGCATGGTGAACGCTGTATAAAAAAACAAACAAAAAAACTGGTGCTGTTTTTTTATTACCTTGCTTCCCAAAAAAAAGGATAACAAGTGATCAAAAAGTTGCATGTACCCCAAAATGGTACCAATAATAATGACAGCTCATCCCGCAAAAAAACAGCCCTCATACCACTACGTCTATGAAAAAATAAAATAAGTTAAGGCTCCAATAAGTCAGGAAAGAAAAATATACAGTAGTGCCGGCCCGAGGGGAACAATTTTTCTGTTTCAATTGGCGATTTATCAAGGCCCTAAAATTAGGGAACCAGTAAAGGAGGCCCCAACCATATCTGCTGGAAGCGAGGGCGCCCGTATTATACCAGGACAACACTTTCCCAGAAAAATTCCCCAAACTGCAAAGGTGCGGAGTGTGGACCAAATGGGAGATAAGTAAGGACACCATTTATCAGTGCGACACCGGCCTGTGCAGAAAGGATTGCTCCACAGCGTAACAAATATTTATGGATCATTTTATTGTTTACCCCATTATTATACCACCTGACTATGCCCCTGATGTACTCTGCCAAGCTTACATGTACCCCCACGTTATAAATTGAAATACCAGTAATACTCAAACAAAATTACTACCAAGCAAAATCCATGCTCCAAAAGCTAAATAGCGCTCCTTCCCTTCTGAGCCCTACAGCGTGCCCAAACAGCAGTTTACTTTCACATATATGGCACCGCCATATCCGGGAGAAAGCGTGTACGCACGTGAAATGGCCGTAGCCTAATTCCACATCCTGACCAAGATCTTTGAATAAATAAATTTTGTTGCAAGTCCGGTGAGTGCCTCGATATCTTCTATCCGTTTATTTCAAGTTGGTTTGTGCTGTACCTGTCGATGAGCACCTCCGGGGCAACTTAGCTGCTGTAATCCATTAAGGATAAAAAGACATTTGAAATACTCCAATCGCTAAAGTGTTACTGGTTCAACAGTGCCAGACTTTTTCTTCTTCCTACTAATATCCGGGAGAACCCTTTTAACAATTTTTGGGGTGTGTGTCTACAGTGGCATAAGCTGGGCACGACATATTTCCCACTGAAATGCCACATCTAGGGAAAAAATTTCATTTTTACTTTGCACCATCCGCAGCGCAATCATTTATGGAAAAGACCTGTGGGGTGAAAATGCTCACTACACCCCTTAATAAATGCCTTGAGGGGTGTAGTTTCCAAAATGGGGTCACTTCTCAGGGGTTTTCTTTTATTATTTCACATCAGAGCCTCTGTAATTGTGAACCAATACATTATATGTCGCCAAATTATGCCTCAATTTCGCATGGTACTCTCTCACTCCTGAGCCCTGTCGATACTCCAGGCAAAAGATTAGGGTGATTCTAAAACCGGGAAACAGAGCATAATAATTAGAGAGCTGTCTTGTTATGGTGTCACAAGCTGGGCACCACACATTGGCATATCTATTGAAAAAAATAAAATTTTTACTTGCCAACATCGACTGCACACTAATTTCTGCAAAACAACTGCGGGGTTAAAATGCTCGCTACACCCTTAGGTGAATACCTAGAGGGGTGTAGTTTCCAAATGGGGTCACTTCTGGGAGTTTCCACTGTTTTGGTCCCACAGGGGCTTTGCAAATACGACATAGGGACCAGAAACCAATCCAGCAAAATCTGGACTCCAAAAGCCAAATGGTGCTCCTTCCCTCCTGAGCCCTGCCGTGTGCCCAAACAGCAGTTTATGACCACATATCGGGTATTGTCGTACTCAGGAGAAATTGCTTTACAGACGTTGTAGTTTTTTTTTTCTTTTATTTATTGAGAAAATGCTAAATTTTGAACTAATGCTACGTTTTATTGAAGAAAAAGGATTTTTTTTATTTTTACTGCCCAATTCTAATAAAATCTATGAAACATCTGTGGGGTCAAAATTCTCACTACACCCCTAGGTGAATACCTTGAGGGGTGTAGTTTTAAAAATGGGGTCACTTGTGGGGGGTTTCCACTGTTTTAGTCCCACAGGAGCTTTGCAAATGCGACATAGCGCCCAGAAACCAATCCAGTAAAATCTGAACTCCAAAAGCCAAATGGCACTCCTTCCCTTCTGAGCCCTACTGTGTGCCCAAACAGCAGTTTATGACCACATATCGGGTATTGCCGTACTCAGGAGTAATTGCTTTACAAACATTGTGGTTCTTTTTTTCTTTTATTTATTGAGAAAAGGAAAAATTTTGAGCTAAAGATACGTCTTATTGAAGAAAAAGGATTTTTTTTATTTTCACTGCCCAATTCTAATAAAATCTATAAAACCCCTGTGGGGTCAAAATGCTCACTACACCCGTATATTAATTCCTCAAGGGGTGTAGTTTCCAAAATGGGAGGTTTCCACTGTTTTGTCCCTTCGGGGGCTTTGCAAATGCGACATGGCCTCCGCAACCCATTCCTTCTAGATTTGAGCTCCAAAAGCCAAATCGCGCTCTTTCCCTTCTAAGCCCTGTCGTGTGCCCAAACAGCCGTTTATGACCACGTGTGGGATGTTGTTTTATACTGGAGAAATTGCTTTACAAATGTGGTGGTGCTTTTTCTCCTTTAGTCATTGCGGAAATGAGAAAAAAATAGCTAAACCTACATTTTCTTTGAAAGAATGTAGACTTTAATTTTCACTGGCTACTTCCAATAATTTCTGCAAAAAACCTGCGCGGTCAAAATGCTCACTATACCGCTAGATAATTTCCTTGAGGGGTCTAATTTCCCAAATGGGGTCACTTTTGCGGGATTTCCACTGTTTTGGCACCGCAAGAGCCTTTCAAACCTGACATGGTGCCTAAAATATTTTCTAAAAAAAAGGAGGCACCAAAATCCACTAGGTGCTCCTTTGCTTCTAAGGCCGGTACTTCAGTCTATTAGCACACTAGGGCCACATGTGGGATATTTCTAAAAGCTGCAGAATCTGGGCAATAAATATTGAGTTGCATTTCTCTGGTAAAACCTTCCGTGTTACAATTTTTTTTATTAAAAATGAATTTCTGCAAAAAAAAAAAGAAAATTTGTACGTTTCAGCTCTACTTTGCTTTAATTCCTGTGAAATATCTAAAGGGTTAAGAAACTTTCTAAATGCTGTTTTGAATACTTTGAGGGGTGAAGTTTTTAAAATGGGGTGACTTATTCAGGGTTTCAAATATTTAAAGCCCTCAAAGCCACTTCACATCTGAACCTGCCCCCTGTAAAAAAAGCCTTTTGAAATTTTCTTGAAAATGTGAGAAATTGCAGCTAAAGTTCTAAGCCTTGTAACGTCCTAGAAAAATAAAACGATATTCAAAAAATGATGCCGATCTAAAGTAGACATATGGGGGATGTTAATTAGCAACAATTTTGTGTAGTATATCTGCCTGTCTTACATTTAAATATAGAAAAATGCTAATTTTTGCAGTTTTTCACAATTAAATACTGAATGTATCGAGCTAATTTTTCCAGTAACATAAAGTCCAATGTGTCATGAGAAAAAAATCTCAGAATCGCTTGGAAAGTTGAAAGCATTCCGAAGTTATTACCACATAAAGTGAAACATGTCAGATTTGAAAAATGAGGCTATGTCAGGAAGGTCAAATGTGGCCAAAGCGGGAAGGGGTTAAGATGAACTGCAGCAGGTGCAATTTAGCTACTGCTGCCATGAAACTGTGGCCTGGATACATGGAATGTCCCTCCCTGCATGTAAGTCACACTCACCTACATAGCAATAAATGCTCGCCTGTTAGGAAGGACTGTTTATTTCGCCCTGTAAGTGCAGGGACACGGGCGTAGTGAGACAGGAGCGAAACTCCTGGTACACCGAATGGAGCGTTGGTGGTGTCATGGTAACGGCGTTGACGACACCGTGCGTGATGACGTCAATGCGGCCGCACGGACTGACGGGAGGGTTCCGTCAGGGCCAGGCGGAAGAGGAGGGTCAGAGCAACGTAAGTTCGCGACACCGATGCGGGAGAGCTGAGCGAGGTGGGAAAGAGAAAGAGGAGGAAGCAGGGGAGAGCAGAGAACATGGTGACATTTGCCATTGCTGCATAGTGCTGAAGTACTCTGAAGAGGAAAAAAAAGTGAGACACTTAGGACCTCCCTAGGATTGACAGAGGACTCGGATAAGCAAAGTGTCCTTCATAAATCATAACTAGCGCTATACCTCCCTGAACTGTATCTAGAATTCTAAATTGCATCTACTACCCTGAACTCTATATAGAATTGTTAACTGCATCTACTACTCTGAACTGTATCCTCAATTGTACACTGCACCTACTATTCTGAACTGTATCTAGGAATGTACATTACAAATAGTATCCTGAAGCTCGTGTTGCCTGTTGATGTTATGAGAGAACGTTTAAGGGGGCAAGTAGTGAAGCAGGGACAAGTGGATGAGATACTAAAGTGAACTCATATCCTCCAGCTCAACCTCTCACACCTGTTCCTTAGGACTTGGCTGCGTTCCTATGCACGTACCGATAAAACGAACATAGTGGGATCAGGCACGGGCTCTTTCAGGGGGACTCCAGCGGGTTCGATGTCCCCAACCCCATGTCCGTATTACTTGTTCCCACTAGTTACAAGATTTGTTGTAATCTGAAACATAAGTAAAGACTAGAAGTAGGGATTGGTGTCAAGAGTGTCTTCATTCCACGTCAGCACCCCCTATACGCCCACAAAGACACAGTTACTATTTTACCTAGACGCATTGCAAAACGTGGAAGATGTCAGCAACGCTTGTAAGTGCTTAATTTATGTTTTATAGACTGCTGTCTCCTCTATACAGCAAAAGGCTCATGGAAAGGAGCAAAAGTGGCCTGATTCAAAACAAAATGGAGACTAACTGATATTGTGAGGCTTATTGGTCCTATGCATAGATGGAACACTGTACGCAGGGGCGTAGCTAAAGGCTCATGGGCCCTGGTGCAAGACTTCAGCTTGGGCCCCCTACCTCTCTCCAACACCACCAGACCTCTTCGCATGCCTCTGCCCAGCCGCCTTGCCCGACAGCCCCCATGGATGCCCTCACAGTATTGTGCCCCCCATAGCTGCCTCTACAGTATAATGCCCCACACAGTATGATGCTCCCCATAGCTGCCCCCCACACAGTATAATGGCCCCCATAACTGCCCCCACACAGTGTCCCCTGTAGATAGTGCCTTTATATAGTGCCACAGTGCTCATGTCGATCTTGGCACCCCCCTGTATATAGCGCTACCCCTCCTATACATAATGCCATTGGAGCAAAATACCCATCCAGAGCATCTTGTTTGTATTCCTCTGTTAGTCTTGCAAATGGTCCCTTAGTCGTATCCTGTTCCTTGTGTTCCCGTGCCCTGCTACCTGTATCCTGTGCTGTATTTGTTCCTGTGCCATCTGTGGTGTTGGAGTCGTGTTGTGCCATCTACTACGCCTGCTGACTTGCACCACGTCTGGTGTCATCTGCCATGTTTTGTATCACTTGCCGCCAAGGTCCCATCTGTTCCTAAGCCGTCGCTACTGTCTGGACTATTACAGGCACCCTTGTGCTTGGACCTTATATTGACTTGTTACTCGTACTTGCTGTTTGGCCAGCTGCTGCCACGCTAAGGCGATGCGGCCCAGTGGGTCCACATACCCATAGATCATGACAGTACGCTCAGACGATGTCACAAGCCATGCAGGCAGACCTGCGAGACCTTCGGTCACAACAGGACCAACACCTCCTGGCAGTGAATTCCATTGCACATCGGCTGGATGCGCAAGCTGCAGTCGCCACAGCACCTGTTCCTGTTGCTCCGGCTGTTCCTCCTGCTACACATTCTGTCAGTACCACTGCCGACCCCCGATTCTCGCTGCCACTTCCTCATCGCTACGACGGAGATGCAAGGACCTACAGGGGATTTTTGAACCAATGCCAGATCCACATCAGTCTACATTCCAGAGCATTGCCTTCCGATGGTGCAAGGATTGCATTCATAGTATTTCTCCTTACTGGCAAGGCCCTGGCATGGGCCAATCCCATCTGGGAACATCAGGGACCGGAGACCCGTGATTTACAGTGTTTCCTACAGACTTTCCGCACAGTCTTTGAGGAACTGGACGAGTCTCTGAAGCTGCATCCCTGCATCCCTGCTGACCCTGCGCCAAGGAGACACCTCCATGGGCAAGTACTCCATTCAGTTCCATACCCTGGCAGCAGAGCTGACCTGGAACAATGACGCCTTAGTGGCCACATTCTGACAGGGTCTATCCTCTGATATCAAAGACGAGCTTGCCATTCGAGATCTGCCTTCTAACCTAGATGACCTCATTCTCCCAGCCACCCGGATTGACATGAGGATTCAGGAATGGTCTCAAGAAGTTTGTCGGGCCAGAAGACTTCCTAGGCTGGCTCCTACATTCCAACAACCCCTGTTGCCCTCATCAGTTGCTCCACTTGAGGAGCCTATGCAAGTAGACTGCCTCAAATTGTCTGTCCAAGAGAAACAACGCAGACGCACTTCAGAACTCTGTCTGTATTGCGGCCTCGGAGGCCATTTTGTACATCTGTGCCCCTAAAAGCCCAAAAACTCCAGTGCTTACATTTGGTTGGAGAGACAACCCTAGGCAGAAGGGAGCTAAATAAAAGACTCTCTCCAAAATTGTCCATCCCTGTGACCATAGTGTCTCGCGGAGAGACGCACCGGGTCTCGGCCTATCTAATCTCAGGATCCGCAGCAAACATCATCCAGCAAGATCTAGTGGATCATCTCCAGTTGCCCAATGTCCCTCTGGAGATGTCTTTGGCTGTTGCCTCAGTGAATGGACTGCCTCTGCCTGATGCAATTGTTTCTGAGACCAAACCGCTGAAGCTCCAAGTTGGAGCCTTTCATTCGGAGTTAACTTCATTTCTTGTCCTGCTCAAAGCTGTCAACCCTGTGCTACTGGATCTGCCTTGACCTTGACTATATGCCCCAGTCCTGGACTAGAATTCCGCAGAGGTTCTCCAATGGGGCTCCAAGTGTCTCAATCGCTGTCTGTTGCAGATCCATCTGGCCCAGCCACCTCTGCCTCGTTGGCCGGATTACTTTCTCGTTACTCTCAGTTTGCGGATGTCTTCAGCAACAAGGAGGCTGAGACGCTGCCCCCACACCGGGCTTATGACTGCCCTATTGAACTGGTTCCTAATGCGTCCTCTCCTCCTGGACGGGTATACCCTTGTTCCTTGCCAGAGATTCAGTCTATGTCGGCCTATATCAAGGAGAATCTGGAGAGGGGTTTCATACAAATATCCTCCTCCCCGGCCGGGGCCGAGTTCTTCTTTGTCAAGAAGAAAGACGTATCTCTTCGGCCTTGCATCAACTACCGCGACCTCAATCAAATCACGGTCAAGAACAAATATCCATTGCCACTCATTTCCAAACTATTTGACCTCATACGAGGAGCCAAGATTTTCTCTAAACTAGACCTGCGTGGGGCTTACAACTGGATCCAGATCTGCCAGCGTGACGAATGGAAGACGGCATTCAACACCCGAGACGGGCACTATGAATACTTGGTAATGCCCTTTGGTCTGTGTAATGCTCCCGCTGTCTTCCATGAGTTCGTCAATGATATCTTCCGAGATCACCTTTATGTCTGTGTTGTGGTCTATCTCGATGACATTTTGATTTTTTTCTCCAGATCCGATTACTCATCGGAGACATGTCCGTCAAGTTCTGTTGCGATTAAGGGAGAATCGCATTTATGCCAAGCTGGAGAAGTGTGTGTTTGAGAAGAATTCTCTACTCTACCTGGGCTACATAATTTCGGATCAGGGTCTCAAAATGGATCCTGAAAAAGTAAAGTCCGTCCTGGAATGGCCACGTCCTCAAGGCTTGAGGTCCATACAGCGTTTTTTGGGATTCGCCAACTTCTACCGGCAGTTTATCCCAAACTTCTCTTCACTGACTACTCCCATCTCTACCCTCACCCAGAAAGGTATGAATGCCAAGGTGTGGACTCCAGAAGCAGAATCTGCATTTAATAGCCTTAAGTGTGCTTTCACGTCAGCCTCATCCCTCCATCATCCTGATGTATCTCAACAGTTTTCGTTGGAGGTGCAGGTGCACTTCTGTTCCATAGAGGTTCCAAAGGGAAGGCAGTGGTATGTGGCTATTATTCTAGACTTTTTTCTCCCGCAGAACGCAATTACTCTATTGGGGATCGAGAGTTACTGGCCATCAAATTGGCTCTGGAGGAGTGGAGGCATCTACTAGAGGGCACAGCTTATTCCATCCTGATATATACCGACCACAAGAGCCTCACCTATCTCCAGTCGGCTCAACGGCTGAACCCCCATCAAGCCAGCTGGTCGCTGTTCTTCGTCCAGTTCCAGTTTGTGCTCCTCTACCCTCCTGCTGACAAAAATGTGAGGGCTGATGCCTTGTCCAGGTCGTTCGAGACAGAGGACACCGTGGAGTCTCCGCAAAGTATCATTGATCCATCCTGTATTATTTCTGTCAATCCTCTGCAAGTTAGAGACATCCCTCCGGGGAGGACTTTTGTGCGCCTGGCAGACAGGAGGAGAATCCTTCGCTGGAGGCACAGCTCCAAACTGGCTGGGAATGCTGGTTCTAGTAAAACCGGAGTTCTGATTGCCCGTCATTTCTGGTGGCCCACGCTTCCCAAAGATATTGTGTGACCTTAATGACCAACCTATTTTCTAAGTTTTTCCATCGTCGCATTCCAAGAGCTATAACTTTTTTATTTTTGCGTCAACATAGCTGTATAAGTTCTTGTTTTTTTGCGGGACAAGTTGTGTTTTTATTAGCACCATTTTCGGGTACATATAATTTGTTGATTAACTTTTATTAACTTTTTTGGGAGGTAATGGAAAAAACTCCATAAATTTCGCCACGCTTTTTTGCGTCTTAGATTTACGCCGTTTACTGTGTGGTATAAATAACATAATAGCTTTATTCAGTGGGTCATCACGATTGTGGCGATGCCAAATGTATATAGATTTTGTATGTTTTACTACTTTTACACAGTAATTATTTGTTTTTTTGTCGCCGTGTTTTATAAGCCATATTTTTTTATTTTTCCGCCGATGCAGCTGTATGAGGGCTTGATTTTTGAAGGACGACTTCTAGTTTTTATTGGTACCATTTTGAAGTACATCTGACTTTTTGATCACTTTTTATAATTTTTTTTGATGGCAGGATGAACAGAAAACAGCAATTCTGGCATTGTTTTTTATTTAATTTTTTACAGCGTTCAGCGTGCGGCTTAAATAACATAATAGCTTTATAGGTGGGGTCGTTACGGACGCGGAGATACCAAATATGTGTAATATTAATATTTTTTTTTTCATATTAAAGAGTGCCCTATATTGTACATGATGTGATCGGCACTGTAATGTAGATTACAGCAGTGTTTTTTATTTAGAAAAACGATCATTTTTGACGGAGTTATGACCTATATTAGCTTTATGCTAATGAGTTTCTTAATGAACAACTGGGCGTGTTTTACTTTTTGGCCAAGTGGGCGTTGTACAGTGGAGTGCATGACGCTGACCAATCAGCGTCATACACTTCTCCCCATTCATTTACAAAGCACATAGAGATATAGCTATATCGCTATGTGCAGCCACATAAACACACTATAACGTTACTGCAGTGTCCCGACAATGAATATACATTACCTCCAGCCAGGACAAGATGTGTATTCAGAATCCTGACACTTTGTGTAATGTCAGGATAGGGAGACAGACAGGTGAGCCCTAATCTACCCGCCACTCAGTCCCTGCCAACTTGCACAGCCCGTCCTAGGCGACGGCGTACAACTGGGCGACGGTCCCTACGCTCAATATGTGCACGACAGACAAACAAGACAAGGGAACACAAAAGCAAGGAATGTGGGGCAGTTGCACACGGCAACACCGTGAGCAACAGAGTAGTGGACGAGCCGAGTCAAACCAGGAGTGTACGTGGTAACAAATGCAGAGCAGGAGAATAGTCAGTCAAGCCAGGGTCAATATGAAGCAGAGGTCAATAGTAACAGCAGGAACAGCAGAGCCAGGAAACGGAAGAATCACAGGCAAAGGACAAGCAGCAAATGAAGGTATAAGTGGACCAAGAGCGGGAGCTAGAACCGTCTGGCCAGGCAGCGATAGGCTCTCCCACTCCTCAGCCTACCAGCCTGAGTGGTAGCAGATCGAGTCACTCTAGCAGACCTAGGAACAGATGCAGGCTGATTAACCACGGGCATCGACACAGAAGCTGTGTCAGGCAAATCCTTCACACTTCGCTAATACAATCCCGACAATACAGCACAGCAAGCGTAATCTCGCGAGATTACGCTGTAAACTGTCATTTCAAACGAGATTACACTTGCTGTGCTGTAGTGTCGGGATTGTGTTAGCGAAGTGTCAGAATTCTGAATAAACATCTTGTCCTGGCTGGAGGTAATGTATATTCATTGTCAGGACATTGCAGTAACGTTATAGTGTGTTTATGTGGCTGTACATAGCGATATAGCTATGTCGCTAAGTGCTGTGTAAATGAATGGGGAGAAGTGTATGACGCTGATTGGTCAGCGTCATACACTCCTCTGTACAACGCCCACATGGCCAAAAAGTAAAACGCGCCCAGTTGTTCATAAAGAAACTCATTAGCATAAAGCTAATATAGGTAAAAAATGATCGTTTTTTTCTAAATAAAAAACACTGCTGTAATTTACATTACAGTGCCGATCACATCATGTACAATATAGGCCACTTATAATGTGGTGACAGAGCCTCTTTAAAGTATTTTATTAGGGAAAAAGTGAGTTTTTCATTTTTTTTTATTTGGGATTTGTATTTATTTATTATTAACTTTATTAAACTTTTTGATAACTTTATTTTTAGTCCCACTAGGGAACTTCACTATGCGATATTCTGATCACTTTTATAATATACTGCAATCAGGGCCGGACTGGGACTTAAAATCAGCCCTGGCATTTTTAAGCACACAGGCCCACCGCAGGCCATACGCAGCCACCAGTGTTGGGCTGGAGTACATGGGAGCACCTTTCACCTATACAAGACATGGGGAGATTTATTAAAATAGGTGTAAATGAAAAGAAGAATAGTTCCTGATAGCTCCAACTCCAACGAATTCACTGCTTTTCCACGAGAATAATGTTATTCTAGAGGATTTTTTTGTATATAGTGCCACACATATAGCCCCCCCTGTAGATGGTGCCCCACACATAGCTCCCCCTGTAGATAATGCCGCTCACACTTTTAACTCCTTAACGCTCAGTGACATTACTATTCCGTCATGGAAAACATCCCGTTCGCGCTCCATGACGGAATAGTACGTCACGGGAGTAACGGCCATTTCGGCCGTCTTCCTGACACAAACAGGAGCTGTGCGCTGCTGTCTTGTACAGCGGTTGCCGCAGCTCCTATAGCGGGGACCGATCGCTGTGTTCTCGCTGATTAACCCCCTTAAAAGCCGCGTTCAATAGTGATCTTAGGGGTTAAACCACCATCGACGGCCCGCTACACGATAGCGGCCAGCGATGTTGGCTATGGCAACAGGACGCCTAACAATGGCGTCCGGCTATGCAATCTACGGAAGCCTAGTGGGTTCTGACAAAATCAGTAACCACTATTCTTGCTGTACTACACATGTACTGCAGTGTATTAGAATAGCGATCAGGGCCTCCTGCCCTCAAGTCCCCTAGAGGGACAAAGTAATAAAGTAAAAAAAAGTTGTGTAGAAATAAGAAAATAAAAGTTTTAAAAGTAATAAAAGTAAAAAAAAAACTTTTTCCTTTATCAGTCCTTTATTATTAATAAAAATATATAAATAAATAAATAAACTATACATAACTGGTATCGCCGCGTCCGAAACGGCCTGAACTACAAAATTTGTTTGTTATTTATCCCGCACGGTGAACGCTGAAAAGAAAATAATAATAAACTGCACCAGAATCACAATTCACCTCCCAAAAAATGGAATAAAAAGAGATCAAAAAGTCGCATGTACCTAAAAGTGGTGCTGATCGAAACTACAGTTTGTTACGCAAAAAACCTCGCATGGCTTTCTTGATGGAAAAATAAAAAAGTTATGGCTCTTAGAATATGGTAACACAAACAGTTAATGATTTTTTACAAAAAGTATTTTATATTTTATTGTGCAAACGCCATAAGACATATAAAAAATTATAAACATATGGTATCGCCGTAATCGTATCGCCCCGCAGAATAAAGTTAATATGTCATTTATAGTGCACGGTGAACGCTGTAAAAAAAAAAAATAGGATAAAATAACAATAGTAGAATTGCTGTTTTTTAGTCACCACTCCACTCAAAAAAAGAATAAAAACTGATCAAAAAGCTGCATGCACCCCATGAAAACTACAATGAATGCCTCAAGGGGTCTAGTTTCCAAAATAGGGTAACTTTTAGGGGGTTTCCACTGTTTTGGCACCACAAGACCTCTTCAAACCGGACCTCTTCAAACTTTGCTTTGGAGGCCGGTGCTTCAGTCCATTAGTGCACTATGGCCACATGTGGGATATTTCTCAAAACTGCAGAATCTGGGCAATAAGTATTGAGATGTGTTTCTCTGGTAAAACCTTCTGTTTTACAGAAACAAAATGGAATAAAAAGGATTTTCTGACAAAATAAATAAATATGTAAATTTCACCTCTACTTTACTTAAAATTCCTGTGAAACAACTAATAAACTTTCTATATGCTGTTGTGAATACTTTGAGGGGTCCAGTGTCTAAAATGGGGTGTTTGATAGGGGTTTCTAATATATAGGCACCTCAAAGCAACTTCAGAACTGAATTGGTACCTAAAAAAAAACAAAAATGAGCCAATACTTTGCTTCTTACATTATACTGATAACGAGCCATGCCCCCCCCCCCCCGAGATGACCCCAGTTTTGACCGTTTGTATAGACGGAGACCCCTATTAGACCGTTTCAGTACCCGGTTTTCCCAAGCATACACCCCCGAGAAGTGTATTTCTATTGATGAGTCCTTAGTACATTTTAAAGTGAGGCTTCAATATCGCCAGTACTTGCCGAGTAAAAGGGCAAGGTATGGCGTGAAGATGTATAAGCTGTGCGAGAGTGCATCAGGTAATACCTACAAATTTATGATATATGAAAGGACGGACACCAGTATTCCCCTTTACTTGGAGTTAATGCAAAAATTGTGTGGGATTTGGTGCACCCACTGCTGGACCAGGGTTACCACCTCTACCTGGATTATTTTTATACCAGCGTCTCACTCTTCAAGTGCCTCGCTTCCAGAAGTACTGCGACATGCGGCACTGCTACAAGACATCTGAGAGGCCTCCCTATGTCACTGCTTGGGCAAACAAGAAGGGGTGAGAGCAGGGCACATTCTAGCAGCAACATATTGTGTGTCAAGTACAAGAGATATGTCCTTGTATTGACAAAAATACATGGCCACACCAGTACCCATGTACCGGTACAAGGTACCAGTACAGAGAACCCCAAACCAGACTGCATCCTGGACTACAATAGGTACATGGGATGGGTGGACTTGTCAGACCAAGCCCTGAAGCCCTACAGCGCCATGCGGTGTGGTATAAGAAGCTGGCCGTGCACATCATACAGATGGCATTGTACAGTACAATGTGTACGTGCTACGTCGATGTGCATGCCAGACGGGAACTTTCCTGGAATTTCAAGAGGTGGTTATCAAGAAACTAATATTTAGGGACCAAGAAGAGGGAGCACCCAGTACTTCTGGAAGCGGGGCCACACACATCGTACCAGGGCAACACTTTCCAGGAGAAGTTCCCCAAACTGTCAAGAAGGGAAAAAGTCAAAAGAGGTGCAAAGTCTGCTATAAGAGGGGGATAAGGAAGGACACAATATATCAATGTGACACGTGTCCCGAAAAACCAGGGCTCTGTATGAAAGAGTGTTTTAAATTTTATCATACATCCCTTGATTTTCAATCTACCCCAGTTTTACTTACCCTTATGCACTCCGCACAGTTTATCCCGCTTATCTTTCCCTTCTGAGCCCTGCTGTGTGCCCAGGCAGCTGTTAACAGCCACATGTAGGGTATTGCCATACCCAGGAGAACCCACATTACAGTTTATGGGGTGTATGTCTCCAGTGGCGCATGCTTGGCAAAATATATCGGACACTGAAATGGCATACACTACCGTTCAAAAGTTTGGGGTCACCCAGACAATTTTGTGTTTTCCATGAAAACTCACACTTATATTTATCAAATGAGTTGCAAAATGACTAGAAAATATAGTCAAGACATTGACAAGGTTAGAAATAATGATTTTTATTTGAAATAATAATTTTCTCCTTCAAACTTTGCTTTTGTCAAAGAATGCTCCATTTGCAGCAAATACAGCATTGCAGACCTTTGGCATTCTAGCTGTTAATTTGCTGAGGTAATCGGGAGAAATTTCACCCCATGCTTCCAGAAGCCCCTCCCACAAGTTGGATAGGCTTGATGGGCACTTCTTGCGTACCATACGGTCAAGCTGCTCCCACAACAGCTCCATGGGGTTGAGATCTGGTGACTGCGCTGGCCACTCCATTACAGATAGAATACCAGCTGTCTACTTCTTTCCTAAATAGTTCTTGCATAATTTGGAGGTGTGCTTTGGGTCATTGTCCTGTTGTAGGATGAAATTGGCTCCAATCAAGCGCTGTCCACAGGGTATGGCATGGCGTTGCAAAATGGAGTGATAGCCTTCCTTATTCAAAATCCCTTTTACCTTGTACAAATCTCCCACTTTACCAGCACCAAAGCAACCCCAGACCATGACATTACCTCCATCATGCTTGACAGATGGTGTCAGGCACTCTTCCAGCATCTTTTCAGTTGTTCTGCGTCTCACAAATGTTCTTCTGTGTGATACAAACACCTCAAACTTCGATTCGTCTGTCCATAACACTTTTTTCCAATCTTCCTCTGTCCAATGTCTGTGTGCTTTTGCCCATATTAATCTTTTCCTTTTATTAGCCAGTCTCAGATATGGCTTTTTCTTTGTCACTCTGCCCTGAAGGCCAGCATCCCGGAGTCGCCTCTTCACTGTAGACGTTGACATTGGCGTTTTGCGGGTACTATTTAATGAAGCTGCCAGTTGAGGACCTGTGAGGCGTCTATTTCTCAAACTAGAGACTCTAATGTACTTGTCTTGTTGCTCAGTTGTGCAGCGGGGCCTCCCACTTCTCTTTCTACTTTGGTTAGAGCCTGTTTGTGTTGTCCTCTGAAGGGAGTAGTACACACCGTTGTAGGAAATCTTCAGTTTCTTGGCAATTTCTCGCATGGAATAGCCTTCATTTCTAAGAACAAGAATAGACTGTCGAGTTTCACATGAAAGCTCTCTTTTTCTAGCCATTTTGAGAGTCTAATCAAACCCACAAATGTAATGCTCCAGATTCTCAACTAGCTCAAAGGAAGGTCAGTTTTATAGCTCCTCTAAACAGCAAAACTGTTTACAGCGGTGCTAACATAATTGCACAAGGGTTTTCTAATCATCCATTAGCCTTCTAACACAGTTAGCAAGCACAATGTACCATTAGAACACTGGAGTGATGGTTGCTGGAAATGGGCCTCTATACACCTATGTAGATATTGCATTAAAAATCAGACCTTTGCAGCTAGAATAGTAATTTAGCACATTAACAATGTATAGAGTGTATTTCTGATTAATTTAATGTTATCTTCATTGAAAAAAAACTGTGCTTTTCTTTCAAAAATAAGGAAATTTCTAAGTGACCCTAAACTTTTGAATGGTAGTGTATATATATATATATATATATATATATATATATATAATCTACTTCAAAGGGGTACACAGCCTTTAATGCAAACAATCAGATCTGTACTAACAACCATCGTCCAGTACAACACGCAGCACATGCAGTTTTACCAAAAGTCAATGCGGTTTTCAAATGATTGTTATGGTTTGCAAAAAACTGCATGGACATTAACAACCATTTGAAAACTGCGCTGACTGGGAATGCAGAATGTTGGTGTGGTTTGCAGCTGTATTGTTGTAAGACAGCAGCTACTATATGTATATACTGTACGGGTATGATCCCACAGGACGGATACGTTGTGTAAAAGCATACAGCGTATACGCCCTGTGCGCCGCAGGGAATTCCGGCTGAAAAATCGCCGCAAATTGTGGTGCAGTTTTTCGGCCAGGAATGGCCGCTGCGTAAAACTGAGCAGAAAAAAATGGATACTTACCATGGCGACGCTTCCCTCCTACATCCTGCAGCCCTGGGATGATGTTTCATCCCATGTGACCGCTGCAGTTTGCGATTGGCTGCAGCAGTCACATGGATAAAATGTCATCCCAGGAGGCCGGCCCGGACAAAAAAAAACTGAATTCTGGGTAAGTATAAGATTTAAATTTTTCCTGAGTTGCGATTTTTTGCATCGGAATCGTTGCATTTCCACCGCAAAAAAACACAACATCTGCTATTTTGCGGCTTTTACCTCCCCATTGAATTAAATGGGGAAAACCCCAAACAATTAAGCAGCGTTTATGCAGATACGATTGACATCCTTAAAATAACGGACCGCAGGTCAATTTCTGAGCCTTTTTTCCCGCTCATGGTGTGGGTGAGATTTGTTCAAATCTCACCCACTCTGCTGATACTGCATTAGGGCTTGTCCACACGTAACGGAATTGCCTCATATTTTCCATCTAGAGTTGCGGATGGAAAATACTCAGAATACAGTAGCAGCAATGTGGGTGAGACTTATCAAATCCTATCCACATGCTGCGTAAAATTTTCTGACAAGAAGTTTACCTGCAGTGCGTATTTTTCGTACTGCAGTATGTCATCCCCCAACATTGAGAAAAACGCAGCAAAATCCGCTCCATTTTCTGCAGCAATTCCAATACGTGCTGCGGATTTAGGGCTTGTCCACACACAACGGAATTGCTGCAGAAAATTTCTGCAGCAATTCCGTTTGAAAGTGAAAGGCTTTTGGCTGTGGCAAAAACGCACCATTTCCTGCGGTGTTTGCGACAGAAAATAATGCGTAAATTGCTGCGTTTTTCTCAATGTTAGGGGGGATTCACACGAGCGTGTATTCGGTCCGCGCGGGCCGCGTGTTTTTCACGCGGCACGCATGGACCAATACAAGTCTATGGGGCAGTACAGACAGTCCGTGCTTTTTGCGCAGCGTTTGTCTGCTGCGCAAAAAGCGCGACAGGTTCAATAACTCTGCGTATTTCGCGCATCACGCACCCATTGAAGTCAATGGGTGCGTGAAAACCACGCAGGTTGCACGGAAGCACTTCCGTGCGAACTGCGTGTTTGCGCAACAGCTGTCAAAAGGATGAATGTAAACAGAAAAGCACCACGTGCTTTTCTGTTTCCGAACATCCAAACGGAGTGTCTTTGCGATGAGCGAAGCCGGACAAGCGAACCGAACTTCACCGGGTTCGGCCGAACTTGTTTTGGCCGAACCCGGCAAAAAAATTATCGGTACGCGACGTCAGGAGATAGTCACTGTCCATGGTGCTGAAAGAGTTAAACTGTTTCAGCACCATGGACAGTGACTTCCGATCCCAATAAACATGAACCTGTAAAAAAAAAACGAAGTTCTGACTTACCGATAACTCCCGGCGTCTTCCTCCAGTCTGACCTCCCGGGATGACAATTCAGTCCAAGTGACAGCTCCAGCCAATCACAGGCCAAGCACAGGCTGCAGCGGTCACATGGACTGGCGCGTCATCCAGGGAGGTGGGGCCCGATGTCGAGAGGCGCGTCACCAAGGACGCGTCACCAAGGCAACGGCCGGGAAGTTCTCGGTAAACGCAAAAACGCAACGTTCGTGTGTATCTGCCCTTAGGAGATGGAGACGTCTCCTATGAAAAACGCAGCAATTCTGCACACTTTCCGTAGCGAGAATTGACATGCTGCGGTCTGTAAATTACGCACCGCAGGTCAATTTCCGCTCGGAAATTTTAAGCAGCATGTGGATGAGATTTGTTAAATGTCCCCCACTATGCTGCTACGGTATTCTGCTGCGTTTTTTCCGGCCAAATTTCCGGCCAGAAAAAACGCAGCAATTCAGGAGCGTGTGGACGAGCCCTTACCACAACGAAATCCATTGGTAAAATCTGCAGTATTTAAACTAAGAGTGAAATAAATACAGCTATAGCGCTCTCCACTTTTTTATATATATATATATATATATATATATATATACACATACACATCAAACACACTATATACACACACTATATATACACGCATGTACACATCACATACACTATGTATATATATATACACACACACACACACACACACACACACACGTACACATCACATACACTGTATATACACACACATGTTCACATCACATACACTATTTATACATCACACACACTATATATATACCCATGTACACATCACAGACACACAAATATGCACATTACATGCACACATTATACACATATAAAGTACACATTGTAAACACACATGCACTTACTTTTGTGTAGGATAATTGTGAAGAGAGTTCAGCAGTTGATGGGGGGGATTCTTCACTCCAGCACTTCAGCTCACAGCCCGACACAGAGCCCGCCCACAGTCTCCCCTCACTCTCCCTCACGTCCCGACTGGTAACGCCAGCAGCAACAGGAGGAGGAGAGGTTGTGTGAAGAGCAGGGAAGGGGGGCAGGAGGGGGAGATTTTACACAGGGAGATTTAGTAATAGCAGCACAGACCACGGCTGCTAATACAGTCGGACGGCAGTTCTTAGCTGCTGTGCTGGCCGCCCCCTTACAAATGCTGTACCCTGCCGCCTGAGCCGAAACTGATCGTTTGGACGGCCAGCAGCGGCCCGTCTGACATGTGCCAGAACTGCCAGTTCGGCCAGGACTGCAATAATTCTGTATTGCAGTGTATTATTGCCTGTCATTGTAAAACTGAGAGGCACCTGCTAGGTCATGCCTCAGGCATGGCCCAGCAGGCATCCACTACAGGCAGACCTGGGGGCCTTTGTTAGGCTCCTGGCTGCTATAGAAGCCATCGGCACCCTGCGATTGCCATTGCAGGGTGCCGGTGGGATGAGATAGGGAGCTCCCAACCCTCCAAAACCACTTGGATGCGGCGCTCACTCTTGAGCGCCACATCTAAGGGGTTAAACGAGTGAGATCGATGTTGAAATAGATCCCGCCCATTAGAGCAGGTGCCCGGCTGTCTTTTGACCACCCGACACCCGCTTTAGCCGGCACAGGAAACCTGTGCCGAGATTATGGCGGCGCTCTGGCATAAGTAACCCTAACGGTGAATAGGCGTATTGGTGGTCGTTAAGGCCAGGAGGCTATAACTACTTGGTAGATTTCTCTGACTTGACAGTCCCTGCTGAAAGACCATGTCGTGACCATGCATATGAAGAGGTGAGACAGATTTTTGTTTTGTAGTAATTTATTATTTCATATTTTTAGTCAATCTCACTGTCACGGAGCGGGTTAGTGGACCCACTAGGCCGTACCGCCGCAGCGGGGAGGCAGCTGGCCAAACAACAGGACACCCCAGAAATACAATGTCCCGCACAAGGGTACCTGAATAGTCCAGATGGTGGCCGCAGCTCTGGCACAGATGAGATGGGTGCAGCAGATGGCGCCAAACGTGGCGGATGACACAGGAGCCGCAAGTTGCGCCAGACGTGGCGTATTCCTCCGGACGTGGCAGATGACACACGACGTGCCGGATTCCTCCAGACGTGGCAGATGAAGCAGGGCGTGGCGGATTCCTCCAGACGTGGCAGACGACACAGGACGTGGCGGATTCCTCCAGACGTGGCAGATGACATAGGACGTGGCAGATTCCTCTGGACGTGGCAGATGACACAGGACGTGGCACGACTTGATACTAGGGCAAAGCACGGGAAACAGGAACGGGGAACAAGGTACGGGTAACAACAGGAACGGGAAACACTAAGGGACCGTTTGCAAGATAGACTGGGAAAACTAACTTCGCTCAGGCATCGAACTAGGGGCTGGACCCCTCTTATAGCCCAGGGTACTGACAGCCCGCAGCCACGGACATTACAGTATCCCCCCTCTTACGCCCCCTCTTCTTGGGACCGGCGCGAAAGAGAAACTTCTTTAGAAGAGTAGGGGCATTGAGGTTCTCCTCTGGCTCCCAGGACCTCTCTTCGAGACCAAACCCCCTCCAATCCACCAAATAAAAGGTCTTTCCTCTCACTCTCTTGGTGTCCAAGATCTCCTTTACCTCAAAGATGTCCGAGGAGCCACTGGGAGCAACCGCAGGGCTGGGAGTCTTGGAATAGCGGTTTAGGATCACAGGCTTCAGGAGGGAGACGTGGAAGGAGTTGGGAATCTTGAGGGTAGGAGGCAGCCGAAGCTTGTAGGCGACAGGCTTTATCTGCTGCAGGACCTCGAATGGTCCAAGGAACCTGGGAGCGAACTTGTATGAGGGCACCTTCAAGCGAATGTTCCGAGAGGACAGCCAGACTTTAGTCCCTGGAAGATACTGAGGCGGCTCTCTTCTCTTAGTATCTGCCTTTCGCTTCATGCGATCTACTGCCAGCAAAATAGAGGACCGGGTCTGTTGCCAGATTTGAAGGAAGTCCCCATATGCAGAGTCAGCAGCGGGAACCTGAGATGAAGTCGACACAGGAAGAGGGACTCTGGGATGTTGACTGTACACGATGTGAAACGGAGTGGAAGTGGTGGACTCACTTGTGTGGTTGTTGTAAGAAAATTCGGCCCATGGTAGAAGCTGTACCCAGTTTTCGTGCTGTGAAGAGATGAAGTGGCGGAGATAATTTTCCATGATCTGGTTGATCCTCTCAACTTGCCCATTGGACTGGGGGTGATAGGCAGAGGAAAAGTCCAATCTCATATCCAGGAGTTTACAGAGGGCTCTCCAGAACTTAGAGGTAAACTGAACCCCCCGGTCGGACACAATGTGAAGAGGCAAGCCATGCAAGCGGAAGATGTGCTGAATGAAGAGACTTGCCAGACGAGGAGCAGAAGGTAGGCCGATCAGCGGGATAAAATGAGCCATCTTAGAGAACCGGTCCACCACCACCCAGACAGTGTTACATCCTGCTGAGGGGGGAAGGTCTGTGACGAAGTCCATCGCAATGTGCTGCCACGGGGCATTGGGTACAGGCAGAGGTTGAAGCAGGCCGGCAGGCTTGGAGTGAGTCACTTTGTTAGAGGCACACACCGTGCAAGAAGAGACAAAGTCCACAACATCCTTAGGTAGCGTGGATCACCAAAAGTGACGAGCAATCAGGTCTCGGGTTTTACGGACACCGGCGTGCCCAGCAAGTTTAGAACTATGTCCCCAGCGGAGAATTCTTCTCCTGTCCGCCAACCGAACAAAAGTCCTCCCAGGAGTGATGTCTCTAACCTGCAGAGGATTAGCAGTGACGATGCAGGACGGGTCTATGATGTTCTGGAGGGACTCCACCGTGTCTTCCGTCTCAAACGATCTGGACAGGGCATCGGCCCTCACATTCTTGTCCGCGGGACGGTAGTGGAGCGCAAACAGAAAACGGGTGAAGAACAGCGACCACCTGGCTTGACGAGGATTAAGTCTTTGAGCGGACTGAAGGTAAGTTAGGTTCTTGTGGTCGGTGAAGATCAGGATGGGGTGAGCAGCGCCCTCCAGAAGATGTCTCCACTCCTCCAGAGCCAATTTGATGACCAGCAGCTCCCGATCTCCAATGAAGTAATTGCGCTCAGCAGAAGAAAACAGTCTAGAGTAGTAGCCACATACTACTGCCTTTCCTTTGGAGCTCCTCTGGAACAGAAGTGCACCTGCACCGAGAGAGGAAGCGTCCACTTCCAGTGAGAACTGCCGAGATACGTCAGGATGATGGAGGATCGAGGCTGAAGTGAAGGCACTCTTCAGGCTAATAAATGCAGACTCTACCTCTGGAGTCCACACTTTGACGTTCACACCCTTCTTGGTAAGGGTCGAGATGGGAGACGTCAGAGAAGAGAAGTTAGGAATAAACTGCGGGTAGAAATTGGCGAATCCCAGGAACCGCTGTATGGCCCTTAAGCCTTGGGGACGTGGCCACTCCAGGACAGCCTTCACTTTCTCAGGATCCATCTTGAGGCCTTGATCCGAGATGATATAGCCCAGGAAGGGCAGAGAACTCTTCTCAAAGACGCACTTCTCCAGCTTGGCGTATAAATGATTCTCCCTCAATCGAAGTAGAACCTGACGAACATGCCTCCGATGAGTCGTCTGATCTGGGGAGAAAATCAAAATATCATCAAGATAAACAACAACACAGACATAGAGTAGATCTCGGAAGATGTCGTTAACGAACTCCTGAAACACTGCTGGAGCGTTACACAGTCCGAAGGGCATCACCAGGTATTCGTAGTGCCCGTCCCGGGTGTTAAATGCCGTCTTCCATTCGTCACCCTGGCGAATCCGGACCAGATTCTAAGCCCCACGTAGGTCTAGCTTAGAAAAAATTTTTGCCCCTCGTATGCGATCAAATAGCTCAGAGATGAGTGGCAACGGGTATTTGTTCTTGACTGTGATCAGGTTGAGGCCCCTGTAGTCAATGCAGGGACGAAGGGATCCATCCTTCATTTTAACGAAGAAGAATCCAGCCCCGGCCGGGGAGGAAGATTTTCGTATAAAACCCCTCTCCAGATTCTCCTTGATATAGGCCGACATGGATAGAGACTCAGGCAAGGAGAGAGGATATACCCGTCCACGGGGAAGAGAGGCATTAGGAACCAGTTCAATGGAGCAGTCATAGGTGCGATGTGGAGGCAGCGTCTCAGCCTCCTTTTTGCTGAAAACATCTGCATACTGAGCAAAATGGGGAGGCAGTCCCGACAGCGACTGAGGCAGAGAAGGCTTGACAGGATGGATCTGCAACAGACAACGACCATGGCACTTGGAGCCCCATTGGAGAACCTCTCCAGAATTCCAGTCCAGGACTGGGGCATGCAGTCGAAGCCAAGGCAGGCCCAGCAGAACAGGATTGATGGCTTTGGGCAAAACAAGGAACGAAATAAATTCAGAATGAAGTACTCCAACCTGGAGCTTCAACGGCTTGGTTTTAGAGATAATGGGATCAGGCAGAGGCAGTCCATTAACTGAGGCAACAGCCAAAGATGTCTCCAGGGGAACTGTGGGCAGCTGAAGATGATCCACAAGCTCTTTCTGGATGAAATTTGCAGCAGAGCCAGAGTCAAGATAGGCAGAGACTTGATGCGTCCTGTCGCCGGATACCAGGGTCACGGGAATAGTCAATTTGGAAGCGAATCCTCTGTTAGATTCTGTTCCACCTAGTGTTGTCTCTCCAACCAATCCTAGGCAATGGGGTCTCTCCGGCCTCTGAGGGCACAGACGCACAATATGGACTCCATGGCCGCAATACAAACAAAGTCCAGAAGTGCGTCTGCGTTGTTTCTCCTGGGTAGACAATTTAACATAATTACTCTGCTTCGGGTCCACTGGTGGGACGACTGAGGAGGATTGCGGGACAGCAGAATCCAGCCTGGGAAGTTCTCTCCCCCGGAGAACCTCTTGGGAACGTTCCCGGATCCTCATGTCGACACGGGAGGCGAGTAGGATAAGATCGTCCAGGGTAGATGGCAGATCGCGAGCATCCAGCTCGTCCTTGATCCCTGAAGACAGTCCCTACCAGAATGTAGCCACCAAAGCCTCGTTGTTCCAGGTCAATTCAGCAGCCAGGATACGGAACTGAATGGCATACTCGCCCACGGAGAGGTCTCCCTGGTGTAGGGTCAGCAAGGATGCAGCAGCCGAAGAAACTCTCCCAGGTTCCTCAAAGATCGAGCGGAAGGTCTGTAAGAAGCACTGCAAGTCCCGGGTCTCTGGTCCCTGATGTTCCCACAGAGGATTGGCCCATGCCAGGGCTTTGCCGGTAAGGAGAGAGATGATAAAGGCGATCCTGACGTCATCCGAACAGAAGGACCTGGCATGTAGTCTGAAATGGATCAGGCACTGATTCAAAAATCCCCTGCAGGACCTCGGATCTCCGTCATAGCGTGGAGGTAGCGGCAAGAAACACAGGGGGTTGGTACCGGTACAGACAGGAAGTGTAGCAGGCGGAACCGCAGGAACGGGTGCGGTGATGACTGTGGACGGAGCAAGCAGCCGATAGGCTATGGCGTTCACCGACAGGAGGAGCTGGTCTTGTCGTGACTGGAGATCCTCCATCTCAGCCAGCATGGCTTGAGTAGTCAACGTCTCAGGTTGACCAGCGGGGTCCATGGCCTGAGCGTACTGTCACGGAGCGGGTTAGTGGACCCACTAGGCCGTACCGCCGCAGCGGGGAGGCAGCTGGCCAAACAACAGGACACCCCAGAAATACAATGTCCCGCACAAGGGTACCTGAATAGTCCAGATGGTGGCCGCAGCTCTGGCACAGATGAGATGGGTGCAGCAGATGGCGCCAAACGTGGCGGATGACACAGGAGCCGCAAGTTGCGCCAGACGTGGCGGATTCCTCCGGACGTGGCAGATGACACAGGACGTGGCGGATTCCTCCAGACGTGGCAGATGACACAGGACGTGGCGGATAACCTCCAGACGTGGCAGACGACACAGGACGTGGCAGATGACACAGGACGTGGCACGACTTGATACTAGGGCAAAGCACGGGAAACAGGAACGGGGAACAAGGTACGGGTAACAACAGGAACGGGAAACACTAAGGGACCATTTGCAAGACAGACTGGGAAAACTAACAATGCTCAGGCATCGAACTAGGGGGCTGGACCCCTCTTATAGCCCAGAGTACTCACGGGTCAAAGGTCGTTCAAGATGTCCGGTGCGCGCGCTGCCCCTTTAAGAGCGGGCTCCGGCGGAGGTGAGTGGATGCAATCGCTGGCGTCTCCCGAGGAGGAGGCTGGGGCCAGCGCTTGCCGACTCATGGCTGCGGCTGTCAGTGGGAGGCTGGAGCTGACAGCCCGCAGCCACGGACATTACAGTCACTAGGTTGGACTTAACCCCTTAGCGCATGTTTTTAGCGCCAAGTGCCGTACATGTATGGCGCAGGCACAGGTGCTACTGTATATTACAGCTGATACTGCGAAAATGGCCAGGATCGGAGATGACATTCGATTATAGTTGTGTAACCCCCTTAGATGCCGTGGTCAATAGTGATCGGGGCATCTAAGTGATCTTGGTTTGACAAAGAGATGGGACTCTCTATGTCACCCCATCGGCGCCCCTGCAACGTGATCCTAAAATAAGCTTAAAAAAAGCCCCCAGTTTTGCCATGTGTGTATGCCTATTAGGCCTTGTAATGTAAAAAAAAAGGTAAAACAAGAAAAAAATAATCCAAAGTAAAAAACGATTTTTTTTTCCATTTTACAAAATGTTTTATGATTGAAAAAACAAAAAGTATTATTAAAAAAAAGTAAATGTAACTGGTATTATCACAACCACCAGTACCATAAAACTAACGTGTAATCTATACCGCACAGTGAATACCATGAAAAAAAGACAACGGTGGAATTGCAGTGTTTTGTTTATCCCCATCACAAAAAAAAGGGAATAAAATTTAATCAATAAGTCCAATGTACCAATGAAAACTACTACTTGTCTTGCAAAACATAAGCCCTCATGAAGCTCCATAGTCAGTAAAAAGTTATGGCTCCCAGAATGTGGCGACAGGAAAACAAATGATTTAAAAAACATTTTTTATGGGTTTTAATTGTGCAAAAAGGCATTACATGTACCTTATAATACAGCTTTTCCCTTTCAGCTTAATTTAATACTAATTCATTTTATTACATATCTCCATGTGCAACCGGAGCTCCATTTTTCTGCTACAAAGCTCCAAATTCTCTGGTTCCCTTCACACATTGATTAGATTCCATTTACACTACCTTTAGTTTATAAGAGAAATCATTACATTGTGATGGATTAATTTTCCAATAAATCAGAACCTGTCGTGGTATTTTAGACAGCAAGAAAAGTGCTGCAGACTGCGCTTTTCTAGCAGTCAAAAGTACTGGTATTGCCGACAAAATCACAGATCGAGGATCCCAATGCAAGTGGGAATACAGCCTTAAAATGGTAAAATTCTGTCTGCCAACAGCCACCATAAGGTGGAGCTTAGGAGCTTACTGAATATGACTCAAATTGAACTTAAAGGGGTTGTCCGCTTTGGACAATCCCTACTTGTTAGAAGGGTCCCTTGACAATCAGCTGTCATCTGTAGGGAAACCTGGCAGTAAGTGTTCGAATTTTCTGCAGCGCCACCACAGTGGAAATTAAGCAGTGCCCGTTCAAATCAATTGGTTGCCTATTTAATGTAGGACTGGACAAATCCTCCAGAGCGAGAGGAATACAGAATAAAAAAATTTGTTTTCTAAAGTTGAACAATCTGTGGCCCTATGCAAATGAGTTCAAAAGGGTCATTTGGCTATTGCTAGCTTACTGGATAGTCACTTTTTCTGCTCCCAAAAAAACGCCCCTCCATGGTTGATTGATGTGTCAGCGGCGTGGAATTTTAACATGGTTCAGAGTGATATAGCACACCGCTGACACGTCAATCAACCGTCTATAGGGTGTTTTGCAATCAGAATAAGTGACTATTCAAAAAGCCATCAAAGCTCAGATGACTTTTTTTTTAAACTCATTTGCATATAATATGGCCACTGCTGATTTCAAATTTATTTAAGATATTAGCAAACTCTATAAGAGGTTGGTGGCGGTTGATTGTCCCAAAACGAGCTGATACAGTAGGTCCCTTTAATACATTCATATGCAGTAAGCTCCCCCTATTGGAGGCAGGCAGGATTTCATTATATAACTTTGACTTTACAAGGGATTTGGAGCTCTGTATCAGAAAAATGAAGCTCTAAAGCAGGGGTCTCAAACTCCACGTGCTTATTTTAACAATCCAGTTTTACAGTTTAAATGTCAATAAATGCAGTCTGGCTGGCAGACACAAGAATACCAAGATTGGGCAGCCCCTTTTTAGATAGTGCCACAGTGCCCTCTGTAGATAATGCCACAGTGCCCTCTATAGATAATGCCACAGTGCACTCTATAGATACTGCCACACACCCACTCGCATCTCCTCAGGAGACGCCAGCGATCCCTTCTGCTTCACTCTGCTGTGTCCTGGAGGACTATAAGAAGGGCCCTGCCCCTTCTTTCATTGCCTGAGCATTGTTGTGTTAGTCTTTGCAAATGATCCCTTAGTGTTTTCCAGTTCCCAGTGTTCCCGTACCTGCTACCTGTATCCTGTATCCCATCTCGTTCCTTTGCCATAGAGAGTTGGAGTCGTGTTGTGCCGTATACTACGCCTTCCGTGTTACATCACGCCTGGTGTCTGCCTGCTGCCAAGGTCCCATCCGAGCCTACCATTGCTACTGTCTGTGTTACCACAGGTACCCTTATTCAAACTATAGACATTGACTTGGTATCATGTTGGCCAGCTGCTATCCCGCTACGGCGGTAGGGCCCAGTGGGTCCACATACCCACAGATCGTGACACGTACGGTACCAGAACAAAATTCACTATATAAATACAGCACCAGAACAAAACTCAGTACATAAATACAGCACCAGAACAAAGCTCAGTACATAAACACAGCACCAGAACAAAGCTTAGTACATAAATATGGCACCAGTACAAAGCTCCGTACATATATACAGCACCAGAACAAAACTCAGTACATATATACAGTACCAGAACAAAGCTCAGTATATGAATACAGCACCAGAACAAAGCTTAGTACATAAATATAGTACCAGAACCAAGCTCAGTACATATTTACAGCACCAGAATAAAGCTTAGTACATAAATACAGTTCCAGTACCAAGCACAGTACACAAATATAGCAAAGAACCAACCTCAGTACATAAATACAGCACCAGAACCAAGCTCAGTGGATAAATAGAACACCAGAACAAAGCTCAATACATAAATACAGTACTAGAACCATTTTCAGTACATAAATACAGCAACAGAACCAAGGCCAGTGTCACGATCTGTGGGTATGTGGACCCACTAGGCTGCACCGCCGTAGCGGGGAGGTAGCTGGCCAAACAACAGAGTACCCAATAATACAAATTCCAGCACAAGTGTACTTGAATAGTCCAGACAGTCGCAGTGGCTAGGCACAGATGGTACTTCAGACGGCAGATGAAGCAAAGCGTGGCAGATGACACCAGGCGTGGTGTAACACAGCAGGCGTCACCAGAGGCGCAACGCGACTCCAACTTCTAAGGCACAGGAACAACGGTGACACGGGATACAGGATACAGGTAGCAGGTACGGGAACACTGGGAACAAGGGACCATTTGCAAGACTAACAAGGGTAAACACAACAACGCTCAGGCAATGAGTGAAGGGGCAGGGCCCTTCTTATAGTCCAGGGTGGTCATGGGTTAATTGGTAATTATTTTCATGTGCACGTGCTGGCCCTTTAAAGTCGGGCACGAGATTGCGCGCGCACCCTATGAGACACAGCCGAACCGAGCGGAAGTGAGCGCTGGCATCTCCTGGGGAGAAGATGTGGTCCAGTGCTCACTGATCCATGGCTGTGGCCGTCGGGGGGTGAGTAATCCCGATGGTCCGCGGCCATGGGCGCTACAGCCAGTCCATATATACAGCACAAGAACAAAGCTCAGTACATATTTACAGCACCAGAACTAAACTCAGTACATATATACAGCACCAGATCCAAGCTCAATACATAAACAGAGTACCAGAACAAAGCTCAGTATGTATATATAGTGAAGGAAATAAGTATTTGATCCCTTGCTGATTTTGTAAGTTTGCCCACTGTCAAAGTCATGAAGAGTCTAGAATTTTTAGGTTAGGTTAATTTTACCAGTGAGAGATAGATTATATTTAAAAAAGAAAAGAAAATCACATAGTCAAAATTATATATATTTATTTGCATTGTGCACATAGAAATAAGTATTTGATCCCCTACCAACCATTAAGAGTTCAGCCTCCTCCAGACCAGTTACACGCTCCAAATCAACTTGGTGCCTGCATTAAAGACAGCTGTCTTAAATGGACACCTGTATAAAAGACTCCTGTCCACAGACTCAATTAATCAGTCTGACTCTAACCTCTACAACATGGGCAAGACCAAAGAGCTTTCTAAGGATGTCAGGGACAAGATCATAGACCTGCACAAGGCTGGAATGGGCTACAAAACCATAAGTAAGATGCTGGGTGAGAAGGAGACAACTGTTGGTGCAATAGTAAGAAAATGGAAGACATACAAAATGACTGTCAATCGACATCGATCTGGGGCTCCATGCAAAATCTCACCTCATGGGGTATCCTTGATCCTGAGGAAGGTGAGAGCTCAGCCGAAAACTAAACGGGGGGAACTTGTTAATGATCTCAAGGCAGCTGGGACCACAGTCACCAAGAAAACCATTGGTAACACATTACGCCGTAATGGATTCAAATCCTGCAGTGCCCGCAAGGTCCCCCTGCTCAAGAAGGCACATGTACAGGCCCGTCTGAAGTTTGTAAATGAACATCTGGATGATTCTGAGAGTGATTGGGAGAAGGTGCTGTGGTCAGATGAGACTAAAATTTAGCTCTTTGGCATTAACTCAACTCACTGTGTTTGGAGGAAGAGAAATGCTGCCTATGACCCAAAGAACACCGTCCCCACTGTCAAGCATGGAGGTGGAAACATTATGTTTTGGGGGTGTTTCTCTGCTAAGGGCACAGGACTACTTCACCGCATCAATGGGAGAATGGATGGAGCCATGTACCGTCAAATCCTGAGTGACAACCTCCTTCCCTCTACCAGGACATTAAAAATGGCTCGTGGCTGGGTCTTCCAGCACGACAATGACCCGAAAAACATACAGCCAAGGCAACAAAGGAGTGGCTCAAAAAGAAGCACATTAAGGTCATGGAGTGGCCTAGCCAGTCTCCAGACCTTAATCCCATCGAAAACTTATGGAGGGAGATGAAGATCCGAGTTGCCAAGCGACAGTCTCGAAATCTTAATGATTTACAGATGATCTGCAAAGAGGAGTGGGCCAAAATTCCATCTAACATGTGTGCAAACCTCATCATCAATTACAAAAAAAGTCTGACTGCTGTGCTTGCCAACAAGGGTTTTGCCACCAAGTATTAAGTCTTGTTTGCCAAAGGGATCAAATACTTATTTCTCTGTGCACAATGCAAATAAATATATATAATTTTGACTATGTGATTTTCTTTTTTTTTTTATATATATAATCTATCTCTCACTGGTAAAATTAACCTAGCCTAAAAATTCTAGACTGTTCATGACTTTGACAGTGGGCAAACTTACAAAATCAGCAAGGGATCAAATACTTATTTCCTTCACTGTATATATATATATATATATATATATATATATACACAATACCAGAACAAGCTCAGTACATAAATACAACACCAGACCAAAGCTCAGTGCATGTCACAGCTGTGGAGTATGTGGACCCACTAGACCGCTCAGCCGTAGCGGAGAAGCAGCTGGCCAAACGATAGTCAATAACAGTCTCTCGGACAAGAGTACCTGGGAGGATGTTTAGGCAGAAGCTCGGAGTAGCAGGCACGTGGCACAGGTAATGCTTGGCGTAGCAGATTACACCAGACAATGCAGATGACACCCGACGTGGCAGATGATACCAGATACTCTGAATGGTCACCGGTTATAAGTGGTGTACCCCAGGGTTCAGTGCTGGGACCCCTATTATTCAACTTATTTATTAATGATATAGAGGATGGGATTAATAGCACTATTTCTATTTTTGCAGATGACACCAAGCTATGCAATATAGTTCAGACTATGGAAGATGTTCATGAATTACAGGCAGATTTAAACAAACTAAGTGTTTGGGCGTCCACTTGGCAGATGAAGTTTAATGTAGATAAATGTAAAGTTATGCATCTGGGTACCAACAACCTGCATGCATCATATGTCCTAGGGGGAGCTACACTGGCGGATTCACTTGTTGAGAAGGATCTGGGTGTACTTGTAAATCATAAACTCAATAACAGCATGCAGTGTCAATCAGCTGCTTCAAAGGCCAGCAGGATATTGTCGTGTATTAAAAGAGGCATGGACTCGCAGGACAGGGATGTAATATTACCACTTTACAAAGCATTAGTGAGGCCTGATCTAGAATATGCAGTCCAGTTCTGGGCTCCAGTTCATAGAAAGGATGCCCTGGAGTTGGAAAAAATACAAAGAAGAGCAACGAAGCTAATTAGGGGCATGGAGAATTTAAGTTATGAGGAAAGATTGAAAGAATTAAACCTATTTAGCCTTGAAAAAAGACGACTAAGGGGGGACATGATTAACTTATATAAATATATTAATGGCACATACAAAAAATATGGTGAAATCCTGTTCCTTGTAAAACCCCCTCAAAAAACAAGGGGGCACTCTCTCCGTCTGGAGAAAAAAAGGTTCAAGCTGCAGAGGCGACAAGGCTTCTTTACAGTGAGAACGGTGAATTTATGGAATAGTCTACCGCAGGAGATGGTCACAGCAGGGACAGTAGATGGCTTTAAAAAAGGGTTAGATAATTTCCTAGAACAAAAAAATATTAGCTCCTATGTGTAGAAATTTTTCCTTCCCTTTTCCCTTCCCTTGGTTGAACTTGATGGACATGTGTCTTTTTTCAGCCGTACTAACTATGTAACTATGTAACTATGTAACTATGTGGCAGATGATGCACACACAACTCCAACAATAGGCTTGGGGACAGGAACGAAACACAGCAACAAGATACAGGATATGGGAAGCAGGAAACAGGAACACTGGGAGCACAATACAAGTAATGGACCATTTGCATAGATGAACACAGGCAGACTAACAACAGTCAGGCAAGGAGAGGAAGGGCAGAGCCCTTTTTAAAGTCCAGGGTGTTACTGGGTTGATTGGAAAACTTTAGACAGGCGCGCACTGGCCTTCAAAGGCTGGGAGTGAGCACGCGCGTGCACCCTACAGGACACAGGGGAGCACTGCAGCCATGTGTGTTGGTGTCTCTGAGGAGGGAGACGCCGACATGAAAAAACAGTCCTGCGGTCGTTTCTGCCGGTAAGTGGGACGTGCCGGCAGTCAGCGACTGCGGGCATAGTAGTGTATATTTACAGCACCAGAACTAAGCTCATTATATAAATACAGCACCATAACCAAGCTCAGAACATAGATACAGCAATAGAATCAAGCTCAGTCCATATATAGAGCACCAGAAACAAAGCTCAGTAAGTATATACAACACTAGAACCAAGCTCAATAGATGAATACAGCCCCAGAACCAATAGCCATACATAAATCCAGCACCAGAACGAAGCCAAATACAAAACATACAACGCCAGAACAAAGCTCAGTACATACATACAGCACCAGAACAAAGCTCATAACATAAATACAGTAACAGAACCAAGATCAATACATAAATACAACACCAGAACCAAGTTCAGTACATATATACAATACCAGCACAAATGCAGCTCAGTACACAGATCATTTGCAAGTTAGGTTTGCCCCTGCCATGTAAATTTGTACGGTGTGAAACCACAGCTTTCAGAATACCTAAACAATGGTAAGGGTATGCTGGGAGTTGCTTTTTTACAAAAAGAATGCTACATCCATCATCTCGCTTCAGATCATACAGGGAATTCAGTACGGATCCGATACAAAGGCAGAATAAAGATTTACATTTGGTGACTAACAGGTGAAGTCTTCTGTGATTCTAGTTGTTTTATTTCTTTCTTCTCCACCCGCCCAGACCTCCATGATGAATGTCTTTGACTCCTCGCTTTGTTAGCACATTTACACATATAAACGAACACCGAATCCTCATGGTGCCACACACTACGCCCCTGAATATAATACCATTATACACCGTGGCCCTGAATATAGCGCCACACCCTGTGCCCCTGAATACAATTGTGTCACACACTGTGCCCCCAAATACAATGGTGTCACATATTGTGCCCCTGAAAACAATCGTGACACACACTGTGCCCCCTAAATACATTCGCATCACACACAGTGTCTCCTGAAAATAGTGCCACACACTGTGCCCTGTGACGGTCTGTGGGTATGTGGACCCATTAAGCCGCACCACGAGTGTTCGTGCGCACCCTACGGGACACAGCGGACCAGAGTGGAAGTGAGAAGAAGGAGATGCAAGCCAGCGCTCACGGATTTATGGCTGCAGCCGCAGGGGGTGAGTAAACCCGACGGTCCGCGGCCATGGACGCTACATGCTCCATGCAAATCAAGTGTCACACGCACATGCTGTGCCTCATGGAAATAAAGTCATGCACACATAAAGTGCCCAACATAGAAAGTGCCAAACAGTGCCCTATGTAGAAAGTGCAACACACAGTACACTTTTTAAAAAGTGCTACAGTGTTCCCTGCAGGAAGTGCCCCACACAGTGCCCCCTGTGGAAAGTGCCACATAGTGCCCTCTGTAAATGGTGTCACATACAATGCCCCTTGTAGAAAGTGCCACACACAATGTCTCATGTTGATAGTGATGCAAACAGTACCCCCTGTAGATAGTGGCACTAAGTGCCCCTGTAGAAAGTGTTACACACAGTGCCCCCTATAGATAGTGCCAGCAGTTTCCCCTGTAGAAGGTGCCACACACAGTGCCCCTTGTTAAAAGTGCCACACAGTGCCCCCTGAAGATAGTCCCACACAGTGCACCCTGCCACAGGAATACTCACCTGTCTCCATTCCCACGCTATTATCCAGTGAGGCAAGCCTTGTCTCTTCTTGTCTCTTCTGACCAGGCCTGCTCCAGCAAAACGATGCAGACAGCTAGATGATATCATTGCATCGGCTGCATTACAAGAAAAGCTTTTAATTACCTTGCTCTGCCATCACTGTCAGTTGTATCTGTGTCCTAAGGACGAGTAAACAATTGAGTCGAATTGTTTGTGGGGAGCCCCTGGAGCCAGCGGGACAGCGATGACCGATGGTAGCCCCCTGAGTCAGGGAATAGCGGAGCCTGGTGCTGGAACTCCAATGATAATCCAGCCCTGAGTGGACAAATTCTTGATGAGTTTTTAAAGATTGTATTTTCTGAATGAATGCACTGCTGTGCATTTTTTAATTTTGCAAATAAAGACAACAGAATATAACATATATTCATTGGATATATTGCAGTTTGTTTGTTTTGTACTGTTCTTATGACTATGTCCTGCGACACAAAGGTTATTGGTTATTTTGTGCACATAGTGGTTTCTACCTTGCGGGGCAGGGTCATGTTATGGTGTACCGTGTCACTTGGCACATTAGTCCCTCATATAAGGATTGATGGGGCTAAAGTGATGTTGCATGACCAGTCAGTATGAAAAATAACTTGTCATGATGGCCCTACAGGTGTTTTTCATCTTCTGAACAAACTCGAGTTTGCCACATAGTTGGATACATTTCCCTTTTTTTCTATAGATATGTTGGCCTTTGCTTCAGTACAGTTTATTTTTCCCTCTATAGTTTATTATGCACTCCTCAACGTTGACATTGTAACACCAAGAAGGGCAAGCCGTAAGGTTATGCAAATCCAGGAAGTGGCAGGTGTTGCTAAGATCTGCAAATGATCACATTTTCAAGCACCCAGTTCCAATCTTTGTAATGTGGGAGGCATAAAAGCCAGATTGAAAGCAACGTTTTTTAGCCACATGAAACCTCAAAAATCAGATCAAGTGGTGTGTGATGATTGTGTGATGCCTCCTATTCATCGACGTGCCAGTTATCGCCACTTGTCGCAAACTGAGAGGGACAGATTCCTTGAACTGAGAGACCTAGGTTTATCACTCCGGCAGATCGTTACGCGCCTAGGCCGATATGTCAGCACTGTTCAACGTTGCGTGACTCGGAGGTTGGGAGAACAACAACGAACGGGAATGACAGCAAGAGGTGCGCAAAGGCGAACCTCTGCACTGACGGATCGTCTGATTGGAGGAATGGCGCGTAGTGATCCATTCTGTACTGCAAGTGAAATTGGATGTAGGGCGGCAACCAGTGTCGATACAAACTATCAAGCATTTGCACGACATTGGGCTACGAGACAGACGTCCAGCTACAGGTGATTCATTGACCACACGCCAACGCTCTCAAAGGCTATCATGGTGCACAGCAAGACAGCAATGGGGGCTGGAATGGAGGATATCCTCGCCCGTTTTTGTTTTGGATGCAATGATAGCCGGAGGTTGGTTGGGAGACCACGTTGGCAACGCCACGAAGAGGCCTTTACAAGGGAACGTTACACCAGTCCTACTCCTGGGATTACGGTGTGGGGTGGCATAATGTACGGGAGCCGGACCCCTCTAGTCTTCATTTCAGTTACACTAACATATCGACGTTACATTGATTTGGTCGTGGAACCAGTGGTATGGCCATTTCTGCAAAGTGTCCCAGAAGACGTTTTTCAACAGGACAACACCAAGCCGCATGTTGCCCGTGTTACTGTGAGCAGCCTGTGTGGCCTAAACGTGCTATTATGGCCTGAAGCGTCTCCAGACTTGTCTCCAGTCGAGCGCTTCTGGGACTTCTTTGGTCGGCAATTGCAAAAGGAGCTGCCAGCGGCCAATCTTGATGATTTGATTGCCCAAGTGCATTCAGCGTGGCATAACATTCCTCAGACAACTATTAATAACCTCATGTCAAGGTATATAAGTACGTGTATTTCTGCGCATGGCGCTCATACTAATAAATGAAAATTTTTTGAATATTTTGTGTCATTTTTTTTATTATTTGCATATCATTAACTTGTCTATCGATCCTGTCATTTCCACAATTCCAAAACTTTTCCTTCTTGGTGTTGCAATTTCAATGTTGAGGACTGTATATCTGACTAGAATGTTGTTCTCAACAGCATCAGAATTGCACACATGTGGGACAACTGACATGCCTCCCTTAGGCTTCATTCACATCTGCGTCAGGGCCCTGTTCATGGGTTCCTTCGAGGCTTTCAGTCAAGGGAACCAGCGACGAATACGGTGCAAATGGTTTCCGTTTGTCACCGTTGTTTAAGGGTTCCGTCGTTTTGACGGAATGAATAGCGCAGTCGACTACGGTATTGATTCCTCAAAACGACTAAACCCTTAAACAAACGGAAACCATTGCACCGGATCCGTCACCATTGAAATGAATGGTGATGCAAATGGAAACATTTGGTTTCCGTTTGTTTCAGTCAGGGTTGTTCATGGGTTCCCCTGATTGAAAGCTTCGATGGAACCCTTGAACGGAGCCCTGATGCAGATGTGTGAACAAAGCCGTATGAATACATAGCGTTGCTTCGCTTCTGTATAGCCCTTAAAGAGAAGAATGTGGCATATTTCAAACACATTAACAGATTTATACATATATTTTTTTTCTTTTCTCGTTTCATGTAAAATGTATTCAAAATATTAAGAAAACAATATATTCATATATTCTCTTACATAATTACCATTATTTACGCTTATAACGTTTTTTCGTTCAGTACGATCACTACACCCCTAGATGAATACTTTAAAGGGAACCTGTCATGTCCAGTTCTGCAAAACCAAACCGCTAATTCTGCCATGTAGACTAAAGTAGCGTTAGACTGTCCCCATTAATTGTTTCTTAAAAACAGGTTGATTCCAGATGGATTCTGTTGTCCGCATAGCAATGGAACCGTTGCGTCCAGAGATCCCTTCTCCTGCTCCTGTGACGGAGCAGAACAACTGAATGCCCTGACGCAGATGTGAACAGGGCCTTAACTATCAAACTATCTAACTGCTGTACGTCTTGTTGAAAACACTAAGGCTTTATTCAGACGAACGTAAAATACGCGCGTGCAACGCGCGTGATTTTCACGTGCGTTGCCCATAGCTATATTTGTCAATGGGGCCGTGCAGACATGGCAGCGTTTTTTGCGCAGCGTTGCTCCGTTGCCAAAAACTCACGACATGTCCGTTGATTCAGCGTTTTCAACGCATCACGCATCCATTGAAGTCAATGGGTGCGTGAAAACCACGCATGTCGCACGGAAGCACTTCCGTGCGAACTGCGTGTTTGCGCAACAGCTGTCAAAAGGATGAATGTAAACAGAAAAGCACCACGTGCTTTTCTGTTTCCGAACATCCAAACGGAGTGTCTTTGCGATTAGCGAACCCCGACAACCGAAGCTAACTTCACCGGGTTCGGCCAAACTCGTTTTGGCCGAACCCGGCAAAAAAATTTCCGGTCCGCGACGTCGGGAGACATTCACTGTGCATGGTGCTGAAAGAGTTAAACTGTTTCAGCACCATGGACAGTGACTTGGGATCCCAAAATACATGAACCTGTAAAAAAAAACGAAGTTCTAACTTACCGATTACTCCTGTCTCCTTCCTGCAGTCCGACCTCCCGGGATGACACTTCAGTTCAAGTGACAGCTCCAGCCAATCACAGGCCAAGCACAGGCTGCAGCCAATCACAGGCTGCAGAGGTCACTTGGACTGCCGCGTCATCCAGGGAGGTGGGGCCCGATGTCAAGAGAGGCGCGTCACCAAGGACGCGTCACCAAGGCAACGGCCGGGAAGTTCTCGGTAAGTAGGAACTTTATCTTTTTTTTTACAGGTTTTTCGCTGTTGTGTTCGGCATTCACTGTCGAGGGTGCTGAAAGATTTAGCTCTTTCAGCACCTTGGACAGTGACGGGCGTCGACAAGCCTCATCTCTATGATGCCGGCTGCGCGAAAATCACGCAGCCGCGCATCAGACACGGATGACACACGCAGCTGTCAAATGGTTTTTGCGCGCGCAAAACGCCGCGTTGTTTGCGCGCGCAAAAACGCAACGCTCGTGTGAATCCAGCCTAAGGGTATGTGCACACACACTAATTACGTCCGTAATTGACGGACTTATTTCGGCCGCAAGTACCGGACCGAACACAGTGCAGGGAGCCGGGCTCCTAGCATCATACTTATGTACGATGCTAGGAGTCCCTGCCTCTCCGTGGAACTACTGTCCCGTACTGAAAACATGATTACAGTACGGGACAGTTGTCCTGCAGAGAGGCAGGGACTCCTAGCATCGTACATAAGTATGATGCTAGGAGCCCGGCTCCCTGCACTGTGTTCGGTCCACAACTTGCGGCCGAAATACGTCCGTCAATTACGGACGTAATTAGTGTGTGTGCACATACCCTGAGGGTATGTGCACACACACTAGTTACGTCCGTAATTGACGGACGTATTTCGGCCGCAAGTCCCGGACCGAACACAGTGCAAGGAGCCGGGCTCCTAGCATCATACTTATGTACGACGCTAGGAGTCCCTGCCTTGCTGCAGGACAACTGTCCCGTAGTATAATCATGTTTACAGTACGGGACAGTTGCCTTCAGCGAGGCAGGGACTTCTAGCATCGTACATAAGTATGATGCTAGGAGCCCGGCTCCTTGCACTGTGTTCGGTCCGGGACTTGCGGCCGAAATACGTCCGTCAATTACGGACGTAATTAGCGTGTGTGCACATACCCTTACTCCCATCTGTGACATACATTAACGTCCTGATGAAAGAATGGGTTAAATATTATGCATTTACATGGCTTATTCTATCATTAAAGGAGTAACAACCTGTGAGTTTGTTGATTGTTTCTTGTTCTCTGAACTAGTTTCCATCTGTCTCTTTTCAACATTTAGAAAATGAGATCTATTAATATATCAACAAACCCAAGCAGAGGAAAAGCTGAGATCTTGTTGAACCAGCAGATGGCTCCCAGTGCCTGCCAGAAATCTGTAATTTCTACCACTTCATATGGCACTTTGGAGAATACAATATTTAAAGAGGTTGTACCAGAATCAACAATTATCACCTATCCACAGGATGAATGATAATTGTCTGATCCCTTGCGGCCCCACTGCTGGGACCCTCACCAATCGCGAGAACGGGGGTTCCGAATGCCACTTTTATCCTCACTGCACCCCCCACAGTGAAGAGAAGCTTGTTTGGAGTGGCAATCGAGCATGTGCCCGCCACTCCAATCTATGTCTAAGGGACTCACAGAAACAGCCGAGCGCTGTACTTGGCTGTTTCCGTCATTCCCATAGGACTTTGAATATAGCGGCAGCGCGCATGCTCGACCGCTGCTCCATTCAATGTCTTCCTTGCTGCGGTCGAGCAATGAGGTGGAACAGGGGGTTTGGGACCACCTGTTCTCGCGATCACTGGAGGTCCCAGCGGTGGGGCCCCCAGCGACCAAACAATTATTACCTATCCTGTGGATAGGTAAAAATTGGCAACTCTGGGAATGACCCTTTAAAGAAAGCAGGTGCAAAACCTTTTTTTATATATTTTTTTATTTACAGGTTACATAGGGGTACTACCAAACTAAGTTTTTTATTTCGAATAATCCTTTTATCACTGATGCTTGAGTAATATTAGATTACTGGGTCGCACTGAGCACTTTTTCAGCACTAGACACTTTGTTTCAAAGGGAAACATGAGCAACATCTGCATTATACTAAGGCCTTACTCAGACCTTATTAGAAAAAATGGACAGAACACGGACCTATGCAATTCAATGGGGCCATTCACACGTCCGTGGTTTTTCATGCAGCGTGTGTCTGTTGTGTGAAACTCACTGCATGTCCTATTTTGGTCCACTTTTGTGGACCATGTCGCCCATTGAAGTCAATGGGTGTGTGAAAAACACGGACAGCACATGGACGACATCTGTGTGCTGTCCGTGGTTTTCACGCAACAGTTGGCAGAAAAATGTTGAGAAAAAAAAACAGGAACACTGATGCCACACGGAAATCACACATACCATACAGAACTGAAATGCATGAAATACGTTCCGTTTTTTTGCAGACGCAAAACGGACACGCTTGTCTGAATAAGGCCTTACTGATAGGTTAATTGATTTCCTATGAAATTGGCCCCTTTATTTGTGTGTGTCTGAGATAGTGAAATGTGAACCCCATTGCAGACAGGTTTGATGTTAGCGATAACTATCTGTGTGCAGCTCAGTGGTATGTGCAGGATGGCATATAAATATTAAAGGATGTTTGATACCATGAGGGACAATTTAGCTTTTGGCACCTAACAGATGGACAAAGAAAAAGAAGGCAAAAGGTCCCCCTACACCTGCAGAGTGGCCCTCAAAACCTCTCCTCAGGGCACCAAAAGGAAGCATTCCATTTATGTCAACTAAGCACCCTGCACAGATAAATGGGTCCCATGGCCACATGCATGTTGGATTAGTATGTAAGGTGTCATGGACATGGCCATGTGGTTCTGCTCTATTTACATTCTCTCATGGCGATATATAAATACAAGTTTTTGGGACTGGAGTTCCCACTGGCTAGTCAAAGAGTCTGTCTAAGTAATTTTGCATTGTATTGGTCCATACATAATTTAAAGGCTGGATTTACACATGCTGTTTTAATGGCAGTTTTTTGTGCCAAATCTAGGAGTGAATTCAAAAAGAAGGAAAACTATAAGGGCTTGTCCACACGTAGCGGAATTGCTGCGTTTTTTCCACCTGGAATTGCTGACGGAAAATACGCAGCAGAATACAGTAGCAGCAAAGTTGATGAGATTGAACAAATCTCATCCACACGCTGCAGAAAAAAAATCTGAGCGGAAAAAACGCTCAGAAATGGACCTGCGGTTTGGAATTTTATTCTGCAGTATGTCAATTGTATTTGTGTAATCGCTGCATATTTGCTGCGGGTTTTTCCTACTGAATTCAATGGGGAGGTAGAACACGCAACAAATAGCAGTTGTTGCATTTTTTGCGGTGAGTTCACAGCGATTCCGCCGCAAAAAAACGCAACTCTGAATAAAAACCCAACTCTATACCAAGGAGTTTGTGTTTCTTCCTCCAAGTCAGCCTCGTGGCATGACGCTTCATCCCGTTTGACCGCTGCTGCAGCCAATCACAGGCTGTAGCGGCGGTCACATGGATTAAATGTCATCCCAGGAGGCCGGCATGCTAGATGCAGCAGTTTTCCGCAGCGGACATTTTGGGCGAAAAACAGTTTGGTGCGCTATTTCGCTTGGAATTCCCTGCTTTGCTGATACACTGCATGCTTTTACGCAGCATATCCGCCCCGTTGTTAACACGGCCTTAAGGAAAGACTCTCTTTTGTATCCACCTGTGTTTGGCTCAAAAAACTGCATAAAAAAATGACATCAAAAACTGCCATGTGTGATTCCAGCCTGTGGCCTGTTAAAACAATAGCGTTTTGTAAAATATAATAGCTTTGTTTATGCAATTTTTAATGGCTTTTTTTGTGTTATTTTGTACATGCCTTTTTCTCTGACACACAGGAACCACCTAATATCGATCACAACTAAGTTGATTAAGCTGAACTGACAGAATCGTCTCAAAGCGAACAATTGAGTTTCTATGTATAGAGGATACATAGAAGCTGTATCGGAAAAACAAAACAACATATTTAGTAAAAGTCAATTTAAAAAATGTTTAGAATAATAAAAACTTTCATATCATATGTGCATAAGTCCTTAATGTAACTTCTGTCCACACAAAAAAAGAATAGAAAACGCAGTTAAAAATGCCATTACAGACACCACATAAAACGTGCAAAACGCAGAAAAATGCTGTGTGTGAATCCAGCCTCAAATGGTTGCCCCATTTTTGTTAGAATAGTCTCCTAATGATAAGGAGCTCGGATCTGTGCATAAACCCAGCAGCAAATTTTCCATTTCCCTGCATCACCGCAGCAGAGAAAGTGAAGCTTTACTCAGTTCTTATTGAATTCAATGGACTGTCCTGGTGATGCAGGGACATACTGGATCCTCCTTCTCTAACTTGTATAAGAGGGTCCCAATTAGACTATGTTCGCACATCGTGATTTGTTGCAGATTTTAATGCTGATTTCAGAGCCAAGGCCACTAGTGGATCCGGGAGGCAGGAAAAGTATAAGTTCTTCCTTTATAATTTACATTCCTTTTGAAAAAAACTACTGGATTTGTCTAAAAAATCTACAGCAAAATGTGCAACAAATCGCGATGTGTGAACATTAGGATATTTGAAAATGGGTTTTCTTAATCAGATGTCCCCTTTACTGTGTGTGTATTTGAGGTAGCTCATATGATATGAGGAGCAGGTGACATTAAAGAAATACGGGCATTTTTTCCCTGTTTATTATAATCAATTTTTTCTTCCTATACCTGAATAGTGTTGTTTCTATAAGAATATGACTGAGGCCATAGGACAGTAAAATCTATGTGATATGCCAATAGACTACCATATCAGTGCTTAGTAGTCAATGGGAAAAAACATGTCTAGGGTTAGAAATTGAAACAGTATTCCAAAAACGATTAACTGGCAGAATTATTGGGGGAAACTGGAGATTTATTTAACACATAAAACAACGGCCATCACACGGACGCATGTATTCAATGGGGCTGTTCACATGGCCGTTGTTTCAATGGACTGTGTGAAGGGTCCGTTGAAAAATAGAACATGTCCTTTTTTTCTGCCGTTTTCACGGATCCCTCCATTGATTCATGTCTATGGGGATCCGTGAAAACAGGTCCCGCACGGGTGAAACTCGGACGTGAAAAACGTACTCCCAATGTATACCTCGGACAGATACTTCAGAAGTTTGCAACCTTATACCATACAATTGCATAACTTAACCATAGATCACCAGTTAAAAAAAGCATACCATATGTTTTTCTTGCCGTGTCCACCGAGAAGGAAAGTGCAGCAGGCTGCGCTTTCCTATTCAGCGAAAACAAAGGTATACCGAATTCTACCTGCACAACGGATACAAAAAGGATACTTTTGGCATCTGTCAGGCCCACAGATGTCTATGGACACATTTAGCGTATGTGCCAGGACTAAAGAGTTTAATGACTGATCTCACACTACCAACACACACATAGGAATGCCGCGCGTCCCATTCAGTTTAACCAGGCTGGCCCGAAGTGCATCTGGGCATGAATACTGGGCAGACAGCCACATTTTCCTGTATTCAAAGGGTTAAATGAGTTTAGGCCACTGATCTCACACTGTCCCCACAGATAGGGGAGAAGAAATGGTAGAGGGCGATGGGTGGTACTAGTGGGTCTTATGTGTCACCTGTCATGATAGTGTTGCACTTACCAGAGAACAGGTGACAGAAAGCTTGAGCGTAAGGGTATGTTCACACGCTTAACCAAAAACGTCTGAAAATACGGAGCTGTTTTCAAGGGAAAACAGCTCACGATTTTCAGATGTTTTTTTTAGCAACTCGCGTTTTTCACTGCGTTTTTTACGGACGTTTTTGGAGCTGTTTTTCTAGAGTCTATGAAAAATAGCTCCAAAAACATCTCAAGAAGTGCCATGCGATTCTTTTTTGCGGCCGTTTTTCAAAACGGCCGCGTACAAAACGCCCCGTCAGAACAGAATGGCGTATTTCCCATTGAAATCAATGGGCAGATGTTTGTCGGCGTTCTGCTTTAGATTTTTAGCCGTTTTTCGGGCCGTTTACGGGCCGAAAAACACCCGAAAATAGCCTGTGTGAACATACCCTTAGACTTAATCAAAGGCACGGGGCTCTGTGGACGGTTCTTCTGCCAGGGGACTATTTCAATGCTAGGATTACAAGGCAGCTGGATGTGGCTCAGTAACACAACGGCCGCAGGTGGTTTTGGGGAGATCGCTCTTTTGCGGTTACTTCACCAAATTAGGGCTTTTGCCTTAGCGGATCATGGATGTCACACTAGCAGCGCCATTTTTTGCCTAGTGACAGGAATCTGTTGCAGGTCTTGGTCTTCCCAGCAGTGCTATCTTTTGATAGACTTTAGTGAGTGCAACCATTAGATTCAGTCTATTAAGTTTAGCCTTTAGATTGTTAAACTATGGTAACAATGCTGCAACCGGCTTCGGTAAGTCCTCTGCCTTTCTTAGGCTGGGTTCACACGAGCACATTAACGTCCGTAATGGACGGACGTATTTCGGCCGGAAGTCCCGGACCGAACTCAGTGCAGGGAGCCGGGCTCCTAGCATCATAGTTATGTACGATGCTAGGAGTCCCTGCCTCTCTGCAGGACAACTGTCCCGTACTGTAATCATGTTTTCAGTACTGGACAGTAGTTCCACGGAGAGGCAGGGACTCCTAGCGTCGTACATAACTACGATGCTAGGAGCCCGGCTCCCTGCACTGAGTTCGGTCCGGGACTTCCGGCCGAAATACGTCCGTCCATTACGGACGTTAATATTCTCGTGTGAACCCGGCCTTAGATAGCAAGATAATAAACACTTGCACTTTATATATACAATTTATTCTTAAAAAGCCTACTAGTGGTTGGTGGGGGTATATCTACATATGATGCATTGAATGTCAATTAGGCTGTGTACCCACACAGCCTAAATGCTGCGGAATTTCTGCAAAAGAATTTTGTGCAGAAATTCGCCAGCATTTACAGTAGCAGCCAAGTAAATGAGTTTTCGCAAATCTCAGCCACACGCTGCGGAAAAATATTTCAGAAAAGTCGCGTAGAAAGTGTTCTGCGATGCGACTTTCAATTCCGCAGCACGTCAATTTATGCTGGGGGTTCTGTACGTTGTGTGTTTGGTCCATAGACTTGAACAGGGAGCATAAAATCTACAACAGGTGAATTTTGTTGCAGCTTGTACAGCGTTTACGCAGCGGAAATGCAGTAATAACCACTGGAAATCCGGAGGCGCACATATACTTTGCTATAAACAATGTGTGATACTAAATCCACATCGCTTCCGCAGCAATTTGTACAGCAAAAGCGCACTATTTGCGGCAGATTTCTGTGACCAGCGTCTTTTTGAGATTCCGCTGTAGATTTTCTGTTGCAGAAATGCTGCAGCGTTTCCAGTGTGTGGGAACATACCCTTAGGCCTCATGAACACGTGATTGCGGACACGGCCGGCCGCGGGCCACATTTTCGGGCCGTGTTCCCATACAAAGTATAGGAGCACGGCCGGTAAAAAACGAAAAGTAGGACATGCTCCATAATTCACGGCACAGTTCTGCGGCACGGACACCCCTCTGTACCGATACGGAACGGTGTCTGCGGCCAATAGAGCCGGACGGGTCCGTAATTGGGGTCCGCAATTATGGAGATTTTTTACAGTCGTGTGCATGGGGACTTACAAAGGTAAAACATTAATGTGATGAGTGTTAGAGAATGGTGGTGGGAACAAAGGGGAAAAACTTGGTGGACAAAATTTTCAGAAAAATGTAGGGGATGTGAATAGGATTGTGGGAATGAAGAGTTGGAATTTGGAAAAAGTTATATAAATAAAACGGCGGGGGAAAAAAATGTGGACTAAAATAAAATGGAAAAGCTGAATAATTTATGCTAATTTGGTATTATTTAGTGTATGATGACAACAATGTAGTGGCCTAGAATCTGGTGAAATGGATCCTAGGAAAGCGGTGTGGCTAGATTGATATTGCACATGAGTATTAGGCCTCATTTACACGAGCGTATTATACGCGCGTGCGACGCGCGTGCTTTTCACGCGTGTCGTACGCACCTATAATAGTCTATGGGGCTGTTTAGACGATGCGTGTATTTTGCGCTGCGTGAGTGCGTTGCGTAAAACTCACGACATGTTCTATATTCTTGCGTTTTTCACGCAACACGCACCCATTGACTTCAATGGGTGCGTGAAAACAACGCATGCCACACGGACGGTCCTGCGTTGCATGCGCGAAAAACACGCAAGAGCTGTTATGTCCATTATAATTAGTCTATAAAGCTACACAAAGCTTCTCCAAACCAGGAAGTGCCTGCCTTTCAAGTGCGAGGGGGCAAGTCTAGCCAGTGCCAGGAGAGTTGTCTGCGGATATTTTGGAGTGTTTCACAGCCACATACTACAGCCATGCCGCGCGGGATGGATGTGGAGCGCCTCATACTTTTTGTCCAGGAGCATCCAGCGATATGGGATAACAGATGTGAGGAGTATCACAACAGGACGGTGAAGGAGGACGCATGGGAGTTGGTGGCCAAAAACCTCTTTGGGCAAGAGTGGGAGACAGGCCGAACCCGTGACCGCACTCGGTTGGGTGAGTACCTGGCATTTTCTGTCAATGCCTGTCATGCCTATCGAAAACCTGGGCCCTGTATGTGTATTGCGCACATGAGCACGAGAAACTTTGGTGGAGCAGGTGCTTCCCCACGTCCCACCGCATTGCCATTGCAGGGCCCTTCATTTTGTAGTGAGAGGTGATAGTTCTGATGGCGTGTTTTGTTTTCGTTACATACACCAGTCCAAGATATCAAGACACGGTGGCGGAGCTGCCGTGATCAATTCAGGCGAGAGATGGGTGACAAGGGACGCAGCGGAGATGGGGCATCTCGCAAACGGCCCTACATTTATACGAAACAGCTGATGTTCCTGAAGGACATCATGGATATGCGCACGTAAGCATTTATGTCGTTGCATGAGTGTACTGTGTGTTTGGCCAGGTCCTGTCTGTCAACGTGTTGTTGTGGGCATTGTTAGATTTTGTACTCATAATTTTTTGCCTCCTTGTAGAACCACCGACAATTTGGAGGATACAGCAGAGGAGACTGACGTGGGGGAGTCTGTGGCCGAAGCCCCTGCTCCCAATATCCTGCCACCCAGCCCCGAGCGGACACCCCAGGAGCCCGCACCAGGCCAGTCCGAACGGCCGGTTGGCTCTCCAGCCCAGGAGCGGCCCGTGCGAGCCCGCAGTCGGCGTGTTCGTGCCCCACAGCCCTCCACATCTGCCCAGGTGGATACGCGGGTACTGGACTATTTGAGGCGAGCCGCAGAGGAGGATGGCAATGATGCCTTTGGCCGCAGCATTGTGCCCCTCCTACGCCTGGTGCCGATGGACCTTATGGGCCGTCTGCAGGCGTCGATCGTCACATTGATCGACGCTTGCAGACCGCCACACAATCCCCATCCGTGTTTCACGGCAATAGAGCAGTGGCGAAATACTTACATGCCGCCACCCACGGCCCAGGTGCCTGGCCAATTTCACCCTGTTCCCCAGATGGCCCGTCCGCATCCATACATGCGCCCTATGGCTCCCCACTTCGCAGGGCCCACATTCCAGCCACCACATCAGCACCACTATGCTGGCCAGGAACAACCTACCCAGCTCCAGGTCCAGCATAGTGGTGCTGAAATGCAGGCATATGCCTCCCCAGCCCAACTATACCAACACCTCTGAGTGTGTTGGTGCCAATATATTTGGACGGCACTGTTGTGTGTGGTGCAGGCCTGGCCACGTATATTGTGGGATCATGTTTTTATTTTGGATTTCGTTACACCATGTTGGTGTCTAATTTTTTTTCCACAAATTTTGGGATTGGTCCGAATCCCTAAATTAAAAAAAAAAACGTTAATGGTTTGATTTCGTTTTATTATTCATTTCGACCACCCAACAGAAGGTTTGGCACACATTTCCTTAGCCTACACTCTCACACACTTCTGGCCTTTTGGACCAATGCATGGACATGTGATATGAGGTTTTAGTTAATCTCTCGTGGTTTGACATGGCTTGAAAGGGATTGCAAAGTTTACGTCCTGCCATGGGCCCTGAAGCAAAATAAGTACACTTGCAATTGGACTTCCCTAACTGGAGTCCGCACAACAGGATATATGGGCAAAGTAAGTCGGCAACTGTGTAAAGTCCTGCTCAAACCCCGAGAGATATAAGCTCGCAACCCGCGTCAAGGGTCCTCATGTTTTGCGAGTCCCTACCCCAACCCCAACACACAAAAGAAACAAAACAAAAAATGCCCACATCTCAGGTGGGTAGTGAAGCGTCAAAAGAACATTCACCCCTTCACAGGTCATCAGCCCCCCACGGTGCTGGTCCAGATGGGCACTCAAAATATGCCGCCAAAGTATCACGAACTCGAAGGCCGGAGGAGACAGATCGCCCGAGAGGAATCACCGGGACATTGTCAGTGGTGTCTGCGTGTGTTATGATATAGTCAGCATCAAAGTTTGCATCATTAATGCGGCAGAAGTTATGCAGAACTACACCCGCTTGGATAACACGTGTGACATTATGCATGGACAATTGCATTGTTGACAGAAAGACACGCCACCTGTTCGACATAATGCCAAAGGCACATTCGACACATCGCCGAGCTCTGCCCAGGCGGAGATTGAACATGCGCCTACGGTCATCCAAGCCCCTTCTTGCAAAGGGACGCATGACTTGCCTTGTGAGTGCAAACCCCTCATCTGCCACGATTACATACGGGATTGGGGGCCCGCTGGAGCCTGGGAGGATGGAGGGTTCCGGCAACCCCAGTCGCCTATTCACGAGTCGCTTCCCCATTCTTGATGTACGGAATATGCGGGCATCTGCCGAGCTTCCATACGAGCCAATGTCAACAATAGTGAAACAATAATTCGTGTCCGCCAAGGCTAACAATACCATCGAAAAATACTGCTTGTAGTTATAGTATTGCGAGCCACTGCGTGGGGGCTTTCTCACACGAATGTGTTTGCCGTCAAGGGCACCAATGCAATTTGGAAATTCAGTAGCTCTAAGAAATCCCTCTGATATACTTAGCCACTGTTCTGTCGTGGGCTGAGGCATGACCGTGCTCTTTAAACTCTGCCACAACACGACACAGGTGGATGTGACAATGAAGGAAATGGTGGTGACTCCCAAAAGAAATTCAAAATGCAACGAATGATAACTATTGCCTGTGGCCAGAAATCTAGAAAATAAAGAGAAAGAAAAAGGAAGAACACATGTTAGTGGGGGGCTGGTAAAGCAGACAGCGGCATGGACTAAGTTATAGCAGCTTCATACATACCTCAAGGTCACAAGCAGACGTTCCTCGGGCGAAATGCAGCGTCTCATGTTCGTATTCTGGAAGGTGAGACCAGAGCGAGTTTGCTCAAGCAGAAGGTCAAATGTGGCCACAGACATGCGGCAGAAGGATCGAAATTTGTCGGGATGCCGGCGTAAGTCCTCAAACAGGGTATGGAAATGCCCTTTTATTGTACGTTGGGCCACAAGTGGATGAACCCAAATGCGACTTCTTCCAGGCGTGTGGTGCTGCAGCATGTGTCGGCGCTGGCCAAACCGACGTGAGATCATCCAGAGAAGAAGCACACGCGCCAGTGCTGGCGAAGCCATAATAGTTGGGTGTCAAAGCGATTCAAATTTGAAGGGAAAAACAAACACTGTGGTTTCTGCAGAGGCGGAAATAACCTTGCAAACAGATTTCTACCAGCAAGCAGGGGTTGGGCCAGCTGGCCTATTTGTAGGCGGGCGTCCCACTAATCCCCTCTGCGTTTTTTACGCGCGATGCAAACGCTAGTCGTGCGCGCGTTTAAAACGCAACAAGGCTGCGTATACGCAGTGCATACGCCATACAAACGCGCGCAAAACGCAGCGTTTTTTGCGCGCGCAAAACGCACACGCTCGTGTAAATGAGGCCTTAGTCATCGAAGCATTCAAGTGGTTTCAACGCGTACCAAATAAAATCTGCACGGAAACCGGAGCATGCTGTGGATTTTCAAATCCGGAACATGCTCATTCTTTTGCAATGCACAGCGTGAAATCCGCAGCAAAATCCGCAATTTTTGCAAATTTGCCATGTATTTGCGCCAAAACCCACAGCAGAAATGATCTGCCTGGACCCGGCCTTGGTGTGATCTTCATTGCGCTTGGATCAGCAGAGTGTACTAAAGCGCAGTGTCAAGACCCTGGGGGAGATGTATCAAAACTGGCGCAAAGGAAAAGTGGTGCAGTTGTCCATGGCAACCTCTCAGACTCCACCTCTATATTTCAGAGGCCCTATGGAAAATCAAAGCAGCGAGCCAGTTTTCAACTGAATTTGATGCATAGAATCCAGATAGATTTGTTGGGAGCACGAGATCCGTGGTCAAGTCATTTAACCCTTTGAAAACAATTAATTATTCAAAACAGTAAAAAGTGTCTATCTGCCCACTTTGATGCCAGTATTTGACGCGTAGCCTATACCTATCTGTATGCCAGCAATGTGAGATCAGTGGTCCAAAGTTGTTTACCCCTTTGAAAATTACACAATCAAATCAGTAAAATGGGCCTGTCTTCTTAGGGTATGTTCACACGTAGTCAACAAAAACGTCTGAAAATCCAGAGCTGTTTTCGGGTATGTTCACACGGCCAAATTTCAGACGTATACGAGGCGTATTATGCCTCGTTTTACGTCAGGGAATACGTCTCAAATACGTCGGCAAACATCTGCCCATTCATTTGAATGGGTTTGCCGACGTACTGTGCAGACGACCTGTTATTTACGCGTCGTCGTTTGACAGCTGTCAAACGACGACGCGTAAAAATACAGCCTCGTCAAAAGAAGTGCAGGACACTTCTTTGGACGTTTTTGGAGCTGTTTTCTCATAGACTCCAATGAAAACAGCTCCAAAAACGTCCAAAGAAGTGTCCTGCACTTCTTTTGACGAGGCTGTATTTTTACGAGTTCGTTTGACAGCTGTCAAACGACGACGCGTAAATGACAGGTCGTCTGCACAGTACGTCGGCAAACCCATTCAAATGAATGGGCAGATGTTTGCCGACGTATTGGAGCCGTATTTTCTGAGACGTAAAACGAGGCATAATACGCCTCGTATACGTCTGAAATTTGGCCGTGTGAACATACCCTAACCCAGAACCTGTTTGTACTTGGTGTCTGTGGTTGTCCCTATTGCCCACTTTAATGCCCGTTTTTGTGCCAATTTCTTATCTTTCCAGGCTGCTTTCAACTTTATTCTCCTCAGTGAACGTCCTTTAGTAATTGGATAAGTTGGCCATAGTGTTTAAACCGATAAAAAGCAATAATCTATTTCTTGTTCATTAGATTCTGTTATAAGAACTCCACTTTGCTCTGAATAAGAAACCAACATTGGCATTGTATCGCGCATGCTAGTGCCCACTGTGCCACCCTGTACTGTGTCCTAGGATGCTGCTTCCTTGCTGTGGATACTCTTCCCTGAGCCCTGGCTGATTGAGACTTTGCCTCGAGGTGAAGTCCTCGTGTCTCTCCTTGAGGGGTGCCTGCCATTTGTTATTGTACCCAGCTTGCCCCATATGTGCTTCCTGTGCCCTTGCTCTGCCATTAGATAACCAGCCATATCCACGTCCTAGTGGCTGCTGCTTGCTTCATGTCTACCCGGGCAGAAGGAGGCGGCTAGGGAAGTGAAAATGCCTGAGAAATGCAAAGCTTGAGGGAAAAGACAGAGAGCTGCTGTTATCAGCCTCCCCTCCTCCTATCTGCCATTCACACCCCACCCCCTCTCCCTGTCTCTTTAAGCCTCTCCCCCTTAGTAGTCAGTGCAAGGGATTTCTCAGCCGGGATACGTTTATTTCCTGTTGTATCGGAGTAACCTGGAGCTGTGGGGCATGGAGGGCAGTCAGGGTGGGCATGGACAGTAGCAGTCACCTCAGGCCGCAGTCGGAGTGACAGCAGCAGCACGTTGTTGTGGTGGACGTTGTGCTGCTAATTTGTGTGGACCTCACTGCCTGGCACCATCACAGACAAGAGGGGCAAAATGACAGAAGACAGCTCCGAGGTGCCCAAAGAATTACAGGGTAAGAGTTCCAAGCCCGGAGCCTGTTATGTGGCCTATTAACCCTTGACCGCTCTGCAGGTGACAGCGGCACAGCAGGGGTTAATGGAGTGGGCGTGGCCGCACAGGGTACGCTGGAGACCTGTCTGTAGGGATAAGCTGTATTGGCAGCACTCTACACCGGCGGGAGGGGGGCATGGACTTTATTTGGGATTTCAATATTCACATAAACTCCAGCCCCAATAGGGATTCAAGGCAATGGTGAGACCTCTAGACTGTGCACTGCTGCAGGTGGAGCTTATACTTTAAATATGTGAACCCCCCCCCCCCTCATAAATATATATATATATATATATATATATATATATATATATATATATGTTGTTACCATATGTTGTGTGAATGTCAGAAAATCCTATAGGTGGGGAGTCCACACCCCCATTGGTTCCATGAATCTAAAGTCCCAGCACTATATTTTATTGATTTGTGAGGAGCAAATATATTAAAGCCCCCGTGGATTTTAAGATTCGCACAACTGGATTTGTATCTGGATTTGTAGGTCCGTCCGTTGCCTCATCTGAATTTTTCAGTAGGATTTTATTATATAGCGGCGCGGTAGCTGCGACCGTACATTGGAAAGATCCGTGTTTGCTGCAGTGGCTATGGCATACACTTGCCCTGTAAAATATGTCATTCTTGCTGCAAATAAAAAGTGTCCATTGAGTATGATGGATGCGCTATATATATATATATATATATATATATGTCCTATGAGAAGTGTCAGCTGCTCTATAATTCTTCTACAAATTTCTTCTATTTTTATTGCAAAAATAATCAGTAATGCAATAATTATCAATAATCCCATCGATATATTAGATGTTATGGCAGGATCCGCTCTGCTGACCATCTAATGTTACTGGCCCGGCTGACTGTTGTCCAACTTCTTAAAAGGAATCTGTCCCCATCTTTCTGTGGCGGCAGCATAAGGTAGTGACAGAGACGCGGATTTCAGCGTTGTGAGTCTTCTGTTTTCATGTGGTGTCGTTTTTGTGAAACTTTAACTGTTGCAACGTTTGCGTTGCGCGTATTCATGAGCTACAGCTATTCCCGCCACTGATTGACCGTTTTTTTTCCCCTATAAGGGCTTGTCCACACGTAACGGATGTTCTGCAAAATTTACTCATCAACTAGAAAACAATCCGCTGCAGAGAATCCGCAACATTTCATTCGTTTTTTACTGCGGAAAATAATGTTGATTTTCGCATTTTTTTTTCAATGCCTGTGTGATGGTGATATCTCTTCTTCCTGTGATGTTATTTCCGCCCCCTGTAAGAAATTCTGCAGCGTTTCCACAGCAAATTACGCAGTACATCAGAAAAACGCAGGAAATCAGTCCACTTTCCGCAGCGATAATTGACATGCTTAGGAACTAAAATTACGCAATTCTAGATTGTTTTTCCGCAGCGTGTGGATGACATTTGTTATATCACACCCACTTTGCTGCTACGGTATTCCGCTGCTTTTTTTTTTCCGTTCACAATTCCGGACAGTAAATAGGCAGCAAATCCTTTACTTGTGGACAAGCCCTTAATGTGCATATTGCGGAAACTGTCAATCAGCCGAGGAGGGCAGAGTTAGCAGCAGCTCTTGAATGCCGAACACTCCTTCCCCATAGCGCAAAGCGAGCGCTGTAACAAATAGTGTACGTTTCACAAAAACGTCACCACAATCAGATTCAACACTGATAACGCTGAAATCCGCATCTGCCACTACCTTATGCTGCGGGCAGCATAAAGATGGTGGCCGATTCCCCTTAAGGCCCACACGTAGCAGATTTACGGATGGAAAATCTGCAGCGTATTACAGTAGCAGCAAAATGGATGAGATTTTAACAGTCTCATCCACACGCTCCTGAAAATTTATTTGTAGAAATTGATTTGCGAGTATTCATTTATTTTACGGACTTTCAATATGGGAGTGCAATTCTGCAATAAAGTCCATCTTCACTGCTCCTGGTGTTTGAATAGCGACGCCTCACTCCTCTATCTTATCTCAGTGCTGCTGTCCTCCTGGAATGACGCTTCATCCCATGTGACTGCCGCTGCAGCCAATCACCGGCTGCAACGGTCACATAGGCGAAAACGTCACCTCAGGAGGCTGGCACCACTAACGCCAGCCCTGGAAGGAGTGACTTGTCGGTATTGGAGACCAGGCAAAGTAAGTATTGACTTTATTTTTATCCCCCCACAGTAGCAAATTCATCTGAAAGTCGATGTAGGCTTTCGGCCATAATTTCCTGCGGTATCCAATTTAGGCTGGAATCACACATAACTCAAAAAAATTTCTCCCCCCGTGGCGTTTTTTAGCTTTTGACCAAGTGGGCGTTGTAAATCTTGCGAGATCACAATGTGCTGTCACTTACTCACACATTAACTTTACTGAAAGAGGCAATGTCACCAGATTATAAATGCCCTATCTCCTACATAATGTGATCGGCGCTGTAATGTAGAGAACAGCAGTGGTTTTTATTTTGAAAAACGATAATTTTTGAGCAAGTTATGAGCAATTTTAGATTTATGCTAATTTAGTTTCTTAATAGACAACTGGGCGTGTTTTTACTTTTTACCAACTGGGCGTTGTGAAGAGAAGTGTATGACGCTGACCAATCAGTGACTAATCAGTGTCCTACACTTCTCATTGTTCCAGCCCATTGTTCCTGCGTGATTGTGCAGTGAAAGAAGCTGGGCTGGAACAATGAGAAGTGTATGATGCTGATTGGTCAGCGTCATACACTTCTCTTCACAACGCCCAGTTGGTAAAAAGTAAAAACACGCCCAGTTGTCTATTAAGAAACTAAATTAGCATAAATCTAAAATTGCTCATAACTTGCTCAAAAATTATCGTTTTTCAAAATAAAAACCACTGTTCTCTACATCACAGCGCAGATCACATTATGTAGGAGATAGAGCACTTATAATCTGGTGACAGAGCCTCTTGAAATGTCTTGACAGTGAATAGACATCACCTCCAGCCAGGACGCGATGTCTATTCACAATCCCGACACTTTGGTAACGTTTGTGTGGGACTTAATGACAGCAAGCGCGATCTCGATGTGCTGTGTGAGTAAGTGACACACAAACGTTACCGAAGTGTCGGGATTGTGAATAGACATCGCGTCCTGGCTGGAGGTGATGTCTATTCACTGTCGACACTTCAGTAAAGTTAATGTGTGAGTAAGTGACAGCACATCGTGACCTCGCAAGATCACTATGTGCTGAGTACATGAATGGAGAGAAGTGTATGACGCTGACTGGTCAGCGTCACACTTCTCTTTACAACGAACACTTGGTCAAAAGCTAAAAAACGCCCAGTTGGGCATTAAGAAACTAATTAGCATAAATCTAAAATCGGTCATAACTTGCTCAAAATTGATAGTTTTTTCAAATAAAAACCACTGTTGTTATCTACATTACAGCGCCGATCACATTATGTAGGAGATAGGGCACTTATAATGTGGTGACAGAGCCTCTTTAAGGCCTTACTTTATATATTTCTTCAGTTTATGTTCCTTTCCTGGTGTTGGCTTAAAAAAATGTGACCTCTGCACTGTGTAAACAAGGGCTAATACCACGGGCCATTTCAGGACGCTAAATCTCAGCAGTATGACGACATGCTGGTGGTTTAGTATCCTAAAGTCTAGTGACTGGTTCCCTTTTAAGCAAGTTTTTATTCTTGGATAAAAGTAATTGATCCCATGTACGCTCAGACTTCTCAGAATCCTCTGATGACATAGTGAATGTTTTATGTTCACCGTTTACTGTTTTCATTGTAAATAGACTCGTGGTTTAACCTGTTTACAACCCGTTTTTAGCCTACATTTAACGTATACGCCGGGAAAAGCTCCGGACGTATACGTTAAACGTAGGCTGTGACGAATGCCTCAACAGTGGCAACCGTCACCATAGACTATAATGGTATCCGTTAGATATATATACGTCATGAACTCTCAAGACCCTGTTCATGTCGTATATGTTAAACGGATTCCGTTATAATCTATAGGCAACGGATGCCACTATAAGGCTCTATTCACATGATGGGGTCCGAGTGTCGGCCGATTAAAAACGGCCGTTTTGGTTCACTTTTCTCGGCCGTTTTCCGTCTGTTTTAAATACGTTCCAGGCCGTGTTTCCGATATTGCATACGTTTTTTTTCACTGTCCGTTTTAAAAACTGATGTATTTCATTTGTAAATTAATTTTTTTTGCCACACACTGCCCTCTATAGATACCGCCACAGCACCCCTGTAGATAATGCCACACACTGCTCTCTGTTGATAATGCCACTGCCCCCCCTGTAGGTAGTACCACACAGCCCCCTTGTACATAGTACCCCTGTAGATGGCACCCCCCCCCTTCCTGTAGATAGCACCGCTGTAGGTGACCACTCCAGAAGAAGTCCCAGATTTCACTGTCCATATATGGACAGTGACTTCTGGAGCGGAATCACCGGCCACAGCTGTCGGGGACGTCTGTGACCGGGGATTCCGCTTCAGGAGAAGTTCCTGATATCACCTTCTATATATGGACAGTGAAGTGAGGGACTTCTCCTGGAGCGGAATCACCGGCCACAGTGTTGGCCGAAGCTGGGGCCGGGAATTAGGGAGCAAAAAAATCTCCTCCTCACGTGCACTTCGCACTGTGAGGCGGAGAAGAGAGCGAATGAGCAGCAGAAAGCACTGCCGTCACTCGGATCACAGCCATTGCCCCGCTCCTGACAATAAGTGCGCGTGAGCATGAGGTGATGCGGCCGGCACTACACTAATGAGCAGTGGCGCTGGCACTGAAGGCAGAACATAGGGGTGTTTTGTAGTGCGCTCACCATGTTCTGTCTTCAGTGCCGGAAATCCTTAGTGCAGCGCTGGTCGCATCACATCATGCTGATTGTGTGCGCACTTGTCAGGACTCCGGATCGGGGCAATGGCTGTATTACACGCTCTAAAACCATTCATGTGTTACTATACTTAGCTGCGCGGCCGCACAGCTTCGTATCGAAAAATACATGAATTAACGGCATTGAGCCGTTTAAGGGTGCACGGTATCGAAACAGTATTGAAATTTCGATGCATTGTGCAACCCTAGCCCACAGGACACTCCACACAGTATAATGCCCTCCATAACTGCCTTCCACACAGTATAATGCCCTCCATAACTGCCCTCCACACAGTATAATGCCCCCCATAACTGCCCTCCACACAGTATAATGCCCCCATAGTAGTGCCCCGCACACAGTAAAATGCTCCCCCATAGCTGCCCCTAACACACAGATCCAGTTGAAACCGGGGGGAAAAAAATTAAGAATCTGAAATGCACAAGATGATATCGGCTAATTACGCAATAAATTCGGTTATTTTTCGATTAATTAACCCAGCCCTAAATGATACTATTTCTATTCTACAAGCTGGAGAATGTGGGCATTGGTTAATGCAATCCCTAATAATGGTGTATTACATCAGAAAAGAGTGCTATAATGATGATGAAAAGGCGCAGAAACATTTGCTACGTTTTTGGTAACATATCTTCTGCTAAAACTTTTCTTAAAGAGGACCTGGTACATCTAATGTACATACAGGTCCTTCTCAATTAATTAGAATATCATCAAAAAGTTAATTTATTTCAGTAATTCAATTGCAAAAGTTTAAGGCTGGATTCACACGAGTGTGTGCGTTTTGCGCACGCAAAAAACGCGGCGTTTTGCATGCGCAAAAGGCACTTAACAGCTCCGTGTGTCATGATCATATGGTGCGTGGCTGCGTGCTTTTCGCGCAGCCGCCATCATTATGACACTCTGTTTCTATGTTTGTAAACAGAAAAGCACGTGGTGCTTTTCTGTTTTCATTCATACTTTTCATTGCTGTTGCGCGAATCACGCTCGTCCCACGGAAGTGCTTCCGTGTGGTGCGCGTGATTTTCACGCACCCATTGACTTTAATGGGTGCGTGATGCGCGAAAAACGCAGAAATATAGGACATGTCGTGAGCTTTACGCAGCGGACGCACGCTGCGTAAAAATCACGCTACTGTCTGCACGGCCCCATAGACTAATATAGGTCCGTGTGAGGCGCGTGAAAATCACGAGCGTTGCACGGACGTATTTTATGTTTGTCTGAATAAGCCCTAACTCATATATTATATAGATTCATTACACACAGAGCGATCTATTTCCAGCATTTTTTTTATTTTAATGTTGAAGACTATGGCTAACCGTTAATGAAAACCCCAAATTTAGTGTCTCAGAAAATTAGAATATTGGGTAAAAGTTCAAGATTGCAGACTCATGGTGTCCCACTCTAATCAGCTGATCAGCACAAAATACCTGCAAAGGTTTCCTAACCTTTAAAGGGAATGTGTTGCCAGAAAAACATGTTTGTTTTTTTTTAATTAAACATTTAGTGTGTAGGTGATTAAACATTGTTCAAATTTTTGTTAATTTTTTTCACGAGTCAGGAAATATTATAAATTAGATTCTAATTTATAATATTTCCCATTGCTGGTCACTAGATGGAGCTATTCCCAAAATTGCAGCATTGCAAAATTGGGTAAAAAGCCCTCGCTCTAGTGAGCTCTCAGCATCCCCCCCTCCTTTATCCTGGCTAGTGCCGGGATAAACGAGGAGTTTGAACGGTCTAACCTCCTACACTGTATGTCGCCATTTTTTGAGCTAACACACAGTGTAGTAGGTTTACATACAGTAGTAAACGTACACAAACGCGAACATACATTGAAATCTCTTACCTGCTCCTGCCGCCGCGGCTCCCTCCGGCCCGTCCGCTCCGTCTGCTGCCGCTGGTCCAAGTGCACAAGTCCGGAAGCCGCGACCGGAAGTAGTAATCTTACTGTCCGGCCGCGACTTCCGGTCCACAGGAAAATGGCGCCGGACGGCGCCAATTTCAAATTGGACTGTGTGGGAGCGGCGCATGCGCAGTTCCCACACAGACGGCGTACACAGAAGTGGATGGGACGGGAGCCGTTCGCAGTCCCTATGGGACTGTGGCTGCCGTATTCCATGTCTGTATGTGTCGTTAATCGACACATACAGAAATGGAACAAAAAATGGCAGCCCCCATAGGGAAGAAAAAGTGTAAAAATAAGAAAAAGTAAAACACAAACACACAAATAAATATAAACGTTTTTAATAAAGCACTAACATCTTTAACTTATGAAAAAAAAAATTGTGATGACACTGTTCCTTTAAATTGTCCAACAGTCTGGTTCAGTAGGCTACACAATCGTGGGGAAGACAGTCATTGACACCCTCCATAAGGAAGGTAAGCCAAAAAAGGACATTGCTAATGAATCTGGCTGTTCAGAGGGCTGTATCCAAGCATATTAATGGAAAGTGGAGAGGAAGGAAAAAGTGTGGTAGTAGAAGGTGCACAAGCAACAGGGATAACCGCAGCCTTGAAAGGATTGTCAAGAAAAGGCCATTCAAGAATATGGGGGAGATTCACAAGGAGTGGAGTCAGTGCTTCAAGAGCCACTACACACACATGTATCCAGTTCATGGGCTACAGCTGTCGCATTCCTTGTGTCAAGACACTCATGACCCAGAGACAACATCAGAAGTGTCTTACCTGGGATAAGGACAAAAAGGACTGGTCTGTTACTCAGTGGTCCAAAGTCCTGTTTTCAGATGACAGTAAATTTTGCATTTCATTTGGAAATCAAGGTCCCGGAGTCTGGAGGAAGAGTGGAGAGGCATCAATCCAAGTCTCTTGCAGTCCAGTGTGAAGTTTCCACAGTCAGTGATGGTTTGGGGAGCCATGTCATCTGCTGGTGTTGGTCCACTGTGTTCTATCAAGTCCAGAGTCAACCAGGAAATTTTCGAGCACTTCATGCTTACCTCTGCTGACAAGCTTTATGGAGATGCTGATTTCATTTTCCAGCAGGACTTGGCACCTGCCCACACTGCCAAAAGTACCAATGTCTGGTTTAATAACCACAGTATCACTGCTTGATTGGCCAGCAAACCCGCCTGACCTAAACCCCATAGATTCTCTATTGTCAAGAGGAAGATGGAGACACCAGACCCAACAATGCAGACGAGCTGAAGGCCGCTATCAAAGCAACCTGGGCTTCCATACCACCTCAGCAGTGCCACAGGCTGATCGCCTCCTTTCCACGCCGCATTGATGCAGTAATTCATGCAAAAGGAGCCCCGACCAAGTATTCAGTGCATATACTGTACGTAATTTTCAGTAGGCCAACATTTCTGAATTAAAAATTATTTTTGAAATTGGGCTTATATAATATTCAAATTTTCTGAGACACTAAATTTTGGGTTTTCATTAAATGTTACTATATTCAACAACATTAAAAGAAAAAAAAAATGCAGGAAATAGATCACTCTGTGTGTAATGAATCTATATAATATGAGTTTCACTTTTTGAATTGAATTACTGAAATAAATAAACTTTTCGATAATCTAATTCATTGAGAAGGACCTGTATATTACCTTTAGCCTCAACCCCCATCCCCGTCCTGTTTCCATCATATTTTTTTTTTATATTCATAAGAAGTCTTCTCCCAGCATGGTCTCACTGGTCAAGGCTTGTCATGAGCTGCCTCACGCTGATTGGACAGCATCAGAGGTAGTGATGATGGCTCCACTCAGGGAGATTCACTGTAGTTAACGCCCCATTGGCTAACTACAGTGAATTACCATATCTGGTACATAAAGTACGGAGCAGAATTACTCCGCAACAGGGGGAGCAGAAAAAATAAAATAAAAAAATGATCAAAACTGTGAGGAAGGGGCTAAAGGTAATATTTGTACACTAGATCTTAGGACCTGGTTACAGCTCCTGTTTGAGCTGCCCATTTACTTGAAATAGCTTTCGGTCGAAAGCTATTCCTTTGGGCTAGGCCGAGCGGGCATTTGTTTTTAACAGGGATAGAGGAATAAGCCACTGCCAAACATATCCGGCAGCGGCTTATCTCCTGCGGTAACAAAGGATCGGGCCTGTTGGAATGCAATATGCCTGTTGTTCTTTCCCTAAACATCCCCCTTACCATTAGATAATCGGGCACAGCTAATGTGTATGGGCACCCCTATGGACTGCCACTGAACATAGATGTGGTTTGTTCAATGCACTACTTGCAAATTGATTGATCAGTCTGCCCTTCGTGGGTTTTATATACAGTATAGAGAACTCCTTATAGCCACATCCTGTCCATAAAGAGCAGACATGGATCAGTCATTGGATTATTAATGTGGGGACACTGTTAACTAGTTGGTGACATTACCTTAATAGACACCGCAGAAAAAGCACATTCACTAGACATGGATTATGGCTGAGACTTGATGTTTGAGAACTTTGTACTATACAGACTTGTTCTGGCTTGTCTTTAGTATTAGACCTTGTAAAATAGCTTTGAATTTCAATACTTAAATTTCCACTTTACTGCACTATTTAACGCGGTCTATGCGCTTAATGTTTAGTGTACAACATTAAGTTGTAAGTTATTTTCCAATGTTTTCCATAAATGTATGTTTACCTTTACTAAATCTACAATAAAGGTCGCGTATCATTCCAAATGCATATATTTCAACCTATATTATAACTACATTTATAATTCTGCAGGCTTCAGAGCTAAAATCTCCCAGCATTCCCTTGTCTTGATGTCCACATAGTCATCTGTGTTGATCTGCGTTCTGTAAAGTGTATTCCCACTTGTACAATAATCTGTTGTAGAAAAAAATAACACCTCTCCCACTGAAGTACAAGAGCTCAGCTGAGATGTTGGGGATGTGTTTGACTTACAAAGCTTTTAGTTGGTTTCCATGTAACCAGTACAATTCTGAATGCAACTCTGGGGTGGGTGTAACTCCATTACTCAATATTTATACATTATATCTACTGTATATATGAAATGGTGTTTGAATGTGGACTTGCCCTTTAAAAATTTGGTTCCTGAGCAAAGACCCTTTAGGCTGGGTTCACACGACCATGTTACGTCCGTAATGTACGGAACGTATTTCGGCCGGAAGACCCGGACCGAACACAGTGCAGGGAGCCGGGCTCCTAGCATCATAGTTATGTACGACGCTAGGAGTCCCTGCCTCTCCGTGGAACTGCTGTCCCGTACTGAAAACATGATTACAGTACGGGACAGTTGTCCTGCAGCGAGGCAGGGACTCCTAGCATCGTACATAACTATGATACTACGGTAGGAGCCCGGCTCCCTGCACTGTCTTCGGTCCGGGTCTTCCGGCCGAAATACGTTCCGTACATTACGTACGTAACATGGTCGTGTGAACCCAGCCGTGGTTTCTATAGACATAACCTTTTGTTTGCCAGAAAATCTGATTCTATGAATGAGCCACATACATTAATCTCTATAGATGGAGGGCGTTCGTAGAATCGGATATACTGGCATGCCTATATAAAACAGGCATTGCCCAAGCAGTAGTTTTGAAAAGAAAACATCTCAGAGTTAACATTGAGTGTTTAGGACAGTACTCCGTAAATGATAAACTCTTAGAACCAGCACTGGATATACATAGAGTGCAGAGGCACAATGGGACATTTATCAATTAAATGCCACCAGAATGGAGTATGGCATTATCGGTAAGGGAATGTTCACTTGCTAAACGACGAAAAACGGCTGTAAAATACGGAGCTGTTTTTTTTTCAAGGGAAAACCGCCTTTGATTTTCAGCTGTTTTTTAACCATGAAATGGTTTTTGCTGGCACTTTTAGAGCAGTTTTTCTACTGACACACTGAAAAACGGCTCTAAATAAAGTCTCAAAGTGACATGCGCTTCTTTTTAAGGGGCGTTTTTTTACGCACCGTTTTTACAAACATCCGCATAAAAATCGCCCCGTCAGAATGACTTATTCATTTTTTTTCAGCCATTTTTCGGGGCGTTTGAACATGCCCTAATATACTCGGGGCTTAGTACCGTCCCTTTCATAAATTCACACCAAAAACATGCTATATATTATTATTGGACTAAATTCTCAACATGCATAGTAGTAATCTACAAATTGAGTTACATTGTGTGTATATATAATCAATATAAATGGAGACTACAAGTATAATCCATTCCTGACTGAGCAGCAGATGCCCTTCCTCATAGGGCTGCCCTTGGTCACGTGCTTCTTGTGCCCAATGGAAAATGTTTTTTGAACCCCTTTAAGACTACTGTAGACACTGCCGGGCTGTATCTCCTTTGAATTGATCAGTAATGCAAATAATAAAGTTATTGAATCTTGACAGTAGGTGTTGTGAAAAGGGTACAGTAGATGGACTTCTCAGGGATTATAGAAAGATGGTTAAACTGTCATCTATTACTGCAGGTTATTCTAAATGAGAAGTGCAGATGTAAAACTAAGGATACAGGGAAGTGGTTTCTATTAAAGAGGAACTGTCATTTGGGACACACCAAACTGACCAGGGCAATCGTAACCCCAAGTTGTCAATTTATTTGTACATTTCCAGGAGGCATAACAGAGGAATGGTGGTCCCAGATAACAAATATTGGGGGCCAGTTGTTTCAGCTAAAATATAGAAGACATGTTCAATTTTAACTATAATAATATGAAAAACAATATTTTTGTGTCCTGATTTTTTTAAATTCTACTTTCAGAAAGCATCCGGGATGTAATTGGGAGAAAAATTAAGATTGCCGTTCAGAAGAAGGTGAAACTTGAGATCAAGGGAGATAAAGTTGAAAACAAAGTTCTGGTATGTTAACAGAATTGACTTTTATTGGATATTAACGGCAATGTTTATGCTGCTGACCGCATCTGTTCACGTATACTGTGGTTATTTGATTTGTAGTTTATATGACCAGATTGGGGGGGGGGTATAGATTGCAGTTACAGGTTCAGCATTGGTTATTGAGAATTTATTTTTATTTTTTTAAGTAGTGTGTTTGACAATTTTATGTTTTCCTGTTAACTATAATGAGAGAATTACTGTGACACGTGCACATGCATAGCAAAGAGAGAGGAGGAGAGGGAGCTGTTCGTGTGGGGGAAGTTACTGTATAACAATTTAGGTTTATACGGCATATTGGGTCGTGAAAAATAATATGTCAACTCAGGGGCGTGACTAGGAAAGTCTGGGCCCCATAGCAAACTTTTGACTAGGCCCCCCCCTTCCTCCTCTATAGTGTCACACAGCCCCCCTTGTATATAGTGCCACACAGCCCCCCCCCCCAAAAATATTTATTGTACTTACCTTGCCCCGTTCCTGCGACGGATGGAGCGCTGCACATCCTTCAGGCAAGACGCTTGCACAGGCTAGTGTTATGCAGTGACGTCCTCACGCCGGCCTGCGCAGGGAGTCTTCCCAGCGCCTTATAGGCTGCATGCCTAACATGGACCACAGCCTATAATATTCATTTTTATCTGTGGACACATGTAGAAGTGAATGTGGCTGTCGCTAGCACAGGGGCCCCCTCCGGTGCTAGAGACGCCACCGAGTATGAGGGGGCCTGTGCCGCCCGGCCCATAGATGTTAGGGGCCAGGTGGCGCGTGCCCCGTTGTGGCGTCGCTACCGCTGTATCAGCCATAACGGCTGCAAGCGGAGCCACCGGGCATGGGGGGTGGCCGAGTCGGCGGGCGGCATGGGCTCCCTTATGCCAAGGGCCCCGTAGTAGCCGCTACAGCAGTAGTTACGCCACTGTAACAACCTTTATGGACGCTATAATGGTTGCCAGTGTATGTTGGGCTAAGGACTCCTGAGCATGGCACACAGGGTCTCTTATGGAACCATAGAGAACTCTGTGTACTGCCATACAATGCTCTGTACATACGACAGAGCGTGCCACTATTTTTTATTTTTTTCCTCTTACGGTCACCCGGAATCCGAAAGAAAAAACCTGTGTGTGCATACAGGGGTGTACAGTAAAGGCCCCATGAACTTCTATGTGTCCTATTACAACTCTGTAGCTGTATATGTCCATGTGCATGATCTCTGAAACTCATACAGCAAAATAAAACCGCTATAATATGGACTCCAAGAGTAGTATAAAATCTACCTATTGCCTCATTATCGGTTCAGGCTGCTAATTTAACAAGGAAACAGTGTAAAAACTTACACCGTGTGACGTAAGCAGAGCTAGTTGTTTTTTTTTTTTTTTGTCCTCTGTTTAATGCATACACCAGGAAAAGCTTCTGACGTATACATTAAATGGAGGCTGTGACAGATTCCTCACCGTCGCATCCATCACCCATAGACTAATACGATGTGAGATATAGTGTGAGCTTTTTCATGATGTATCTGTGAAACGGATTCCATTCTAACCTGTGGGTGACATATGCCTCTGTTAGGCATCTGTGTATCGTATCTGTCACCCATAGGTTATAATGGCATCTATTTAATGGAAATGTCATGAAAAGCCCATGACGTATCTGTTAAACGGATGCCTGTGACGGATCCTATTTGTTGGCATCCATCACCCATAGGCTAATATGGTTACCTTTTTACAGGATGGAATAGCGTAGACTACTAGGCTATTCCATACTTTATTTCGTTAAGTATGCTGATGTTAACCGGTCACAGTCACATGGATGCCAAAGGGACACTCTTTTGACCTCCGTCTGACTAATGGACCCCTATTGGCGCATTTATCTTTCCTGCTGTACATACTGAACTAACAATAAAAACACAGTGTGAACCCAGCCTTACTGAGAAGCCCTGCTGGGTTATGCTATATACTTTCATAGCTGTGAACCAAACATCCCTCTCTAGAAAAAATATCCGCCTGAGCTTCTTGTTTTTTTCGTTAAAGGAATACACTTGGAAAAACAGATACATTGTGTTATGCCTAGTGCAGGGCCTGAGGAGCTGCGCTAATTGTATCGTAATCAAAATGGTTTGGTTTAATCCTATGATTGCTCCAATTATCTCAAAGATTTCATCCATTTCTAAATCCTCATTGTGCTATTAATTGTGTCATCACATTCTCATAGGAGATAGATCTGTAAGTTTGCCAACCATCTGATCAGGCCATTTTAGACCATAGACCTTTTATGCGCTGCCCACGAAAGGTGATCAACTGTTTTATGTAAAAAACGAGAATAATCTATGTTTATACTATACTGTATAGGAGATATGTACATATGATAACCTTATGTAGTATGCTGCGAGTTATTAACTGCTAATAAATGAAATGGTGAAAAATAACTGTTTCAAGTTTTTATTAAAGAGACCGGTCACTAGCTCATATAAGTTGAATTGGTTCACGGAGCTTAATACCAATCGGATTCCAGCACTGTTTTTTTTACCCTGACCCCCCCCCCCCTTTCCCGTTCCAGAGAAATGGCCCGCTGTTGTGTTGGCTCCCTATAGCCTAATATGCTGTAGTTAGCAAACTGGGTGGAGCTAGTTTCTGATGCTGACCAATCAGCGCGAGGCAGCTTGAGGGTAGTTCATGCCCCGATGACTAACTTCAGCAAATTAGCATATAGGGAGCCAACACAACAGTGAGCCATGTCTCTGGAATGGTGGGGGGTGGGGGGTAGACCAGGATATAAAAAAAAACAAACAGCGCTGGTATCAGGGAGACCATGCTATTCAGGTCAGTAAAAGAGTTCAACTTGTATGACCTAGTGACAGGTCCTCTTTAAATAAAACTATATATAAATGAGACAGATCGTTACATTCAGTTAGTAAATCCTGTATGAATATCGGGAGAACAATTTAAGGGTATGTTTAGAAATGGAAGACTATTTATGTTGCTGATTTTGCCACAAATCCACAGCATGTTTGTTGCAAAATCTGCATTATTACATGCAATTCCGCAAGATAATTGGAATCCGTGCAGATTTTTTTCCCCACTGTATGTGGATGGGGTCATGAGAACCCCATTTACAGGTATAGTATTGTAATTTGATGTGGCTTTTTGGTGTGGAGTCCTGAAAAATAAAATGTTCACCGCCTTGGGTGAAGCAGTGGGGTGTGACGGTGGAAATAGTCTTTTTTTTTAAAACACTAATTATATTTAAAGGATTTTTATTCTCTAGCACAGTAAAGGGGTTTACCAAAACGCACCTGACTTTAGAAAATCATTGTACAATGAAAAGTCAGTGAATGACAATATTCTTTTATGCATCCAGAGAATGAAAACCCATACAAACCTAATGTTCTCACAGCTGAAAGTCTCATGGGCACTGTGTATTATGGGTAGGTGGGGTGCGGATCCGTAATATACCACACATATCCCACTATGGGACCATTCTGTATCCACACGTGCCTCATGGGTACTCATGGATGCTGTATGATTCTGTGAGGAAAAATAAGTGGTCTTATACTACTAGGAGAGAATACGGTGTCATGGAGGCATTACGGATCTAAAATGCTGCAGCTGTCTACGTTTGTGTGTGTGTGTGTGTGTGTGTGTGTGTGTGTGTGTGTGTGTGTGTGTGTGTATATATATATATATATATATATATATATATATATATATGTGTGAGTGTATAATCTATATTTTTACCTGTCAATAAAATGTAGAAGAACTAAAGCTTTCCTTAGGTTCTGTCTACACTTTCGTCTTGGTTTCTGACACATAGCCGAATATGTTGCACGATAAACACCAGTGGCGCCTGATGGACTCCATTGACTTACACTGTTGGGTTCTGCCAAGACGTCCGTCATTTTGCCTGAAAAAATGGAGCCTCTAACGCAAATGTGAACATAGCCTTAGATAACTAAGACTCGTCAGGGTTTGGTACTGCCTATTGTTTGTGTTTACCTCCTTCTTTATCTAAACATTATATATGTCCATGCACACTAGCCTTTCAATTTAACCCATAGCCATGTTTTAGCTGGGGTTACACAGGTTTTGTACATTCAATAAGAATTGGTGTGAAAAAGTTGCAGTGACAATGTTGTCCATACAGACTTGTGTTTCTTTACAGTTGTTGTTTTAATCTTGTGGCCACATGTTGAGGGGACATTATGATTTCTTGTGTTGTCCCTCATTATTGCCGCAGCTAGTCACAATGTTGCAGCAGGCTTTATTTCTTAGTGGCCTTCTTGGAGTCACACACACAACTCAAGTAGTCCAAACTGTCTAAGGGAACTATGACTGAGACTTCCTTTTAGTTTTTTGTAACCTACCAAGCAAAATGTTTGATCTGCAGTCTAAAGGTAAAATTGTATATCTTAATCCAAATTTCTGTGGGCACCATAGTAGGCGCACTATTTTGTGTAACAATGTTGAATGTTGGAACCATTTGTAAAGTGCATTTATGATTGATCATTTCCCCTCTATCTAAGAAAACACCCTCATCACTCAAATGAAAGTTCATGGACAGAATTTTTTTTACATTTTTTTTAACAATATCATGCCAGCTTTATATATTCAGCTAAATATCTTCTTGCAGAAAGACGTCCTTTGGTTCCCCAGTGATCACTTTTTCCACTCTGTGACCTGGTGTTTCGGAGTTGTCAAACCACCATTCACATCACTATCCAATATGGGAGTTTTCTCTTTAATGGAATGAAACCCTGGCTAGAGAGATGACCTATGCATCCAGGAGACATGATAATGTAAGGCCTAGTTCACATGGAGTTTTTCCGCTCCCAGATTTTGAACTGTCAGCGTTGTTTTAACCCTTTGTCTGTGCCTCCAGCTTTATAATAGGGGTGTTACCTTTCATTGTAGTCATGCCCTCAATACTATGATTAACCCAAATAAAGGCAACTTGCTTTTCAATCACTTGCATTGTAGATCTGACTTCTACGGTGAAATACCGAACGAGCAAAACCTCCATGAAAATACTTCTATTGTGTTATAATATCTACTAAATAGGGATTTTGTAGATTTATTCCTATGAATGTTGGTTGAGCTCCTCTTCTTTGGCAGGTCGCGGTTAATAATGGAAGCATTTGTGACCTGTAGTTTCAGAATGTAAGTTTGGAAAAGTGAAAAAGTCTATTGGGATACCAATGCAGCATGACCTGGCCTGAGATGGATTACTATTTACACTTGTTACATAAATTTACATAATTGGATTGTTTCGGGGCCATAAAGGTCGTTATAAAAAATGCAGTGATTCCTATGCTAGCATTCCTGCCTTGCAGCACGGGTGGTAGAGGACCTGTCCGCTATCTTAACATGTCTGTTTTAGTAAATACTTGCATTCTCCATAAAATAACAATTCTGGAGCATCGTTTTTTAGAACTCTGCGTTGTGCCGTTCCTCCGTTTTTTTTATTCCAGGAAATGTATGAATAAATTGACAACTTGGCGTTACCGTTACCCTTATCAAATAGGCTGTCCCTACAGTCTGACACTGTCCAATCACTGCTGACAGCGTGACTGTGTGGGGACACTCTATTGACCAAGGGGAATGGTAACGCCCTGTTGTCAATTTATGCATACATTTCTAGGAGGAACAGCAGAGGAATGGCACAACAAAAAAGAGACTCCGGCATTGTTTCATGGGGAGTATATTTCCTGAAACAGACCTGTCATGAGAGCCAACAGCTACCAAGGCTTTGTGAGAATGGCTCTGAATGGCAATCTGCCTGTCTTCAGTCATTCCTAGACTTGTGTTTATGATGTATTTGACTGATCCTGATGGGACCGTTTATGTTTTAAACCTCTTTGACATATTTGATCGATTTTATGAAATGGTTATGTGTCTTTCACTGTGTATAAAATAATAGACAAGATTTCAAAATTAGTTAAGGAACTATGCGCTCCATTCTGTTGGGAATTTTCTTATTTTTACAGCACCGGGGAAACATTTTTGTTGCACTAGACCGCTCCCGGAATATGAAAATTCATTTTTACACATAATAAAGCTTTGCCGATGGTATGTTACTATGGTCTTCTTCTCTTTTACTGTCATTTGGGCTTTACTTTTTTTCTCTAAATATCCACTACTGCATTGTTTTGCATTCTGTCAGTGTTGTTCTCTCCATAACTTGGAGCAAACAAATCTCCGACATTTTTTACCAGGACCTAAAGTAATGTCTCTGCATCTACGTGTGCTTATGTTTTCATTAACATTAATGATTATCTTTTCATGAGGCACAGAGTAGTGCAAGCTCCTTCCACAGGAAGTTATTCATAATGAGTCACCATGATAAACATTGCAGTTCTTCAATCCCTAACCTGAAATATTATATGTTCTTCTATTACATGATAAAAACATTCCATAGTTATTGATTGATGACATCATAAATGTGGAACGATATGGAATGGTGCAAAGAGCACTTTGTAGTTCAGCCTTGTTTTCCCCATAATACCGGTTTGTGTTCTTTCTCCAAAGCATAGTGGGGGACGACTTGTATTTGAGATTATATGGTTTCCACTAGAGGTCCCTAAACCCTTTTGTAAATGGTGAGCCACCTACAAATATGACCGGTGTTGTTGAGCCACATGTAGTAATAAAAGGTAATACTATTACCCCCTTGGAGGCACATCCATAATTTTTTGTTCTTCATTTTAGTTTTTCCATCATTGCAATCCAAAAGCCATAACTTTTTTCTATTTTTCCGTCGACCTAACCGTATGAGGGCTAGTTTATTGTGGGACAAGTTGTAGTTTTTAATTGTACCCTATAATGTACTGGGAAAATGAAAAAAAATTATTTGTGGAACTAGAAAAAAAATTATGATTCCTCCATTGTTCTTTGGGTCTCGTTCTTACAGCGTTCACCGTGCGGTAAATACGTCCTGGTTTTTATCTTTTTTATTTTTTTTAATCTGCTGGTCGCATTTTTTTTTTGTAACAATGGTACATCATGAAGATTTGGTATCGCCGTAATCGCATTGATTACCATTGTTTTTTGTGTCGCCATATTCTGAGAACCATAACTTTTTCCGTTGATGGAGCGGAGTGAGGGCTTGTTTATTGCTGGTCAAGCTGTGTTTTTTTAAATATACCATTTTGGAGTACATTTTGGACTTTTTTTGATCACTTTTCACTCAATATTTGCGTGAAGTGAGGTGACCAAGAAAATGGCAATTCTTGCACTGTACCTTTTTTTTTTTTTTATATATATATATATATATATATATATATTGCCTATGGTGTTCACCCAGTGGCAGGGTTGCCAACCTCCACTTCAGAAATTTCTGGACAACTGAGCTAGAATTCACGGACAGACCAAAATTTTTACGGACACATTACAAAATCATTTCCTGTGTACTGTGCAGTGTGCTAGGAGTGACTCACCAGTCACACCTCCGCTTGTAACTTTCCCCCGCTAACTTAGGTGATGTTTTCTCTGATTAGTTGTTCACTTTCCATTTTTCTGTCCATCCGGCCCAGACCACTGTGACGACTTATTCCAGCCACAACTCGTCTCTGCAGAATTTGACACACAGACAAGTTGGTTTCTCGCTTTTCCAGCATCCTCCACACCTATACCCCATCCTCTAAACATACTCGTGATCCAGATGGTAATAATGATCCCTTAGTGCTCGACACAATAAACGTGCCCCCTCGGTAACTGTGTCCCCAGCAGATAACCCCACACACAGCTCCCCCTTGTAGATGGCGACGCACAGCTCCCCCTTGTAGATGGCGACGCACAGCTCCCCCTTGTAGATGGCGACCCCACTTCCCTTCCCTTGTACTTATTGCAAACAGAGCACAAAGCGGTAGCCTACCGCTACCACTCTCCGCTCTGCCTGACACGACTCACCGCCAGGAGGAGGTGGTCATGTGGAGGAAGATCACTTTTGACTGGGGTTGGTGACGGCACAGGACTGGGCCAGTCCAGTCACCTAACCTCATGTCAGGTGACTGGATTGGTCCACTCCCGTCACCGACCTCACTTTGCATCGGCCGGCCTGCATATCTTCAGATTCCGCAGAATCTGAAAATATGCCTGGCCGTAGCCTACGATTTCTTTGCACTGCGCATGTACATTTTGGTGCATGCGCAGTGCAAAGTTCCGGGAGACTGCAGAAAAATCCCGGGCGGTGCTTTTTTTTTGCTGGACGCTACAGACGGCAGAAAAAAACACCCGTTTTTGCGCACTGTCCGTAAATTTAGGGACGGTTGGCAACCATGCCCGGTGGGTTAAATAATGTATTTGCTTATATGTTAAGATTTTTTTACTGACGTGGTGAAACCAATTATGTTACCTTTTTTTCATTGCTTAAATAATTTTTTGTGGAAAATAGGAAAAGGTTTTTTCACTTTATTTATATTTAGAATGATAAGCATATATATTTTAAACATTTTTATGAAACACTTTTTCTCAGTATTACGGCCTTCTCCCGTTCACTTCAATGGGAGAAGGCTGTAATATTGTAAACCGCAGCTACAAGTGTGTCGGCAATTTACAGTACAAGTAGATAAGGAACGAAGTAGAAGCAGCACTCGTACGAATACCTTGGCCCCCTCAAAGCAGTTGATCAGCTGGGGTGCCGGGAGTTGGACCCCCACTGATCAGATATTAAGCCATCAATTTCTTATGATTGGACAACCCATTTAATAGTAGGGCACTGATGGCAGACCTGGAGGCCTTCAATTGGCCTCCAGCTGCCATAGCAACCGATCAGCATACCGCAATTTCTTTGTGGAGTGGGTGGTCAGGGGACAGAGGGAGCCCCTCACTCTGTCTAACTGCTCAGATTGCTATTGACTTTGGCATCTGAGGGGTTAAACTGCCGGGATCGGAGTTATCTCTAATCCCACCCATTAGAGGCGGATATCAGCAGGTATCATAGGAAATATATTGTGTATAGCACTTTTTTTACATCTATATAATATCTTTAAAAAAATGGTTGCTATGAAATTCTGGTTTCCGTTTCTACATGTCCGAAAACGGCCATTGGAATGAGAGTGGCTGGTAGGTGTATAAATAGCTCGGTGTGGCAGATACTATATTTTGGAATAAAAGGACTGCAGTACTCCACAAAAACATTGATTATCATCATTTTTATGGCTGTTCATTTCTCCAGTTGTTTGATATGCAGAGTTGGAAGGTTATGGCCTTAGGCAAAAACCAGCTTGTGACTTAATCCATGAGTAAACTGTGCATTCAAGTCTAAACAGATTGTAAATTCCGCTCTAAGAGAATTAGAATTGAAGTGGGTTAGCGGAGTAAATGGCAAGATGCTGGAGTAGAAATGTACAGCTATTATACAAAATAACAATTACAAATATGTAACGTGTACTATTTTTTTTGCTACACTATTAGGTTACATTCAGACGAGCGTGTCCGATTTGTACGCATACAAAACGCCGCGGTTTTTCTACATTTCTTGTCCGTGTTCTTTGAGTGCGGAATGCGTTTTTCCAAAATAATTTCTCTGCTTTTCAATGTACGGACAACACACAGATGTTTGTGAGTGTGCTGTCCGTGGTTTTCACACACCCATAGACCTCAATGGGCGAATAGGTGCGTGAAAACGCACCAATATAGGACATGCAGTGAGTTCCACGCAACGGACACGCTGCATGAAAAACCACGCATGTGTGAATGGCCCCATTGAATTGCCTGGGTCCGTGTGCTGTGAGTGATTTCAAAGCACAGCACAAGGACGAGTATTACGCTCGTCTGAATGAGCCCTCAAATATTTTATGGCAAAGATGGCATTGTGAAGAATGTTCCATTCTGCTTGAACCTTCTTATCTGTAAACCTTTTGCTAAACATAACATTTAAATATGAAGAAGTAGTTGTTTGACTAGCCTCTTGTTAATTTATTGGTCTGTGACCCATAAGGGCATTTTTACACAAGGCGATTATTACATGTAATGATTGGAGCCATTGATTATTATCTGACCTAAATAAAATTTCCCTTTATTCGATCGCCATCATAACTACAATAGTAAACATTGATCAGAGTGCAAATCCCATTATGGAAAATAACATGCTATAATGGACACTATTTTTCCTGTTCCCTTCCTTTTAGTAAATCTATCTGCATGTAAATACAGAACTCGGACAGGCGTCTAAATAGTTCATTATTTAGATGTCATTATTGATTGGGTAAGGCTGAATCGGAATTTACAATCTCAAGCTTTTATCATGAAAATTCTCCACCTCCCCAAAGCCCTCCAGAAGGAAAGTTTTTTGCTTTTTGGGCAGGTTTGTCACTAGAGAAATCTATTTATTTTTTTATTAGGTAACGATCATTGTAATGAAAAAGGATCGACCCTGATTTGGACAACATAAGCTGCCGGAAAGGGTGTTCTTTTTTTTTTAAAGCGCGGTTGCCAATGTTTCTCTTCAAGCACTGCTGCCGCTACATTCTAGCAATCGGCAGGGGTCACAGACCTCAGACCCCCACCGATCAGAAATTTATACTATGTCCTAGTGATATGCCATCATTGCCTGTACTGCGAAAACCCCTTTAACCATGTATTGTCAGTTCTTATTTTTCTTCCTTCTTCCACCTATTTAATTTGATAGAATTCAGTCGTTGTCTCTCCCTGAAGCTTATCTTCCTCTAGCTCTTATTTCCCTTTTTCCATCTTTCTATTTTCTCCTCTTGCTTTCCTTCCTCTCTATCTCTGTAGTTCTCTCTACCTCCGGAGACCCAACTTCTCCTTTTCCTACATTATCCTCTGGTTCTTTCTTCCTTCCCATCCTCCATTTCTCACTCTTAAATTTACTCATGCACACGTGATTACTTATTAACTCTCATAAAGTAAGTAGAGAATTTGTAAGAAATGAAAGCCATTTGTAATCCTATATGCTGTGAATTCCCGGCTGGGTATTTGAGCTTTTAATTCATGTTAATCCCCTATCTGAAAATATTCTTTCCTGGCCTGATAACAATTATGCATAAATATTTAGACCTTTACCATGTTTATATAGTATAGTAAAAAAGAAGATAAATGTTGGGTTGCCTCTGCTTGTACACTTGGCACTGGGGACCCTTGACGTTGGGTTGCGAGCTTTGCGTATTTTGGCCAAAATAACAACTAATACCCCATGTTTCATGGATATTTCTTACTACGTATACTACACTTTTTTTCAGGACGCAGCCGGGTCTTATATGCTGGGAGGGCATGATGTGCTGGCGTTTGGTTTGGAATGCAGAGCAGCCCGCTTTAGCTAACACTAGCGGCGTTACAAATAGGCTGTTATTCGGCAAGATACGCCATGCCTGACGACCAGCACATTATCCCTCCACGTATTACACATAGTACTGACACCCCATGTACTATTCACAGCACTGACCCCTATTCATCACATTTATTTATTTATTTATTTTTATTACATTATTACACACTTTCATACATACATATTTATTTTTTACCATCCATTCACACCCTAGCACTACACTGACACTCATTTATCGCACACCTTTGAGCACTTAGTCCGCCACTCCCCTCAAGACTAGTGGGAGGGGCTATCACTACTTAATGCACACTCCTTCTGCAGCATTCTTTGACCCGTCTGCGTCCTGATGGGAACGGGTTTTCACCCACCCACCTACCTAGTGAGTATGGCCTTTTTTGTGGTTTTGATGATCTTTATGTCCCATTTTTTCTGTTTGTGTTTTTAAATTAGGAACGAAAAGTTCTGGTTAGGGACTCGCAAGGCACTGGGGACCCTTGACGTTGGGTTGCGAGCTTTGCGTATTTTGGCCAAAATAACAACTAATACCCCATGTTTCATGGATATTTCTTACTACGTATACTACACTTTTTTTCAGGACGCAGCCGGGTCTTATATGCTGGGAGGGCATGATGTGCTGGCGTTTGGTTTGGAATGCAGAGCAGCCCGCTTTAGCTAACACTAGCGGCGTTACAAATAGGCTGTTATTCGGCAAGATACGCCATGCCTGACGACCAGCACATTATCCCTCCACGTATTACACATAGTACTGACACCCCATGTACTATTCACAGCACTGACCCCTATTCATCACATTTATTTATTTATTTATTTTTATTACATTATTACACACTTTCATACATACATATTTATTTTTTACCATCCATTCACACCCTAGCACTACACTGACACTCATTTATCGCACACCTTTGAGCACTTAGTCCGCCACTCCCCTCAAGACTAGTGGGAGGGGCTATCACTACTTAATGCACACTCCTTCTGCAGCATTCTTTGACCCGTCTGCGTCCTGATGGGAACGGGTTTTCACCCACCCACCTACCTAGTGAGTATGGCCTTTTTTGTGGTTTTGATGATCTTTATGTCCCATTTTTTCTGTTTGTGTTTTTAAATTAGGAACGAAAAGTTCTGGTTAGGGACTCGCAAGGCACTGGGGACCCTTGACGTTGGGTTGCGAGCTTTGCGTATTTTGGCCAAAATAACAACTAATACCCCATGTTTCATGGATATTTCTTACTACGTATACTACACTTTTTTTCAGGACGCAGCCGGGTCTTATATGCTGGGAGGGCATGATGTGCTGGCGTTTGGTTTGGAATGCAGAGCAGCCCGCTTTAGCTAACACTAGCGGCGTTACAAATAGGCTGTTATTCGGCAAGATACGCCATGCCTGACGACCAGCACATTATCCCTCCACGTATTACACATAGTACTGACACCCCATGTACTATTCACAGCACTGACCCCTATTCATCACATTTATTTATTTATTTATTTTTATTACATTATTACACACTTTCATACATACATATTTATTTTTTACCATCCATTCACACCCTAGCACTACACTGACACTCATTTATCGCACACCTTTGAGCACTTAGTCCGCCACTCCCCTCAAGACTAGTGGGAGGGGCTATCACTACTTAATGCACACTCCTTCTGCAGCATTCTTTGACCCGTCTGCGTCCTGATGGGAACGGGTTTTCACCCACCCACCTACCTAGTGAGTATGGCCTTTTTTGTGGTTTTGATGATCTTTATGTCCCATTTTTTCTGTTTGTGTTTTTAAATTAGGAACGAAAAGTTCTGGTTAGGGACTCGCAAGGCACTGGGGACCCTTGACGTTGGGTTGCGAGCTTTGCGTATTTTGGCCAAAATAACAACTAATACCCCATGTTTCATGGATATTTCTTACTACGTATACTACACTTTTTTTCAGGACGCAGCCGGGTCTTATATGCTGGGAGGGCATGATGTGCTGGCGTTTGGTTTGGAATGCAGAGCAGCCCGCTTTAGCTAACACTAGCGGCGTTACAAATAGGCTGTTATTCGGCAAGATACGCCATGCCTGACGACCAGCACATTATCCCTCCACGTATTACACATAGTACTGACACCCCATGTACTATTCACAGCACTGACCCCTATTCATCACATTTATTTATTTATTTATTTTTATTACATTATTACACACTTTCATACATACATATTTATTTTTTACCATCCATTCACACCCTAGCACTACACTGACACTCATTTATCGCACACCTTTGAGCACTTAGTCCGCCACTCCCCTCAAGACTAGTGGGAGGGGCTATCACTACTTAATGCACACTCCTTCTGCAGCATTCTTTGACCCGTCTGCGTCCTGATGGGAACGGGTTTTCACCCACCCACCTACCTAGTGAGTATGGCCTTTTTTGTGGTTTTGATGATCTTTATGTCCCATTTTTTCTGCCTCTGCTTGTAAGGCCCTGTTCAAATGACAGGGTTTCCTGGCCGTCACACGGCCGCAGTAGGAACAATAGAACTCAAATGGGGCTATTCACACGACCGTCAAAAAATGGCCCTATTTTCGGCCGGCTCCCATAGTCTATGGGGCCGGGTAATACACGGCCATCACTTGCATGTGATGGCCGTGTATTCCGTCGCTCGCTCTCTCCTCCTCCTCACGGTGCGAAGTGCATAGGAGGAGGGTATTTTTTGCTCCCTACTTCAGCAATGCTGTGGCCGGGGATTGGGGATTCCGCTCCAGGAGAAGTCCCTGATTTCACTGTCCATATATGGACACAGTGGCGTCAGGGACCGCTATGGCCGGGGATTCCGATCCCGGAGAAGTCCCTTACTTCACTGTCCATATATGAACAGTGAAGTGAGGGACTTCTCTTCTCCTGGAGCCCCTACAGGAAGGTAGTGGGGGGGGGTTGCCATCTATGGGGGGGGGGACTATGTACAAGGGGGCTGTGTGGCATTTCTTACATGGGGGCTGTGTGGTATTGCTTACAGGGGGTCTGTGTGGCATTACCTACAGGGGGTCTGTGTGGCACTACCTTCAAGGGGATCTGTGCGGCACTACCTACAAGGGTGGCTGTGTGGCATTACCTACAGGGGGCTGTGGCAGTATCTATAGAAGGTAGTGTGTGCCATTACCTACAGGGGGCTGTGGCAGTATCTATAGAAGGTAGTGTGTGGCATTACCTACAGGGGGCTGTGTAGCATTACCTACAAGGGGCTGTGTGGCACTACCTACAGGGGAGCTGTGGCAGTATCTACAGAGGGCAGTGTGTGGCATTATATACAAAGGGAAGTGTGTGGCAAAAAATGTACAAATTAAATTCATCCGATTTTAAAACAGACAGAGAATAAAACGGTCCGGTGAAAACTGAAATACGGCCCGGAACGGATGCAAAACGGCCGTTTTTATTGGCCGACACTCGGACCCCGTCGTGTGAATAGAGCCTAACTTTGTTTTTTGTCTTCTGTTTTTGTGTGTTTATGATCAAAATGTTACATACATTTCGGATCTGAAAAATGGAATTGTACAAACATTCTACTCTTATAGCAATGTGAAAGACTAAACTACAGCTACACTTTGCAGTAAATATTAAGGAATAGGGTTGCATGATGCATTGAAATATCGATACCATTTCGATGCCGTGCACCCTCAAACGGTTAAATACCATTAGTTAATGTATTTCGATATTAAGCTGTGCGGCCGGTGGTGATAAGTGGCTATTCATCTAAATTTTAACACCTAGACATTGACATTTAGGCTGTGTCCACATGTTGTTGCCAAAGTGCGACCAAAAACGCACTGACTTGCAAACTAGCGCGGTTTTCAAATTTATTGCCGCTAAAAGCAGTTTGATAATATGACCGCGTGGTATTGCGTTGTGTTACATGAATTTTCGCGTGTTTTGGCCACAACACGTGAGCACAGCTTTCTCCATTACCCTAACATGTGTTGCATAGAGAGTCTGGTGAATTTTCATGTTGTGCATTGATAAAGTGATCAGTAGACACTGCCCATGATTGTGGGTATAAACATGTTTTGTGTAAACCGTTGTATATATCAAATAAGGTTTTCTTTTTTTTTTTTCTCCCCTTTACGTGGGGGAGGGGAAATCTTCAAAATCCTATTGCTTGGCTTTTAGCAGCGCGAGTCCATGCTTGTTTCCTTGTGAGAATTTTATGCTATTAATCATGAATGGTTTTCATGACCTTTTCACTTTTCATTTCTGTATCTTTTGAATTGTATTGCCTTTAAGCCAGTGCTGTAGCTTTGCTGCATGAGGGATGGCAGGGAACTTCTATCTTTTTGTTCTACTTTATTATTTAACTGCTATTTCCAGAATGATGCATAAAGAAAATACTGTTCAGTGTTATAATTTTATCTATTTTTCTATCTTTTTATCTATGCGTCCAGCTGTCTTTTTCAACATATTTGTACTGTGCGTAAATTTTATAAAACCATTTAGCATATAGTACAGTAAGTCACCGTCTCCCATTTATGGTGCGGAGTGCTTGCCTTTGAAATGTATCTCCAGCCATTAAAACTCGACTGTGCTTCTGCAGTAGCTATGTGCAGTCTTCCTATTGTAAGCTCGGCTGTTTCTGACCCTTACTTCTCCTGCCTTCAGTTTTTGACACATGTAGAAGCTACTTCCTATCTGCCATATTGGCTCCATGGGTTTATATGTTGGTCACCTGGTCACCGAAAACCTACATGCAAGATGCCATAAACAGGAATGTGTATACCATATACATTTACATCAATAGTCTACAACCATGTGATTCTCCCAGCTGTTCTAAAATTACAAGTTCCAACATGAAAGCTGCAGACTGCTTTACAACAGCTGAAGAGCCACAAGTTACAGACCACTGTTCTAAATAACTAAAGTGAACCCATAGATATAGAGTAAATGTATGCAAAACACACACATTTAAGTATAAATAAATAAATATATATATATATTGCATTTCAGTAAGGAAAGTACTCATTGATAGGTCATCAGTATATGATTGGTGGGGGTCCCACACCTGAACCCCGCACCGATAAGCTGCCTTTGGGTGCCAGAGGCTATAAAGGGTCGGTGCCGGAAGCGGATCGCTCTGACCACTATAGCAGCTGTGCTGGGTTACTGCAGCTCTGCTTCTATTCACTTGCATAGGAACAGAGCTTCAGTACTGCAGCACGGCCGCTATACAGTGGTCGGAGCCATCTGCTTCCGGCACCGACCCTGCTTCTGGACCCCCACCGATCATATACTGATGACCTATCCTGTGGATAGATTATCCGTATAAAAAAACAGCCCCCAGCCTGGGCAATCCTAAGTGCGGTCATTGTTGAGAAGATGTAACCGCATACACAGGATATGGTTGGCTCCTTTTGCAGCCTAGTGCGTTAGAACAAGGGATTTGTTTTGTTGTAAGTATATTATTGCAGATCTAATTGCACAAATCAGAAAGTGTTAATTAGGAGGGGGATATAGGAAACTAGTTCCCAAAAAGGGTGCCTAGTTCTTTGCTATAAAATCCCCCTATGGAAATGCCATAAATGTATAAGATGTTAATACCACTTTTTAAGGTTGCTTTCAAAAATATTTATTTTCCCGCATGTTTTTTTTTTTTTTTTAAAACTTGTTTAACCTGGCCAATAAATGCATTGGAAAATCGCATCAATTCTGTAACATGCTAAAACGTACAACTGTATATTTACTTCGGCAGTAAGAAGTCAAACCAGCAAGGGAATTAAAGAAATATGTATTGGATCATGAAATGTATTGTATCATTAACCAAAAAGGTAGCAATTTCCAAAAAGGAGGGAACATTTTTGCATGAACACAAAAGTGAACGCATCACAATTTACATATTATAAGAAATGAAATCCTAATCTATGAACATCCGCCCAAATATCCGTATCCCTTGTATAAAGACCATTTCATTGTCAAGTTCTATTTCTTTATAAAATATTCATTCATTCTTTCAGTACAAATAGTTGTATGTTCTCCCCAGACTAGATGGAGCAATAAATAAATCGATGGACCATGTGAGCTGAAAGGCTTGTTGTTGGCAGTTGTGACTCTATATCTAGGTTATAACAAGCATTTATAGATCAATGACCAGATACAGATTCAGTCACTTGAAAGCCATCCGCGTTCCATGAGAGCATGATTGAAAGCACTCCAGAAATAACGCATCGCCACTCCGGACTCGCTTGAATAATGATTTATCAGAAGTACCACTGTCCAGAGCCACTCTATGTTGCATTGTTATTCTGCATCAGATAAATCGCCTACTTGCTATTTTGCTGGGGGTAATGTGCAAAGCCTCAAATTGAATGGATTTGAATTCATGATGGGAAGGGATATACAATGTTGAATTATAGGTTGCAACTCCACCTTTGGTCAGAAACGGTCTTTAGCAGAGTATATCCAAAATGTACTTGCCCTGTAGATAAGTCTTCCTTCTATGATGAGCATTTGGAAAATGAAATTCAGCTGAATCCCCTTCTCCATTCTAGGAGGTACTATTCCTCCAACCCCCTTTTTTAGTTTCCCCCCCAAATGTCGTCATTTTGGCTACCCAGTTGGTTCACATATATAAAAATATATATATATATATATATATTTATATATTTGCATATATTGCAACCTTTTATGATACTGTTTAACAGAAAGTCTTTAAAATGCATGTAGAAGAATGGTCTGGCTTACGGGCTTGGCACTCCCAACTCTAGTGATCGTGGGGGGTTCTTCGGTGATCTGATGCTTATAGCCAACCCTGTAGATGGGTGATCAATGTTGATTCTGGGAAAACCTCTTTTATAACGGATCTTTGAATGCTCATGACGTGTTTGTTTTAATAAATACTTGTATTCTCCATGAAATAGCAATTTTGGAGAATATTTTCTTTGAATTCTACAATATACTCTTTCTCTGTTAGGGTAAAGTCCCACAGAATGGTATTGATGCGGCTGACAGCCGTTACGCCGAGGTTGCGAAATTGCTTATTAAGGACCGCAAGCTTTTGTAGGTAAACGGCAGTTTGACCCGCAACACTTGCACGACCGTTAAAGGGAACCTGTCACCAGCATTTCACCTATTCAACTTTACTTCTCCCTCACTGGCCGCTGCTATCAAAAGTTCATTGCCGTTCTCCCCTCTCCTAAACTTCACCTCCGACTGTAAAGAACGGTCTGCAAACATTTTGCGCCCTTTTTTTGTCTTAATTATCCGATGTCCCTTTGTGCGCACACCCCAGAAGAGGACATCAATGCACAAGGGTGGGATTTTGTGTGCTGGGGAAGGCGAGGAGCTGTCAATCAAAAGTAAGGAGGCGGGGTAAACTCAGAAAGACTTGAGGAATGAAGATTTGACTTTTCTGCTCATTAGCATACGGTGTGGGAACACTAAAAAACTGAATACTAAAGCTAAATAGAGCAGACTAAGAAGACAATTACAGGTTATATAGAAACGATTTTTCACCCATTACCACCAGGTATTGCTGGTTTAATAGGTGAAATGCTGGTGACAGGTTCCCTTTAACAAGTACTTTTACAAATGAGCCAAACTGGGTGCCGGAGCGGCTACACGCTATGTGTCGTGGCCGTGTCCATACCGTCCCATGGAAATGTATGCATAAATTGACAACTGGGTATTACCATTACCCTTGTCAATAAGCTGTGTACCTGAACATTCTGACACTGATGGCACCGATTTGTATAGTGCCAGAGTACGTAGGGACCTGTCACAATTGACAAGAAGTGTGATAAGGACTAGTCATCAATTCATTCATACATTTCCTGGAGGAATAACCGATGAATGGCCCAATAGAAGTAAGAGTGCTCCATCATATTATTTTATGGGGATATTTATTTACTGCAGCAGTCATGTGAGGAGAGCTATATGTCCCACTATAGCTCAAGAAGGGGGAACTGTGTTAGCCATCATACATATTATGTTGGAGACTTTAATAAATCTGTTTGAAATATATAGTGAACCATATTGTCCTGCTTTTATGAGTGACGCGCGCTCATTTATTGATTGCCGTATACAAGCCGGGACCCCCTGAGATCTTGTCTCTTTTATCTGATGAAGGGATACTCCTCCCGAAACGTCATCTTTTGTGAGTTTACAAGAAACTGTTCATAAAATCTTAGAAGAATTCAGGGACATATGCTATAGGCCAAGTGACCGTGCCATTAGATACGTCCTTTTTTTTTCTTGTTCATTTGAGGACACGCTGGGAAACTATGGAGCCTGCCCTCGTCTCTTCGGATACATCAGTTGTTTTTTTTCTGCACCAGGTGAGCACCATCCTTAACTGACAGTGTTGTCATATTTGGGTCTTAACGATGATACTGTCCCATAAAGCGTGTTTTTTTGTTTCTTTGTGTTTTTAAGGGCTTCATAGACTTCTTTGTGACCATAGGCTCACAATCAAGCAATACCCAATATACACAGATGGTGATGTCCGCATTTATGATCAAAGACCATGTTCGTTATGACAAATCTGGTTTTCGTTAGTATACGTAGGACAATTACCTGATAGACCTCAATTTTCTTACTTTTGTTTTGTTACTTGTAGTGTAAACTCTTTATTTCCTTATTGTAATGGAAATCCATATACAGCTCACTTCCTGATGCGGTTGTGTTTAGCACAGCAGCCAACCTAAAGAAGCAGAGCTGCAGAATAAAGCATCCAGGAAAGAGAGCAGCAACATATGAACAGTTCAAATGGATTCCATCAGTGTAGTAAGCTACAAAGTGTCACTATGTCATCCATCAAGTTAGACTATGGATTATTTTTCCATATAGTTAAGAAAGTCCAGTGGGTGGATGGTCGTGCGGACGAATGTGGGCAAGTTACCAACCTTTTTATTTTGACTAGTTACTGAAAATAAATCTCTAATATATGTAACCTGATGTCACCGTTCTGTATTGCTGTACATTCAATACTAGAACTTTGGGGGCTATTACATTACTGTAGTGCTCAGGAGAATTGCACCACAGTCGCTACTGCCAATTATTTGTGCCTCCCTTGCCCTTTGATCTAATGTACATGTTCAGGTAATGTGAAAGAATGTCAACTACATCGATTTGTAAATTTAAAAAAAATAAAGCATTAGCATTTTTTTTTGCAATATTTTTATTTTTTACTCAGACCTTATTCATGTTCTATGATGTCATGGTAACAAATTCATGTTGTGCCTTTTGTATGGTAACTTCAACTATTAAAAAATAACCTGATTATGACATCACTTTTTTTTTTATTTTTTTTCCTTTTAGACTTGTGCTGTCATGAATCTCCATAGTTTTCTAGCATAAGCAGTTTATGAGAAATTTGTGGTTTTGTGGAGTTGAATAGACCTGCTGGCAGACATTCAAAGATTAGTTAAACATTGTTTTCTGAGTGAAGGAGACACTATTTATCTGTCTAATCATGTTCTGGTTTCTTGCAGTGCAGCGCAGTACTATCTTTTGTGCAAGATCGCGACCGGTTACAGCGAGATTACGCTTGTTCTGCTGTAAGAAACATTACCGAAACACCACAGAAACATTACCGAAGTGTCGGGATTGTGAATAGACATCGCGTCCTGGCTGGAAGGAATGTCTATTCATTGTCTAAACGCTTCAGTAACGTTAATGTGTCAATGTGAGACAGCACATACTGATCTAGCAGGATACCTATGCGCCGAGTTAATGAATGGGGAGAAGTGTATGACGCTGATTGGTCAGCGTCATAGACTACTTTACAACGCCCACTTGGTCAATAGTAAAAACACGCCCAGTTGGGCATTAAAGTAATTAGCAAAAAGCTAAAATCGCTAATAATGTGGTAAAAATAGATAGGTTTTTCTAGATAAAAAGCACTTCGGTCACCTACATTACAGAGCCCATCTCCTTATGTAGGAGATAGGGCACTTATAATGTGGTGACAGTCTCCTTTAAGTGTAATTTTATGAAGTGTCAAGTCATGCATCTTCATATTTCTTTACAGTCTTCGGAAAATTGTAATTATAATGAATTGTTCATGTGCTTTTGCAACTTTTACACTTTTCTTAAAGGGAACTTGTCAGGTATTTTATGCTGCCCTATCCGAGAGCACAATCTGGTAGAGGGAGAGGAGTTGAGCACCATGATCTATAGGTTTATATGGATTTAAAGCAAGATTTCTGATGAAAAAAATAGTAAACCTTAACAGGACTCCTAGGAGAGAGAGCGAGAGAGTCCTGTTTGCCCCGCCCACACTGGCTGATTGACAGCTTTCTCTGTACACACACGGATACAGAGAAAGCTGCCATTAGCCTGTGTGAGCACAGGGTAGGCATCACACTCACCCACAGGCAGGTCATAAAAGTAAAGCTATGTTCACTATGCCAAATATGTCTCTGATTTCAGCCATGGATTTGCAGTTTGATGTGTGGGGGATCCCCATTCAATTGGGCTAATCCGCACGTGGAAACCACTGGTTTTCTGCGCAGAATCCATGATAGGTCACTTAATTATACGGATTCAAATCTGTATGTCAAATTTCCGCAATGTGTGTACAGATATGTAGATTTCCTATTAAAATTAAATCTGCAATGTGTGATCATAGTCTCGTTTCAAATATTGGTTGTGTTGTTTTGTTTTTTTTCTTGTTTTTTTTTTTAGACCCGTCTAAAATTTGAACTTTTGTATAGTTGTTTATATATATATATATATATATATGTGACTTATTAGTTTGAATAGGTACTCTATTATGCCATAAAATCACTAAGGTGTTCCGTAACTATATAAAAGAGGGGTGCTGCACAGAACCCTGAAGTGACTTGTTAAGAATCATTAGTAGAGCGCATATTATCTCTTATAATGCATACTTCAGCTTCTACAGAACCTATTCTTGAAGAGAAAGTTTGAACATGAATCGCTCCTTCAAACTGAGTGTCAGCAGCTTTCGTGTTTATAATCGTGCCAACCACAGGGCCCACCCCCTAACCGTGCCAACAACAATGTGCCTAAGGGTATGTTCACACGAGGGCGTCCGTTACGGCTGAAATTACGGGGATGTTTCAGCCTGAAAACTTCCCCGTAATTTCAGCCGTAACGGCATGTGCAGGCGCTTGAACGCCGCGTCCATTACGGCCGTAATTAGCGCTGCTATTCATTGGAGTCAATGAATAACGGCTCCAATTACGGCCAAAGAAGTGACAGGTCACTTCTTTGACACGGGGGCGTCTATTTACGCGCCGTCTTTTGACAGCGGCACGTAAATTACGCCTCGTGTGAACAGACAAACGTCTGCCCATTGCTTTCAATGGGCAGATGTTTGTCAACGCTATTGAGGTGCTATTTTCAGACGTAAATAGGGGCAAAAATGCCCAAATTATGTCCGTAAATAGGCCGTGTGAACATACCCTCACATGCAATGCCTGCCCCATCACCGTTCCACCAACCACAGTGTGCCTCACAGACAGTGCCATTCTCAGTGTGCCCCCAATGCCACCACAGTCGCAGTCCTCCCCTAGTGCCCGTCACAGCGGTAGTCCTCTCTGCCAGCAACAATACTCCCAGCCACAATAGGAAAACCCATTGACATGTATTATATTAACCACGTAGCTATAAAAATATATATATATATATATATATATATATAAATTATTTTTTTTTTTTTTTTTTTTTTTTTTTACAGAAAACAGTTACTGGTGGCAGTCATTTTATGTCCTTTTTATATAGAATTTTATATTTGACTTTTACATTATTTCAAATGTCATTAGTAGTTATTTTACATTATTTGATATCATTTGACTATTCCCTTTTAATGTGTCTTGCTCTTTCAGCAGTATTGCACTCCAGTGTTTGTAAATGGGAAGATGGGATAGTTTGTTGATATGGAATGTGAAGATCGGATTAATTTATTGATTTTTTTGATTTTTAAAAAAAAGAAATACAGGTTTTCCCTGTTAAGTTCATGTGAAGTGCAAAGTCATGGAAGCCTCAGTGAACTAACTGGTCTACACACTTCCCTGTGAAAGTTCTTGTTCATAGATGATGTGCTGCATAAGCCCGGCAACCTCAATTCCTAATGCTGTGTATACAAATTTTGAGGAGAGGAACCTGTCTCAGCTTGGCCAGCGCTACTCTGTTTTTCTTTTTTTTATACCGATGATTTGCTTATCTGAAAGATCACCTTTTTAAAGTTCTGTTCACCTAGTGGTTGGCTAAATGTATTTCAACTTGTCAACTCCTCAGTGGTCTATTGAAAGCATTCCTTACCTTGTTTTGCAGATTGACAGAAAGTAAATGGTTAAAATACTAACTTGGAAAAAACACATTCATCACTTTAACCTATTTTTATTTTAAAGAGCCACGTTTGGTCTTTCTCACTAAAATGCTATGCATGTCTTGTATAATATAAGACCTAAACCTGATTTCTACCATCTCAAGAGATTTTGAATTCATAGCCTTTTTGTGCTCTCCTACAAATTCCATTCATTGTGCACCTTCATGCCTTGTCCAACTGCCTGAAATGATCCGAGATTGCAGCCATTCCTCTTGATACCACATAATTGGCCAATGCCATTGTTCACAATTATAGATGACCAGATCCTTATTCCCTGCTCTCCTAGACCTGAGAACTTGCCACTATACGAGTCCGTGACCAAATTCAGATTTCAGTGTGTCAAATCAGCAGCCATTTGTTCTAGGCCTTTTTCAGACAAACATTGAATACGTCCGTGTGACGGGTGTTAAAACAACGGCCGTCACACGAACCTATGCATTTTAATGGGGCCATTCAGACCGGCAGTGTTTTTTACGCAGCATGTTTCCGTTGTGTGAAACTCACTTTATGTCCTATTCTTGTGCGTTTTTTGCGGGTCACGCACACATTGAAGTTAATAGGTGCAGCACATCCGTTGTTCACGCACCAGTTCCTTGAAATGCAAAGAAAAATAAAGAAATGTGCACCAACACTGACATCAACAACTGATGGCACACAGAACTGCAATGCATGAAAAACTAGTCCGTTTTTTGCGCACGCAAAACAAACGCTCGTGTGAATCTAGCCTTAGGATGCAGAAAAAGATTTATTAAAAATGTTGCGTCTTCAGTGTGTTGTTATATCATGCACAGCAAACGTCAACGAGTTGAATCAGTCCGAAAATAACATTTGGCATGACCTCTAAAGTGAACATCCGGCCATAAAGTGGAAATTCAGTCCGGCTTATATCTGGTTACCATTTTGCCAGATCTGTGCCTAGTAACAAAGTAGTGTAAAATGTATAGTAATGAAAGTAGCAGCGTTCCAGCGTGAACTAGCCGCTGCATGATAATTATCGCACCTAATTAATAACTAGGATATCTTGTTGGGGAAGGGGGGACACATGCTGGCAATTATGTAACATGGGGTGGTTCAAGGGGACACTGGCGCTTCAATTGTATTCCTATACACTGACAAAAAGGTGACCATATGGCAGACTAGCTATTGCACCTTAAATTATGGAGGACATTGTGGCTGCTACTATGGGATGTGGTTTTATAATAAAAGCCTAGCCATTACTCCTTACTGAAAATGTGTACCGTGTATCTCCATGGAACTGACATTAATGGTAAATAACCTACTTTACATTGAAGAATGGTATTGACACCTGTAAAAGCACTGAAGGATCAGGGCACAAAGTAATAATGCCACTATAAGGGTGGATTTACACGACCGTTACCATTCAGTACTTCTACTATCAGAAAACGATTAAGTGAAGCCAAGTTACCAGTGAGAACTCCCCGCAGAGTCCCGTTGAAAAAAAAGACATGTCCTGAATAGATTAAAATTTACCAAAGATCACCTTGACTGGCTCAAAGAGAAATGGAACATTTTGTTGACTGATGAAAGCAAAATTGTTCTTTTTGGGTCTAGTGTTCGCAGACAGTATGTCAGACGACTCCCCCGTCCCCCCCAGCATTGAATTCAAGCCATAGTACACTGTGAAGACCGTGATGCAGGGGTCTCAAACATGTGGCCGGTATTTGGCCCCTGAGGCTGTCGCCTGTGGGGCATTGTAGCTCCCTCGGAAGAGGAGAGAGCAGGCCAAAGGAATGCGCCGGCACTCCTTCATGACGTCATGAAGGAGCACAGTCCGCTGGTGGTAGGTGAGCAATGGCTACACAGCCCCCTGTAGATACTGCCATACCTCCCAACCATCTTGGATTCAGCGGGACAGTCCAGGATTCTGGGCGGTGTCCCACTGTCAACTGCATCTGCGTCCTCCTCTACAGGGTATCTGCGTCCTCATCTACAGCACTGTCTACAGGGTGGGTGGCGCTATCTTCAAGGGGATGTGGCATTATCTGCAGACGGCAGTGTGGCATTATCTAGAAGGGGTGTGGCATTATCTACAGGGGGTGGCATGATCTGCAGAGGGCACTGTGTCTTTATATACAGATTGCACTGTGGCAGTGTCTACAGAGGGCACTGTGGCACTATCTAAGATGGGGCAGCCCAATCTTGACATTCTTGTGTCTGCAAGACTCCATTTAGCGTCACTTAAATTAGGAAATTGGATTGATAAAATAAGCCTGTGGTGTAAACTCGCACAATTCCGGTAAGTTTAAACCTAGTGGTATTATTATAGTTATTTAGTATTGTTATTTCAGTAATGTAATGTAGTATTGTTCTAGTAAAGTAGTAATATAGTAATGTTGTATTGTGATAGTAATGTAGTGTTATAGTAATGTAGTGTTATAGTAATGTAGTGTTATAGTAATGTAGTGTTATAGTAATGTAGTGTTATAGTAATGTAGTGTTATAGTAATGTAGTATTGTTATAGTAATGTAGTGTTATAGTAATGTAGTATTGTTATAGTAATGTAATGTAGTATTGTGTTAGTAATGTAGTATTGTTATAGTAATGTAGTGTTATAGTAATGTAGTATTGTTATAGCAATGTAGTGTTATAGTAATGTAGTATTGTTATAGTAATGTAGTGTTATAGTAATGAAGTACTGTTATAGCAATGTAGTAGTGTTATAGTAATGTAGTGTTATAGTAATGTAGTGTTATAGTAATGTAGTGTTATAGTAATGTAGTGTTGTAGTATTGTGTTAGTAATGTAGTATTGTTATAGTAATGTAGTATTGTTATAGTAATGTAGTGTTATAGTAATGTAGTATTATTATAGTAATGTACTGTTATAGTAATGTAGTGTTATAGTAATGTAGTATTGTTATAGTAATGTAGTATTGTTATAGTAATGTAGTATTGTTATAGTAATGTAGTGTTATAGTAATGAAGTACTGTTATAGCAATGTAGTAGTGTTATAGTAATGTAGTGTTATAGTAATGTAGTGTTATAGTAATGTAGTGTTATAGTAATGTAGTGTTATAGTAATGTAGTGTTATAGTAATGTAGTGTTATAGTAATGTAGTGTTATAGTAATGTAGTGTTATAGTAATGTAGTGTTGTAGTATTGTGTTAGTAATGTAGTATTGTTATAGTAATGTAGTATTGTTATAGTAATGTAGTATTGTTATAGTAATGTAGTATTATTATAGTAATGAAGTACTGTTATAGTAATGTACTGTTATAGTAATGTACTGTTCTAGTAATGTAGTATTGTTATAGTAATGTAGTGTTATAGTAATGTAGTATTATTATAGTAGTTCAAATAACTAATTGATTAACAATAATTTTGTGTTGTATCAAATTTGAAAGTAATGCGGCAACTTAAATTTCTAATTTTTTCTATGTGCGGCCCATATACCCGGCCGAGTTTGAGACCCCTGCCATAAAGCATTGTGGTGCAAAAATCATGATATGGAGATGTTTCTCATACCATGGTGTTGGGCTTATTTATCGCAAACAAGGCATTGTGGATCCGTTTGAATATATCAAAAAAGATCATGTTGCCCTATGCCGAAGAAGAAATGCCCTTGAAATGGGTGTTTCAACGTGACCATGACCCAAAACACACCAGTAAGCGAACAACATCTTGGTTACAGACAAACAGGATTGAGGTAATGGCGTGGCCAGCCCAATCTCCTGACCTCAATCCCATAGAGAACTTGTGGGGTGACATAAAAAATACGGTTTATGAGGCAAAACCCAAAAATGCAGAACTGTGGAATATAATCCAATCTTCCTGGACTGGAATACCTGTTCAGAGCTGTTAGAAGTTGTCCGACTCAACCCAGATGTCAAGCAGCTCTCAGAAACCATGGTTATGCCACTAAATATTAGTTCAGTAAAGTGAAATCTTTTTTTCAGTTTATACATTACATTTTTGAGTTTTGATTAAAAAAAAAAAGCAGTGCCAGCATTTTTCTAACAACCCTACTATTCCTTTTTCTTTACTTTTCTGTAAGGCCTCATGCACACGGACTTATTTTTTTCCTCCCGTAAATACTCGCGTAAATACGGGTCCTTGGTCACACGTATTCGACACGTATTGCACCCGTATTTACGGGCACGTTTTCGCTGCAAATTTGCACCGCACTAATCGGCAGCCCCTTCTCTCTCTCAGTGCAGGATAAAGAGAAGAGGCAGCCCTTTCCATAGTAAATGTAAAAGAAGTTCATACTTACCCGGCCGTTATCTTGGTGACGCGTCCCTCTTTCGACATCCAGCCCGACCTCTCTGGATGACACGGCAGTCCATGTGATCGCTGCATCCTGTGATTGACCTGTGATTGGCTACAGCGGTCACATGGGCTGAAACGTCATCCCGGGAGGCCGGACTGGAGGAAGAAGCAGGGAGTTCTGGGTAAGTATGAACTTCTATTTTTTTTTACACGTTGATCTATATTGTGATCGGTAGTCATTGTCCAGAGTGCTGAAAGAGTTACTGCCGATCGTTTAACTCTTTCAGCACCCTGGACAAAGACTATCCACCGACGTCGCCTAGCAACGCTCCCGTAATTACGGGTGCACACACGTAGTAACCCGTAATTACAAGAGCCCCATAGACTTCTTAGGGCCTGCCCGTGCCGTTATTACAGCCTCAAATAGGTCATGTTCTATATTTTTCAATGGCACCGGCACCTTCCCATAAGCATATGGAGAAGTACCCGCGGCCAATAGAAGTCTATGGGCCCGTAATTACATTTCTCCATTCTATGCTTTTTTTGGGGTTTCGTTTTTACGACTCATCGTGCAGTAAAAATTAAAACTTTAACTTTATTCTGCGGCTCAATACGACTATGGTAATACCAAATTTATATATATATATATATATATATATATATATATATATATATATATGTGTATGTATATTCTTTTTTTTTTTTGTCGATTTGAGCGGTGTGAAGGCTTATTTTTTGGGGGACGAGCTGTAGTTTTTATTGGTACATACAACCTTTCATTACTTGTTTTTTCTAAAAAAAAAATTTTGAAAGAACTAAGGTGACCAAAAGAAACGTCCAGATCTTGTTTACATTTTTTTTTTTTTTTTACGGCGTCCACCATGCGAGTTAAATAGTATATATATCTTGTAATCGTTCGGCCATTAATGAACGTAGCGACACCAATTTTTAGTTTTCATTTTTTACATTACTTTTAGAAGAAAAGTTCTTTTTTTAACTTTTTTAAAAAAAATAAAAAATAAAAAATTATTATTTTTTTCTGTTTTTTTGACTAATAACTTTAACTTTTTTTTCACACATTTTATTAGTCAGATCGCTGTGTATTGCAGTATGTTGTAATTTTTACAGGCTTCTGTAACAGCGTGATTGCTGCTCCTGCCAGTCAGTGCCGAGTGTCAGCTGTAATAAATCACCCGCTCCATACATCACCCCCCCCCCCCTGCACCACGACATGCTGTTACGTTGTGGTGCGTGAAGTTGATAATCCGCAGCGGATGGTGCAAAGTTAAAATTGCAATTTTCCACTGATATGCCATTTTAGTACACAATATGTTGTGCCCAGTTTGTGCCACTAAGCTGGGCATAATAAGAGGGTATAATGCAGTAAATTAATAATCCACAGATGTCGCACTGATGGTGCCTAATCTTATCCGTTTTTGGAAAACACTGGACCTTTTATGTACGTCATATTCTGAGGGCCAGAACTTCTTTATTTTTTCTTCACCGGAGCTATGTGAGGTCTTATTTGTTGTGGGACAATTTGTAGTTTTCATTGGTACTGTTTTGGGGTACATGTGATTTTTTTTTTTTTTTATTGATTTTTTTTGGCAAGCAAGGTGACCAAAACCAGCAATTCTGACAATGTTTTTAAAAATGTTTTGTTTTTTTTAAGTGTTCATCGTAGGCTATAAATTAAATTTTCACTTTTATTCTGCGGGTCGATACGATTACAACGATACCATATGTATATTTTTTTTATGTTTCGCAGCGTTTGCACAATCAAACAATTTTTTTTATTTTTCTCAAACGTTTTTTTTTGTCCATGTATTCTGAGTTCTAACTTTTTTTTTTTTTTTTTTTTCAGTCAAAAAAGCTGTGTAAGGGCTTTTTTTGTGGGAGGAGTTGTATTTTTTTCTTGGTACTATTTTGGGGTACATTGATCACTTTTTATCCTATGTTTTGGGAGGAGTGGTGACCAAAAAATAGCAATTCTGTAATTTTTAGTTTTTTTTGGTTAATTTTTGCGGTGTTCACCGTGCGGGCAAAATAACATTTATAACTTTATCGTTTGGGTCGTTACAAACACGGTGATACCAAATATGTGGGGGTGTTCTTTTTAAAAATCCGGCAAAAAAACAAGTCCTCATACAGCTATGTCAACAGAAAAATAAAAAAGTTTATAGCTCTTTGAATGCGACTACAATAAAACGAAAAAAAATATCTTGGTCATTAGGGCCTAAAATAGGTTGGTCACTAAGGGGTTAAAGGGGTTGTAATTCAGATATTGATTTTCTTTTTTTTGTTAGGGTATGATCACACAAAGTGGTTTCAGATGTAATTCGGGCCGTAAACGGCACCATTACGCCTCCAAACATCTGCCCACTGCTTGTAATGGGATTTATGGTGTTCTGTTCCCACAAGGCGTAATTTTATGCATCGTTTTCAAAACGTGGCGTGTCAAAAGAAGTGCGGTTCATTTCTTGGGACGTTTTTGGAGCCGTTTTTCATTGACTCCATTGAAAAACAGCTCCAATAACGGTGGTAAAATACGCCATGAAAAACGCGAGTTGCTACAAAAACGTCTGAAAATCAGGAGCTGTTTTTGCTTGAAAACAGCTCCGTATTTTCAGATGTTTTTGAGTTTGTGTGTGAACATACCCTTAGGGTATGTTCACACGAGGGCGTCCGTTACGGCTGAAATTACGGGGATGTTTCAGCCTGAAAACATCCCCGTAATTTCAGCCGTACCGGCATGTGCAGGCGCTTGAACGCCGCGTCAATTACGGCCGTAATTAGCGCTGCTATTCATTGGAGTCAATGAATAACGGCTCCAATTACGGCCAAAGAAGTGACAGGTCACTTCTTTGACGCGGGCGTCTATTTACGCGCCGTCATTTGACAGTGGCGCGTAAATATAAGCCTCGTGTGAACAAACGTCTGCCCATTGCTTTCAATGGGCAGATGTTTGTCAGCGCTATTGAGGCGCTATTTTCAGATGTAATTCGGGGCAAAAACGCCCGAATTACGTCCATAAATAGGCCGTGTGAACATACCCTTAGAAGGATCTCTTGACAATAAACTAATCACAGGATGCTCTACTTTTTAAATTCCGAAATCAGCTGTAATCTGTGAGGGAACCCTCCAACGTGTGAAATTACTCTGGAGTGCTGCCACAGGGCAAATTAAGCCTTGCACAGTTCCTATTGAAATTAAAGTGGCTCTGTCCCCACATTATAAGTGCCCTATCACCTACATAAGGAGATGGGCGCTATAATGTAGGTGACAGCAGTGCTTTTTATTTAGAAAAACAATCTATTTTTACCATGTTAGGAGTGATTTTAGCTTTATGCTAATGACTTTCTTAATGCCCAAGTGGGCGTGTTTTTACTTTGGTCAGCGTCTAAGGCTGGGTTCACACGACCTATTTTCAGACGTAAATGAGGCGTATTATGCCTCGTTTTACGTCTGAAAATAGGGCTGCAATACGTCGGCAAACATCTGCCCATTCATTTGAATGGGTTTGCCGACGTACTGTGCAGACGACCTGTCATTTACTCGTCGTCGTTTGACAGCTGTCAAACGACGATGCGTAAAATGACTGCCTCGGCAAAGAAGTGTAGGACACTTCTTTGCAACGTAATTTGAGCCGTTCTTCATTTGAAGTCAATGAAGAGCAGCTCAAGATTTACGAGCGTCAAAGACGCCTCGCATAATGCGAGGAGGAGCTTTTACGTCTGAAACGACGCAGCTGTTTTCTCCTGAAAACAGTCTGTCTTTTCAGACGTAAAAGCCACTTCTCGTGTGCACATACCCATACACTCCTCTGTACAACGCCCTCTTGGTCTAAAGTAAAAACACGCCCACTTGGGCATTAAGAAAGTAATTAGCATAAATCTAAAATCGCTAATAACGTGGTAAAAATAGATAGTTTTCCTAAATAAAAAGCACTGCTGTCGCGTACATTATAGCGCCCATCTCCTTATGTAGGAGATAGGGCACATATAATGTGGTGACAGAGCCTCTTTAACTGTGTAATTCACAGTTCTGGGTCCTTCAGAGCAAGGAGATGCTTCTGAATGGGGACCCACCTCCCATAATTTAGGCTACCTAAAAGGGGTAAAAATGGATTTTCTAAACCACTCAACCCCTTTTAAGTGTAGGATGGAATACCTCTTCACATATTTACTGAACTTGAATTTATTCTGAGAAGTTGAGATGTCTTAGAGTCTGCTTTGAGAACCAAAACTGTCCTCAATCTTTCCTTTCCACACCCAAGTAAACCGTTCCACACAGTCTCTCATTCATGACACACTAAAACTTTCAGCTGAACAGTGAATATTTTGTTCTCTGTAGGTGTGTCCAGGAAACCTTTAAATTATTTTTAGTCCTTTTGAGCACTGCATACCTGATTTAGTTTTATTTAGTGTTCTGTAAGCTATATAAGCCTATAAGTCTTTCAACCGCATTTTAGGAACCCCGTGCAGCTCTGCTGAACCAAACTAAGATCACCATAGCACACTATTGAGAGCGAAGTTCATTTCAGTAGAAGCATGGGAGTCCGGCTGTTGCAGCCATAATACAGACTCTAAGGCCTCATGCCCGCTTCAGTTTTTTTTCGTCATAGTGCTATCCGTTTGTTTTTTTACTGACACATTAATTTCAATGGGACCATGCACACTTCCGTTGATTTAACGTAACCGTGCTGCCGTTCCGTCAAAAATAGGGCAGGTCCTACTCCTGCCCGTTTTTGACGGAACCGTCTCGGCCTTTGCATTGATTTGGTCCGTGAAACATCGTGTGCGGTCCGTGATTCATAGAACCGTCATTAGCGGCCATTCAACGGCACACAAGTGTGCATGAGGCCTAATAATGCAGCCATTCAATGGCTGGGTGAAACCTGCAATATTTGTGTTCCAGTTCTCTCTGTATACTTTGTCAGACAGTACATTCAACCACTGGCTTGACACACTATGTTTAAAAGGGTCACTATCATTTCACTTCTTTTTTTCATTTAAGATCCTTATTGCCAGATCTATTATTATATATCCACCAATTTTTGCTTTGAAAACAGTAAGTTACCCTCCCTATACTCCGTTGCTAAGCAGTATACCACTAATAAACAAATTGCCTTAGGACATTTATGTAAAACCCGTATACCGTTCCCTGTTTGTGTATACAAATTTCTTCCACTCGTCTGCTGCATGCGTGATCCCCAGGTCCAGCCGAAGTACTCTCTGCTCATTCATTAGCAATTTCCCACTGCCCTCGTCTCGTCCGTAACTTCATCATTAGAGGCAACGGTCTTATCTACGCACCAAAACTTATCTGCATCAACAATAAAAAAAATATATAGGAAACATTTAGAACTAATCAGTATAGTCTTCGCTATGTGATTTGGCAGCGATCCGTCAGTGTGGTGCACTTTCCCGTTTCGGTCTGTTTTATGGGAAGTGAGGGCTGCAGTGTTATGCCCCCTCAGCCAGGCAGCAGCACGAATTTTGAATGGACATGGTGCGTAGAAAGGCGGGGGTTGAAGTCAAGCATTGTGGTCATACTTTTTTGTGGCAGCGCTGATGCAAGAATCGGGGTTTATTTTTATTTTTTTGGGTGGCTAAATGATGGGTACACTTTTTAATATCTTTACTGTACTAGGGCTAGCTACTGAAAATTGTAAGTTATGGGCACAATATGGGCCTAAACAAACAAAAATTGAATCTGGTCTCTAAGCAAATCATTAAAATATTATTATTGAGGACTTTTATGAAGTTTCATTGTTGTTTAGGATAGGAGACAACCTAAAACTAGAGGAGAGCGAAAATAAACAATGCACGGCGCCACATAGTGCAGGTAACCTAGGGAGGGATGGAATAAGGTGAAAACAGGAATGTGCTCACCTATGCGTGTTGTGTGATCCCTGGCGCAATTCTGGTGTAAGCGTGAACGATAATCCACGTGGAGATGGCTGCAGCCAAGGTCCAAACCAGTAACCGGGAACTGATGCCACAATATTTAGAAGGTAAAGTGAGGGAGAAAAAAACGTAACCCCAAATTGGCGCTACTAAAGCAGGCAATTGTCCGGCATAATATGAAGTAATACATTTTGATATTGGCTACGCATTTCAACGCTTGACCAGTGTCTTCATCAGGCCATACAGTTAAAATAAAACTCACATCTTATATGCAGTGAAACAGAAAAGGTAAAAAAAAAACGCCAAGGGACAGGTCCGATATCCGCTCTGACGTCACACACCCCGTGCTAGGGGAAATGGATGCGCACTGCGGAGTACGGACACAGAAAGATTACAAAATCAACTAGCGTTTACCGCTTCGAAACGTAAGTATAGTATGCTGATGTTAAACAGGCATAACTATAAAGAGAGGAAGAACTTCTATACAGCTGAAACAGAAAATACCCATACGTATTAATAAGAGCAGGATGTTCATCAGTTGAGATAAAAAATAACAGTGCGTTGATGTTAAAGAGGCTCTGTCACCAGATTTTGCAACCCCTATCTGCTATTGCAGCAGATCGGCGCTGCTATGTAGATAAGAGTAACGTTTTTATTTTTTAAAAACGAGCATTTTTGGCCAAGTTATGACCATTTTTGTATTTATGCAAATGAGGCTTGCAAAAGTACAACTGGGCGTGTTGAAAAGTAAAAGTACAACTGGGCGTGTATTATGTGCGTACATCGGGGCGTGTTTACTACTTTTACTAGCTGGGCGTTCTGACGAGAAGTATCATCCACTTCTCTTCAGAACGCCCAGCTTCTGGCAGATCACGCTGTGACGTCACTTCACCAGGTCCTGCATCGTGTCAGACGAGCGAGGACACATCGGCACCAGAGGCTACAGATGATTCTGCAGCAGCATCGGCGTGTGCAGGTAAGTAGCTACATCGACTTACCTGCAAACGCCGATGCTGCTGCAGAATCAACTGTAGCCTCTGGTGCCGATGTGTCCTCGCTGGTCCGACACGATGCAGGACCTGATGAAGTGACGTCACAGCGTGATCTGCCAGAAGCTGGGCGTTCTGAAGAGAAGTGGATGATACTTCTCGTCAGAACGCCCAGCTAGTAAAAGAAGTAAAAACGCCCCGATGTACGAACATAATACACGCCCAGTTGTACTTTTACTTTTCAACACGCCCAGTTGTACTTTTGCAAGCCTCTATTTGCATAAATACAAAAATGGTCATAACTTGGACAAAAATGCTCGTTTTTTAAAAATAAAAACGTTACTGTAATCTACATTGCAGCGCCTATCTGCTGCAATAGCAGATAGGGGTTGCAAAATCTGGTGACAGAGCCTCTTTAAGGGTGATGTGTGAGGGAGGGACCCAATAGTTACATAATGAGAATAGTGTATTTCTAAACAAAGCCAACGTGTGTGTGTGTGTTTGTGTGTGTGTGTGTGTGTGTGTGTGTGTGTGTGTGTGTGTGTATATGTGTGCATATATACACACAGACATACAGACATACATACAAACTAGTAAGGCAGGTAGGAGCAGCACAAGTGCAAATTACCAAATAAATGGTCGGTGCAAGCTTCAAATGATAGGAGTGACTTCTCCCCATATGATGTATAACAAAAAGACAAGAGCATGGAAGCAGCACTCACGAAAAAAAGTGACGTTTGTTCACCCGACAAATGCAACGTTTCACTTCCTCAATGGAAGCATTTTTTGCTTGAAAATGCTTCCATTGAGGAAGTGAAACTTTGCATTTGCGAGTGCTGCTTCCATGCTCTTGTCTACATACACGCACACGCACACGCACACACACACACACACACACACACGAAAATAGCTGAACAAAACAGACGAAAATAGCAGAAACAAAACGGCCGACGCAAAGAACAGTATAAAAACAGAAGGGATAATATGCGGTACTGATAATAGGATAAAATGTTAGAAGTATTGAATCTAATGATGTCTCACTAATATCATTTAGACCATTTGGTGTAAACAAGAAAGTTTAAAATCCAATAGTCTTCTTGTTTCAGTTTCAAGAATCTGTTAGCGGTATCCGACGGGATTTGTTCAATAGGGGTAACCGTAATATTATCAAATTTGCAATGGAACACTCTGAGGAAACCTTTTGTAGGCTACGTTCACACTGAGTTTTTTGCAGGAGGAAAATTCCTCCTGCAAAAACTGCTCCAGACGGTTTTTGCACAGTGGTTTGACAAAAACTCGTCAAAACACTCGTCGAGGCGTTTTTTTCCTCTTTGACTGATTGAAATGGGGTTTTGGAGGCGGAAACCGCCTCAAGATGGGTCATGATGCTTCTTTTTACTGCGACACGTTTTTTTTACTCGCGGTAAAAAATCAATGGGAGGCATTTTCGGGCGGTTTTTGACGAGTTTTTCGGAGCGGTTTCCACTCCAAAAAACTCGTCAAAAAACTCTGTGTGAACAGGGCCTTAGGCTGGGTTCACACAGAGTTTTTTGCAGGAGGAAAATCTGCCTCAAAATTCCGTTTGGAATTTTGAGGCAGATTTTCCTCTGCCTGCACACCGATTTTAGTGGCGTTTTTCACCCGCGGCTATTGAGCGCCGCCGGCATAAATCGCCGCAAAATACGCTTTCTCTGCCTCCCATTGATGTCCATGGGAGGTCAGAGGCGTAAATGCCCGAAGTTAGGGCATGTCCCTTCTTTTTATCGCAAGCCAGTTTTTCCGCTCGCGGGACAAAAACGCCTCCGCCTCCCATTGAAATCAATGGGAGGCATTTTCGGCCGTTTTTTGGCGCTTTCCCGACGAGGTTTCCGCGCCAAAAAACGTGTCAAAAAGCTCAGTGTGAACTGGCCCTTAACATTTGAACGATGTTTGTCTATTCTATTGCGGAGTGTTGTTCTCCCTATGTATTGTAAATTACATGTGCATTGCAGTAGGTAAAGAACGTATTCACTACTACAGTTAAGGAAACTTTTGATAGGGAACGATTCCAGGGTAACAGCTGGGGAGTACATGTTGGTCTTGTGACTGATGTTCAAACAACAAAGACATCTGGAATGTCCACAGCGAAAGGATCCGGAAAGTGTCCGGAACATTTTTTTGTGGAACTGGATTTGTTAGTACGTAATTTGCTCGGAGCTAACCGATTTCTCAGCGTTTGTGATCTTTTAAAAGTAATTTTAACAACCTAGGTAGACTGCAAAACTTGACAAAATGCTTGGTGATTACAGTAAGACTCTTCCCGCATCTTGTCATGTATAGTGAGTTGTGTCTGGCGGCACAGTCTGAAGTAAATAACTCACCAGTCTATCTTGGGTTGAACGTTATGCATTTGAGTGCACTTATTTAAGGGCAGTGTTGGGGCACTAATGTTCAGCAATAAAATGAAACAAACTGAATTTCTCATCTGACTTATTTTGACGTTTTTCTTGGGTGAAAAGTTAATTTCTGTAAGGAACGACAAAAACCCTTTGTGATTTCTGCTGCCAGACCAGAATAAAAATCAGGTTTTCGGGGGTGAACGAATTGCTATGGTATAATCATGTAATATCTACTCAAATGCCTTTGTTGAAATATATAGCCAAAGTTTTGCTTACTGTACATGTTCTTATACAAGTTACATATTTTATAACGTTGCGATCTGAACAGTTTCCCTAGGGTTACTACTAATGAATAAGTGTACTACAATGGACCTGTCGGGAGAGGTGACCGGACCTGTTTAAATGTATAGTTTGTGATGTGAGACTTTCTGTTGGATGTAATGCAGGTTTATACTTCGCCGTATACTGTGCGTTAAATGAATACTGCAATGCCTTTACCATATGATCTACTTGCCAGACACTAAAGCAGCCATGTGATTTAAACACATTTTCATTTATTCCCAGCATATTTAAATTCTGCTGTAACTATTGAGTCAACATCTGCAATATATTATTCATTCATTCATGATTTAGGAACATTTGCCAATATGTAGCCCTTAACCGGAACAACCGTTTTACAATCAAGTGGTTGCTATTTTTTATGAATAAAAATTATGAATACATTATTTTATTAAAATTACTTTATAGTATCACTGCTGAATTGTGTATATAATCAGATACAGTCAAATAGATATTGGGAAATAATGTAACGTGATTTTGAAATTTTCCCTATTGTGATGGAATGTTAAATTCCTAAAATAGGTGTGCCATAGTATACTTCCCACTGGAGCAGACAGATATGGGTAAGTTTTAGAGTCTACATTGGTCACTGGGACCAGTGGTGGATTAATATGGTCTTGGGCCCAGAGCTGTACATAAGCTATGAGCTCCCACACCACACATTGGATAAAAGTCTTCTGCTAAACCCGCCGATTTCTCAGACCACTATCTAATGTATATAGGCAAACCGCGTTCCCCAGGAGTCACCCAAAGGAAAGGAGGCAGCGCACCAGTATACATTCAAAGGTGTTTATTCACCCAGTGTATAGGCGGCAATGTTTCACCTTCTCAATGAAGGCATTTTCAAGCCATGTATATTTGCGTGTACGGAATCTTCCCTGATGGCAGATGTGGAGGGAATGAGGAGTGTGGCCTGTTTGAATTTAAACATGGCCGATGCTTTTGTTCTCACAGAAAATGTTTTGACCCCCCCCCCAAAAAAAATAATATAAAAATGTAAAGAATATTTAAAACACAGAGGCAGCCCCTCAGCAAAACACTTTTCCTGAATATATTTTATAATGAAAATAAGCACTGGAGGGCCTACAAATAATTTGCCTCTTCAAAAGCTTTTAATCTATGTATGATCGTATACCTCTAAATAATACAGTCATACAGTTACCAAAAAACACAGCTATACAAGGAGCACATATTATAACCATACGTATTACCATAATACTGTTACTGAACAAAACCCAGTATACCAAGACCAATATTACCAATAACACTATACAAGGGCCAAATACCACCACCACACCATGACCACATTTTACCACCATATAGTGTCTAATACCACCATACTGTTACTGAATAAAATCCACTATACAAAGATCAATATTATCATTATACAGTGACCATATAGTGGTAGATACTAGTCCTACACAGGCCCTCTACAGACCATATAAGTGCATACTGTATAGTTGCATCCTGTGACTCACTGGTGACGTCTTCTTTGATTGGAGTCTTTTACTTTCCCTCTTTTTCTTTATCCGGCCAAGAACTCCTTGACAACTTCTCCCAGCCATGGCTTGTCTCCCCACCTATTTCCAACCCTCTACACAAACTCCTCATCCATATCACCCCAGATGGTATTAATGCCACCCTTGGTGCCCCACACGGTAAAAGATTCCCCTTTTGTACCCCTTATTGGCCCCACACAGTAAGTGCCGCTTTTATTTCCACCACACAGTACTGGTTTCCCCTTAACACTATACCTAGTGATATTGCCACTTTTAGATCCTTCACACACAGTAATAGTGCCCCCTGTTATGCCTCTCCCTCATTAACGCCTCCTTTTATAACTACAGTAGTGCCAACCCCCCCCCATTAATAGTGCCCCTTTTGTGCCCCTGTAAAGAGAACAAAAATTCTTATACTCCCCTATCCCCGTTTTGGCTGTTCCCATAAGAAGTTGGTACTTTGTGTGCATTCAATGGCCCGCTACAGGCGGCGCTGATGTCATCAGTGGTCTTCTCCTGCTGTCTAGTAGACCACAGGCCTAAACCATTCTGTGGCCTACAAGAGTAAATGGTGGGGCAGGTAACCAATGGCTCTCTGCTCCACCGTTTTCTGGAGCAGAGTACCCCACCACTTGCCCAGGTTTCCCAGGCACTGATGCCGGCTCCTTTCAGGCCCATACGGGGCCCTGGAGCTGTGCCCATTCCCCCCCCCCTTCCCCAGAGATTATATATCTTCCCCTTGTCTTGTGAGTTTGGATGGACCAAAAACAACTTTGTCCTATCCGCTATTAAGCACCTGCTGGCTTCCTCACACAATACAAAAACCTACTGATAGCTTATATTGACATGCTGCAGACCGGGAAGAGGGGGGATTGGAATTCATGGGGTCGCATTAAAATGTCAAGGATGGGTCTTAACCTTGTTGACCGTAAACTGAATTGTGAAAAGGTAAACTGAAGCAAAACTACATTTACTAAAGGATGAATAGTTGTCATATATCAGGTCTTCTGGGTAAAGCGGAACACACATAGTGTAGCTAACAAGAAGAAATCCACCACAGTGTTTTCTCTGCATAAAAACTAACAAGGTTTCAGCACCTGAGTTATCCCCTTCAACCTCCGGCCCACGTAGCTTCTACTATGGCTGTTACATCTTTTATTTTGCCTATACTACAAATTATTTAATAACACCGTCTTGGAATACAAACTACTTCCACCTGATATCGTCTCCAGTGCTGACCTCCGTAATACATTAGAGTACCTGCTGATTGGATGCTTGGTTGTAAATTCCTGTAGTGTACTAGAGAGTAGTATAGGACAAAGGAGGAGGGAAGTGTTCTTTTTGTGGTGGCTTTGTTAGTGGTATATTTGTATGTGCCCTTTATTTGGCTGGCACATTTTTCTGGGCACTTTTGCTATAGTAACTACTCTGTGGTCACTGCTATGTGATTGACACTGCTATGCTGCTAGCACAATAGTTTTAGAATATAGTAGTACTGTGTAGCAGGCACACTGGTATGGGAATTTCTGCGTTGATATCACTTTGCTGGTACTACTATTTGATCTATAATATGTTAATGATCCCAACAATGGGCAATAGCTGCATGGTGGTACTACTGTTTACTTACTGTGTGGCTCTACTGGGGTACAGTCTGATAGCACTACTATTTTAAACAAGGACCATCAATTAGTCACTGTCTCTAGGCACTCGAGGTTATAACTAGGAGTGGTTTTGTAGTTGTGACAAACTGCCTAACGGTTAGAGGAAATGTAATGGGGCATAATGCTTCGGCAAGGGTTTCTAACCATTATTGTCACCCCCCCCCCCCAAGGGAGTTAGCTGGCCACCCCTAGTATAGAGCTTATTTGAAAGCTGACCCATATGTTATAAGAGGTCTTCTCATTCTCAAAGTCTTTCTGACAGTTGGTCAAACCCACATTAAAGTCATTAATGACAATATAACATATCCATTGCCATTTACATGCTGAGATATTTCTATTATTGTGTTTTTTGCATTCCAGGTTTTTTGTTTAACCAGATGCATTACTTATTTTTCTGTACATATCTGATGCCACACTTCTTCCCCTATTGTGTTGTAAAAACATCTTCGTGTTTGCAGAAATATTATCTCAATGTATCAGCAAACTAAGTGATTCATTTCATTAATTCTCATCTCTGTTGGAGACTTAGTGAAAAGCAGCTAATGATTTCCACTGCTCAGTGTGGAATTTGTATCTTGCCAGTTCAGTGTCATTTCCTTTATTACTTGCACTATAAACAGACTACATTATATGTGAGTGCTTAGTATTGTGTGTTCATATGTATACATTTCAGCATTTTTTTTTCACATATATTTGCATGTATGTGTGTATATATACACTACCGTTCAACAGTTTAGGGTCACTTAGAAATTTCCTTATTTTTGCAAGAAAAGCACAGTTTTTTTTCAATGAAGATAACATTAAATTAATCAGAAATACACTCTATACATTGTTAATGTGGTAAATGACTATTCTAGCTGCAAACGTCTGGTAGGTGTATAGAGGCCCATTTCCAGCAACCAGGGTTCTTATGGTACATTGTGTTTGCTAACTGTGTTAGAAGGCTAATGGATGATTAGAAAACACTTGAAAACCCTTGTGCAATTATGTTAGCACCGCTGTAAACAGTTTTGCTGTTTAGAGGAGCTATAAAACTGACCTTCCTTTGAGCTAGTTGAGAATCTGGAGCATTACATTTGTGGGTTTGATTAAACTCTCAAAATGGCTAGAAAAAGAGAGCTTTCATATGAAACTCGACAGTCTATTCTTGTTCTTAGAAATGAAGGCTATTCCATGCGAGAAATTGCAGAGAAACTGAAGATTTCCTACAACGGTGTGTACTACTCCCTTCAGAGGACAGCACACACAGGCTCTAACCAGAGTAGAAAGAGAAGTGGGAGGCCCCGCTGCACAACTGAGCAACAAGACAAGTACATTAGAGTCTCTAGTTTGAGAAATAGACGCCTCACAGGTCCTCAACTGGCAGCTTCATTAAATATTACCCACAAAGCACCAGTGTCAACGTCTACAGTGAAGAGGCGACTCCGGGATGCTGGCCTTCAGGGCAGAGTGGCAAAGAAAAAGCCATATCTGAGACTGGCTAATAAAAGGAAAAGATTAATATGGGCAAAAGCACACAGACATTGGACAGAGGAAGATTGGAAAAAAGTGTTATGTACAGACGAATCGAAGTTTTAGGTATTTGGATCACACAGAAGAACATTTGTGAGACGCAGAACAACTGAAAAGATGCTGGAAGAGTGCCTGACACCATCTGTCAAGCATGGTGGAGGTAATGTGATGGTCTGGGGTTGCTTTTGTTGCTGGTAAAGTGGGAGATTTGTACAAGGTAAAAGGGATTTTGAATAAGGAAGGCTATCACTCCGTTTTGCAACGCCATGCCATACCTTGTGGACAGCGCTTGATTGGAGCCAATTTCATCCTACAACAGGACAATGACCCAAAGCACACCTCCAAATTATGCAAGAACTATTTAGGGAAGAAGCAGGCAGCTGGTATTCTGTCTGTAATGGAGTGGCCAGCGCAGTCACCAGATCTCAACCCCATAGAGCTGTTGTGGGAGCAGCTTGACCGTATGGTATGCAAGAAGTGCCCATCAAGCCAATCCAACTTGTGGGAGGGGCTTCTGGAAGCATGGGGGGAAATTTCTCCCGATTACCTCAATCAGAAATACAAATCGAAAAATGTCCATTACGGGACAGTTGTCCCGCAGCGAGGCAGGGACTCCTAGCGTCGTACATAACTATGATGCTAGGAGCCCGGCTCCCTGCAGTGTGTTTGGTCCGGGACTTGCGGGCGAAATACGTTCCGTCCTTTACGGACCGAATATGCTCGTGTGAATCCAGGCTTAATGTGGATTATCTTGAGTGCTGCAGTTCCTTTCTTCAAATTGTATGCGATTTTGTTTCCCTGCACCTGGGATACTTTTTACTGCGTGCACCACCCAAGTTTGGGAAGTTGTCCTGTCCTGCTGATGAAATATGTTTGGGCTGTGCTGCTGATTTCTTGAAGGTGCCCACATAGTGCCATCCCCCAATATAGTGCCACAGTGCCCATGTAGTTAGTGCCACACCCCCTTGCAGATAGCACCCTCAACCCCATGTAGATCGCAGCACACCTCACTTGTAGATCGCACCCCCCTTCTTCCTTGTAGATATCGGAACTGTATCATCCACTAGAAGCTAAATCCCCGGCCAGAGGTTGCCGACGCTTTGGCCGGGGATTCAACTCCAAGTGGGAGCTACTGTGGTGCGATCTACAGGGGTGGTGTTGGTGGTGCGATCTGCATTGGCAGGGGTTGGTGGTGGTGCGATCTGCAGGGGGTGGTGGTGGTGGTGCGATCTGCATGGGCGGGGGGTGGTGGTGGTGCGATCTGCATGGGGGGTGGTGGTGCGATCTGCAAGGGGGGTGGTGGTGCGATCTGCAAGGGGGGTGCTATCTTCTTAATCAAAAACTACAAACCAGGATGAATCTACACAGACATACAATAAAAAAAGGAGGTGGATACACCTGTGGGAAAACACTTCTCTGGACCTGATCACAGTTTTGCAGATTTAAAGGTCCTTATATTGAAGAGTCATTTGAAGAACAGCCGAGAAAGAAAAATTTGGTAATTCAAGCTGATTATATAATTCCAGTCATTGGATTTATGAGCGACTACATGGACACACGTCACATCCCCCATCAGACTGACTCTAGATCCCTTAACTCCTAAGTCATCACCCCTCTAACCTTTAGTTTTATTCCCCCGGTTTATCTTAATGATGTATCACCTCCATGTACTAATTGCCTTTGTGTAACATCTAAATGTTGTGCTGTATTCTAAGTCATTCATTTGTAAACTTGCCTGACGAAGGAGCCTCTGTGCTCTGAAAGCTTGCATATAGAACTTTTATGGTTAGCCAATAAAGGTATCATACCTACAATACTTTTTTGTCTTTTTTGACACAAAAGTATTTAACATCGCAGGTTTTTAGCAGTAAAAGGGAGTTATAGTTGTTTTAGGCTGGGTTCACACGACCACATTAACGTTCGTAATGGACTGACGTATTTCGGCCGGAAGTCCCGGACCGAAATCAGTGCAGGGAGCCGGGCTCCTAGCATCATAGTTATGTACGATGCTAGGAGTCCCCGCCTCGCTGCAGGACAACTGTCCCGTACTGTAATCATGTTTTCAGTACGGGACAGTAGTTCCACGGAGAGGCAGGGACTCCTAGCATCGTACATAAGTATGATGCTAGGAGCCCGGCTCCCTGCACTGAGTTAGGTCCGGGACTTCCGGCCGAAATACGTCCGTCCATTACGGACGTTAATGTGGTCGTGTGAACCCAGCCTCAGATGGAAACCCTCTTTAAGGAAATTTGCTCTTCCTTGCCTTTTTGTAAATCCATTTTTATCAAACTTGCTGAAAAATAGAGGAAAATAACCTTGACATATTGTGTGAAACAGCAGCAAACCTCAATAATGAAAAAACATTTTGTATTCCAGTGCTGTGTGCTGGAGGGATTACTATTTGGAACATTGCTGAGCCACTTCCATCCTCTCTGAATCCAGCCATTGAGTACAACTTTCAAAACAAGTTTTCCTCTGGCCAAATTGCAAAATAGACATTTCCTGTGCATATACTGAGGATTTTAGAGAACCTTCACATATTGCCAATTCACAGCTGGTTAAACAGCTCTCTTCTGATGAGTGGTGAGATCATGGCGTTCTGCTGTGTGATCTTCAATAAATATACTTTACGTCAAACTTGTTCCCTTTTTTTTTTATTTTTATTTTTTTAGGTACAAATAAACTGTAACAAAAATTCCCACATTGTCTAAACGCACGCTCATATACAAACATCAAACAACTATAGCTTCCCTTTACTGTTAAAAATAAAGACCTTACTATTTTAGATTGTGTGTTCCTTTTTAGAACTATGGTTCCTCCATGTATGATAGGCTAGTTTAGAAGTGGCTCAGTATAGTAGATTGATAAAGATTTATACATCCTTACATCTATAGAAAAAAAACAAAAGAACATACGCAAATGTTAAAATGCGGTTACTACTACTGTATCTAAAAAGTCATCTAGAAGCCTGGCTCACCTCAAGAGACTGCTATAAATCCAATTGTCTAAGCAATATAATATAATGTACCGGCATACTGAAAAAATTTATTTGTGGGATGTTATTGTAAAATGGGTAAAAAACAACTGCGCCACTTTCTGGGGGGTTTAGTTTTATGGCGTTCATCGTGTTGTAAAAACGACATGTTAAATTTATTCTATGGGTTAATACAATTATGGTGATACCAAATTTTATGTTTTTGTTTTTTTGTGAACCACTTTTATAGAATACTATAAAATTTATTTTTGTGTCGCCACATTCTAAGGGCTTATTCACACCAACGTTGAATATGTCCATGTTACGGCCGTTAAAACAACGGCCGTCACGCGGACGCATGTATTTTAATGGAGCCGTTTTCAACGGACCGTGTGAAGGGTACTTGGAAGAAAATAGGACATGTTCTATTTTTCAATTTTCACAGATCCCGCCATAGACTCAAGTGTATGGGGATCCATGAAAACAGGTCCTACACGGGTGAAACTCGAATGTGAAAAACAGCCATTTTTCACGCCCGAGTTTGCCCTCGTTCGTGTGAATAAGCCCTAATAGTCATAGCTTTTATTTTACCGTCGATTTAGCGGTGTTATGGCTTATTTTTTGCGGAGCGAGCTGTATTTTTTTACGGCGTCCACCGAGCGGGTTAAATAACATTGTGTAATAGTTCGGACTTTTACGGAAGCGATGATACGAGTTATGTTAATTTTTACAGTTATTTTAACATTAATTTAGGGAAAAAATGGGAAAAGGGGGGTTTCTAAACGGTTTAAAAAAAATTTGGTACTTAAAAAAATATGGTTAAATAAATTTATATTTTTTTTTTTTTTTTTTTGGAAGTGCCCCGAATACTAATGTATTGCAGTATATAGCGATTTTTGACCCCCCAGGCTACCCTAAAGACCATTGCGGGGGAAGGGTTGGGGCGATGGCACATCTGTGGGGGGCCGTTCCCCTCATTCTAATGCTTTTGATGTTGCGGTTGACTGCGGTATCGAAGGGGTTAAACAGGCAGAATCAAAGGGATCTTTGATTCCGCTCATTGCAGTGAGGTGTCAGCTGTATTATACAGTCGACATCCACTGAGTATAGAGGGAGCTCAGCCCATGTATCCAATCCATACTTCCACTTAAAGGCTGCCACATACATATATGTGGCATGTCATTAAGGGATTAAAGGGAACCTGTCACATGGAACATGTGTCCTATCTGCAGGCAGCATGCCGTAGAGCAGGAAGAGCTACGTAGATTAGTATTTCGTTTTGTGAGGAAAGATTCCGTTTAACATTCATTTTTAGTGTTAGGAACCCTCGCTCTAGCTAGTTTTAGTGTCAGGGAAGTCCACTTGTTCTCTAAAAACAAAAACAAAACACGCTTTTCTGCTAGTTGTGCTAGCCTATTGCTCCCAGTTAGGGATTTTAAAAAAATTATTTTTATTTTTTCTTTGCTGTATATACATTTTGTCTAAGCACAACAAACATGTCCCAACGGACATTTATTGCCAAAGAGGCGTATTCATTTATGGCCTACGACACAGACTCGTCGGATGGTGAGACTCTGTTTTATTTGTGGACCTCCTCATCCAGTGATGAAGAGGAGGGACCCCCTAGGAGACGCCCCAGGACCACCACCATAGTTGAAATCCCTGAGAGAAGTGACCCCACAACAAGTGATACCCCCGAGCGAAGTGGCCCCATTTGGACGCCCACAGCAGACAATTATGAACCCCAAATCCCTGAGTACACGGGCAGCTCAGGGATCAAATTTAGCACAGCAGGGCTCAGTGAGATGGACTTTTTCAAGTTCTTTTTTACTGATGAGTTTATAGAGCTTATGGTGTCCCAGACAAATTTATATGCCCAACAGTATATAACAAAGAACCCCACATCATTTTATGCCCAATCCCACAGGTGGACTCCTGTAGACGCAACAGAGTTGGGCAAGTTCTGGGGATTGCTCTTGAACATGGGGCTTCTGAAAAGGTCATCCATTAGGACCTACTGGAGCGCAGACATCTTATACCACACGCCGATGTACCGCATGGCCATGTCCAGGATGCGTTATGAGGCAATACTTCGCTTCCCACATTATGCCGATAATGAGCAGTGCCCACCCAGAGATGACCCCAGTATTGACAGTTTATATAAACTGAGACCTTTAGACCATTTCAGTGCCCGGTTTGCCCAAGCATACACCCCCGAGAAGTGTATTTCTGTTGATGAGTCCCTGGTACATTTTAAAGGGAGGCTTCAATTCCGCCAGTACCTGCCGAGTAAGAGGTCAAGGTATGGCGTGAAGATGTATAAGCTGTGCGAGAGTGCATCAGGGTATACGTACAAATTTAGAATATATGAAGGGAAGGACAGCAGTATTCAGCCCCCAGAATGCCCCCGCTTACTGGGAGTTAACGCAAAAATTGTGTGGGATTTGGTGCACCCACTGCTGGACCAGGGTTACCACCTCTACCTGGATAATTGTTATATCCGCGTCCCACTCTTCAAGTGCCTCGCTTACAGAAGTACTGCGGCATGAAGCACTGCTAGAAAAAATCTAAGAGGCCTCCCTAAGACTCTGCTTGTGCAAACGCTCAGAAGGGGTGAGAGCAGGGCACAATCTAGCAGCAATCTATTTTGTGTCAAGTACAAGGACAAGAGAGATGTCCTTGTATTGACAACCATACATGGCCACACCAGTACCCATGTACCAGTACAGAGACCCCCCAAACCAGACTGCATCCTGGACTACAATAGGTACATGGGAGGGGTGGACTTGTCAGATCAAGTCCTGAAGCCCTACAGCACCATGCGGAAATCGAGGGTGTGGTATAAGAAGCTGGCCATGCACATCATACAGATGGTATTGTACAATTTGTACATGCTATATCGATGTGCAGGCCAGAGGGGAACTTTCCTGGAATTTCAAGAGGTGGTTATCAAGAACCTAATTTTTAGGGACCTGGAAGGGTGGGGGGCAGCCAGTACTTCTGGAAGCCAGGCCACACGCATAGTACCAGGGCAACACTTTCCAGGAGAAGTTCCCCAAACTGGTGGGAAGGGAAAGAGTGAAAAGTGGTGCAGAGTCTGCTATAAGAGGGGAATAAGAAAGGACACAACACATCAATGTGACACGTGTCCCGAAAAACCAGGGCTCTGTATAAAAGATTGTTTTAAAATTGACCATACATCCCTTGAATTATTAATTTACCCTCAGGGAACTCCACACAGCTTATCCCCATAATCTTTCCCTTCTGAGCCCTGCCGTGTGCCCAGGCAGCAGATAACAGTCACATGTAGGGTATTGCCGTACCCAGGAGAACCCACATTACAGTTCATGGGGTGTATGTCTCCGGTGGCACATGCTGGGCACAATATATCGGACACTGAAATGGCATAGATGTATAGGAAATTGCAAATCTCACTCTGCACCATTTGCTGCGCATTACCTTTTACACAATAACTGTGGTGTCAAAATGCTCACTACACCTCTAGATGAATGCCTTAAGGGGTGTAGTTCTTAAAATGGGGTAACTTCTCGGAGGTTTCAACTGTACTGGTACCTCAAGGATTCTGTATACATGACTTAGCACCAGAAAAGCTCCAGTAGGCCAAATGGTGGTCCTTCCCTTCTGAGCCATCCCATGGGCCCAAACAGCAGTTTATCACCACAAATGGGTTATTACCGCACTCAGGAGAAATTTGTTCCCTGTGAAAATAAGAAATTTTGGTCAAAAATGACATCTTATTGAAACAAATGTCATTTTTTAAAATTTCACAGCCCAATTCAAATACGTGCTGTGAAAAAACTGTGGGGTCAAAATGGTAACCACAACCATAAATTAATTTTGGGGGATTCCTACTGTTTTGGCACCACAACACCTCTTCAAACCTGGCATGCTGCCTAAAATATATTCTAATAAAAAAGAGGCCCCAAAATGCACTAGGTGCTTCTTTGCTTCTGGGGCTTGTGTTTTAGTCCACAAGCGCACTAGAGACACATGTGGGACATTTCTAAAAACTTCAGAATCTGGACAATACATATTTAGTAGCATTTCTCTGGTAAAACCTTCTGTGTTAGAGAAATAAATGGAATAAAATTTAATTTCTGCAAGAGAAATGAAATTCGCAAATTTCACCTCCACTTTGCTTTAATTCCTGTGAAATGTCTAAAGGGTTAATAAACTTTCTAAATGATGTTTTGAATACTTTGAGGGGTCTAGTTTTAAAAATGGGGTTGTTTTATGGGGGTTACTAATATATAGGCCCTTCAAAACCACTTCAGAACTGAACAGGTACCTAAAAAAAAAAAAGGCTTTTGAAATTTTCTTCAAAATATGAGAAATTGCTGTTTATGTTCTAAGCCTTGTAACGTCCAAGAAAAATAAGTGTTCAAAAAACGATGCCAATCTAAAGTAGACATTTGGGAAATATTAATTAGTCACTATTTTGTGTGGTATAACCATCTGCCTTGCGAGCAGATGCATTTAAAATCAGAAAAGTGCTATTTTTGAAAAAAAAATATTCTCAAAATTTTGCTATTTTTCACAAATAAACACTGAATGTATTGACCAAATTTTACTACTAACATAAAGCCCAATGTCTCACGAGAAAATAATCTCAGACTCGCTTGGATAGGTTTAAGCATTCTGAAGTTATTACCACATGAAGTGAAATATTTCAGATTTGAAAAATACGCTCTGAGCCTTAAGGCCCAAACTAGGCTGCGTCCTTAAGGTGTTAAGAATCCAGTGGGTGTTTATACCCAGCGACTGACAGACTTTCTGCATGAGTTTGCATACAGAGATAGCTGTCAATCACTGAGTAGGATCGTCCACTGGACTCCTAAGCCCAGAAGGAGCTGAAATTTACATAGACAAATTACAAATTATACTTATTTTTTTTCCACAAAATTATTTATCAGTCTTTGCATCTCCTCCTGATTGAACAGCATATTCAACGTGACCGGTTCTCTTTAATGAGCATAAGTCATATCTTCGTTCGAAAAGAGTCCTATCTTAATTCCTCAAATTTTTCCGAGTTTACTCAGCCTACTTTTGATTGACAGCTCCTCTCCTCCCCCCAGCACACAAAATCCTGCGCTTGCACATCGATGTCCTGTTCTGGTGCGTGCGCACAACGGACACCATAGCGGCGAATGCGCAGTAACTAGATTTTAGTCCTGGACGAAGCAGGGAAGGGTATCGGACCATACATGACTGGCACAGGCGCACTATCTCAGATGAGATTTTGGCATTCAGCGCGGGACGGTTTTCGTCGGTGGGTGGGCATAAGAAGAAGAATGAACGAGACTTCCGAATTATTACCATAAAAGACGCAAAATTAGTTTAGCAAAATCCAGGAGATTATGAGAATGGAGGACCTCACGGCATCAATGAGAAGATCCCACGCCAAATTTCTTAAAACATGGCGTGTTTGGATTCGGTATCAATCCTCTGTGGAGTACAGGACCATCGTGGCCTCTTGAGAATAACCCCTAGTCCCAGCACGTCAAGTCAGTTCTCTCTCCTCCCCTCTTTTCCTTTCTTTCTCCTCCGCTTCTTCCTGTTCTCTTACGGGTTATTATGCATGGCTGCAGGTTCAGGGTTCATATCAGAGTTTCTCTGTCAATATTGATTCCGACTGTATGTTACTATTCTGTGTCTTCCTCGTATTTTTGGTACACTCAATATGCTGGCCTGTGGGCCGATGTTTGTGCTGTATATGTCTGCACCATTGTTTTTTGTGTATTGAAAAACGAAAAAAAAAAAGAAGCAAAATGTTTGCAGATTGTTATACGGTCGGAGGAGGAGTTTAGGAAAGGAGATAACGGCAATGAACTTTTGACATCAGCGGCCAGCGAGGGGTGACTAGAGTTCAATAGGTGAAATGCTGTGACCGGTTCCCTTTTAAATCTAATTATTTCTTCCAAAAAAATTTATGTATAAACTCTTTGCCACCAATAGCAACTCATAGTCAAAAATTGGACTTGGATCTGTATTCGAGCAATAAGTTGTCTTATGGCAATCGGCGTATCTTCTAGTACATAAGTCGGACTAAGGCGCATGCGCAACCCCACTTATTTTGTGTCTGACATATGCCCCTAACAGTGGTGTATTAAGTGGAGCATCTACTCTGAAAAGAGTGACCCCAAACATCTCTCGAACCTAGTCCTGCTGAAATTACCCTATCATAGCCTACAATCTCCTATGCGTTTTGCTGGATGTCCATGGCTCGTCAGGGAGAGTAACGTAACGTCTTCCTTACAGGACCTGCTTAAGGCCGGGTTCCCATGGGTCGGATTTGCTGCGTAAAAATCACACAATGTATACGACCTGGAGCCCGCAGCTCCTTCTATCTGAACAATTGCCCCACATTGTGGAATTTCCGCTGCGTAAAAAAGTGCTTATACTTACCCCCTTTGACGTCCGCTCTGGCCTCCTACTGCTAGGAAAACACCTGTTCCCTTAAGGCCTCATTTACACGAGTGTGTGCGTTTTGGGCATGCAAAAAACGCTGCGTTTTGCGCGCGCAAAAGGCACTTAACAGCTCCGTGTGTCATCAGCGTATGATGCGCGGCTGCGAGATTTTCGCGCAGCCGCCATCATTATGACACTCCGTTTGGATGTTTGTAAACAGAAAAGCATGTGGTGCTTTTCTGTTTACATTCAGAGTTTGACAGCTGTTGCGCGAATCACGCTGTTCGCACGGAAGTGCTTCCGTGTGACCTGCGTGATTGTCACGCACCCATTGACTTCAATGGGTGCGTGATGCGCGAACAGCGCACAAATATAGGACATGTCGTGAGTTTTTTTCAGCGGACTCCTGCTGAGCAAAACTCACGGACTGTCTGCATGCCCCCATAGACTTACTTAGGTCCGTATGACACGTGTGGAAAGCACGCCCGTCGCACGGACGTATATCACGCTTGTGTAAACGAGGCCTTAGGTCGCTATGACAACCTGTTAACTTCTGTGCGGTTCTTCTTTTACCTTGAACCTATCTCTCTTCTCTGTCCTTCTGCCAATCAGCTGTGGGGTTGTATTTATAACTGTATTTTCACACCTGTCTTTGCGCGTGAACTTTTCCTGGCTTCTGATCATGCTCCTGACTGCTCCTGCACTTCTGTTTTCTGGATCTCGTGTATATGGCCCTCGGCTTGTCTCTCGTTAACCCTCTGCTTACTGATTCTGATTATCCGCTCCCAGCTGGTCTTGACCGTGGCTTGTCCGATTACCTCTACTCCGTTTCTGGACTTTCAGTTAACCTATTGGCTGTCTGATTTCCAGCTCAGGTTTGCCTGCATTGCACCTCTTGTCCAAAATTACACTCTGTAGAGACAACCTGTGTTCTAAGCAGCAAAGTCCATCCCACCTTGCGGCCGGCTCCGGCGAACACCTTAGAGTAGCCTTAGACACTGTCGATCAGAGTGGTTACAGATTCAAGGTTGCGGGTTTACGTGCTGACTCCAGCAGTCTTGAGGTACCACTTTACTTACATTTCCATAACACCTACATTGACGTTGCAGGCTATCTGATGCTGCAGCCTGTGATTGCCTGCAGTGGTCACATGGGATGAAACGTCATCCCAGGAGGCCGGACTGCAGGAAGGAGGTGGGTGGTCTGGGTAAGTATGATATATTTTTTTCCGGAGTAGCGATTTTTGCGCCGTAATTACTGCGATTTCGCCTCAAACGTCGCAACACTTGGCTTTCTGTTGCAGGTTTGGCAACCCCATTGAATTCAATGGGGAAAACCTGCAACAGAAAATCAACAAAAACACAGCATACATTGACATGCTGCGGAATTAAATTCCGCACCGCAGGTCAATTTAATAGCGTTTACGCTGCGTTTTTTTTCCCACAGTGTGGGCATGAGTTTCTAACTCTCATCCACTTTGCTGCTACTGTAAATGCTGCGGAATTTTCGCACAGCGTTCCGTTGCAGAAATTCCACGGTGTTTACACTACGTGGGAACCCAGCCTAAAGGGGTATAGGAGTCCCCTATCGACAGAATAACTAATAGTTGTCTGATCGCTTGGGCCCTACTCCTGGGACGGCCACCAATCACAAGAATGTGGGTCCCAAACCCCCTGTTTCTCCCCACTGCTCGACCGCAGTGCGGAGTACATTGAATGGAGAAGCAGTAGAGCATGCGCGCTGCCACTCCATTTAAAGTCTATGTGAATTATGCAAACAGCGGAGTACAGCGTTCATAGACATTGAATGATGGAGCGGAGGATTAATTCTCCACCACCACTCCATTGAAGCTCCTCCTCGCTGCAGGTGGTGCAGTGAGGAGGAAAAGCAGTGTTCAGGACCCCCCTTCTCACGATCTGTGGGGGGTCCCAGCAGTGGGGCTCCCATTGATCAGACCATTATCACCTATTCTGTGGTTTGGTGACAATTGTCAATTCTGGGAATACCTCTTTAAGTGAACATTTTTATACCCATAGGCTCACATCTTTCTTTGTGGGCTTGGCCATGTTGACCAATCCTGTTTCACGAGTTGCTCTTGATTCACCACCCCTCCTACATGATGTCACCTATCAAATACAATCAGCACGGAGTACATGGCCAGCTTCCATGGTGACTTTTCAGCGCATCCCCGATGCCTGGATGGGAGTAAACAACAGCGTTTACCTTCCTGTGCTTTTGACAGCAGCACCACTGCATTGGGTTCTACTGTCAGCTTAGGGGAAGTATACTTTGATCCAGTCTGCCATGGCTGGATAACCGTAAACAACGGCAATACCCCCCCTGTACTTCTGCCAGCAACCACCTTGTTGTTCCCGGGTTGGTGCTCATTAGTTCTATGCTTTTAAAACAGATCTTTGTGTTTAATGTATGTTGCCTCAATAATAACGAAATTTGGCTAGTTTTCTTTGACCCTGTAAGTACGAATATCTGACTATGTCTGTCTTAACGTTCTTAGCCCGATACATTCTGATGGTGCTTAATTATAAATCACCAAGTTCAGGTACCCATCCTCTGTTTTATTATAATTAAGCAAGACTACATGTTTAATCACATTACACCATTTGTATATAGTCCCATGACTTGAAAGTTGTAGAATGTTAAAAATATTCGTTCATCCTGCCATTTAAGTTGCATTTTGTCCCATGTGCCCATAATGAGAACTGTAAGTGGGTATATTGAGCTTTAAAATCATGCTATGACAATGGTCATTTAAGTGACATCTCATTAGTAATCTCCACATTTTCTCAGGCTCCTAGGTAGAGAACAGCCCATCCAGGTTTCGGAGTGTATGGGGGTGCTGGATTGTTTTCTATTTAGATTTACATTATTACTTGTCAAAATGCATATTACCACATCTTGAGACGTTATTTCCTAGTGAACATTCTAAAGTGATCATTCATGTGGGAATCTTTTAAAGGAAACTGCTAAAGCTGAGGTTTTCGTTTAGACCGTCTGGATTGACTGATCTCATATGGTGAATCCAACGACACTCACGTAGTAGGGCTGGCGGGGTGTCACGTAGGGTTCGTGGACCCACTGGGCCGTACTGCCTTGGCGGTATGACAGCTGGCCAACAGGTCAGAGTCTATAGTTTTATATAGGGTACTTGTGGCAGCTCGGACAGTAGCAACGCAGGCTTGGCAGGAACTAGGCAGCAGGTAGACGACAGGCGTGGTATACAGCACAGCACGGCTACAGCTAAGCACGGCACTAGATCAGATTACAGGAACGGAACACTGGGAGCAGGAAACACTAGGGGACCATTTGCAAGACAGACTTGGAATACAACAACAAAGCTCAGGCATGGGAGGATGGGGCTGGGAACTTCTTATAGCCCAGGGTGCTCTGGAGCAATTGGCTCAATCACCAACATGCGTGCGCTCTGGCTTCTTAAGTCTGGGCTGAGCTTGTGAGCGCATCCTGGTGGTCACTGTGGAGCAGGATGGCCGTATGTGCAGACATCTCTTGAGAGAAGGGCGTCGACTGGACGGAAGGAGTTCGTGGTCAGCGACCACGGACGTTACACGGGGCATGTGCTCTGTGTGCTGTGTGCCAGGAGCGCCTTAACAAGCCGCTCTGCCTTGGCCAGGCTATTTGGCCAAAAATTTGCCCTGGGTGAGGTGAACCCTGGCTACTACTCAGCGTGGCAGCAGTCTCAAATCGAATAGAACTTCTTTTGATATTTCTATTACTGGTATTTCAGCTGTGCTAATTGAGTTTTTACCCTTAACAAAAAGATCTTTGTTTCATCATACAGTTCATCTTTGCATCAGATCTAGCTTCTGTAGAACAGACCAAGTAAACATTTGTGTGCTCCTTATATCGGAGAGCCATTATATGTCTGCTGAGTATTACAGTAGATGCTATGTTCTCTACCCTGTGCAATGTACAGATTTCCTTGCATGGTTAAAAAATATGTTGAGGTCACACAGTGAAGCAAAACCTCATTTAGTAAGCACCATTAAGCGGACTATATAATGAATGGACATTTCCATAAATAAACAAGAACTGTAAAATTATGATTCTCTATACAAGCGGCACATAAATATTTATTTTAGGGGAGAGCGAGAGTAGTGTTTTTTTTCCTTTTTGTATATAGATATTGTATCGCACAAGGAAGTAGCAGACGGAAAGTCCCTCCTACACAGGAATGTGAGAGTGATCAGCAAATAGCTGTCCAAATGTCATGACATGGTGCACTGCCCTCTTCATTCACCCCAAGAGCATGAGTGCTGACTTATTAGAATTCCACACTAATACTGTATAGTCCGTGTCTTACAGTCAGAGGTATTTTTTTCTTCCAGGGCATGTGTCATAGGGGATTCTAATGGAATAGTATGTTAACTGGAAAATATAAAAATTAGCAATTGTCAGGGATATTTTCCTCACGTTGAGTCCTCGGTCTCACCCGCTGCTCACAAGTGAGGCACAGAACTGCTGTTTTGGGTGTGTCACTTTCTAAAGTAAGGGGCTTGTTCCTTTTCCATTCGTTTCACCAACGTGCCCACCAACAGGGAAAATAAACAGCAGAGGATTCTGGGAACAGATTACCACCAGAATGCAGATATTGTCCTGATATACGTACTTCATTTACATGTTTTTGCAGCTTGGAGGCATCCTAAATCTTATCCAAAGACTGCTTTATAGCAGAGCCAATTCCTGAGAGATGTTTGTGCTGCTTCAGATTCAGGCGATAGCCGCTCTGTGAATAAAATCTTTTTCTGTATTTCTTACGAAAGCTCAAGTGCAATACAATACAAACATGTAGTACAACACCGCAAATAATCGTCAGATATGACACATATTACGTAAAATAATAAAAAAAAAACTTTTTTTTTTTTTTTTGTGATTTATAATATTTAACTTTTAATAGATATTTGCTCGTTTTGGAGGTAGATTACCCTAGAGATAGTACTTACCAATGTCCATCTGAAGCTGTGGAAAAAAAAAATCATTGCCCTGGAAAAGTAAATTTCTTAACACTGGAAGTGGCTTTAATTTTAGTCTGCAGATATTTTTCCACATACTGCTTAACTTTTTTTTATGATCCTTTCAGCTTATTGTCCCTTTATGACATAAAGAGATATACTATACTCTTCCTCTTCTCAGTTATCTCTTCTTCACCAGCAGTTGCTTGCTGTTCATTTAGAATACTGTAAAGGGTGATAAGCCGTATTTCTATAATGACAACTTTTCAAATATAAATTTCAGAATTATTCATATATATTTTAGTGTTCAATAAATTCTTTTATTCGGAAACATTAGTTTTCCTGGCCATAAAAACTGTCCGCTTGATGTTATGGTTTATAAGCTGGACTGCTTATCCATCCAAAGTGGATAGATTATAAGAATTTTGTGGAGTAGAGTAAAAGTTTACAATATTAATTTGTTTCGGGATGACCATTGTAGTTGTAATGGTGGGGGGGGGTAGGGAAACGGACAAGTGAGCCCTAATCTACCCGCCACTCTGTCCCTGCCTACTTGCAACGACCCGCCCTAGACGACGGGGTACAACTGGGCGGCGGTCCCTGCGCTCAGTAAGTGCATGACAAACACGACAAACAAACAAGGGAACACAAGCAAGGGAAATGGGCAGTTGCTCGCGGAAACACCGTGAGCAACAGAGTAGTGAACGAGCCGAGTCAAGCCAGGAGAGTGCGAGGTACAAAGCGAAAAGCAGAAGAGTAGTCGGTAAGCCAGGGTCTGTATGGAGCAGGATCAAAAAGTAGCAGGAGCTGTAGCTGGGCCAGGAAACCTCAAGGAAAGAAATCACAAGCACAGATGGACAGGAAGAGCAGGCTTAAATAGACCGAGGGCGGGAGCTAGCTGAGTCTGGCCAGGTTGCGATAGGCTCTCCCACTCCTAAGCCTGCCAGCCTGAGTGGAGGAAGCTGGTGTCTGTCTCAGGGATGTACACTCAGGTGTTGACTGATTAATTCTGGGAGTTAACCCTGAAGCAGTGCCTGGCAGATCCTTTACAGTACCCCCCCTTTTATGAGGGGCCACCGGACCCTTTCTAAGTGGACCTGGCTTACTGGGGAAACGCAGGTGGAACCTCCTGACCAATACCCCAGCGTGAACATCCCGGGCGGGTACCCAAGTCCTCTCCTCGGGCCCGTATCCTCTCCAATGGACCAGGTACTGGAGGGAGCCTTGGACCATCTTGCTGTCCACGATCCTGGCCACCTCAAATTCCACCCCCTCAGGGGTGAGGACGGGAACAGGAGGTTTCCTCGAGGGGGCCAAGGACGGGGAGCAGCGTTTCAGGAGGGAGGCATGAAACACGTTGTGTATACGAAAAGACGGGGGTAACTCCAGCCGGAAAGAGACAGGACTGAGGACCTCAATGACCTTATACGGCCCAATAAACCGGGGAGCAAACTTTTTGGACGGAACCTTGAGACGCAAGTTCCTGGATGACAACCACACCAGATCCCCGACCACAAACAGGGGGTTAGCAGAACGTCTTCTATCGGCCTGAGCCTTCTGTATGCTCTGGGACGCCTCTAGGTTCTTCTGAACCTGGGCCCAGACTGTGCACAGATCCCGATGAACGACCTCCACCTCAGGATTGTTGGAACAACCAGGTGAAACGGAGGAGAACCGTGGATTAAACCCAAAATTACAGAAAAAGGGAGAGACCCCTGACGAGTTACTGACCCGGTTATTAAGGGAAAATTCGGCGAGGGGAATGAAAGAAACCCAATCAAATTGACAGTCAGAGACAAAACATCTTAAGTATTGTTCTAGAGACTGATTAGTCCTCTCCGTTTGGCCATTGGTTTCAGGATGGAAGGCAGAGGAGAAGGACAGATCAATCCCCAACTTATTACAGAAGGCTCTCCAAAACAATGAAACAAATTGTACCCCTCTGTCAGAAACAATATTGACGGGGACCCCATGGAGACGCAGGATGTGTTTGATAAACAAGGTAGCCAACGTCTTGGCGTTGGGTAGTTTCTTGAGGGGCACAAAGTGGCACATTTTACTGAAGCGGTCTACCACCACCCACACCACCGACTTGCCTTGGGATGGAGGCAAATCGGTGATAAAATCCATGGAGATATGTGTCCAAGGTCTCTGGGGAATGGGCAACGAACGCAGTAAGCCCGCTGGTCGGGACCTGGGAGTCTTGGACCTGGCACAAACCTCACAGGCGGCGACGTAGGCCTTAACGTCTTTAGGCAAACCAGGCCACCAATAATTTCTGGTAATGAGGTGTTTGGTACCCAGGATGCCTGGATGGCCAGATAGTGCGGAGTCGTGATTTTCCCTAAGTACCCTTAGCCGGAATTGCAGGGGAACAAACAGCTTGTTCTCAGGAAGGTTCCCAGGAGCTGAACCTTGATCAGCAGCAATTTCAGAGACTAAATCGGACTCGATAGAGGAAATGACTATACCTGGAGGCAAAATACAAACAGGATCTTCCTCCGAAGGAGGGCTGGCCATGAAGCTACGCGACAGTGCATCCGCCTTAATATTTTTAGACCCGGCCCTATAGGTAACCAAAAAATTGAATCTGGTAAAAAACAACGCCCATCGAGCTTGTCTCGGGTTTAGCCTCCGGGCAGATTCTAGGAAAACCAGATTCTTGTGGTCGGTAAGGACCGTTACCTGGTGCCTAGCCCCCTCCAGGAAGTGGCGCCACTCTTCAAATGCCCATTTAATGGCTAAAAGTTCGCGGTTGCCAATATCATAGTTACACTCCGTGGGCGAAAACTTCCTAGAAAAGTAAGCACAGGGGCGGAGATGGGTGAGGGAGCTGGTACCCTGGGACAAGACGGCCCCCACTCCCACCTCGGACGCGTCAACCTCCACAATAAATGGCTCCCTTTGGTTGGGCTGAACCAGCACGGGGGCCAAGATAAAGCAGTTCTTGAGGGTCTCAAAAGCCTGGACGGCCTCAGGGGGCCAATGGAGGACATCAGCACCCTTGCGAGTGAGGTCCGTAAGAGGCTTAGCGACGACCGAGAAGTTAGCAATAAATCTCCTGTAATAGTTAGCGAACCCCAAAAAACACTGTAGCGCTTTCAGGGAGGCAGGTTGGACCCATTCAGCCACAGCCTGAACCTTGGCAGGGTCCATGCGGAATTCATGAGGAGTGAGGATTTGACCTAAAAATGGTATCTCCTGTACCCCAAATACACATTTTTCGATTTTGGCAAACAGTTTGTTTTCTCGAAGGACCTGGAGCACTTTCCTGACATGCTCTATGTGGGAGGACCAGTCCCTGGAAAACACCAATATGTCATCAAGGTACACTACAAGAAATATCCCCAGGTAATTTCTCAAAATCTCATTTATGAAGTTCTGGAAGACCGCAGGGGCATTGCACAACCCAAAGGGCATGACGAGGTATTCGAAATGGCCTTCGGGCGTGTTAAACGCAGTCTTCCACTCATCCCCCTCTTTGATGCGAATAAGGTTATACGCCCCCCGTAGATCCAATTTAGAGAACCATTGGGCCCCCTGAACCTGATTAAAGAGATCAGGAATCAAAGGAAGGGGATACTGGTTCCTTACCGTGACCTTATTCAGGCCACGGTAGTCAATGCATGGCCTAAGACCCCCATCCTTCTTCCCTACGAAGAAGAAGCCAGCACCTACCGGAGAAGAAGAGGGACGAATGTAACCCTTGGCCAGGGATTCCTGGATATACTCCCTCATGGCTTCACGTTCGGGACAGGAAAGGTTAAATATTCTACCCTTAGGAAGCTTAGCTCCTGGTACCAATTCGATAGCGCAATCGTATTCTCTATGAGGCGGTAATACTTCGGAGGCCTCTTTAGAGAAAACATCAGCGAAGTCCTGAACAAACTCGGGTAGCGTATTCACCTCCTTAGGGGGAGAAATAGAATTAACAGAAAAACATGACGTACAACATTCATTACCCCATTTGGTTAGCTCCCCAGTATTCCAGTCAAACGTGGGATTATGCAACTGCAACCAGGGAAGACCTAGAACCAAATCGTACGATAATCCCTGCATCAATAGTACAGAGCACTGCTCCAAATGCATGGAGCCAACAAGGAGTTCAAAAACAGGGGTATGCTGTGTAAAATAACCATTAGCAAGAGGAGTGGAGTCGATACCCACTACCGGAACAGGTTTAGGCAAATCAATCAGAGGCATAGCAAGAGACATAGCAAATTCCACAGACATGATATTAGTAGATGACCCTGAATCCACGAAGGCACTGCCGGTAGCAGACCTACCACCAAACGAGACCTGAAAGGGAAGCAATATCTTAGTACGTTTCATATTTACGGGAAATACCTGTGCGCCCAAGTGACCTCCCCGATGATCACTTAGACGCGGGAGCTCTCTGGCAGCATTCTTACGCTTGGGACAGTTGTTTACTTGATGCTTGACATCCCCACAGTAGAAGCAGAGACCATTCTTCCTGCGGAATTCTCTACGTTGTTGAGGGGACACGGAGGCCCCGAGTTGCATAGGTATTTCTGAGTCTTTAGGGGACAAACGAAGCAACGGGACTTCGGGAGGCATCATGGGGGAGTCGGAGGAAAAAACACATAAACGTTCACGTTGTCGTTCCCTGAGACGTCGGTCAAGTCGTACCACTAAAGCCATAACCTGGTCTAGGGAGTCAGAAGAGGGATAGCTAACTAGCAGGTCTTTCAGGGCGTTCGACAGACCCAACCTAAACTGGCACCTTAAGGCAGGGTCATTCCACCGAGAAGCTACGCACCACTTCCGAAAGTCAGAGCAATACTCCTCAACAGGTCTCTTACCCTGACGTAAGGTCACCAGCTGACTCTCGGCAAAGGCAGTTCTGTCAGTCTCGTCATAAATAAGTCCGAGGGCAGAAAAGAAACAATCAACGGAGGAAAGTTCAGGGGCGCCAGGAGCCAAGGAGAAGGCCCACTCTTGGGGCCCTTCCTGGAGCCGGGACATAATTATACCCACCCGCTGGCTCTCAGAACCTGAGGAGTGAGGCTTTAAGCGAAAGTAAAGCTTACAACTCTCCCGAAAGGAGAGAAAAGCCCTCCGGTCACCTGAGAACCGGTCGGGCAACTTGAGGTGGGGTTCAAGGGGTGCGGTGAGGGGAACTACCAAGGTAGCATCAGGCTGGTTGACCCTCTGAGCCAGGGCCTGGACCTGTAGGGAGAGACCCTGCATTTGCTGAGCCAGGGTTTCACGGGGTTCCATAATGGTGTCAGGGACCAGGGTAGACTAGGTATAGGGCTTGTGAATTTGTAATGGTGGGGGGGGGGTAGGGAAACGGACATGTGAGCCCTAATCTACCCGCCACTCTGTCCCTGCCTACTTGCAACGACCCGCCCTAGACGACGGGGTACAACTGGGCGGCGGTCCCTGCGCTCAGTAAGTGCATGACAAACACGACAAACAAACAAGGGAACACAAGCAAGGGAAATGGGCAGTTGCTCGCGGAAACACCGTGAGCAACAGAGTAGTGAACGAGCCGAGTCAAGCCAGGAGAGTGCGAGGTACAAAGCGAAAAGCAGAAGAGTAGTCGGTAAGCCAGGGTCTGTATGGAGCAGGATCAAAAAGTAGCAGGAGCTGTAGCTGGGCCAGGAAACCTCAAGGAAAGAAATCACAAGCACAGATGGACAGGAAGAGCAGGCTTAAATAGACCGAGGGCGGGAGCTAGCTGAGTCTGGCCAGGTTGCGATAGGCTCTCCCACTCCTAAGCCTGCCAGCCTGAGTGGAGGAAGCTGGTGTCTGTCTCAGGGATGTACACTCAGGTGTTGACTGATTAATTCTGGGAGTTAACCCTGAAGCAGTTCCTGGCAGATCCTTTACAGTAGTTGAATATATTTGTAGCTTGACACCATAACTATATGGAAAACTAGTAATTGAAGTAGTGAAAATTAAGATTTAGGAAAATTTAAGCTTATACGTAATACAGATAAAACAAGTCCTTGCGTATAAAATTTAGAAAGCGCTGCTGAAAGCTGCACATTAGTTTGGGGAAATTCGCACAGTGTTTTTTGTCAGGCAGAAAAAATCTGCTTCAAAGTTCCTTCTGTAATTTTGATGTCTATATGAAACTAATGCAAAAACTGTGATCGTATTTTTGGGTCAAAAACTGTGGCAAAAACCACTTCAAACGAGCGCTTCGGGTATTTTCTGCCTCCCATTGATTTCAATGAAAGGTCGGAGGCGGAAACCGCAGAAAGACTTTCGCTTTTTTTTCTTTTCCTACGAGCTGCCAAAAACCACCCGGGAAAAAAATGCCTCTGCCTCTCGTTGAAATCACTGGGTGCCTTTCTTGGCTCTCATACTGAGGCAGTTTCCGCGTCAAAATCAGCGTTGAAAAACACTGCGTGAACTGCCTATTTTTGTGTTCAAAACAAGAGCTTCATCAGGGTAGGGTGTAGCATAAAAATTAAATGGTGCTCCCCTCAGCTGGTGTCTGAAGGAGCAGCCCATCCTGACAGAGGTATAAAGGGCAGTACAGAACATGTAGTACTGTAGAGAGGCGCTAATAGACAGCCAACCTGTGCATGCACTTTAGTAATCGAGGTATCAGATTGGTTTGCGGCATTGTATGTTGGAAATATTGTAACTTGAGACCACTGTACCGTCCATATTAACATGTCCTTTTAACATAGCGGAGTTGGTGTCTAGGCAGTATTTAAAACTTAGTGCTTCCCGAGTTATTGTGTATAAACAAATGAATTGGGTAATTGGGAACTGTTGCTACCATGACCCTCTTCTCCATTATTTTTGTGGCTCAGTTCACATAGATATTATGAACAAGTAGTAAAAGTGTGCTGTATGCTAAATATTGCCAAAACAGGGCTAGGGCTTAAAGGCGTCTCGTGAAGACAACCCCTGTCGATATGTCCTATTAGGGCATATGGACATCATAGAGTAGAAGTCCCCCACTATGAACCAGAACAAAGAGCGACTCTTGCAATCAATAGCGCAGTCGACTGCGCTATATGATTCCTTCAAAACAACGGAACCCTTTCACAACGGTGACGAACGGAAATCACTAGCAGAGTTTCTGTCACCATTGAGATCAATGGTGATTCAAACGGAAGGTTTCCGTTTGCCTCTCCGTTGAGGGGTTCCCCCGATGGAAATCTCAGATGGAACCCTCAACGGAAAGCGACGCTGATGTGAACACAACCTAATTTATAGAAATTATGTTACACATATCTCTAGATTGTCTCCATAAGCCGGCACCTTATCCTCATGGTGCCAACTGCCAAATATCAGCTTTTTTTTTAAATAAAATAAATATGTGGAAATAACCAAGATTCAACTACTTTACACACCAGGGTGTACAAGCTGAATAAGTTAATTTCCAGTCTCTAAAATGCAGACCTTAACATTCACCATGTTAGCTCTAAAAAAAAAAAAATTTAAAAAAAAAAAATATATTAAAAAAAACAAAAATCAAAAGCAGTTTTTAAATACTACAGTGTTTTCAGAAGAGCGAGAATTCGCCTATATTCCCAGGCAAAGACAAATGTGTACGCAATTTAGTATTTAGCCTAAAAAACTATTGAACAGGCTCTTATTTAGGAAGTTCACTCTAGGCACCAATTAGAGTTGTTGTTGCCGGGCTGGCTTTTCTAAGGGACAGGAGACCGGAACAAAAGCTTGGCTGCATGAATAAATGATGCCAGTTTACAATGTGGAGTTTGAAATGCATTTTCACATATCCGTCCAAAAAATTTGGGTTTTGGCATCAGAAATCATATCTTATTAGTTTTACACCCCTACATGATTAATAATGTAATATATAGGACTGCTATACTGAATATAGGGGGTAGATTAAAAAAAAATGTCCGGCTAAAAGTCGGCAAGAAAGGCTTGGCGTGCAACGTGGAGATTTTAAAACTTTTGAGCGTTCTTTACTTTGACGCTTTGTGAGTATATGGAATAAATTATCGAAAGATTTTATCCCGTGCTGCAGTCTATGCTATGTGTATCTGTTTTTAACCTTTGCAGAACCACTTTGTGAAGGAAAGAGACCATGCAGTCGAAAGATAGTGTGTTCTGATACTTCACTTACCACATCTAACCTCCTTGATATTGGGGATGGTGAGAGACTTTCATGGAGAAAGCGTGTTGAGCTTTTATTCGGACGATACAGTGTGTAGCCCCATTTCACATATATTTTTTGTACATGCACTTTGAGTGGATTGTTGGACTTGATCCACTGCAATCAGGTTCTCCACTGAATACAGATTAGTGCAAACCATACACCACTACGTTTTACTCCGGAAGTGAGGGATAATGCAAAAGAAGGTATACTTTTGCTGTGTACTTGTTAATGGAAAATAGTACGGATAATACATCTGTATACAGCAAACTAATACTTTAATATAGTAGATATACAGTGCTTATATAGGTAACAAATAAAATATGCAGCTCATTATAGATATAAGATCTGAAAAAAATAAAATCTCTTGTATGCATGTATCCTTATAGCTGCATACCACTAATAGTTATTCCAAGCGATTTAACATATTGGTACAGGTTATAGCGACAACAAAAATAATTCTATGTATTATACTGCAGAAATACAGTATTTGTAATGTGCAAAGACTAGAATGTGTAATATTTACCTCCATTTATATAAATACACTACAACACATTAAGTGAAAAAAAAAATAATAGAAAAAAGACAAAAAACACACACATGTAAAAACTAATGTCTCGCCAACCAAAAAGTTTATCGTGGTACCATCAGATACCAGAATACTCCACAAAAATACTACTTATCCACAAACTAAAACTATTACATTTAAAGAACTCAAATGGCATTAATTTTCTACTTAAAAGTTGTCAGACACCCATTTGGGAACCAGATCTCATAATATTGAAAAATCACATCGGTAGGAGATCTACCAGAATCACACTGCAAACAAGGAATATAGAAATAAGTAAGGCAAAAACAATAAAGATATGGAACCTCATAGTATATGATATAAAATCGTGCAAGATCTTATAGAAAAAAAGACCTGACTCTTAACAACCTTATTCAACCCCAAAGATGGAACCACTTGTAACCACGTAATCCATCATCTTTCTTTTTGTAAAATAAATCTCTTTATGTCAACACCCCTGGTTCCCAAGTAGGCCCAATCGATATCCGTACCTTAAAGCCCCTTGAATTACTACCCTGGAAAGCTCAAAAATGTCTAGGGATTTTAATTTTCTTTGTCTGCTGACATGTTTGAGGTATATACCCTTAATTCTCTCATGGCCATAGCCACGTAGATAATTTTACAGGGGCATGTTTCAAAATATACAACTGTGCTCCTACTTGACCTGAGGGTAGTGAGACTAATCAAGATGTAATAAAGAGTTAGTCGAGGTGGCCTTCCTAAACACATTTGTTGATGTTAATTTTTATCTGTTTCAATCCAAATATCCAGAAAATCCACCTGCGAATGACTATATTTCCAAGTGAGACAAATGTTAATCTCATTGGAATTGAGTCTCTAAAGAAAACTATCCAGCTGAGATTTGGTGCCCTGCCAAATAAGCAAATTGTCTATATACCTTTGACCACAGCTGTATCTCCAACTGTATTCTTGGCTACGTCTCTCTCCCACAGCCCCCGGAACAGATTGGCATAAGAGGACACACAAGTCTCCCCCATGACTGTACCCTGAAGCTGTAGGAATAAATGGTCCTTAAATACAAAAAAAAAATTGTGAGTTAAAGAAAATTCCAATAAGCACATGATAAAGTTAACAAGTGGGTCATTTATATTGGTAACTTCCAAAATTACCTGGATGCACGGGTCCCATGGTCATGGCATATAGACGTGTACAGGAACTTCACGTCACAGTTCACCAGGTACATGGTACTTTCAAAATGTACTCCCATTGATTCTTTTCAGGATGTCAGTAGTGTCTCGTACATAGGATGGTAGAGTTTCCACAGTCTTTTCGGATATAAAAATCTACAAAACACACGTTCTCGCACAGGCCACCAATCCCCAAGACAATAGTTCAGCCCGGAGGACTGGTGCCATTTTTGTGATAGTAAATAGTAAATACAACGTAGATAGTAAATACAATTTGTAATGAAACCTTCAAACCTTTTTGGGCTATTGACTTGTCCCTCTACACTTCTAGCCAAAAGTTGTATTTTGTTGAGCAGAATTCAAATAACAGAATGCTTCACGCTCATACATCTGCCAAACCACAACATTTTCACTCTTATTGGTAGGGTTAATAACAACATCATGCATGTCCCCCAAATGCTTTAATTGCCAGTCTTTGTGCCTAAGTAAGATTGCTGTCAACATAGTATTCAGAGATCTACTGAATTTTTATTTGGACCAAAGACACAAATATATCTACAGGTGGACATGCCGACAAGGGTGGTAACTGCTGCTATCGGCGAGCTACAGGAAACCTAAGAATTATGTGCCACCTCCTGCTGTTGTAGGAGGGACTTGAGATCTTGTGGAGCCTGCGGCTCCGCAGGGAAAGGAAATATACCCCTATCTTTAGACATGCTAAAAACAGAAAACATATTTTAAATAATTTTTGAGCAAAGACCTTTAAGGGTATGTGCACACACACTAATTACGTCCGTAATTGACGGACGTATTTCGGCCGCAAGTCCCGGACCGAACACAGTGCAGGGAGCCGGGCTCCTAGCATCATACTTATGTACGATGCTAGAAGTCCCTGCCTCACTGCAGGACAACTGTCCCATACTGAAAACATTATTACAGTACGAGGCAGGGACTCCTAGCGTCGTACATAAGTATGATGCTAGGAGCCCGGCTCCCTGCAGTGTGTTCGGTCCGGTGCTTGCGGCCGAAATACGTCCGTCAATTACGGACGTAATTAGTGTGTGTGCACATACCCTAAGTCTTTCACAGCTTTTGAAGTAATCAAACTACCCTGCCAGAGAAAAAGTAAGGCCTTCTTTTTTTTTAATGACCCCTAACTGACTTACATTAGGGATATGTGTTGACAAGTTCATTACCTTTTTAGAGCTAGTTCACACGGATTTTGCGTGGCGGGCCCCACCGCAAAATCCGCTGCGGAACTATTCCGGCCAATGGCAGCAAGATTCCTCCCTCCCATTGACATTAATGGGAGGTTTGGACAGAAGCAGGGAGCTTCTTTTCCCCGCTAGCTAAAATAATCTGCTAGCGGGAAAAAGAAGCGTCCGACTCCCACTGAAATGAATGGGAGGTGGAATTTTGCGGCAAATTCTGCCTGCAAAATTTCTCCGTGTGAACATACCCTAAATGTGTCTTTTGTCTCTTGCCCCTGTTCTTTGTCAGTCTGGTTTTTCCTTTTTTCACAAAGTACCGTCATCTATTTAAAAAATGATCTCCACATCCTTCGTCAGACACCAATGAGACGCTAGAAAGGGAGTAAGAGAGGGACCTGGATCTACTCCTTTTGTTATGCCAGCGGTAAACTCTGTTTTATTGAAAGCACCCCGGTCACGCTGGAATTTTTTCATTTTAATGTCCTGAGTCTCTTTTTCCAACTTAATGAAATCTTCCTCAAGTGCCTTATCAAAGAGTTTGAACTTTTCAGAGGTCAATAATTTTAGAATTTTTTTTCATTCAGTGAGTCGTTTTTTTTATTTTTTATCAGCTCCAGTGACTTCCTCTCTCTCGAGATAGTATGTTTTTGTAAATCTGTTTCTAATGTGGCCTTGTTCATCCACAATTTTATACTTTTTCCTTTAATAGATCTTTCATCTTTAGGCTGTGTTCACATCAGCGTTGCTTTCCGTTGAGGGGTTCCATCTGAGCTATCCGTCTGGGGAACCACTCAACGGAAAGGCAAACGGAAACTAAGGTTTCCGTTTGCATCACCATTGATCTCAATGTGACGGAAACTTTGCTAATGGTTTCCGTTAGTCACCGCTGTGAAAGGGTTCCGTTGTTTTGACTAAATCAATAATGCAGTCGACTGCGCTATTGATTCTATCAAAATAACGGAACCCTTTCACAATGGTGACGAACGGAAACCATTAGCAAAGTTTCCGTCACCATTGAGATCAATGGTGATTCAAACGGAAACTAAGGTTTCCGTTTGCCTTTCCGTTGGTGGGTTCCCCCGACGAAAAGCTCAGGTGTAACCCCTCAACGGAAAGAATGGCCATAACCATCTATCAAAAAATATAATCCGATTTTATTATTACACCAAATCTGTATAAAAAGTAAACAATTAGTTAAAAAAAAAAAAAAAAAAAGGAGAGTAAGGGCACAAAATGGTATGGCCCGCCACTAAACACAGCATGGACAGCAAAATCCTGGGTGCCTACCAGGCCATACACAAAAACACACAAAACCTATTATCATGCAAACTGATGACCCAAAAAGTAGGAGATATGTCATAAAAATGGGTATTGGGAATTAATGACGTATCGGTTAAATGGTTACCATTGTTGCCTATGGGTGATGGATAGCACTGTTAGGCATTCGTTACAGCCTACGTATTAAGTATATATATTGGGAGCTTTCCCGATTTATATACGTCAAATGTAGGCCAAAAAACTTGATGTGAACATCACCAAACATTTTGCATTGAATGTCCATGTCAGCCAAACAGCTGCTCTAAGAGAAACCGAACAATGCTCCTTGATATCTTCAGTTTTTAGAAAAATGTTGTGCTGGCAGAATAAACATATCTATAGATTTGTAGAAGACAGGTTCATGAAGCAGTAGAATTCTGATGCGGTTCTAGAGCTGACACGTCAAGGAGAACTGGCAGGAGAGACAAAGTGAAGGTAATGAAGTCAGCAGGCTGAGCGTTATTAGAAGAGACGTGTTACTGATAGCGTTAGTATGGTCTCCGCAGCCTGCTGATATTCCTGCTTCATTCTCCGCAGTACTTTGAGCTTTGGCTGAAGAGATGATTTTGTTGTTCAGCTGACTGATAACACAAAGTGCAGCAGGGAATGAGGAAAAATGTATTAAACTTGCTTTGTAAAGCTAGAGCATTTAGATTTGTGAATTGGTATTAACTATCATTTTGAAGGGAAAAGTAACTAAAAGCATTGACAATGTGAGTGTATGATAACACAATCCCATCAAGAGCAGGCATTCTAGTAGTCATGTCACTATTTTAATGGAGAAACCTGTTCTGCGATGATACAATTCCACCGCTAGTTTGTTAATTTGTTCATGCAGATTGATGAAATTGATAATACATCAATCTAAAAAGTTTTATTTTGTTCATCTTATTAGTCTCATTTTGAATTATCCAAACTGTCTCTTATGTTATTATATTATGTCATAATGATTCCATCGGCCTCATTTTTATTTGGGCAAAATTGATGAATGTGCAACAGCTTTATCCAACCAAATCACATGATGCCTGGATAATCTCTTGGTGCGTTTTATCTCAAGACTTCTAAAACTACCGTATCGGAAGAACAGAACTATTGTATGTCTCTGATTTGCCCTTTGTCACTTAAGACCCCTTTTAACCATAGTGTAGATGGCCTTTTTGTGAGATGACCCAATACGACATTAGAGCATTTTTCAATTTGACCAGGTTCATGGACTATTTTTTTTCTTAAGCAGAGGCAGATCTAGTCTACAAAACTAGTAATTGGTCACAATTTCCTTCTGAGCAGCTCTGCTCCTATGTCCTAGTGAAAGTTTGTTGTATAAATGCAATAAGGAAAGTAGATTTGTAGTTGCCCTACTGCAGCTCTTTATTATTTTGAGGGATCTATTTGTGGCATGGTGGACTACTAAAACCGATATATTATATCTGTCTCGTGTAGTCACTTAGTTTGGTATCTAATTAGCAAGTAAAATAATAGAGGAATAAAATATTGTCCCCTTTTGATTGCCAATGATGGGCCATGATGCTATTGAGTTGTGGAATGTATTGTTTACAATAACTGAAGAATTTACTTAATCTCTCTTTCTAACCGCTAAGATGTCAGGGTCGCTATTTACTGTGACTTCTAATGGGTTAAACAGCCTGGAACGTAGTCGTCTCCGATCCAGACCTTTGCAGGAAGGTATCAGCCCCTATAAAAAAAACAAAAGGCCGGCACCCACTGCATATGGTGTGGATTCACTCCTGTGCTCGCGCCATACTGTTAGGGTATGTGCACACACACTAATTACGTCCGTAATTGACGGACGTATTTCGGCCGCAAGTACCGGACCGAACACACTGCAGGGAGTCGGGCTCCTAGCATCATAGTTATGTAAGATGCTAGGAGTCCCTGCCTCTCCGTGGAACTACTGTCTCGTACTGTAATCCTGTTTTCAGTACGGGACAGTTGTCCTGCAGCGAGGCAGGGACTCCTAGCATCGTACATAAGTAGATAAGCCCTTAGAGTGCACATTAGCTGTATATGTACGGCAGCTGTCGCTAAGGGGTTAAGGAGCATCTATCTATGCTGTTGTTCTATGTCTTTGGACCAATAATTAAAGAATCATATGTTCCATATACAGTCATGAGAAAAATAAAGTACACCCTATTTGAATTCTATGGTTTCACGTGTCAGGACATAATAAGAAAAAAACATCTGGTCCTTAGAAGGTCTTAAAAATAAGGTAAATACAACCTCATATGAACAACAACAACACATAACAAATTACACTCTGTTATTATAGATTTAACAAAAACTAGGCCAAAATGGAAAAGCCATGTGTGAAAACCCCATTATTCTGCAATGTTGATCAAGAGGAAGGCAAAAACCCCAGAAGTCGAAAGCCAATTTTCCTCATCTTAGAGAAAAATTATATGGGCCATCTCCAGCCCAGTCAAGGATTCACAGAAATAAGAAGCAATGACATCAGCATTCCAATAAAGCGAATATTTTCATAGCTTGAAATAGGCTCACTTAGAGCCGAAACATTGCTGGTGTTTGTAGTATGGGGCAATAAAAATATTAAGCATTTTTGGAATGCTGACGTCAACGCTTCTTCCTGTGACCTCTTCTTTTTTCTTTTTTTATCGCGTCACAGGGAATCCCTGTGATGCAATCGAGGAACATACCTTATATGGGCAGACAGCCCAGTGTTCATTGAAGGACCCCAAGGCTGTCTGACAATATTTCCTGTTGTTAGGGCATACTTTGGTATGTAAATAAAAATTAAAAATCCCTCTATGAGATAAAAAAAAGTAAAATTAATAAAAAAGTAATGTTAAAACAAAAATCCGTAAAAGAAATACACACGAATGCACAATTTTGACAAAAATTATTAAATAGAAGTCCCAAAACAGAAAATAACATATACATATTTGGTATTGTTATGACCGTATCAACCTGCACAACAAGCTTATAGAATCATTTATGATGATCTGTGTATGCTTTAAAAAAAAAAAACAGGCAGTGGAACTAACTTTTATTTGGGCCATTTTTGCCAAAATAAAAATGTATCTACATGAAACGATAATATATATACACCCAAAAATTTCACCTACATAAAGTACAATTCGACCCACAAAAGTCAAAGTCTCATAGCTCTACATCGATCAAAAAATTAAAAAAGTTATGAGCGCCGGGAAGCAAAGGGGGAAAAAAGAAAAACATGGCTTGATCTTTAAGGGGTTAAACACGTGTGAAGGTTTGTTCTACTTACAAATTAAATCCCGTTTTTTTTATGTACTGCTAGGTGATAATACATCGCGAACGCATTATGTGAGTAAACAGACGGTCACCTGGTGCGTAGTACCGGCAGCATTGTTCTGGATGTAGAAGGTAAACGATGAACCACTGCAGTCGTCTGGGCTGAAAGTCTAAAGCCAGCATCCATTGATAAATTAAATGGCCCTTTCAGTACCAGTGAGCTTTTCAAATTGTCTGAACCTGCACATTTTTCATCCTGTTGACTCCATCCTTCGTCCTCTCCGGAGCATGAAATATACAGTAGTTTCACTGAAGACCGGTCTAAGACGGATGTAAACCATAATCTCAAACCTGATACGTGTCATGGTAAATTTTCCACATTGCTTATTGGCCTTTCCATTCTCACACCTGCACGTTTTTGATTCCTCGCAGGCACAGATTTCTTCGCTTGGTAAAATTGCCGGAAAATCTCAATATCCATTTTGTTTTCATAAACTATAATGATTGATTTTATCCACAAAATGTGAACTAGCTTTAGGTTTTCACCTATGTGGTACTGACAATGTTGTTTTATGCTGTGTAGCGGGATCATTCCGATTTTTTTATTTTCCATTTTGTGCTACTTCAGGTTGAGAATGATGTACTGCTTTCTGGGTAAACTCATTTTATTTTGTTGTGGAGGTGCATTTCAGTAAATCCTGAGCACCGGGCTGCAACTAATCATCATGTTTTGCTTCCCGGTTTGGAACATTGTTTTCTTAGCCAATCAGATCATTGCAATGTTCAAAGCAAGAGGAGATATGAGGGTTTTATTCTTGTTGGCGATGCTGTGATCTAGGCAGTGACAAGATATAAATAAAATAATGCAGACATTGTAGATCAGGAAAAATAAAAATGCCAAGTACAACGCAGGCATAGACCTGTATAATATACAATAAGGACTCATTCACACAATTGTAGTTTATACTTCATATTTATCTCTGTATATCCGTATTTAAATAAGCAATCCAATTTTTTTCTATACACAGTATCTGTATATAATAGAATTTACACCCACTTTTACAACCATAGTTTGGTCTGTTTTTTGAATCTGCGTTTTTGCACGTTCACAACAAATTGTTACAAGGACAATGAGGGAGATTTGTTATCCGATTTATGCCAGTCTTCTGGCGGAAAAAAATAGCACATGCCTGTTTTGCGCAAAGCTTTGTAGCTTTCTTTTATGTTCTGCCACTCTCACCATTATTCTAAAAAGGAGGATTAGGCCTCATTCACACGACAGGGTTTCCCGTCCGGGTGCCGGCCATTCATAAATCGGCCGGCACCCGGCTGCATTAGGAATAATAGACCCCTAATGGGGCTATTCACACGACCGATTTTTTTGACGGCCGGGAAAACCGGCCGCCCGGCTCCCATAGAAGTCTATGGGGCCGGGTAATACACGGCCATCACCGGAATGTGTCCCGAGTGATGGCTGGGTTTTCCGTGGCTTGCGCTCTATCTCCTCCTCCTCACAGCGCAGAGTGCATGTGAGGAGGAGGAGTTGATGCCATTCGGACGAATGGCTACACTGTACACTGTGTGGCAGGGCCGGCGTGTACAGCAGGTGGAAGGGAGCGCTGCGCTGGCTCCCTTCCCCTGCTTGTTAAAAGCGCCCTGGCCCGGCGACACCTTCCATGGCGCCGCTAGCAGCTGCTGCGGCTGCTACTACTGTAGCGACGCCACTATAGCAGAGCAGGGAGGTATCTCCCCGCTCTGCTATGTGCTAGCCCCACTTTAGCTCCTTGAAGGAGCGGAATCCCCGTGTTTTCGGGGATTCCGCTCCTGGACAGAGCGCTTGATGTCTCTGTCCATATCTGGGCAGTGACATCAGGGGAAACTCCTGAAGCGGAATCCCCGAACACCTGGGGATTCCCCTTCAGGAGTTGCCGCTGATGTCACTGTCCATATCTGCCCGGCCCGGAACGGATGCAAAACTTTATGCAAAATGGCCGATTTTACCGGCCGACACTCGGGCTCGGGCGGGACCCGGTCGTGTGAATCCCGCCTAAGGCACAGCCGGAGGGGCGAGGCCAACCGGTTTAATATAATTTATTTCACAAATTGGCGTAAATTATAGCGGAAATCTATGAGCTGGCGTAGATTTCACATTGTGGTGCACGGACAGCCCAAGATGCGCCTCTCGTTATACTGTGTGTCGGCTCCCTGCTCCACCATTGTATTCAACTGTATCTGGGTCCTGAGGGTGCAGATACAGTTGAAACCGGGATATGCCGCAGGCCTCCTGGGACAGCGAGACCATGCACAGGATCTGGGACTGTCCCGCTAAATCCGGGACTGTTGAAACAGTAGCCACATATACACAAGCCTGATGCACCACGTGATGTTGGTTACAAATATCACAGAATGATGTTTTATAATACCATTTGACTCATCTTTTTTTAAACCCTGCATATAGTCTGAGGTTTCCTAAAGTAGGATTTATGATGCTTACGGTAAAACACCTGCAAATACCTATTTTGTTTTTCCACTGTGCGGTCAATGCCTCCTCTGCAGTTAAATAGAAGTAAATGAGAATTCCTCAAATATGACAGCATGCTTTTTTAAGTCTTCCTGAGAACAGATGTGGTGTGTCTTCAGTTTTAAAGTAGTTCAGCGCTTTTTTTCAGAATTTAATTAAATTCTACATAAAAAGAATAGGTAGTGGATGATTGATTTAGTATTATGACATTGTTCTATCGGAAATGTCTGCCATGCTCTTATCATTGCCCAGATGGTATGTTGAATGTTGGGGGAACGTACAGATTCCATGTAGATTTTCCTTTGGTCTGATTTAAACTCGAGCCTCAGTGTAGCAATTCAGCAGGACTAACCACTGAGCCGGTTTAGGATTACTTTGTTGCATTCGTATCACATGTTACGTTTTAACTGTAGGATTTCACTTAAACCTAAAATTGTCACGTCCGTGGATTCTATTTTAATACATTTTTTTTCTTTTTTCTTTCCAGGTCCTAACATCATGTCGAGCTTTTATATTAACTGCTCGAGTTCCAACCAAGGTAGGTTCCTCTTTTTATACTACTTGCTGCTTTTTTTTTTTTCTTGTGTTTCGGACCGTTGAACTGACTACTGTAGTTTCAGGATATTGTAGAACCTATAAACACATACTTTTATGCCTGAAGGTGTTGAGATGTTTCCCTGAGAAGATATAATGGCACTTCAGTTTCATGAAGTTTTGCAAAGTCCATAACAGTGCTGTTTGGGTAACCCATTAAAACAACTGTCCAGTCTGAGGACTAGACATTTTTTTTCTGGGCCTCCCGTGAGGTATCTAAAAAGTAATGGTGGGCCATAAAAAATAAAATGATCACTCGTATTGCCTCTCCCAGCTTCAGAAAGGGAGCTGACAGGCAGACTAGGGACTGAAATCACCAGATGTATCTGCTAATCTATTCACTTCTAATTGCAGCACAGTGTAGGGGACATCTCAGACTACCACTTCCCAATGCCACCACCAGGAACACAATAGCTTTACCTATTAAGGAAAGAGTGTCCGAGGTGAATGTAGCTAGTCATGCCTGACGTCCTAGGCAAAGTGACTGTCCGACCCCTTTAAGCTAATGTTGAGGCATAACCGCATTTGCCTTAACATCAGATGTGTTGATATACAAATCATCCCATCTGTGGCTAACAATCGTTCCAAATTCAAAGTCACTTAGACTGTATTTCTTCCCTATTCTACTGTTTGGTCATGTGTGCACATCAACTCTTGACCTTGAATACATGTATAAAACCTGGCCATACACGTCCGGATGTATCCCTTCAGATTTAGACAATCTAATGTGTATATGGGCAGCCAGTTGGTTCCCAGACGTCTTTTATGGGGACACAAGGATCAGTTGTGTTGCATTGTAACCTTCCCGATCCTCTGTACCCCTGGTAGATAGAAAAGCGGCAGAGGTGTCTGTCAACATATGAATAATAAGTGGTGAGATATGATGAGAAATTGATTGCTTCAATTGCCTTTGCTCAGGCTTTGAGATGTTTAGGTTGAATGATTTCCCGTCGTCGCTGTAGCGCTGGCAAAAGTCCATAATTCAACTGTGAGAAATAGATGATAAAATAGTAAAAGCGTAACGGCATGCATTGTTCTTTCACTCACAAAGTTATTGTGGTATTTTTCATCACTCTGCAAAGTGTTTCATTTTCTCTTTAGGGATTTCTCCGCTAAAAATAAAATTGCTGCAATTTTTTTAAAATTAAACTGGGCCAAATCAAAAGAACAGTTTTTAAATCGTTTGACTTCGTTCTAGGTTTTTATAGTAAAACAAAAATGGCATCACACACAACTAATCAGATAATATGACAACTTATCAGCATTTGGTCACATTGTTTCGATACTTTTCTTTAGTCTGAAAATGTATTTTACGTGTCAGAAATGATCCTTGTTTTTTAGTTTTGATCACCCCAATAATAGCATTTAACAATGACTGTCAAGGAATTTTCACAGTAGTTCTATGCAATTTCTAACCTATGGGGTTAACAGATCAGTGTTATGAAATTTGAGTCATATTTAGACTTCTTGAGACTTGTGCTTTAGTTAAAGAGGCCCTGTCACCAGTTTATAACTGCCCTATCTCCTACCTAATCTAATAGGTGCTTTGATATAAATCACTACTGTGTTTTGTTTTTTTTTAAAAACATTTATTTTTGACCAAGTTATGAACATTTTAAGATTTATTACAATTTGCTCTTAATGCCCAACTGGGCGTGTTTTTACTTTTCACCAAGTTGGCGGTGAAAAGATAAGTGTATGACGCTGACCAATAAGTGACCAATCAGCGTCGTACACTTCTCCTCATTCCAGCGCAGCTTGATCCACAGCGCAGTGTGATCTCGCGAGATCACGCTGTGTCGTCACTTCATCCCGACGAAAAAAAAAAACAGTCGTCATCTACATCAAAGCGCCCATTAGATTAGGTAGGAGATACGGCAGTTATAAACTGATGACAGGGCCTCTATAAACTGAATGCCCGCCCTTGGACAACTTTTCTTTTTCCATTTTTTTTTCATCAATATAGTCCATAATTCTGGGCTGATTAATTTCTTGACATATCTTTATATTGATCAAAGCTCCATTTTTTTTTAACTGTGCCTTTCAAGTTTTTAGCATAGAGGTAGAGCTAAATTCTGGCTGCCTGCAGACTTCAAGGGTGAGCTTAGGAGGTTACCTCAGATTTGTTTTATTATTGTGTTCAATGTATAAAATGTATGCTTTAAACTCTTATGCTTCCTCTAGTGGTGACTGCAGGTAGCCTGAATTGTACCATTTAACTGTATAGCTTTGCACAGGATTTGAAGCTCTGTATCAGGAAAACGGAACTCTAAGCCCTATAAAGATATACTAAGAAACCTATTGGATCAAAATTATAGATCGAAATGTGATGGTTTTAAATGAAGGAATGGATAGCGTAGTTGACTGTGCTATTCATTTCATCAAAACGACAGAAACCTTACACAACGGTGACAAACGGAAACCATTTGCACCGGATCCGTCACCATTGAAATCAATGGTGATTTGTTTCAGTTTGGATTCCGTTCATGGGTTACCCTGACGGAAAGCTCAGACGGAACCCATGAACGGAGTCCCGGCGAAGATATGACCGAAGCCTTAGTTGTCAAGAGCATTATCGGATTGAACCTGTCGTTTTGGTCTCCCAGCGTGCCCATCGTGGTGTTTGTCGTATCTTACTCTATCTGTGCACACCTTTCTGACATTTCACATTTATTCTTTTCCAAATCTCCTCCATACATAGCTTAGTTTTCACCCATTTTTTGGCCAAATTTTTTTTTTTTAACTTTCTCATTCATTCAAATTCACACACCCCGATTTCTTCTGTTACTCCGTTCATGTCCTAATCTTAATACCTTCCATAATTGAAAGGCCGAGAGTGGAACATTGATATTTGCGAAGGAACATCACTTTCTTTTTATTCTCTTCCATAATTCCAAGGTCGAGTGTAGTGATATTTGTTACAAACTGTATATTCACAAAGAAATTTGTTAATCAAATTTTTTTTTCATATTTTTAGCTTGAACTTACATTCAGTTATTTGGAAATTCAAGGCATTATTTGCAGCAAACCGGGTCATGTAAGTATTATACCTTCTTAGCTGGGAAATTAATAAACTTTACAAAGTTGTCCCTGACACTTCTTCACAATTGGAGTTTCTTCATAATCTTCGTATTAACCTATTGTATAAAAATTTTGCTTTTTATTTGTTAAATTCAATAATCTTATGTGTAATTAATTATTAAACAGGACACTTTACAATGTAATTCTAAACGTTCTTGAATAATCGGTTTCCTTGTGGAGAATTTATTATTGCTGTGTGGCTCGCTATCATGCATAATATGCTTACGCGCAGTAATATTTCTCTAAAGTCCCCGATTTTTGGTTATCTACCGCATTTGAATACTTACCAAGGTCCATTCTGTAGCACTAAAAATAATACTGGGATTGATAACGTCCTTTGCATTTAACATCCAGAGAATGAAATATAATTGGGGTGATTCATTCTTCCTGTGAGATGAAGCAGCACCCACATCCGTGTAGCGGGCATTCACGTATTCCTTGACAGAATGTATGTTTGGTGGCTCAGAGGCACTTTATTCTGTCCCTTACCTGTCACATCTCCAGTGGATTGCTGCTTACTACTTCTAGATACTGCAGTCTCTGGATATATACTTGGTGAAATAATAGTGCTGTAGCATGGCAGTCTCTAGTAAATGAAGAACCTAATAAGAACTTCACATCTCCATATAATAGTCATACGTTTTTTAATGAACGAAACCACCTACTATCTCCCTGACAAGCTATATGCGATTGATGTTTTCTCTTATTTGACTGGAAAACAGTAATAATAACATAGAAACTTTTTTTTTTTTTTTTATTGCTCCAATGCATTTAAAATAAAATAAAAAGCAACGGTTTTGAGTAGTCTTGATAAAAAAAATATATTCGCGTTTTGTGTCTACAGCTCCTATGCAGAACATTGTGTCTCCATGGTAACCTGTAAAGTCTGATCCTGCAGTCAACGCTGCTTTCCATCGGACTCTTACTACTTTATAACAAACCAAATGTTTGTTAGTAAGAAGTAGGGTACAGATGGATATCAATGACTGCAGGATCAGATTACACTGGGTTTATACTTCGTCTGATACCATGGAGACACATAGGTTTCCATAGGTGCTGTAGACACAAAATTGTAGATTTGTGATGGACTATTTTGTAAAGTTGCTCCATTTATGATGCATTAAATATGAAAAATTGTTGAGAAGGTGGATCTTCACTTTAAGAATATTTACTTTAAGGGTTTGTTCACATTGAATGCAGTTATCCTTTGTTTTGGGGTTTTCTGGTAAACGGATATCAATGATTTCATCTCTTGAATTCAAAAATATTCTATATAGTATACAATCTAATATCACGACTGTAGCAGTTTTGAAAGACCCTTCGAGGGATGGATTCAACACCATAAAAGACAAGACAGTTAAAATATTTCATATCTTTTCCAGAGAAATAAGAGGTTGTCTCTACCAAATCTGGTCCATGGGAATGTGTATAGTGAAAATAACTCCAAATGAGGTGACCTTCTCGACCGAATTATATCCCATATTACAGTGTAATTCCGGGTACATCACTTTTACGTTATTCTTTAATTACGTCTCCAGAAATATTCAGCTTGATATATGAACCAGCTGTGGGGTCTTTGGCTTTCAAAGATTTTCTCTGTCGGATATATTTATTTTTAATGTGGTTTCAGAAAACACTTTAGAATTTTACGGTTTCTGGTGGAAATATCCCACTTAGCCCAATTCCTCTACAAAAACTCCACTTTGCCTATCTATTAACCCTTCTGTCTCTATGCACATTACCAACTTTATTCTACTTAGGCGAAATTCACACAAAGGTGTGCATTTTGCGCACGCAAAAAACACAGCGTTTTTTGCGCATTGCAGTTCCGTTTGTCATAAGTGTTTGGTGTGTGGCTGCGTGATTTTCACGCATATGCCATCCTTATGACACGCGGTTTTGAGGTTTAGAAAGATAAATGAAGGAGGTGGTTTTATTTTTCCCTTAATTTCTTGATCTACTGTTGCGCGACACACGGAAGTGCGTCCGTGTGCTGCACGTGATTTTCACAAACCCATTGACTTTATTGGGTGCATGATGCGCAAAATATGCTCAAGCATAGGACATGTCGTGAATGTCACGCAGCGGACACACGCTGCGTGAAAAACACGGAATGGCTTAATGTCCCCTTTGACTTACATAGGTCTGTACGACGCACGTGATTTTCGCGCGCCTATCACGGACGTGAAACACGTTCGTGTAAATAAGGCCTTACTTGCATTCCATCACTACAATGCCAGACATTGCACTATATGGAGATGAGGAAAAGGTTGCCCAACAAGGTATTAACTAGGGGGCCATTATAAACTGGCCACTAAGTGTATAACTGTATGACATGTGTATAACACTTATTCAGCCCTGACCCTGAGATCAAAAAGAAGAAAGAAACCTAATGGACCCACTATGGGTCAATGGAAACCACTAGGATCTGCTGTAAAAGAGATAATTTTTCTTCTTGTAAAAATGTAACTTATTACACAAGTGTATAGGAGCCTTAGCTTTAAGGTCACCTATTGGCATAGGCCTCTTGTGCCAGCCCAAGGTGTAGCTCAGGTTTGACTCAAACATAAAACTCAGTTACTATATGCTCCTGTGCCAACCACTGAGCTTCAAGACAACCGTACAACTGTATAAAATATTATATGAATGAAACTTGTTTATTTTGTGTAACTAATTTTGTGCAACTTTGTCTTAAAGGGTTTGTCCTATTTTGAAAACCCATTTTCATATACTCAATTAGGCCTCCGTCACAAACGCTTTTATTTTGTGTTTCTAAGAAGCATTTCAAGTGGTTTTAATGTCTTTTATATGCATTAGTGGTTTAAGTTTTCATTTTGGGCCATTTTGTACATGCGCTTTTCATGGATGCCTAGAGGATGCCTAGAGCATGCTGAGTTTTGAAAAAATGCCACTCACCCCAAAAACACAAACGTTCTGTATGTAGGCGTTCTCATATTTAACTATAGACTTTAGACATGAAAGTAACATCCTGCTGCACTGTTTTTGAGTAAATGCGTGTGAATCCAGGGAATTATGAGTTAATACAGGGAAGCCCTCTGTTCAGGATCCTTATCTCTTGGCCAGAGTGGGGAGCTGTTACAAAGAGCATCTCTTGCTCTGTAGGACCTGTCCTGTATTATTCAGAATAGCCATTGATTGAATGGGCACCGTGTAATGCCTAATCTCCCCTGTAGTTGTGCTGCAGGAAACTGAACGGTAACTACGAGGTTTCCCCACAGATTACAGCTGATTACTGGAGATCCCGGCTGGGTACACATTGTGATTAGCTTATTGTCAAGGGACTGTTCTAACCTGTTCGAATTGTCCAAAGCGGACTACACCTTTTAAGCAGAAAATGACATATTTTTCCCCTAGCATGTGCTGTGCAAGTATGACATTGAGAACTTGCCACCTTGCATCCGGTTCCTGCCTCTCCTTTTATTAATGAGGGTGTGTAGTGTCTCACTATATTAATCCTTGCATGTCTATATGCACAGGGTATTTGATCTAGTCCTGAACGTGATCTGAATTTACATACCTCTTGTTGCAGGCAGCATTTTTAGTAATGTAGTGAACTTTTTTTTTTTTTTTTTACACAAGATTTCAATTAAAGCATTCCTGCAGCCAAAAAATAAAGCTTGACTGTGCTCCTGAATTCTTGTGTGCAGTAAATGCGTGCACTGGGGACATCGGTGAAGGAGGAAGCAGCTGCGTCTCCTCTTATGTTCAATAGAAGGCAATTTAGCAGGCAGTCTGGGCTTCACTGCAGGTTTCATATGAATCTCTGAAAATATACCGTCCATTTCGGAAATCTCAATCCGTACCAAGTTAAGCAAGCTTGGTGCTGCAGCGTTTGTTATGCAATCATCTACTCTGTGATTATTTTTTTTTATCTATTACTCAAATATATGCTTTTTAATAAATTATACGTTTAAATATGTCCCTTTCCCTTATGTATTCTGTTTACAATGTGTCTTGCAGCTTGTAGTTGAAACTGAAAAGGGCAACATATCGTTGAAGATGGTTTCTTCTGATGATGTGAATGAAGTCATAGCACACATTGGCACGTGTCTTCGAAAGATATTCCCTGGACTCTCCCCTGTGTACGTACTATAAGTTATTAGTATGCGGATGGCTTTATGCAATTTTTATGTTGTGCAGACAAGCTGGTTTGCTATTGCCTGATGAATGTGATCTGGCCGAGTGTTTTAAATGTTAGACTGTGCAAGAGAGTGTGCCCTGATCACTGGGTGCAAGAGAGTGTGCCCTGATCACTGGGTGCAAGGGAGTGTGCCCTGATCACTGGGTGCAAGGGAGTGTGCCCTGATCACTGGGTGCAAGGGAGTGTGCCCTGATCACTGGGTGCAAGGGAGTGTGCCCTGATCACTGGGTGCAAGGGAGTGTGCCCTGATCACTGGGTGCAAGGGAGTGTGCCCTGATCACTGGGTGCAAGGGAGTGTGCCCTGATCACTGGGTGCAAGGGAGTGTGCCCTGATCACTGGGTGCAAGGGAGTGTGCCCTGATCACTGGGTGCAAGGGAGTGTGCCCTGATCACTGGGTGCAAGAGAGTGTGCCCTGATCACTGGGTGCAAGGGAGTGGGCCCTGATCACTGGGTGCAAGGGAGTGGGCCCTGATCACTGGGTGCAAGGGAGTGGGCTCTGATCACTGGGTGCAAGGGAGTGGGCCCTGATCACTGGGTGCAAGGGAGTGGGCCCTGATCACTGGGTGCAAGGGAGTGGGCTTTGTTGTTTTTTGTTTTGCATTGCTTCCTCACCAGTAGCTTCATTATAAAATTATGTTATAAATATATTATATTTGTGTTCCTTGATTTGATTAGAAAAGGAAATGGCAGACATCATTATGTGCTGCAATCTAGCAGGATTGACTGCAACAATGAGACAAAGCAAATAATTCATCATTGCATGACAGTTTATTACAAATGTGGGAATTATGAAACTTGAAAAGCAGAATAATTGTAATTATTAGCCAACTATCTGCCACTCCACACATTTACCTGGATGTAATATCACACACAAATGTTGACAAATTATAGAAATATCTGTTTTTTTCCTGTTAATCTTGTAGTTTTATACAATGCATTCATTTCACTTTTAACTATTCTGTATGTCTACAAAAGTACCTTTAATTTGTCTTTCATATACATGGCAGATTTCAGGATATGATCGAGGAAACCGTGTAAAGATAGCGATGAGTTAACATATTTTATCTATATTTTGCTTGATTTATAGCACTTCTAGGATGCAGACATTGCTTATCTCAACTGCGTCAGCATTTTTGTGATATACTTTTATAGGGAGTATATGCAAATGATATAGAGCAATGTCACCACATTATAAGTGCCCTATCTCCTACATAATCTGATCGGCGCTGTACTTCAGAACACTGGCTCTTGGTAACCCGGTTCAAATAAGTATAATTTCCCTATGCGCTGAAAACGTTTTTTTTTTTCCAAAACCTAATTTGGAGCACTTGTATTTACAATTAAACATTTCAGGCTGAGAAGAATCTGACTATAGAGTTCTTTATTGGTGTTACGGATATCAAGATGAGAAAAATGTCTTACCCGTAATCACTTCTTTGTCTCGCACAAGTTCTGAACTCCCAGAAGCATTGAAATATATACAGTATTTGTATATACATTTTTTTTTATCAGCTACATTTTCTGAGGTTTCTACTGCTTCTGTGCTACACAGCCACCCTCCATATCAAACTGTTAAAGATGGACAAAGCATTCTGTGTTTTCATATGACCATTTAAAGAGGCTCTGTCACCAGATTATAAGTGCCCTTTCTCCTACATAATCTGATCGGCGCTGTAATGTAGATAACAGCAGTGGTTTTTATTTTGAAAAACGATAATTTTTGAGCAAGTTATGAGCAATATTAGATTTAGTTTCTTAACCCCTTGAGTACCCAGCTCATTTTGGCCTTGAAGACCAGACCCATTTTTTCAAATCTGACATGTATCACTTTATGTGGTAATAACTCCGGAATGCTTTTACCTATCCAATTGATTCTGAGATTGTTTTCTCGTGACACATTGGACTTTAGTTTAGTGCAAAAATTTGGTCGATAAATTCATTCCTTATTTGTGAAAAACACCAACATTTAGCGAAAATATGAAGAAATTATGATTTTTCCCATTTTAAATGTATCTGCTTGTAAAACAGATGGTAATACCACACAAAATAGTTACCAATTAACATATCCCATATGTCTACTTTATGTTTGCATCGTTTTTTGAACATTCTTTTATTTTTCTATGACCTCACAAGGCTTAGAACTTTAGCAGCAATTTCTCATATTTTTAAGAAAATTTCAAAAAGCGATTTTTTCAGGGACGAGTTCAGTTCTGAAGTGGTTTTGAGTGCCCTATATATTAGAAACCCCCATAAAACACCCCATTTTGAAAACTGCACCCCTCAAAGTATCTAAAACAGCATTCAGAAAGTGTTTCAACTCTTTAGGCGTTTTACAGGAATTGAAGGAAAGTAGAGCTGAAATTTTCAAATTTCATTTTTTTTTACAAAATTCATATGTAATACATTTTCTTCTGTACCACAGAAGGTTTTACCTGAGAAACGCAACTCAATATTTATTGCCCAGATTCTGCAGTTTTTAGAAATATCCCACATGTGGCCCTAGTGCGCTAATGGACTGAAACACAGGCCTCAGAAGCAAAGGAGCACCTCTTGGATTTTGGGGCCTCCTTTTTTCAGAATATATTTTAGGCACCATGTCAGGTTTGAAGAGGTCTTGTGGTGCCAAAACAGTGGAAACCCCCGAAAGTGACCCCCATTTTTTAAACTACACACCTCAGGGAATTTATCTAGGGGTATAGTTAGCATTTTGACCCCACAGGTATTTTGCTATATTTTCTGGAGTTAGTCTGTGAAAATGAAAATCTACTTTTTTTCTGGAAAAACGTAAAAATTTCTAATTTTTGCAAGAAATAAAGGAGAGAAAGCACCCCAACATTTGTAAAGCAATTTCTCGCGATTACGGAAATACCCCATATGTGGTAATAAACTGCTGTTTGGACCCACAGCAGGGCTCAGAAGGGAGGGAGCGCCATTTGGATTTTGGAGCTCTGATTTTACTGGAATGGTTTTCAGTGCCGTGTCACGTTTGCAACGCCCTGGAGGGACCTAAACAGTGGAATCCCCCCAAAAGTGACCCCATTTTGGAAACTATACCCCTCAAGGAATTTTTCTAGTGGTATAGTTATCATTTTGACCCCACAGGTTTTTTGCTGAATTTATTGGAATTAGTCTGTGAAGATGAAAAGAGACTTTTTTTTGGAAAAAACACAGAATTTTCTAATTTTTATAAGGAATAAAGGAGAAAAAGCACCTCAACATTTGTAAAGCAATTTCTCCTGATTACGGAAATACCCCATATGTGGTAATAAACTGCTGTTTGGACCCATGGCAGGGCTCAGAAGGGACGGAGCACCATTTGGATTTTGCAGCTCAGATTTTGCTGAATTGGTTTCTGGGGGCCATGTCGCGAGTCCCTGAAGTACCAGTACAGTAGAAATTCCCCAGATGTGATCCCAATTTGGAGACTATACCCCTGAAAGAATTAAATTAGAGGTGTAGTGAGCATTTTGAGCCCTCAGGTGTTTTATAGATTTTATTAGAATTGGTCCGTGAAATATAACCTGTAGCTTTAGCTCAGAATTTTTCATTTCCACAAGGAATACAGGAGAAAAGACACCCCAAAATTTGTTACACAATTTCTCCTGATTACGGAAATACCCCATATGTGGTTGTAAACGGCTATTTGGACATACGGCAAGAGTCTAAACGGAAAAAGTGAAATTTCGTTTTTGGAGTGGAGATTTTACAAAATTTGTTTTTGACGCCATGTTGCATTGCGCTGAGGTACCAGTACAGTGAAAACTCCCGAGAAGTGACCCCATTTAGGAAACTACACCCCTCAAGGAATTCATCTAGAAGTGTAGTGAGCATTTTGACCCCCAAAGGTTTTGCAGAAATTAGTGCACAGTGGATGTTGCAGATTGAAAATTGACATTTTCCACATATATGCTATTTCAGTGCCCAATGCGTTGGGCCCAGCTTGTACCACTGGAGACATACGCCCCATAAATTGTTAAGCGTTTCTCCAGAGTACGGTAATACCCCATATGTGGTCATAAACCGCTGTTTGGGCACACTGCCAGGCCCAGAAGGAGCGCCATTTGGCTTTTGGAGCGCAGATTTTGCTTGGTAGTAGTTTTGTTTAGTGTTTTACTGGTGTTTCAGTTTATAATGTGGGGGCATATGTAATCTGTGCGGAGTACATACATTTTTTGCGTGACACACTGTCGTTTTTATTGGTACCATGTTTGGCTACGCGCGACTTTTTGATCACTTTTTATTCCATTTTTTTGGAAACAACGTGACCAAAAAAGGAAATTCTGCCATTTGTTTTTTATGGTATTTTTTTTACGGTGTTCACCGTGCGGGATAAATAATATGATATTTTTTTAGGTCAGGCCGATACGAACGCGGCGATACCTATTATGTCTAGTTTTTGTCTTTTTTTTCATTTTTTTTCTAATTATAAAGGGCTTGATCAGGGAAACAAGGCGATTATTGTTTTTATTACGTAAAACTTGTATTTATTTATTTATCGAAAACTTTTTTTTTACTTTTTTTTCACTTTTTATTTTACACATACTAGGGGACTGGAAGATCTGATCTTCTGATCCCCTGCACAATACACTGCACTACTTCTGTATGTACTGATGTAGTGCAGTGTATTGTAACTGTCACTTTACAACTGACAGTTGAGCCTATTACGTCCTGCCTTGGGCAGGACCTAATAGGGTCCCGTACCTGGCAACCAGGAAGCCGTTGCTAGGCTTCCTGGTTGCCATTGCAACCATCAGAACCCCGCGATTTTTCGCGGGGGGGGCAATGGGGTGCAGAGGGAGCCCCCTCCCTCTGTATCAATCACTTAAATGCCGCTGTCGCTATTGACAGCGGCATTTAAGGGGTTAAACTACAGCGATCGGAGAGGACAGTGATCGCTGTAGTTGCAGTGGGATGTCGGCTGTATATTACAGCCGACATCCGATGAAGATGGAGCGAGCACAGCTCCTGTGCCCGCTTCATTCTCAGGGCGTTACTATACGCCCATTTTCGGGAAGGGGTTAATAAAAAGTGTTTGTTTTTTTTTTTACACTGCTTTCTCTGATCTCCTCACGGATCTCACAGAAATGAGGAGATCAGAGAAAGTGACAGGAGCTTTCTCCTGCAGACGACGTCACAGACGGCTGTGATTGGTCAGTCTTCAGAGACTGACCAATCACAGCAATCGCCGGCATTGGGGACTGCTAATTGGTCCCCAGGCCGGTAGCAGAGACGGTTAGCTGTCAATGACAGCTGCCGCCGCTGTTCTGTCACTATGTGATTTCACATAGTGACAGTTTATTCCTGCGCCGTAATAGTACGTCGAAGGTACGCTGGCATAAGTGGCCAGCGACGTACTATTACGTCAAAGGTACGCAAGGGGTTAATGCCCAACTGGGTGTGTTTTTACTTTTGACCAAGTGGGTGTTGTAAAGAAGTGTATGAGGCTGACCAATCCGTGACCAATCAGTGACATACACTTCTCATTGTTCCAGCCCAGCATGATCCACAGCCCAGAGTGATTGTGCAGTGAAAGAAGCTGGGCTGGAATAATGAGAAGTGTATGTCACTGATTGGTCAGCCTCATACACTTCTTTACAACACCCAGTTGGTCAAAAGTAAAAACACGCCCAGTTGGTCTTTAAGAAACTAAATCTAAAATTGCTCATAACTTGCTCAAAAATGATCGTTTTTCAAAATAAAAACCACTGCTGTTATCTACGTTCCATCGCCGATCAGATTATGTAGGAGATAGGGCACTTATAATCTGGTGACAGAGCCTCTTTAAGGTGAAAATATGCCTCTGAAGCTTGGGCTGGATGCCTGTATTAATATTAAGAGTTATGGTTACTGGATTTCTGGACACGAGTCATTGCGCCAGGGTTATTAGATTTCTGGAGGTGGGTCGTTGCTCCAGGGTTACTAGATTTCTGTTGATGGGTTGTTGTTCCACGGTTACTAGACTCCTGGAGATGGGTTGTTCTTCCAGGGTTAGGGCTTATTCAGACGAACGGGAAATACGTCCGTGCAACGCGCGTGATTTTCACGCGCGTTGCACTAACCTATATTAGTCTATGGGGCAGTGCAGACAGTTGCGTGATTTTTACGCTGCGTGAGTCCGCTGCAAAAAAGTCACGACATGTCCGTTCTTTGGGCGTATTTCGCGCATCACGCACCCATTGAAGTCAATGGGTGCGTGAAAATCACGCGCACCACACGGAAGCACTTCCGTGGGACGAGCGTGATTCGCGCAACAGCTGTCAAACTATGAATGTAAACAGAAAAGCACCACATGCTTTTCTGTTTACAAACATCCAAACGGAGTGTCATAATGGCGGCTGCGCGAAAAGCACGCAGCCGCGCACCATACGGGGCTGACGCACGGAGCTGTCAAGTGCCTTTTGCGCGCGCAAAACGCCGCATTTTTTGCGTGCGCAAAACGCACACGCTTGTGTGAATCCGGCCTTACTAGATTCCTAAAGATGGCTCGTTGTTCCAGGGTTACTAGATTTCTGTTGATAGGTTGTTGTTCCAGGGTTACTAGATTTCTGTTGATAGGTTGTTGTTCCAGGGTTACTAGACTCCTGGACATGGGTGGTTGCTCCAGGGTTACCAAATTTCTGGACATAGGTCGTTTCTCCAAGGTTACTAGATTTTTGGACATGGGTCGTTGCTTCAGGGTTACTAGATTTCTGGACATGGGTCGTTGCTTCAGGGTTACTAGATTTCTGGCTAAATTTTCAGTCAGGAAGAATTTTTTTCCCCTAAAGTGAGGAAAGTTGACTTTTGCCTAATGGAGGTTTTGCCTCCCTGTGGATCAACATTGCAGGAGAGTAGGCTGAACTGGGTGGACATTTGTCTTTTTTCAGCCTTCCAAACTATGTTACTATGAAGGGTTGCCCCACAAACATTGATATTAAAAGTGTTTTCCACAGTCAATTGATGACCTGATTGTTATTGCCCTAAAGATAATAATTTATCATTAATCTGTCAGGTGGTAAGCCAATATTGATGGGAACATCACAGCATGTGTGTCCAGCATACTATTCATTTTTACATTTTGACAAAATGTTTTTTAGAAATGTATTTCTTTTTTTACAGAAAAATTATGAAGAAAGTAACCATGGAACCATCTGACAGACTGGCAAATCTACAATCTCTGTGGGATAGTCAGACTGTAGCAGAAGTGGGCCCCTGTGGTATGGAACAAATCATTCAACTAAATACTACTCAACACATTGAGATTAAAATGGAATTTAACATAATTGTAATTATTAAAAGAAGAAAATCTCCTCTTGTGGTTTTTTGTACTTTTTAGGTGGGTTTTCACAGATGTATGCGTGTGTTTGTGACTGGCTCTCGATGCCGTACAGAGAAGAAGTACAGTGGGTAAGTCAATAAAGAAATATTTAGACTGTGCATAAAAAGCAAATCTTGACAAAAGGGTTAATTCAGCCATCAAGAGACCTAATGTACAAAGCTTGTGTTTTTGCATTCATACCACTGCGTGTTTATCAGGATTTGCGGATCATTGGTTAACAAAATGTATGCACGGGTAATGAGAACCATTTCTGTAGGAATCTGTTATCCATGTTCTTAACTTTGCTTTTTCTCAATTAAATTTTTATAAAAGTGACCTTAATGTGTTCATTTTCATTCACCAAATTGACCGTTTTAATGAAAAGTTATTGTTTTAATTTTTGTAGGATGTAGATACAATATACTTAACACAAGATACAAGGGAACTAAATTTGCAAGATTTCAGTCATCTAGATCACAGGTAATTGTACCTAATAAATCTTAAAACGTAAATTTGTGTTTTTTTACTTATCTGTTAATATGCGTTGTGGTCAGTTTCGATCAATATTGTTTTTTGCAGCAAAATAAACTGAAGATCAGTTGTGTTCAATTTGGTGTCTGTTTAGTCTTGAGAAATTGTAAAGAAAGCGCTTTCACTGCACAAACTGGTATGGTTTTTTTTTTTTGTTTTTTTTTTCATTTTTAGTCCTGTCTATTCAGATTTTGAATCTATTTTTAGTACTAGCCTATTGTAGGTTTGTATGGCCAATAGGGATATCATAGTATCATAGTTTGTAAGGCAGAAAAAAAGACACGTCCATATAGTTCAGCCTATTAATCTGTAATGTTGATCCAGAGGAAGGCAAAACCTCATGAGGCAAAAGCCAGTTTTCCTTATCCTAGGAAAAAATTCCTTCTTGAATCAAATATGGCAATTAGAATACATTTCTGGATCAACAACACATCTACAGTAATCTAGTAATCATAACTTATCTCTTGTGAGCATTGCAACATTCCCAAATCACTTTAGTTGCAAGGTTGCATGTTACTTTTTCAACATAGAAATAGTAGAATTTGTGACTCCATCTTTTGAGTCCGATGTGATTTTTAAGTTTTCATGTAGTCTAGCAATTAAAGGGATATTCCCATCTCAGACATTTATGGCATACCTAAAGGATATGCCTAAAAAGGTCTTAAAGATGCGGAACCCAGCTCTGGGACCCACAATTATATCTAGAATGAGGGTCCCCCGTCCGGTGAGGAAGGGGACTATGTGGAGAGGTTGCCACACATGCGCGTGGCTCTTTCCATTATGTTCTATGGGAGTTGCAGAGAGGAGACTGGGCGGGATGCTCCTAACTGCCGCTGCCCCGGTGTAATGTGTGTCCGTTGGAGAGAAGTGGGAGTTCGTGTTGGGAGAGTGTGCAAGCCCCAGGACTGTGTGAGGCACCGTAGAGTTACTAGAGTTGCTGAGGTGTGTCTTAGAATGTGGCCCAGAAGCAGTACAGTTGTGAGGCACCGTAGAGTTACTAGAGTCGCTGAGGTGTGTCTTAGAATGTGGCCCAGAAGCAGTACAGTTGTGAGGCACCGTAGAGTTACTAGAGTCGCTGAGGTGTGTCTTAGAATGTGGCCCAGAAGCAGTACAGTTCTAAGATGTGCTCCTCAGAAGTTAACCCCAGGTACTGAAGAGCTTCCATTAGCCAGACCATATAGCCAGACCATATAGATGGCGGCAAAAGAGAGACTGCCATCACCCCTCTTCACCCATCAACTGTTAAGTTACAAGTGGTTGGAGTAACTTCTGTATAAAACCTGTTCATGTGGGAAGTCATTTATTCATGTTAAAGGATAGTAGTGTTCTTCCTAAAAAATATTATATTTTTATACTGATGACACTAGTTGCATGTTTATATTTTTATTATGTCATAAATCCTTTCAAATATAGACTGTTTTATTTATTAAGTTGTGGCCCTTTTATTTTGATTCTTTTGGTACCTAAATCTATAGAAATCCTTTAAGTGATGGAGTATTATGTGCATCTAAACATTGTAACTATGGGTAAAGATGTAGATGACATATGATGTTTTGTTTTGCCCGTTTGATGATCGAGATGACTGCCTTAATTTCTCTTTATTGAAGTTTAATGGCTTGACAAAATCTGACAGATTGTGATGTGTGACACATGATCTAATGTCTGATGGAGTAAGACTCTTCTTACAGGATCTGAAAATGCTATGCGTGTATATTGTCAATTTAGAGTTTATCCATTGTGCTTTGGAATGTTGGACAATTCAATCTTAGTATTTTATGCCAGCTTACTGCAGGATGTGGTGTTTTTTTTGTTTTTTTTTAAAGTTCCATTTAATTTTGTATTTGTTTGCCTTTTAATGGTCTATCTTTAATCATACTGCTTGTATACATGTGATATCATTATAGCATTGTATTATATAATTATATTTTCCCTAGTTATGTAAATTAGAAATGTGTATAGCCAAAAAAATCTGGCATCGTTAGATCATATAATACAAAAAATTTATTTTTTGAAACACTTTTTTTTTAAATTGAGCTTTTCTGAAGCTGATGACCAACTAGCATTTTGTCAGCAAGTTCTATCAATTACCAAGTAACAATTTAGGCTGCGTTCACATCTGCGTAGTGGCTTCTGTTCTAGCGTATCCGTCAGAGGACCACAACGTTTACGGAAAAAAAAAACATTGATTTCAGTGGGTTTTAGTTTTGCATCAGTTGTGCTCAGTTAGGCTCCGTTCTGTCAGGTTTCCATTTTTTTTGACAGAATAAATACCGTAGTCTGCTGCGCTATTGTTTCCGTCAAAAATTACGGAAACCTGACGAAAAGGAGCTTTCAATGGATGACGGATATTAACTGATATGCCATCCATTTGTATCAGTTATGCAATACGTTTAACGGATCCGTTTTTTGCTGTACATGCGTAGACTTTTAAAATGAAAGCAAGAAAGATGCAAACATATAAACTGATCAGTTAAAAACGGAGTATAAGGGCCTGTTCACATCACCGTTCATTTCCGTTCCGGGGTACCGTCTGAGGGTTCCGTCGGGTGAACCCCGCAACGGAAAGTGAAACGGACAGCACAGCTTCCGTTTAAGTCACCATTGATCTCAATGGTGACGGAAACATCGCTAATGCTTTCCGTTCGTCACCATTCCGGCTGGTTTCCGGTTTTCCGACGGAATCAATAGCGTAGTCGACTCGACTACACGAGGTAGAGAGTTGAAATTTGGTGGGATTTAATGGGGTCATAGAATGTACCAGTTAGCGCTAAAAAAAAACACCCCCACCCCCTTGGGGGCGGTGGGTTGGGTGTGGGCAGAAAAATGTGAAAGCTCTTTTCAATACAAAAACGATGCTGCAAACGATTTTGAGATAGGATTTTTTTTCGCTGAGATATTTAACGTTAAATTTATCATCTTCATTATCGGCAGTAGGGTTCGCTGAACTGTTGTTTTAGACACACGTCTGGTAGCCCCCTGGTAGATTTTCACATTGCGCTGCTGAACTGTAGCGTGTCATTTGGCACTCGCGCACGTTCGTGGCCGACGTTCACCTCTCATGTCAATGGCACATGGTGCTCCAGTTTCCACATCGGTTATTCCCAATCGTGCCATTTGTTCAAACTGCGCTGTTTCAGTAAATACTGCCACCCTTGGCTCAAAAGCCAATAATCCCCCCTTTTTTCAACTCTGATAAATCGCCCCTTTTACCCATGGCAACAACTTGTGATATGTGTTCAGACAGTCTATCGCACACCTTATATACCCACCAAGCTATCCCATGTCACATCACTTCCCTCATGGGCTGCACGCTGCCGACGTCAAAAGTAGGAGATGGTCCTAATAATGTGACTCAACCGTGTAGGTCCTAGTGCAAATACATGCACTGTATATCAAGTACTGCAATAGTGCAAACATCGCTAAGAATATATACATAAAAGCATTTGGGATAAATTCTAGATACATATAGAGTCCTGCATTCACCCATCACACCCGACATGCATTTCACCATCAGCGTTTTGTAGATGTTCTATATTATTGAACTGTTTACTGATTTTGCTGTCCATTAATACAGATCTTCTGATTATTTGCTGGCTGTAGCCTAATAAGGAGAAACTTCTATTTTACAATTTCCGTTGATTCCCGCTAAGTGTTAAAATGTCTCTAGAATCTGTTTGCGGAGCGTTTTGGTATGCGAATGCTGTGCATGTCTCGATAAAGATATTCGCACTCTGCCACAGCTGATCTATCTTGTGCTAACACATTTAGGATTAGGAGGCTCTGCAGGATATTTCGTTCCTTATTAGAAACAAGTCTTGTCTGTCTGAATGTTTAGTGATTACATTATGTAATTCATAGCTTCCTTTATCATATCCAGGGTAGACCGCATTCGTGTACATAACTTCATGGAGCATGAGACTAATGATAAAGAGCCTTGCTTGTTTAATTTTCTCTACATTATTATTTTATGTTTGAGCCATTTTTACGAGATTCATGTTGAGTCCAAAACCCAGAATAAGGGCCTGGTTTGTTGCAGTAGGGGGATTGATGGGTGGTCGCCCGCTCCATCCAGACAGACCATAATTTGGCGCTGTGAAATCCACACCTCCAATGTTCTCTCCGAATTAGCTCTTGGAGAAGTAATTTACCCTGAGATTCACCCACGTTTTCTCCCTGCTCTGTAAATGTTCACTTAGGGAATGTTCACACGCTTAACAAAAAACGTCTGAAAATACGGAGCTGTTTTGGTGTCCGTGCCGTAGAACCGTACCGGGAAATATGGAGCATGTCCTACTTTTCGGATTTTGCGGGCCGTGCTCCCATACATTGTATGCGAGCACGGCACGAAAATGCGGCCCTCGGGCGTTGGCGGCTGGCCGAGCCCGCAGTCGCGGGCTGTGATTACGGGCACAGCCATGTGCATTGAGCCTCAGAGAACACATTACGTCAGGGCTTATAATAACGGCCATGTTTTGTATTCAGTTATTTTAATAAGAATGGGCCAATCCGAGGTGAACGGTGTATGTCGTCTTTGTTTACTCTGCTACCAATTTATTAAAAATAACTTTTAAAATGTAATAGAACAACAATGTTATCCCCTTATGTTATGTTGGTTTTTGAGCCAGAATCCAGAGTCATGCCCCTTCATTGAATTTCTTAGAACCTTTTATATTTGATAGACATGATCTTGTGCTATTCTGACATGTCTGTTTAGGAAATTAAGTACTTCATTTGCCATTAAAAGAGAAAATATTTAGGAGCATGTTTTCTTAACTCGTTTATTCCTTTTGGAAACGTATGAATAAACTGGCAACTTAGTATTACCGTTCTCCTTGTCAGTGGCGCATATCTTTACGCACTCTGATACTGTCCAAATGTTGCGAACTGTATGAGAATGGGTAGGGACACAGCCCGTTGACAACGGAAATACTAACACTCAATTGTCAAAATATTCATACATTACCAGTAAGAATAATAGAGGAATGGCACAACACAACTGTAAGTCAACACAACCGTAAATCCGTGTGTGTGTGTAGTACAACATACATATAATATTTAGTCATTGTACCAACAATTTTGATTTTAGAAAACAATTTAAAAAAAATTTGTGGACTGCATTATTTAGTGTGTTAGAAGATGAAAGGCTCAGTTTTTGCTAGCGCTAGGGGAATTTTACTCTCACATAGCTAAGGGTTGACAATGTTTTTCCATGTAAGTGTGAGCAGATTTTCCTAACCCTATTGATCACTGAACCTAACCAGCAATGCTTGTCCTTTTTGTTTTGAGACAAACATAAGGGGTCATATATTAAGTGTCATTTGTACAACACTTTTTTTTCGATTTGAATATCAATGCCCCTAAACTGCAGAACTATTCATAAATTTGCTGCAGGCAAAAATATGGCAAGAAAAAACGGTCTTACATGTGTTAATACATAAATCTGCATATACCTAGTGCTTAGCCACACTTGAAATTGTTGCAGCTGTCGGTATCAGATCAGATATGATCAGGATTCGGGGTAAGTGAATCAATTCGCCTGCTTTGTCGATTTGCTGTTCTATATAATGCAATGGAAGAATTGATTCCACTATTTCTTATAAATTTGCCCAAAACAAATCTAAAACCTGGTGAATGAATTCACTAATGCATCATAATGGGAGACGAATCCGCAAATCCCAATTTGGGCACAAAAGGTTTCCATATAATTTGTAATCTTTTATACACCACTGAGTTTTTTCCCAGAAACTAACAACCCCTTAACATTTTAGGCTGGTTTGGGCCTTAATGACCAGCTACCTTTTTTTTTTTTTGAGTTTTGCTTCCCTGCATTTCAGCAGTTGTAACTTTTTTCATTGACTGTGCTGTATAGGGCTTTTTTTAATGCAGGATAATTTTTTGGGGTATATATAAATGATTGTGTTATTTTGTATAAGGAAAAAAAAACAACCTATTTACAGCATTGTTTTTTTTTATTTTTATACTGTTCAAATTTCACGCTGAAAAACATTTCAAATTAACTCTTAGGCCTCATGCACACGACCGTAGCCATGTGCATGGCCGTGATTTTCGGGTCGGCCGGCAGCAGTGTGTCACCAGCGAGCCGCCCGCAAAGCGCAGGCCGTGAATATGGCCGCGTCCATTATTTTTTATGAGCCTCGACCGCAGAACACGGTCGTAATAAGACATGTCCATTCTTTCTGTGGTCCAGGCTAATGGGCCATGCACGGACCGTGGAAACCACGGTCGTGTGCATGGTCCCATAGAAATGAACGGGGCCGCAATTCTCCAGTGGATTTTTGGGGGAATTGCGGCCGCAAAAGCACGTTCATGTGCATGGGGCCTTAGGCCTCATGCCCACTTCAGTTTTTTGCTTCAGGGTGCTATCCGTTTTTGACGGATCCGTTGCCATAGCAACGGCAGGGCGGGCCAAAGTTCACAGACTGGGACATGTGACAAGTTCAAATAAAGTTCAATACCTTCCGTTTTTTTTAACGGAAACACGAAAGCACAACGACGGTTTGAAACAGAAAAACGCAACGGACACGGAGTACACACGGAAACCATACGGATACCATAACGGACACACGGAGCCGTGACAAACGGCCATGAAAATGGTGATGGAAGTGTGCATGAGGCCTTAAGGTCATTATAGTAGTGTGGATACTGAATAGGTGTAAGTTGTTTTATGTAATGTATGTGCAAGAAAATGTCGTTTTATACAAAATCTTAATTTTGTAATTTTAAGAGTTTCTTTTGTTTAGTTTTTTTTAATTAAAAAATAAATAAATTCAAATTCCATTAAGGGATTACTATTTGACATTTCTTTTATACTTCAGTATAAATTATGTCCTGCGTCACTATGATACAGGCTTTTTTTTTAGGGCAACACTTCGTGTACCCCAACAGCAGGCTAAGCATACAGATAGCCCTAGTGTCCTTTCTATGTCCCCAGGACTGACTGCACAGGGGTCCAACAGTCCCCGATCACATCAATAAACCTAAACCCAGTGACCTGACAAAGGGGAGGTTACCTTTAATACGGTCTTGAAGAACCTGCACAGCCTGCTGTTAAAAGACAGTGGGCAGTTGTTAAAGGGTTAAGATAGTTCAAATCTATTACTTTTATTTAGAAGTTTGTATAAGGCTTTGGTCTCACTGCAGATTTTTCATCGAATTTCGTGGAATTCGTAGGGAATCCGCAGCTGAAGTCTGAGGCTGACCATCAGATTTCTGTTGTGGTTTTGCACTAAAAACTGTTTAGTTTCTGCACACATATCAGCCCCATTTAATTTTCTGTCGTGTGAACATGGCCTTAGGCTGGGTTCTCCTGCTGCAGTTTTTGCTGTGATTACCACAAGGTTTTGCTGTAATTTTTAAAAAGTGGCTTTTTGCTGCAATTTCGAAGTAATCACGGCAAAAGATAGCACCAAAACTGCAGCATGTAAACCCAGCCTAAATATCAACATTCCCTCATTACATTCAAGGTCAAGACACATTACTCTGTGTGATTCTATTAATGATCTTATCTAACTAGCACAAAAGTAACTCATGCTAATGAGATTGTATGACAACATAATTATGTTCGTTGTTATTAGTCGCATAAGATGACAGATTTGCTGTATTTCTTTTCTCAATGAACAGAGCTTCCAAAAGCCAACAGGACTTTGTTTAGAGACTGTATTTAATTTTATTGCTTTACTGCAAAGTAGTGAGAGGAGAGAAGTCGCACATTTTAGTGCAAATATGGCATTATTTTTTTTACGCCAGTAAAGTTAATATTAAAAGCTAATAAATTTCACCCATAGATCATCCATTCAGCAGTACGTTTTTAGCAAAGCTCCAATGAATTTACAAAACTGGCTAAAACATATCCTCAAGATTATAAGAGACTGACACTAAGTTAGGGTTCTTTTACACCGGCTCATTTTGGCCGTAACGAGCGCTGATCAACGAGACGGCTCATTGATCGGCGCTCGTTTTCTCCTTTCACAAGGAGCTATTATCAGTAATGTCTGAGGATGAGCTCTCGTGACTCCAATCGCTCGTCCCCATGCATTTCTATCATGTCAGCAGAGCATCTCCCTGTTGTGCTGCTGACAATGCTAATATTTTCTGCAGCAGAAACGATCCGATCAGCCGATGATCGAGCGTTTGCTTGTTCATCAGCTGATCTCTGCCGTTTACACAAGGCAATGATCGGGAACAAGCGTTCTATGAACGCTCGTTTGCCTGATAATTGGCCCGTGTAAAAGGGCCCTAACTCCTTTTAGTAATATAATGACAGAACAGTTGTAACAATTAGAATATGTAATCTCACATTGTAATTATTTGATAGGGCCCTTGCACTTGTTCAGCTTTTTTGTGAAGGCTGCTATAATATAATTGTGTGACAAATTATTATAAATTTATTTTCATTATAAAAGCTTACGAGGCAGAGATGAGCAAACTACTGGGATTTGTAAAGCTTCGTGAATATCTTAAAATCATCCTTTTATTGATGGTACCATTGTTTTATAATGAAGAATTATTTGGAAATAATTGTTAAATGGAACTGTATATTAAGATGCATTATTTCTTAATTTTGTCTGTAAAAGTGCATATTTTATTTTCATGCGCATTGTGGTAGTTAATTTATCATCTAATTTGCTGCATTTTAAGTAGAACTCCAAGTTTCATCTTTTCATAGAGGCCCATTACCAAGGAAAATATATACAATGGCAGAAATATGCAAAAACTGGTGCAAAGGAAAAGTGGCCTGTGGCAACCAATCACCTCTCATTGTTCAGAGCCCCTTCGAGAAAAAAAAAAAGCAGGGACCGTATAGTTTGCCATTGGCCATCCACTTTTCCTTTGCACCAGTTCTTATACATCTCCCCGAAAGTTTGTTTTTCCTTTGTGTTTTTATATCATTTAAAAGTTGTTTTTTTTTCCCTTAATTTTCTTTAACTTCCTTAAATTTAATTTATGGTACACTGAACAGGACAAGCCAATGAAATGTTTTCAGCATACATCTACCAGATAAACCTGAGAGAAGATTTAAACCTTATATATCCAATCCTTCCAATAATCCAGATGACGTTGTCACATAAAAAGCATGTTTG